>NW_006399817.1:11879234-11900328 GCF_000299155.1 Elephantulus edwardii | reverse complement strand
TTCTGAAATTCAGGTGGGATGAAATCAAAGTCATATTTTGGCTCCTGTGGATTTGGTATAATTTTTCTCAGCTTCAGCTTGAACTTTCATATGAGTCGTTGGTCAGCCCCCGGCCTAGTTTTCGCAGCTGATATTGAGCTTCTCCAGTGGTTCCTTCCACAGATGTAATTGATCTGATTCCTATGCATACCATCAGGTGAAATCTATGTGTATAACCTGCATTTGTGTCTCTTATAAAGTGTATTTGCAATGAATAAGTCATTGATTGTACAAAATTCTATCATTCTATCTCCAGCTTCATTCCTGTCACCAAGCCCATGTTTTCCAACTACTGATTCTTCTTCTCTGTTCCCAACTTTTGCATTCCAGTCACCCATTATTATCAATGCATCTTGATTGCATGTTCGATCTATCTGCGACTGTGAAAGTTGGTAGAAATCATCTATTTCTTCTCCTTTGGCTCTGATTTTTGGTGCATATATTTGAATGATCATGGTATTCACTGGACTTCCTTGTAAGCGTATGGATATAATCCTGTCATGATATTGTACTTCAAGATGGATCTGGAAATTACTGTTTTTACTATGAAGGCAACCCCATTTTTCCTTGTCTTTTCATCTCCAGAGTAATATATCATATGGTCATATGACAATCAGCTGTAATCACCAATTAATAATCGGAATATGGAATCCTAAAAAAATTGGAGTTTAAAAAATGAAGTTGGGTACATATAAATATCTTAGAAATTCAACTAAACCAATAAACCCACTATTGTCAAGTCAACTGTTGCTAACAACAACCCTTACTGAATTTCTGAGGCAGTAAATCTTTGCAGGAAGAAACTGCTTAACTTTTCTCCAAGGAGTAGTTAGTGTAATTGAACTTTTGGTTTTCAGTTAGCAATCCAAAATATAACAAAATGTGTCATCTCAATTCCTCTACTGTAGCCATTAATTAACAATTCAAATACACTGGTACTGGCTATGTTGAACCAATCATATGTTCTATTCTACTAGCAGTGATGAATTAAAAAGTAATTCATCACTCTCATTTCCAAAAAAAGAATTTCAAGATCTATCCTGAAATGATTGTATAATCTCTACATGCCTACAAAGGAAGACCAGTTATTAAGATTATTCAATTTATTCTACCAACCAATACCAGATAGGAAGAAATTGGACACCTGTACCAACTTTGTCAGTCTAAAACTGATCAAAGATTCAATCAGATGCATTGATTCTTCTTCCTCCTCCTTCTCCTCCTCCTTTTCTCTTCTTCCTCTCTCCTTCTCCCTTTCTTTCTTCCTTTCTCTCTCCTTCCTTCTTTTCCTTTTCCTTACCTTCTTCTTTTGCTGCCTCCCCATCAGTGTGGTCAAGTGAAAGTTGACTCATAGCTGACCCTCCAGTGGGTTTTATAATCTAAAGTGAAATGATAGAAAGAGATTGATATCTTACTCCTCCCTAAACTCTGCTCTGTCCTGTGAAGAGAGTATATGATATTATCATTTATCTATTGTCAAAACTAACTGTTTGGATGCCATCCTGGAGTCCTTCCTCATACTTCACATCAGTTCGATTATCTTGACCTATTAACTATCTCTCTGGTATAACTCTCAATTCCATTAACTACTTCATAACATCTTGTGGCTTTTTAAGCTTGCCAATGTGAAAACAATCCCAATACCATTAAGTCCATCCTGAATCATCATGTGACCCTTCCCTGGGTCTGTAATGCTGCAAATATTGATACAGTAGAGTTTTCTGTTAGTAGCTCAGCACATAATATTTTATGGTTATTTGTCATTGCTGATTATTCTGTCTGATTGTACATCAATAATTCTCCTTTCTTTGGTCTTGTTCATTTATTTCTTGTTTGGTCTCTACATTATAGTCAATATTCTTTCTAAAATATAAAGCTTAATGTGTCACTCAGCTAAGTGAAAGATGTCAAAGTTCTTAACAAAAAAACCCTCCAGTGTAAATAAGGCCATTGCATGATCTGCCCGGAATTATATCTTGCATTATGCAGATGACACAAATTTGCTCATTGAAACTGTGGAGGATCTGAAGCATCTGCTGCAGTAAATCAAGAATGCGGTCTTTGATATAGATTAAAACTCAACATCAAGAAAACAAAAATTCTCATCACTGAGCCAATTGACACCACCATAAATGGAGAAGAGATTGCGATTGTTAACAATTTCAGTTTGCCCAGCTTCACAATCAACACTCTTGGAACAGGCAGCCAGGAAATCAAAAGATGAACTAGATTAAGAAAGACTGCTATCAGGGACCTCTCCAGAGTGCTGAAGTGCAAAGATGTCATTCTAGAGACTTAAGTGAACCTGATCCAGGCCAGTGTCTTTGCAATTACTTAATATGCATCAGAAAGCTCAACAATGAATAATGAATAAAAATCAATATAAAAATGACAGAAGAAAAAGTGATGCCTTTGAGTTGCAGTGCTGGAGAAGAATATTGAACATAGCATTGACTGCCAAGAGAACAAACAGGTCTGTCCTGGAGAGGATGAAACCAAGCTGCTCTATGGAAGCCAGGATTTGGAAGTTCTGTTTCACTTACTTTGGCCATGTTGCCAGGAGGGATCAGTCAGGTGGAGAGACAATGCAGGAAAGGAAGACCTTGGATGAGATGGATTGACACAGTGACTGGGGTAATGGGGGCAGACATTTTGGAGATAGTGAGATTGGCCCAAGATAGCACAGGGGTCAAAGCTGTTGTACATAGGGTCTCTATGAGTCACAGGAGACTCAACAGCACATAACAGCAACAAGTACCTTCATTTGTTTACTATCTAACTTACTGAGTGTTGAATATACCATGGACTGCTAGGAGAACAAACAGGTTTGTCCTGGAGACAGTGAAACCAGGCTGCTCCTTGGAGCAAGGATTATGAGGCTTTGTCTGACATACTTTGGACATGTTGCAAGGAAGGACAATTCCTTGGAAAGGGACATTGTGTTTGGGAAAGTGGAGGCACAGTGCAGGAGAGGAAGACGCTCGATGAGATGGATCAATCAAGGGATTGGATTAATGGGAGTAGGTGTGTCAGAGACGGTGAGGTTGGCACAGGATAGAGCAGATTTAGGGTCACTATGAGTCACAAGCTACTCGACGGCACATAACAACAACAACTAAAGTTACTTAATTAAATGTGCCATACTTTTTCTTAATGCACTATGTGCTATGTATGCAACACTCTCTCTCTTTCTCCATATAATTCATTTTAACCATTCAATACTTACTGCAAGTCTTAATTTTCTGTATAACGCATTTTCTAGTAAAATATTTTCTGTATATTTTCTGAACTTCATTTTTTCGAATAATTTTTGCATAGAATCTGGTGCACCCATAGACTCTAGCATGCCTCATATACTGAATATTATATCTTCCACTGGAATTTTAAATTCAAGGTGTGAAGATTATCTTTAATCTCTATTTCCAACAGCTACTTTTATGTTTGAATAGTTAAATTTATTTATATATTCGACACACATTATTTGATTATGTATTATTTGTCGGGGAGCTCTGGGGGCATAGTCTGATGTGAGTTATGCTGCAAACCAGACTGCAGTTCCAACCTGCCAGGGGATAGGTGGGAGAAAGGCAGGAAGTCTTCTCACCGAATCATTTACAGCCTTGGAAAGCTGATGAGAGTCTATATGTATTGGAATCAGCTCTACATCAGTGAGTTTAAGCTTTGACAATTATTTGACTGGAATTACTTTAGTCACTGAAAATAAGCAGTAAATGAAATAAAGCGCATGATACTTTCTTCCTAGGGAGAGTGAAAAAATTATAATAAACTTGGTGAATGTAAGATTGTAAAGAAGGAAGCTCAGAATTAGGAGCAGTTAAGGTAGTGTTACATTATATAGAGAGCTTTTGTTGCTGTTGGCATAGTTTATTTCATGCTGTGCTGTTAATCTAAAGGAGGCTCCTCCTTGACAATTCTAATTCGTCAGTGGCCCTGTGGGAGAAAGATGAGCAATCTCCTCAAGTGTAATTTATAGCCTTCCATAAACTTCTAGAGGGTCACTTATGAGTTTCTCAAACTCTATCAATGAATAAATGTTCTTGTAAAATGTCATCAACTTGACTACAGCTTATAGAAATCCTATGAGTAGCAGATTGAAACCTTGCCCTGTCCTGTACCATTTTAACAATCTCTACAATGCTTAAACCCATTGTTGTAGTCACTGCAAATCCATCTGGTTACAGTCTTACTTTTTCTCACTGACCCTCTACATTTCAGGCAAGATTGATTTGACATCATCATTGAATTATCTTTAGCAAGATTAATGACATTTTAAAATAATTTATTCATTCTTCTGTTAATTGTTTCGGTAGAGCAAGTTATGTATCTCTTCCAGGTAGTTGGCTAGGCAGTTGTTTTCCAAATCTTGGCATAAAGGAGTGGGCACCTCCAATGGCTAAATCAGTTTTTTAAAACATTTCACTTGATGCTCTCTCAATTCACTAAGCCTTGTTTTACATGTCAATGTTTTAGTGCATCTTGGGTTCCTTCCTCAGTATTATCACATCTTAATCATATGGTTCCTTCAGTACTTTTAATTTTATAAATTCATAAGTCCCTAAAATGGTCGAATCTTAGTCTCTAGACTGACATTTTTGCTTTTCACCACTCTGGAGAGGTCCCTGACAGCAGATTTTCCCAATGAAATTAATCTTTTGATTTCCTGTCTGCTTGTGTTAAGAGTGTCGATTGTGGATCCGAGCAAGCTATAGTTGCTAATAACCTTAATTTCTTCACCATCTAATATGGTGTTTCCAATCAGCTCAGTGGTGAGAATCTTTGTCTTCTTGATGTTGATCTTCAGTCCATATTGAAGACAACAGTTCTTGACCTTTAGCAACAGGTGCTTCAGGTCTTCTTCACTTTCAGCAAGCAATGTTCAAGAACAAATTTCAGAATCTTTTCTGGCATTCATTTGATATTTTCTTTCTTTCTTAACTTTTAAATGATCTTTTGTTTTCTTCATATGGGATGTCCTTGATGTCATCTCACAGCTAGCCTCATCTTCAGTCAACAGTGTTCAGTAAATCAATCTACTCTTAGGGCTTTGAACCAGTACTACCAGTAGGTTTTCAATACCTATAAATTGTACAAAAGGATATTGTCCATCTTACTCTTATAGAGCACTTCATGTATTTGAACTTTGTGTCTTTAGATTGAGAGTGCAAGAGTGTAGCTCCTTACTCACTAGGCCACCAGAGCTCCCTACAATCTATTCTTGAGATGTTCTCCAAATACCAGTGAAATATACTAAAAAAAAGTCATATTTTGGTTGTCATAGACTTGCTTTAGTTGGATTTTGGCCTTGTTCTGACTTATAATGTTCAAGTTCTCTGCTGTCTCTTTCCACAGATTTAGTCAACTTGATTTCTGTGTATTCCACCAGTTACAGGTCATGTGTGTTGTGACATCTTATATATTTTTAAAATATATTTGCAATGATTAAGTTATAGACCTTGCAAAATTCTGGAATCTTTTGTATCACTGAGACTGTACTTCCCAACTACTGATTCATTTTGGTTTCTAATGTTCACATTTCAATTACTAGTATCATCAATAAGGACACTCTCATCATGTAGTCCTAAAGAAGTTGTGCTGTGAACTGAAGGTGATACACTCTGGTGACACTCTCTGGTGGTTCATATCTACAAGAAGCTTCACTGTTGTACATAGGGTCGCTATGATTCACAAGCGACTCGATGGCACATAAAAACAACAAGAACATCTTTATTGTCAGAGATCAAATGAGACAGACAGATTTTAAAAATAGAATCATAGAAGCAGAAACATAATAAATTTGAAATAATACACCCAAAGATGTTGTTGTTGTTGTTAGGTACCTTCCAGCAGAGTATGATTCATAGTGAACCTATGAAAAGCAGGCCTAAACTCTGCCCTATCCTCTGCCATTCTCATTACCTCTGACACACTAGAACCCATTGTTAAAGTCACTATCTCAATTCATCTTATTGCAGGTATTCTTGTCCTTCACATATGTCCCCATATTTCCAAGCATGATGTCCCTTTCCAAGTCTCACCTAGCTATATGTCCAGTTAGTTGTGAAACAGATCATTCAGGAGGCTGGAATTTACGAGGAAGAATGGGACATCAGGATTGGAGAAAGACTCATCAACAACCTGCTTTATGCAGATGACACAACCTTGTTCATCAAAACTGAAGAGGATGTGAAGTGATTGCTGTAGAAGATGAAGGACTACAGTCTATGGATTGAAGCTCAACATCAAGAAAATAAAGATTCTTACCACCGGGTCAATTGGCATTGCCATGATAGATGGAAATGAGATTGAGTTTGTCAACAATTTCAGCTTGCTTGATTCCACAATCAGTCAAGATACCAAAAGATTAATTGAATTGGGAAAATTTGCTTTCGGGGACCTCTCCGGAGTATTAATAAATAATAATGTCAGTCTAGAGACTAAGCTCCACCTCATCCAGACCATGGTCTTTGTAATTACTTGCTATGCATCAGAATGACTAAGGGTGACAGAAGAATAGATAGATGCTTTTGAATTGTAGTACTGGAGAAGAGATTTGAGCATACCATGGACAGCCAAAAGAAGAAAAAAATGGGTCTGTCCTGGAGAGCATGAAGCCAGGTTGCTCCTTAGCAGCAAGGATTTTGAAGCTGTCTCACGTCATTTGGTCCTCTTGCCAGCAAGGACTTGTCCTTGGAGGAGTACAACATGCTTGGAAGTGTGGTGGTGAGACAGCACAGGATAGGGAGATCCTGGATGAAATGGATTGATACAGTAGGTGGGAGTGTCACATGCAGTGAGATTGGCTTAAGACTGAGCAAGCTTCAGAACTATTGTGCATAGGGTCACTATGTGTGGCAGTCAAACTAACAGCATAAAACAACAACAGCTACATGTCCAAAGTGTGAAGGGTGAAGCTCTGCCATCTTTGTTTTCAAGAAGCACTCCAGTATCCTACAAATAATCTGTTTTGGATTTCAGGAGAACAATAGGCATATATCTTTAATTATCTATTGTGTATCAGGTATTTTTTAGATCATTGGAAAGACCAGAACATTACCTTTATGTTATATTTGAAAAGGTTACTTGAGAATAATCATTGTTTAAGCACTGCTTTTATCCCATTTTAAAATCTGTTTTACACCTCCATTGTTTCCCTTCTGCTTCTTTGCATGTATTATCTAATTTTCTTACTATGCTTTCCTAGACCATCATGTAAAAAGGAGCAAATATCTTAACTGCTCTAGACTTGAAGACTTTCCTACATATTAGATTGAGTATGAAGAAGTTGTCAAATCACATAGTCAAAAAATGAAGTAACCACAACAGATCTGACCATTTAGAACTCCCCAGCAATCAGTGGATTGCCGCATGAAAGATTTGGCAATGCCAGTCAGCATCATGCCAACAACCGAAACAAACAGGCTGATTGGACAGGATTCCAGCTCATTTCCAAGGTTTAGCAGTTTGGCGAAACATTAATTGTCTTTACACAAAGCTTTATTTAATATTCTTTTAACTGAGAAAATGAAAGATTTGTATTCCTTTTGCAAAGACTCCATCATGTCATTAAAAGGGTAAGAA
Source organism: Elephantulus edwardii (assembly GCF_000299155.1). Taxonomy (NCBI): domain Eukaryota; kingdom Metazoa; phylum Chordata; class Mammalia; order Macroscelidea; family Macroscelididae; genus Elephantulus; species Elephantulus edwardii. The sequence goes on along the minus strand of NW_006399817.1, from coordinate 11,892,690 downwards.
ATGTTCTAATGGCCAATATTCCTAACCTAGTAAGAATTCTCAACATTGGCACAGATGGTCTTGGAAGTATTAAACTCAAACTCTTCCTTTGTATTGGACATTTCTGTTCTGCTTTTCAAATCACTGCATAGCACCATTGTGGTAACTAGAAGGCCACAATTCTTGAAAAAAATGTATATATATATATATATATATATATATATATATATATATATATATACATATATATATAATTTTATGCATATATATATATACAGACACATATATATATTTAATAAACAGTAAGAGCCACAGAGTCAAAAGTTATTTTTCTAGAGAATCTTGCAATATATTAAATGATGTCTTGCAATATACTAAGTGATGTCTTGGGGGGAGGAAAAGCTGTTTAAAAAGAAAGCAGCTGTTATAATGCTGCTTCATTACAGACTCAGCAGAGCAGAAGCAATGCATCCATATTGCCTTTTTCCTCATTGATGATATCAATGGAGCATTAATGGAATTCTTAGTTTATTGGTACAATGTAAATTTAGCCTGAGAAAATCATATATTGGCTATGTTAAGATAATCCATTTTAAAGTAGAGGAAGACATTGTTTAGTTTATTTTCTTATTATAAAAAAGCTACGCAGAGAATATAGCTTCAGATTCATAGTAAATAAGAATTTGGGGGTGTCTTTTTCTCTGTTTTAATTTCTTCCACTATTAGGCAAACAAGTACAATGTAAGCCTAAATTAAAAATCTCATAAACAAGCTTGTTTCACTGAAATATCACATAGCCTTTCTTCAGTTAACAAATTTAAGGTGCTTTTATTGTTGTTTCTTTATTGATTTCACTTATTTAATTCCTCTTTAACAGAAAAAGCTTAGTTTGTGTTAGATCTTTCATTTTGTTAGCAGAATAGATTGTACTTTGAGAACAGAAATTGTGTAAATTACTTAACATTTAATTTTTGTCTGTTTTTTGGTGGGGTGTTGTGTGTGTGTGTGTGTGTGTGTGTGTGTGTGTGTGTGTGTTGGTTTTTTTTATCATGTCCCAACTCTAATCCTAGGGTCATCCATTTATATAAGAATTTAGTGCCCAGACAAGAACCCAGATGTTTCAAGTGGATTTGCAAATGGCAATGTGCTGCTTATTGGATCTGCTTGTAAATCTATTTGCAAATGCAAATCCTCTTTCCAAACAGATCAGAGGGGTTTTGGTTGCTTTGGGTTTTTCCCCCCAGACCCAATAAAAATCCTGAGCAAAGCAAAACGCTGATGGAATGTACATGTACTTCTATGTACATGATTTTGCATCTTTGCAACTTTGCATCTTTGTACTTTTAGAGTTTGCTTGGAGAATGACACTTATTTCCAAAGGGGTCTGAATACATCCTCATGCAATTGAGATGGCATACAGAAATTGTGACTAATCAAACATTTTCCTTCATTCTGTGCTTTGAGAAACTTGCAGCACACCCTACTTTTGCTTTTCCCTTTGAAATACTATATCTATATGAGGGTCTCCAATTTTTCGTAACCATTTACTCACTAACACATCTCATTTTAAGCAGCATAATACCACCAGGAGCCAGAACTTCTCCATTGACAAGGCTAGTAAATCATCAAAAGAAGGTTTACTTCTCTTCGTTGTTAGAAGGCTAGCACCTTTTACTTTTTATTGTTGTCGTGTAGCATAAAGTTGGAAACAACTCATAGCTGACCCTCTGCGGGGGGTTGCAAAGGAAGTTCATCCCCTAGGAGCCGATTTTCCATGCTTCACCCATGGATCAGCTGGTGGCCTCAAACTGCACGCCTTCCTGATTGCAGCACAGCTTCTTGCCTCTAGGCCACCACAGCTCCCTATAGAACCCTTTACTAACTTTTTTATAATAGTAGTAACAAATACTTTTGTGGCATTGTTTGTATATACTAACCCATATACCCTTCACTTCAGTAACATCAGTTTTCTTTCTCTCAGTTCTATATACTCTTCTAGGTTATCAAATCAATTTATACAGTAAGGTTAATAAGGGGAGAGGTGATGTATAGTGTCTGGCTCTTTTCCCCCTCTCAGTATTGTCATCTCCTCTCCCTTCCTTTTAAAACTACTTATTCAAGCTTGAACTATATCCATAGTGTCTTAATCAATACCTTCTCCTCTGCAGACTTGACCTCCTGAAATTTATCCAGCATACTTCTGCTAAAATGATTTATCTGACAACCCTATCATTATTCTACTGAAATACTACCCTACCACCTACAGGATGAAGACCAAAGTCTTTAGATAGAATATGAAGTTAGCCTTTCCTTGATCACATCTTCTCTAATTGCTTTTCCTACAATTTTCTCCTTCGAAATAAATGAATTTTAATCCACTCTTTACTTACATTACTGTTTCATGCTCATTTAAAGTATTTAAATATAGATTTGTCAGCAATGTTTTCATTCTTCTATTATGTATCTTCAACAGTAAAATCACCTCTGTTAACCTTTTAAGACTTAGATCCTAGGTCACATCTTACACAAACAGTTCCATATTGTAATAAGCAGATCTCGCCGAGATTCCATTCTACCTGGGCAAATGTTTAGATTTCTTTTCCTCATTATACTATAAGCTCTCTGATTAAAGAAGTTCTAGAATTCTTTTTTTCCACAGTGCTTTGCTTTGATGTCACTCTCATAACACACTCCATCCTTCTGCCTTCCTCTGGCAAGAACATATATCAGGAGTTTCAAGGCCCACTGGAATAATTCATTGTGGTTTCATGTTAAGATTTTAATTAAAATTTTAAGTATCAGTCTCTAGATAAAGTGGCATTTACTGAATCTGAGTAGACATTTTTGGGAAGACCACTCATCAATTTGTTATCCCCTAAATTTGCATGTATCTCACATGAAAAATAAGTTACTGAATTCAAACTTCCACTAATATTTTAAGCTATCACAACATCAATTCTACCTTTTTAAAATAAATTTATTGTCAGTTTCCTTCATTACCATTGGTAATGGTCATGATAATATGGTGCCTCCTAAAATATTTCAGTGTCTGCCAATTCTTCTTGTACAGTAATTCTATACAGATTGAAGAGGTATGGAGAGAGAATACAACCCTGACACGTTCCCTTTTTAATTCTATATCATGTAGTGTTTTCCTGCTGTGTTGGACCAAAAGCCTGCTGATCCACGTATAGGTTCAACATGAGTACAATTAAGTACTCTGGGATTCCCTTTCAATGTTAGCTACAACTTGTTATGATCCATACAGTCCAATGTCTTTGCATAGTCAGTAAAGCACAGATAGATATTTTTCTGGTATTCTCTACTTTCAGCCAGGATCCATCTGACTTCAGCAATGACATCTCTGGTGTTAAGGCCTCTTCTAAATCTTTGTTCAATTTCTGGCAGTTTCCTATCTATGTATTGTGCTAGCTGTATTTGAATGATCATCCGAAGTGTTTTGCTTGCATGTGATACTAATAATATTGCTTGATAGTTTCCGCATTAAGTCAGATCACCTTTCTTGGGAATGGGAATAAATAGGGATCTCTTCCAATCCATTGGCCAGACAGCTGTCCTTCAAATATCCTGGCATAGACTGGTGAGGGCATTCACAATTGTATCTGTTAATTGAAACAAGTCAATTGGTAACCCATCGATTCATAGGTCCTTATTTTTTACAATGTCTTCAATGCAGCTTCTGCTTCTTCCTTCATTATCATTGGCTTTTGCTCATATGGTACTTCTTGAAATTTTTCAGTGTCTATCAGGATTTTTGGTACAGTAATTTTGTGTATTCTCTCCATCTTCTTTTGATGCTTTCTGGGCCATTCAATATATTGCCATTTCATCTTTAAGTATTGAGAATCAAGATTTAAATTTGTCTTTCAGTCCTCTCAGCGTGAGAAGTGCAGAGATCTTCACTTTTTACTCTCTAATTGCAGCTCTCAGCACATTCTATTATATTGCACTGCTTTGTCTTTTCAAGCTCAAGCTGCCTTTAGAAATCTTTTATAAAGCTCTTTCACTTTGGCATGCTTTCACTTTGTTTTGTCTTCTTGACGCGCCAGCGCAATTTTCAGAGTCTCTTCTGAAATCCTTTCCAAAGCTGGACTTTGTGAAAAAGAATGTTGCATGAAGATAGAAGCAATACTTATCAATCAATAGCATGCATTATGCAGGTGACACAAACCTGCTTGCTAAAAGTGAGCAAGACTTGAAGCACGTGTTGCAGAAGATTAAGAAATGCAGCCTTCAATATGGATTGCACTTCAATGTCAAAGACCAAAGATTTTTAACACTGGATTGATAGGCAACATCATGGTGAATGGAGAAGAGATTAAGACTGTCAACAAATTCATCTTACTTGGATCTACAATTAACCCCCTTTGTAGCAGCAGTTTGAAAGTCAGGAGACGTATTGCACTGGGAAAGTCTGAGTTAGGGACCTCTCCAAGTTATTGAGGATTAATGATGTCAGTTTGAGAATTAAACTCTGCTTGATTCAGGAAATGACTTTTCCAGTCACTTCTTATGCATCTGAGAGCTAAACAATGAGTAAGGATGACAGAATTGATACCTTTGAGTTGTGGTGTTGTAGGAAAGCACTGAACATCACATGGACTGGTGAGGGTGCAGCCAGAGAGCTCTTTGGAGGCAAAGATGATGACGTTTCACATCACATACTTTGGGCATGTTGTTAGGAGGTGCTATTCTTTGGAGAGGGACATGATGCTTGGAAGGGAGGAAGGTTGGCAAAGGTGAGGAAGACACTCAACCAGTTAGATTGACACGGTGACTATTGCAATGGGCTCTTATATATCAGAAAGTGTGAGGATTGCCCAGTAAAGAAGAGAGTTAAGATCCTCTGTTCATAGGGTTGCTATGCGGTCTACTCAACTCAACGGCAACTGATAATAACAATTCCATATACCCTCCCCAGCTTCCTTTGATGCCTCTTGGGTCATTCAGAAATTTTCTCTAACATCTCTCAGTGCTGCAACTCAAAGCTTCAATGTGTTTTACAGTTCACTTAGCTTGAGAAATGTCAGGGGCGTTCTTCACTTTTTATGCTCCAATTCCAGGTCTCTGCATGTTTCATTATAAACTTTGGTTTGTGTTTCTCAAACTGCTTCACTCAGCTTATCTTCAGGATCTCTTCCCTTTACTGACTCTCTACTGCAATTTTCAGAGTTTCTTCTGACAGTTTGGCTTTTTTCCTCCTTCTTTGTTGTGAAATAAAGTACTCTCCTTTTGCTCTCTTCATAGGTGATATTCTTGATGTCATCCCACAACTCATCTATTATTTGACCATTGCTGTTAAAAGCTTCAAAGCTATTCTTTTAATTTTTTTTTATTGGTTTGCTTACAGAGTTTGCATTCATAGTATTTCACATTATTCTTCATTCACATTGTGTTTCATACAATCATTCTCAGGTATTCTGTTTTATAGAATTAATCACCACTGGACCTTGCCTATCATTACCATCTTTTCACTTGGAACATTCCTATTCCCTTCCTCCCTACTCCCTCCACTTACCAAACTGTGCAACTCTATAGTCTTGACCCCTATACATTCTCAGCTCTCCCCTCCTTGAGTTCCTACACTGGTTTTACTAGTTATCCTTCAATTCTTACAATAATGGTCTTATGCAGTATTTGTCCTTATGAGACTGTATTAGTTCACTTCGCATAATGCTCTCCAGCCTCTGCCAAGGTACATAGTATGGGATGTTTTTTTAAAATTGTTGTTTGTGAATTCTGTATAGACTTCCATTGTGTAAATACATCACAATTTCTCAATCCATTTGTTGGTGGATATTTGAGTTGTTTCTATGTTATTGTGATGGTGAACATTGGATACACATTTCCATTCATGTGTCAGTATGCATTTCCTTGGAGTATATTCCTATTAGTAGAATAGCTGGGTCATATGGAATGTCTATGTTCAAATTTTTGAGGAAACACCAAAATATCTTCCAGAGTGGTTGCACCATTTTACAATCCACCAAGAACATATAAGAGTTTCCACCTCTCCATAGCCTCTCCAACATTTATTGCTTGCTGCTCTGCTAAACTTTGCCACTGCTATTGGGGGGACATGGTTTCTAGTTGTGGTTTTGATTTTCATCTCTCTTAGTGCCAGTAATTTTAAGAATTTCTTCATATGTCTATTGGCAACCGAAATGTCTTCCTCTGTGAAAAATCTCTTCATTTCTTTTGCACATTTTGTAATTGGCTTATCAGTCTTTTTCTTCTGGAGGTCCAGTAATATTCTGTACATTTTTATCATGAGACCCTTGTCTGAGATGCTATTGTCAAATGTTTGTTCCCAGTCAGCAGGCTTTATTCTCATTCTGTTGGAAAAAGTTTTTTATGATCACAGACATACAATCTTTAGAAAGTCCCATTTATCAATTTTATACACTCCAGGTTGTGTATTTCTAGTTGTATTTTGCAGTCTCTTTATACCATAGACAAGGCCATTTGTCCAGTTTGCCTTTGATGAACTTTGTGCTTTGGGGCTTTACTTCCAGTTCCCACTTTGAGTTGATTTTTGTGTATGATGTGAGATGTGGATTCTGTTTCAGCTTTCTGCAGGTAGCAGTACAGTTTTGCCAGCGCCTTATATTGAAGAGGTTGTCATTTACCCAGCCTCTAACAAGTGGTGCTGACAAAATTGGAAAACTATCTGCGGAAAACTCAAGTAAGATCCACACCTCACTCCACACACTGAAAACAATTCAAAGTGGATTATGCACTTAGACTAAAACCAAGGGCTATAAACTTTATTAAAGAAAAGCTTGGAAGAACTCTAGAAGTCTGAATCCATAACACAAATAGTCTTTCAAGCATCTTGAAAAATCTACAGCCAAGAAAGGATAAAATAGATGAATAGGACCTTCTAGGAATCAAATCCCTATGCATATCCCAAAACTTCTCCAACAGGGTAAAAAGGGAAGATACAGACTGGGAAAAAATGTATGTTAATGACATATCAGATGAGGGACTTATACCTAGAATTTATAAAATACTTGAGCACCACAATAAGATAAAGGTAAATAACTCAAATGAAAAATGGGCACAGGATATGGACAGACGTTTCACCAAGGAGGACATTCAGATGGCAAACAAGCACATGAAGAAATGTTCAAAATCTCTAGCTCTAAGAGAGATGCAAATAAAAACAACTATGTGATATCATCTCACCCCAGTAAGAATAGCAAAATTTAACAGAACAAAAAACATCAAATGCTGGTGAGTTTTCAGAGAAACTGGAAACCTTATTTACTATTGGCTGGAGTGTAAAATGGTGCAACTGCTATGGAAGGCTGTATGGCACTTTATCAAAAAATTGCAAATAGAAATACCATTTGACCCAGCAATTCTACTACTGGGAATACCCTAAAGAAACCATTCCAACAGATATATGCACACCCATGTTTACTGGGTCTTTGTTCGCAATAGTGAAGAACTGAAAACAACCCAAGTGCCCATCAACAGACAAATGGATAGAGAAGCTCAGGTATATTCACACAATGGAATACTATGCAGCATTGAAAAACAAGGAACTCATGAAATATTATGCAAAGAGAATGACCCTGGAGGACATTATACTGAGTGGAATATCTCAGTTACAAAAGGACAAATATTGCATACAGCTACTGTTGTAAAATGGGACTGACACTGGGGTTGAGGTGAGACAGAGAAGGAGGGGATGAATGATGTGTATTGCATTGAAACAGATGAGGGAGAGAACTATTTAAAAAGAATATATGATTGGGTATTATTTTCATGACAGGAGTCCAGAATGAAGGCTGCACAGTGGAGTGGACTTGGGGGGAAGGATTGCATAACAATGTAAGAGTTTTACTTTTCAAGGAGAAAATTGAATAGGTGGGAGGGGGTGGGCAGGGAGAAGAGTGCAACAACGTATAACTGGAAACACTAAGTCTCTTTAAACTTTCATTAAAATTAAATTTTTAAAAAAGAGATAGTCATTTCCCTATTGATAGATTTTATTTCCTTGTCAAGTATCAGTTGACCATAGATAGATAGATCCATTTCTGGGTCCTCATTTCTGTCCCATTGGTATATATGCCTGATATTGTACCAATACCATGCTTATTTTGGTTACTACAACTGTGTGGTTGTGTTGTTGTTAATTGCTGTCGAGTTATAGACAACGCGTAATGACCCTATGAACAAAAGACCTGAACACTTGTAGAACTTTCATCATTTCTCCACATTCATAGAGTTTCTGGAAGTGGATGTCATTCCCACTTCCTCATTCTTTTAATTGGGGAGCTCCACCAAACACTGCCCACCAAGGGTAACCATTATCACATTTGACACATCAGTGTCACAGTGCTTAGTATCACAGCAACCACAATTACCTCTGTACAGCAAATGGATCGACCACCACTATTATAAAGCAGGTATTACATGGGGGTTGAGAGGAGAATAATGATAAGAGTGGACAGAAAATGACAATTACATTGGAACAGTTGTTTTATGTATTTAGCAGGTCTGTCATTTGGTCCATACATGTTGACAAATGTTATGTCTTCTTGATCACCTGTGCCTTTGATCATTATATCGTGTTCTTCCTTATCTTTTATGATATTTTCATTCTGGAGTCTAGTTTATAAAAGATTAGAATTACCTACCACTCCTGCTTTTTTGTGGATGTCATTTGCTTGGTCTATTTTTCCCCAGCCTTTGATTTTTAATTTATATTTCTCTTAAAATATGGAACATTTCATGAATTTGTGTGTCATTCTTGTATACGGGCCATTCTAGTCTTTTCTGTATTGTTCCTTTACTATATGTGCTGCCAAAGTGAGCACCAAACCTATTCATAAATGGATTTTTAAATTCAAGTGATATAGACTCAAGATCATATTTTGGTTCTGTGCCTTTGTGGGTTTTTTGTTGTTGTTGTTCTTTTTAGCCTAAATTTGAACTTGTACGTAAGTAATTAGGGGTCTGTTCCAAATTATGCATCTGGTCTGGTTTTTATTGCTAATATTGAATTTTCACCATCAGTTCCTTCCACGGGTGTAGTCAATCTGATTCCTATGCAGCCCAACGGATAAGATCTATATGTTCAGAGTCATTGTATATTTTTAAAAAGGCATTTGTAAAGAATAAATAATTGAATATGCAAGATTTGATGATTTTATCTGCAGTTTCATTTCTCTCACTTTATTTGTGCTTTCTGACAACCATTCTTTCCTCATTCTAGTCACCACTTATCATTAAGCTACCTAGATTACATGTTTAGTCATTTTCAGACTGCAACATTTGGTAAAAGTCTTCCATTTCATCCTTTTTGACTTTGATTTTTGTTATGTACATTTCAATTTTGTGAACGATGCACTGAAGACTTTGGCAAAAAGAAGGCCCTAGAAATCAATGAGATACAAATTGATATGTTTTAACTTAAAGATGCAGCCATGGATGGACTTACTCACTTAGGCTAAGATATATGGTGGACAGTTGCCTGGGTGACTAACAAGAAGAGATCCATATTTGTTTCCATTCAAAGAAAGGTGATCCAACAGAATGTGGAAATTATCAAAAAAGATCATGGTAAGGAAAATATTACTGAAAATTATTTCAAAATGACTAAAACAGCTTATAGACAGAGAATTACTAAAAGTTCAAGCTGGATTTATAAGAATCTATTGCACTAGATATCATTGTTAATGTCAGATGGATTTGGCTGAGAGCAAAGAATAACTAGAAGAATATCTATTTGTTCTTTATGCTATGTAAAGGCATTTGACTGGGTGGATCATAACAACATCTGGCCAATGTTGAGAAGAATGGGAATCTCAGAACATTTAATTAAATTCCCTGTGAAACCTATACCAAGAAGCTTTTGTTCTAACAGAACAAGGGAACACTACATAGTTTAGAATTAGGAAAGATGTGTATTATGGTTGTATCCTTTTTCCACACATATTCAGTTTGTATACTTAGCAAATTATCGAAGAAGCTATATTCTATGAAGAAGAATGTTGCATCAGGTTTGGAGGAAGACTCATCTATATTATGCAGATGTTATGCCTACGTTATGTAGATGACACAACCTTGCTTGCTGAAAGTGAAGAGGACTTAATGCACTTGGTGCAGAAGATCAAAGAGTACAGTCATCAGAGTGGATAGCATCTCAACATCAAGAAACAAAAATCTCACCAGTGGGCCAATAGGCAACATTGCGATAGATGGAGAAAAGATTGAAACTAAAAACAACTTCCCCTTACTTGGGTTCACAATCAACACCCTTGATACCAGCAGTCAGAAGATAGGAGACATGTTACACTGGAGAAATCTGTAGTCAGAGACCTCTCCAAATTATTGAGGAAGAGTGATGTCGGTTTGAGGACTAAAGTGCACCTTATTCAAGCCATAGTCTTTTAAATCACTTTCTATGTGTCTGTGAATAAGGATGACAAAAGTAGAATTGACGTTATTGAGCTATTGGAGAAGATTATTGAATATTCCATTGTTGTTGTGGTTATGTGCCATAAGGCCGCTTGCGATTCATAGTGACCCTATGTACAACAGCCTTGAAAACTTCTCTATCCTGTGCCAACTTTACTGTCTCTGACACACCTCGTATCAATCCATCTCATTGACGATCTCCCTCTCTTTCTCCATTTCTTTGTCCTTCCAAGCATGTTGTCCCTCTCCAAGGACCAATTTTCCTTGCAACATGCCCAAAGTATGTCAGACAAAGCTTCAGAATCTTTACCTCCAAGGAGCAGCCTCTCTAGGACAAACCTGTTTGTTATCCTGACAGTACATGATATATCCAACACTCTTCTCCAGCACCATGGCTCAAAGACATCCATTCTCTTTCTATCATCTCTAGTCATTTGTCAAGCTCTCTGACACATAGCAAGCAGTTGTGAAGATTATGTTATGGTTCAGGCGCACTTTAATCTCCAGACTGACATCATTGTTCTTCAGTATGCTTGAGATATCCCCGAAATCCAACTTTTCCAATACAATAGCCCATAAATTACAAAAATATCAAACCCATATGTTGGTGGTGTGGACAGCCAGAGTTCTCTTGGAGGGAAAAATAACAACTTCCCACATGCTTTGCTCATGTTGCTAGAAGAGTCTATTCCTTGAAGAGAGACATCATGCTTGAAAAGGTGGAGTGTCAGCAAAAGAGAAGACCCTCAACCAGGTGAATTGACACAGTGACTGCAGCAATGGGCTTGAGTATGTCAGAAATTGTGAAGATGGCATAGGATAGGACAGGGTTCAGGTCTATTGTTCATAAGATCACTATGAGCCATGCTCCGCTCAACAGCATCTAACAACAACATCAGCTTAAAATGTTACTAATCCTATCTTTCAAATCAAGTAAGGTAAGTCCTTGGCTATGATTTAACCTAGAACAAGATGCCCTTCCACTTTTTGACCAGTGAAACTACGAAACAAGCTATCCACTTCAACATATAATCATGAATAGTCTCACCTGTTGATCTGTGATACTAGAATGAAAACTATCTACATCAAAATATAATCATGGACTAGTCATAAGAGTCAAGAGAGAATTTCTATTCCAAGAGGGAGAATTTAGAAAGAATAAAACACTTGTTGGTTCTATATAAATTAAAAAATCCAGCCGTGAAAATCCTATTAAGTTTTAAGAATAAGCTATTTGTCAGTGTTCTATTACTTATATCTACAATGCCTCAACCCCTAGTATCTGTGTCATAGATCTTTGCCTGTTTGCTGTCATCACCACTTGTGCCAACCAAATTGTCTCCATCATCTAAAGCATTCTTCCATTTCTTCAGAGGTAGAATTTCCTCTGAAAAGCTCCAGCATCTCATTCCCTGTCTGTATTCTCACTGAAGTCTATATTTTGGTTTGTCTCTTCATCCTTTATTCCAAGAGCTAGTATTTTTGTTGATATAACATTCTCACACATCTTGTGGATCTACTGAGTAGGTGATGTGTTTCTATTTCACTAGATAGAAGGGTTCTTTAAAGATTACAAATCTTTCTTGAATAACTCCATCTCTATTTCACGCTTCTGAGTGGTCCCATGAGTTGACATACCCAATTGTTTTAGCGACAAGATATCCAGTCACAGCCTTGACCTTCAAAGTGTGTTTTACAACATTACAAAGATGAATTTTCTTTCTTTAGCTTTCTTGACAATCCGGATGCGTACCTCCTAAATGAACAAGTACTGGTTCTTTATGGCTTAGGACATCCCTCTTTCGTTTATCTATTTTCTCTCACATTTTTACTATGATCCACAGGAGAAAACCAGGCAGTCACACCTTTAACATATTCCTCAGAAATATTTCAGCTATTTGTTCAATTTCACCAATTATAAATTCCAATTTCCATATAACTGGAAGCACGAATAAACTAAACATTTGTTACTATATAATGTCAGCAATCTTTCCTCCTACTTTTAATAGGATATTCCTAATTACTTCAGAGAAGTCTATCAAAATTATCTTTAGTGTTAAAATTTCTACCAGCAATCGCTTTGAGTCAATCTGGTAATTTAAACTGCTTTAATATTATTATGCTGTTGAGTATTTTCCTAACTTCTATTCATAATCAATTAAAATTATTTATACATTTTTAGACCTTTATTACAAGAACCTCCTACTTCTGAGTACCAAAATCTGTATTCTTTTCCTAGAACTGCCATCAAAATGACCCCACACATGATAACAGAAATTTATTGCTTACTTGTTTTTAGGCCAGATATTAAAAATTAAGAAAATCTGCTGTGAAAGGAGCATATGGGTTGTGGGGATGGCTCAGTGTGACTTCTGCCTACTTTGTAAAGAGGAACTTTCCCCATCAATAATATCCATAGCAGTAAACAGATTGCATGCCCCCTCTTTCCCCCCGGCACTTGCTTCCACCAACACCTGGGTATGATATTTGTTATTGACTCACAGACTTTATTCACAGTTGCAGTAGCAAAAATAGAATGGGAGAGGCAAAGACTATGTCACAATGCAAGTCCACGTTTAGCTCAGAAATATAAATTCAGGAAGCCTCTGTTTTCCTCAATCATCTAGCAAATTCTTTCAGAGAACAGTTGTAAATCAGCTTCTTCTTCATTCACCCAGCAAGAACAGCAAAATCTTAAATTGTGGCCTTTATCTCAGGGCGTCTCTGATTACATCTTGCCACAGTTTCTCCATAGTAATGCCACAGTCTCTCAACCACCATCATCACCAGGGTCTCACTCTTCTTACCAGGGTCTCCTCCAGTCTCATTCAAGTCTTGCAAGTCTTGCTGATCAGTGTGGGAAGCTAGCTTGTGCTCGCACTCTCACTCTTCTCTCCCCTCCCCCTCCCCCAGCTGTTTATGGTTTTGAAAGACCATTTGTGTGCAGTTAAAGTAGCTGGAGACTAGATAGAGCTAAGGTAATGGCTAAAAAACCAACTTTAGGCTAACACCGCACCTGCTCTTT
>NW_006399817.1:11868876-11879015 GCF_000299155.1 Elephantulus edwardii | reverse complement strand
ACCCCCAAATATAATCCTCTCTGCAACCCTCATTGCATACTCCTACGATAAAAATAATGCCCTAAAATATAATACTTTGTTTTATGAGAAATTCTGTAGCCCTAAAACTCAGAAATATCTAAAGCTACCAGTTTGGGGCTCCAGCACTCTAATTTGTTTCCCAGGTTTTTACATATAGTCTTTTCTTTAAATTTAAATTGGTTGTTTTTCCGTGCCATTGAATCAACTATGAAGCATAATGTAGTAATTTAGGTTACATCTAGATAATCCAGAATAGATGTATATCACAGTCCCTAATTTAAAAATATCTGCAGAGATTATTCTTCCAAATAAAGTCACAATCATTGGTTCTGGGTGGGTTTTCTCTTGAGGACTATTATGCAGTGCACTATACTCCAATGATATCAATATTTGCTTTGTTGATTTCCTCATTATTATTGAGTTCAATCCATCACCTAGCTGACTATTGAGAAGATTGACCATCTTTCCCCCTTGAAACCACTGGTGGATTCAAACAGCCAGAAAATCACCACTTTTAGGTTAGCAGCACAACTCCCTTAGGATCATGCTTTCAGAGCACACTAAAAAGATGCTTGTCTAGACAAAATATGCCAGCAGAAGACTGCCACCGGAGCTCACAAAAGATTTTCACTGAGATTTTAAAAATCTCCACAGATATGCACAGTCTAAAATCAGGAAAGTGTACATTGGATTATATCCTTTTACCATAGTGTTGTTGTTTGTTGTTGTTGTTGTTGTTGTTGTTGTTATGTGCCATCGAGTCACCTGCAATTCATAGCACCCCTACCTACGTATAATAGCCATAAATGCTGCTGTATCCCTTGACAATCTTATTGTCTCTGACACATCTACCCTCATTACCCCAGTCACTAATCAATCCATCTCATCAAGGGTCTTCCTCTCCTCTGCTGTCCCTCTACCCTCCCAATCATGACATCTCACTCTAAGGACTGGTACTGCCTTGAAAATATACCAATAGAGATTTTTATATGTGAACAAATAGCATGAGAAACTGGACTATATGATGGCTAATGTGGCATCAGGATTGCCAAAATGCACCAAAATATGCATTGTGCAGATGGCAGAATTTTGCTTGTTGAAAAGGAAGAAAGCTTTAAGCACTTACAAAAGAGGACCAAAAGGGGGGAAAAGGATAAAAAACTATAGGTTTCAATATGAATTATGTGTCAACATAAAGAAAACAACAATCCTTACAACTAGACTAATGGACAACATCACAATAAGTGGAGAAAAGGTTTATGTTGTCAATGATTTCATTTCACTCTGATCCACAATTAAGACTCATAGAGGCATCAGTTAAAGAGATCAAATGATAAATTGTACAAGTTGGTCACCAGGGGCCATTTTAAGGTGCTATGGAGCAAGGATGCCGCTTTAAAACTAAGAAATCCCTAGTTCAAGTCATGGCATTTTCAGTTGCTTCATATGCAAGAGAAAGTTGAGTAATGAATAAGTAAAGAAAATCATTGATGACTTTGAATTTTTGTGTTGGTGAAGAATATGAAATATATTGTAGGCTGGCAAAAGACCAAACAAAATAGCTTTGGAAAACTGTTTCACAGTGATAAATTGTCACTTCTAACAACTGGTACATGATATTGACAAGAGAGACAGAGACAGCAATGCTTACTTATTGACCAAAAGCCTTGTACATCATTTATCAGTTGTCATTACCGCCTCTGAATAAAATCTAACCAAAACCAAAGCAAACCCACTGCTGTCAAGTTGATACTGACTCATGCCAGTCCTCCACTGGGTTCCAGAGTCTGTAAAAATTGAAGAAAAGAGACTGATACTTCTCCTCATTTCAAGCCACAAGTCATCAGGTTAGTAAGTGAACAAATAATGCTCTACACAACCAGGGCTTCTTACTAAAATCTAGTCAGTCTTAATTAAGAGCCTTGCTGTTCTTAAATAAAGACATTAATAATTTTGTCTTTCTGGTTGATAGACATAATATGTATGTTTTAATAAGTTCTGCTGATTCATAGTGCATGTATTTAGAGATAATATTACTGTTTATTTTCTAAATCTTTAAATTATTTTTGCCTCCCAGAAAATACTTTATCATCCAGCAAACACACAAAAAAGGAAAGGATTGATACAGGCAGCCACTTTGTAGAACAGAAAGAGTTCTCCAATCCTTGTTGCAGTACACTTTCAGTGATGCCTCGTACACAAAACTCATTGGTATTATCGGCTCTGATTCCTAGAGATCCTTCATTGGGTTTCTGAGTTTGTTTATCTCAACTGAATGAGATTCTACGTTTCTCCAGATGAGTTGCTGGTAGATTTGAATTATCAGACAAGCAGTCTTTGTGTTAGCAGCACCACTTTGTACAAACAAGGGGAATTTTTTTTCATTTACTATTTTAAGAAAATTTTTATTTTATACTAGTTTACTTACAAAGTTCATATACAATGTTTTTCACACTGGATATTTTCCATTGTCTTTGACTCCCCTTCTTCTATCCATGAAATTATGCAAGCTAGTGAATACCTCTCTCCCCAACCTCACTGCTCTGCTCCTACCCTCCCTCCCTTGGACCCTCACACACTTTTACTAGTTATCTCTCTGTTCCTTCAATAATGGTCGTATACAATATTTGTCCTTATGGGCCGAGTTAGCTTACTTAGCACAATGCTCTCAAATCCTTCCCAGGTTAGGCAGTGATTTTCAAAATCATTGCTCCTGCGTGTTGTGTAGTATTCCATTGTGTGAATGTATCGTAATTTCTCAATCCATTACTTTATGGTTGGATATTTGGGCTGTTTCATGTTCTTGCAATTGTGAATTACGCTGCTATAAACATTGGTCTACAAATCTCTGTTTGTGACTCAGTTCTAATTTTTTCAGGATACATTCCAAGCAGTGGACTAGCTAGGTCATATGGAATTTATATGTTCAACATTTTGAGGAAATATCAATCTGCCTTCCAGAATGGTTGTAGAATTTTACAATAACACCAACAGTAGGAAAGTTCCTATCTCTCCATGTCCTCTCCAACGTCTATTATTTGCTGTCCTGTTAAGCTTTGCCAGTGCTCCTGAGATGAGATGGTATCTCATTGTACTTTTGATTTTCATCTGTCTTATTGCCAGATATTTTGATCATTTCTTTATGTGTTTGTATGTCATTCAAATACCTTCCTCTATGAAAGTTAAAACAAAAATGAAGTGGGGGGCATAGCACTTCCTGACCTCAAAACCTACTATGCAACATTAGTAACCAAAACAGCATGGTACTACTACAGTGACGGACACATAGACCAATGAAACAGAATTGAGAGACCAATAAATAGATCCAGCTATCTATGATCAACTGATATTTGACAAGGAAACAAAACCTAACAAATGGGGAAATGACAACCTCTTCAACAAACGGTGCTGGTAAAACTGGACTGATACCTACAGAAAGCTGACACAAGATCCACATCTCACACCATATATGAAAATCAACTTAAGGTGGATCAGAGACCTGGGAGTAAAGCCCAAAACCATAAAGGTCATAAGAGAAAACCTGGGACCCAGCTTAGATGGCCTATTCTTTGGTATAAAGAGTTTGCTAAATACAGCCAAAAATGTACAATGTGGAGAGGATAAAATTAATGAATGGGACCTCCTAAAGATTAAATCTGTGTGCACATCAAAAACATTTTCAACAGTGAGAAGAAAACCTACTTTTGGTTTGCAAAAACATTTGGCAATACCATTTCAGACAAGGATCTCATATCAAAAGTTTACAGAATTCTGCAGGGCCTCCACATGAAAAAGACTGACACTACAATTACAAAATGAGGGGAGGGAGAACACAAAACTCACACAAGGGTTATTTAAAATATATGACAAAGATGCCTGCAGTCCTGAAGGCACGTGTTTCAAGACCACCATCTGCTCCGCAGGAGGATGGGCAATCTTCTCCCACGAGATTAACAGCATCTGAAAACCTACCCAGAGGGTCAGCTATGGATCAGATCGGATTCTACGGTACACAACAACACATACATCTAAATTTTCGTGGTTAGTTTCTGAATCTTAAACAAAATTAAAAGAACTCATTTTTTATCTTTTTAAAAAGCAATGCAGCAATTTCAAATGATACAACTTCTTTTTAACCCAAAACTAATGTATGCAACTTAATAAATTGCAAGGACACAACAACTCCACCAAAGGTGGCACAATCAAGATTGTAGTTATCATAAACAAATTATAGGGCAAAAATAACACTTTTAAATGCAACACCCAAACATAATGACTGTATTTCTCAGTAAAAAGAGAAGTACATTTACTATGCCTCAAACCCCAGAGTACTATGTATTCTAAAACAAAAGGTCAGGAACTAAGTACTTCAGTGACGCCTTTACCTTAAGGATCAGAATTGGAGTTATACTTAAGGTCTTAGGTGAAATGAGTTTGACGGATTAGGTTTGGTTACTGGCTGTCAGTACACTACATAAAAAACACTGCACATTCAGAGCTTAGTGAAACTAGCTGTTCTCTGCACAGGAAAATTCCTTGATAGAGTTAGCATGAAGACAAATGAACTGTTATCCCCCAAGAAAGGTGTCCCTTTAGGTTAGGTTTGAGGTTAGCTATACCAAACAGTAAGAGCACTTGACTTCCCTTGGCTGACAGACTCATTACCTCTGTAAATATTGAGGCAGAGCTTTGAATCCAGGGATTCTTTTTTGAGATTCTAGGAAGGGCTAGTAACTTGATAATTACCAAAACAACAAAGAAATTAAAATGAGA
The DNA here is from genome assembly GCF_000299155.1 of Elephantulus edwardii. Lineage (NCBI taxonomy): Eukaryota > Metazoa > Chordata > Mammalia > Macroscelidea > Macroscelididae > Elephantulus > Elephantulus edwardii. The sequence continues at coordinate 11,874,221 of NW_006399817.1, read as the reverse complement.
AAAGACACAATAGTAATTGCCAAGTTCCCTTATTTCTCAACATCAGAGATAGATAATAAAATGTTCTCTATTCCTAAAACGTTATTAATACTTTACATTTACTGTAAGCATTTTAAATGTACATTTATCATTCATTATAATTAGAAGATTTTAGTTTGTTTAATGTCGGGTGATAAAATGGAAATCAAAAAAGAAGGAATTGTTACATAACAGTGTCAGGATTCAAAAACATATTTGTAATTGTATCAAACTGGTTTTTGCCCGATTATTTTCATGGAATGTTATTTATTTGAGATCTACTGATTTTTCTCTATATAGCTATATATTCAGTCTCATGTAAATAATGTGTTCTCTTATGTTTATTTTAAACTAATGATTTGATGTATAGTCCAATCACCTCAATCATGTGATAAAACACTAATAAATAATATATATGCCAGTTTGCATTTGAAATTCTTAAAGACGAAATAAATTCTTATTCCTTTCCTTTACCTGCAATAAGTTATAATTTTTCACTTATTATATCATGGAGCTGCACTGTGATCCCAAAACCATACAGTTCAAATCCGCCAGGTGCTCCAAGGTTACTGATCTGTCTTTCTAGATCCCCATGACTATGGTATTGAAATCACTCTTATGACACAACTTTCAGTCAAATAGTTGTTGTTGTTTTTATATACCATCAAGTTGGCAGGTACTCATAGCGACCCTATGCACAATAGTTCTGAAACTGTGTTCTATTCAAAGCCAATCTCACTGCCTCTAACACACTTATGCCCATTAGCCCAGTTACTGCGTTAATTCATCTCATTTATGGTCTCCCTCTCCTGCACTGTTCCTCCACCCTTCTAAGCACGATGTCCTTTTCCAAGGACTGGTCCTTCCTACCAATATGCTCAAAGTATGTGAGATGGAACTTCAAAATCCTTGTCTCTAAGAATCAACTTGATTTCACCCTCTCTAGAACAGACCTGTTAGTTCTTCTAGCAGTCCATGGTATGTTTAATGCTCTTCTTCAGCACCACAACTTAAAGGCATCAGTTCTTCTATTATCCTTAGTCATTGTTCAGCTCTCTGAAGTGTGGCAAGTAATTGCAAACAAACATGGCCTGATACCCTAGGCACACCTTTGTCTCTAGACTGATGCTGTTGTTCTTTAGCCCTCTGATAGCAGGTTTTCACAAATGATTTCCTGACTGCTAGTCCCAAGAGTGTGGATTGTGGAGGCGAGCAAGACAAAACTATTAGCAATCTCATTCTCTTCCCCATCTATCATGGTGCTGCCAATTGGCCCAGTGGTGAGGATCTTTGTTTTCTTGATGCTGAGCTTCAGTCCATATTGAAGACTCCAGTCCTTGACTTTATGCAGCACACATTTCAGGCTCTCTTCGCTTTTGATGAGCAAGGTTGTGTCTCTGCATAATGTAGGTTGTTGATGAGCCTTCCTCCAATCCTGATGTTACATTCCTCCTCATAGTTTCCTGAATGATCTTTTTCACATATAGATTGAAAAGGTATGGAGGAAAGGTGCATCCCTGGTTCACTCATTTCTTGATTTTTTAACCATGCAGTGTTTCTTTGCTCTGTTTTGACTACGGTTTCCTGGTCCAAGTATAAGTTCTACATGAACACAATCAAGTACCCTGAGATTCTCACTCTTCACAGTTCATAGTAGTCCACACAGTCAAATGCCTTTGCATAATCAATGAAACACAGATAGACATTCCTCTGGAATTCTCTATTTCATCCAAGAACCATCTGACATTGGCTATGATGTTCCTAGTGCCGTGACCTCTTCTGAACCCAACCTGTATTTCTGGCAGTTTTCTGTCAATGTAGTGTTGCAATCATTTCTAGATAATCTTCAGCAGAATTTTGCTTGTGTGTGATGTTAGTTATATTGTTTGATAAGTTCTACATTCTGTCAAACAATAAACAGGTTTGAAAGGCTCAATAACAGCAGGGAGGTATCTACCTGTTAGGATAATTAACCAAGTGAGATTAAAGTGGCAACAATTCTCCAGAGATTAAAATTATAAAGTATGAGTCGATAGAAAAGAGGAAGAAATGGACTTGGGAAACAAAAGGAAGAAGTGGGAAAAGTGTCATGACAATTTGGGGATTATAATCAGTGTCTCCAGAAAGAAATTGTAAGAATTGTAGAATAGAAAACCAATTTTCTCTATAAACTTACATTCTAATCACAATAAAATATGGGTTTAAAAAAAAATAAAAACTATACTAGAGGAATGAGATTAAACATGCATTCACACACAGAAACACACACACACACACACACACAAATCTCACCTCTGATATCATCATCATTGTTGTTGTAATGTGTCATTGAGTTACTTGTGACTCAAAACGATAGCTCTGACCCCTGCTCTATCCTAAGCCACCCTTGTTGACTCTGACACACCTACTGCCATTAACCCAGCCACTGAGTCATTCCATCTCATCCAAGATCTTCCCCTCTTGTGCTGTCCTTCCACCCTCCCAAGCATGATGAACCTCTCCAAGGGATGATCTTTCCTTACAACATTCCCAAAGTATGTTAGATGGAGCTTCAGAATCCTTGCCTCCAAGGAACATTCTGATTTCAACCTCTCTAGGCTGAAGCTGTTTGTTCTCCTAGCAGTTCATGGTATATTCAATACTCTTCTCCAGCACCACAACTCAAAGGGCACCAATTCTCCTTCTGTCATCCCTAATCATCGTCCAGCTTTCTGATACACTATGGCCTAGGTCAGACACACCTTAATTTCCAGACTGACACTGTTGCTCTTCAGTATTCTGGATATATCATCATTAAAACTTGTGTAATTCGGGAAATGTTCCTTCTTTTATCCATAGCATACTACTAGGAAAATCTAAATTTTTTTGGTATTTTATTAACAGTTTAGGGAAGAAAGTATGCCAATAAAACAGACTTTTCTTTTTAAGTAAAGGAAAAAATAAATGAAAATAATATCTGAGGTGGTTAGTATTGCCTTTATTATAAAAATTTCAGATTTGTTGCTACCAGGTTTGAACCATTGCATAACTAACCTCCATTAGGTTTCAAAGTCCATCTTTCTTGTGAGGAGTTAATGGTGTATTTTAACTATCAGAAAAACACAGTTTTGTCTTTAACAGTGCAACTCCCTACAGATACCACCAGGACTCCCTACCTTTATAATAATTGTATTGTTGTTGTATGCTATCTAGTAGGGATCAACCCATAGCTGGCCCTTCAGCAGGTTTTCAAAGGCAGTTGAATTGCACCAGAGGAATTTGTCCATCCTTCTGATGCAGAATAGTTGGTGGATTTAACCACATACTTCTGGGATTAGAGCACAGCTTCTTATCAATATTCTATAAAAGAAGAAAATTCCTAAATTAATAATCTAAGCTTTCACCTGAAAGACAGCAGAAAGAAGAACAAATCTATTCCAAATATAATGAAGAAATAAAATTATAACTATAAGAAAAGCTGATAGAGTTCTAGGCAAATTGTCAGTGAAACCACACAAAGTAAAAGAACACAAGCACATAATAGACCTTAAACCCCAAAATTATAGAACATGCATTATTTTCAGATGCAAATTATATATTTACTAAAAGTTGTAATGTGGGTAAGAAGGCAAATCCACATTGGAATTAAGTTAAATATGTATAACAAAAATACATAAAAATGAATTTTGAAATCCATTTGTTCCCTCTAAAGAACTAATGTGTGTCTCATATTTTCACATTTAGAGAACCCATCTAAATGTACTCTCCAGATGATAAAAATTAATATTCTAGGGTTTATGTTCTTTATTGTTGTTGTTAGGTGCCATCAGTTCTCCTATGACTCATAAAGACCCTCTGAATAATAGCTCTGAATTTGCACTTTCCTGAGCAATCTTACTGTGTCTAACATGCCTGCCCCATTACCACAGTCACTGTGTCAATTCATCTCATCAAGGATCTTCCTGTCCTGCCCTGACCCTCAGCCCTCCCAAGCATAATATCCTTCTTCCAGGACTGGTCCCTCCTGGCAACATCTTCAAAGTATGTTAGAGGGAGTTTCAAAATTCTTGCCACCCAGGAACAACCTGATTTCTTTCACTCTGTCAAAGACAAACCTGTTTGCTTTCTTGACAGTCCAGTATTCCTCTTCAACACCACATCTTAAAGGCATTGATTCTTCTTCTTTAATCCTTAGTTATTATGCAGTTCTCAAATGCATAGCAAGTAATTGTAAAGATCATGGCCTGGATCATGTGCACCTTAGTCTCCAGATTTACATCATTGCTCCTTAGCTCTCTGGAGAGGTCCCTGACAGCTTTTCTGGGGCAATTCAGATTTCCTGACTGCTGGTGCCAAGAATGTTGATTGTGAATATGAGCAATATGAATTTGTTAACAACATCAATCTTTTCTCAATCTATCATGATGCTCTCAATTGTCCCCAGGATGAAAATCTGTCTTCTTTGTGTTGAGATGCAATCTAAATTGAAGACTGCAGTTCTTGGTCTTCTGTAGCAAAGGCTTCAAGTCTTCCTCAGTTTCAGTGAGGAAGGTTGTGTCAACTGCATAACACAGGTTGTTAATGAGTCTTTCTCCAATTCTGATGCAACATTCTTCTTCATAAAGTCCAAGCTCCTGGATTCCACATTCAAACTGAAAATGTATAGAGACACACTCCTTTCATAGTTTTGAATCATGCAGAATTCCCTTGCTCTGTTCCTACAAAAGCTTCTTGGTATAGGTTTCACATGAGTACAGTGAAGTGTTCTGGGTTTCCCATTTATCTCAATGTTAGCCATAATTAGTTTTGATCCCCATAGCCTTTGTATTGTTAATGAAACATAAAGAGACATCCTTCTGGTATTCTTGGATTTCAACCAAGATCCATCTGACATTGTCTAACGGTATTTGCTGACTCTCCAGCAGGTTTTCATCAACAATATATCACAAGGGAAAAGATTGTTGTTCTTTCTTTTGTGAAGCAGCTGGTGGATTCAAACTGCATACGTTTTGAGATTGTAACACAGCTTCTTACAACTAGGTCACCAGAGCTCCCTTTAAGCCTCCTTAGCCACCTGGAACAAAACTCAACATTATGGCTAAACTTTCAGACAAATCATAGACAGGTCTAGAAAGTCAACCATAAACCCAAGGAAGTAATCACTCATGTTGTTGTTGTTGTTATGTGCGATCAAGTCACCTGAGACTCACAGCAACTCAGTACGACTGTTTTGTTTTGTTTTGCTTTATTAAATTTTATTCATTTTAATGAACATTTACAGAGATTTTGGGTTTTCATTCATTCATTGTTGCACTGTTTTCTCCACCCTCATCCCCAGTTCGTTCTTC
>NW_006399817.1:11860145-11867606 GCF_000299155.1 Elephantulus edwardii | reverse complement strand
AGATGATATCTCATAGTTGTTTTAATTTGCATCTCTCTTAGGGCTAGGGATTTTGAGCATTTCTTCATGTGCTTGTTAGCCATCTGAATGTCGTCTTCGAAATATGACTGTTTTGAATGCTGTCCTATCCTCAAGCAATTTCATCATTTCCTACAGACCCAATCCTACTTCTCCAGTCACTGAGTCAACCCATTTCTTCCTGGGTCTTCCTTTCTTGTGCTGTCCCTCCACCTTCCCAAGCATGATCTTCTTCTTCAGGGACTGGTCCTTCCTGGCCATGTGCCCAAAGTATGTCAGATGGAGCTACAGAATCCTTGCTTTCCAGGGAGTAGCTTGGTTTCACCCTCTCCAGGATGAACATGTTTCTTCTCCAGACAGACTCAAGTAAGTTTAATACTCTACTCCAGCACCACAACTCAAATGCATCAATTCTTCTGTCATCTTTAATCATTGCCCAGCTCTCTAACACATAGCAAATAATTGAGAAGAACATGCCCTGTATCAGGCACACTTTAGTCTTCAGACTGGCATAATTTCTCTTCAGCACTCTAGAGGGGTCCCAGACAGCAGAATTTCCCAATGCAATTCATCTTTTGATTTCCTGACTGCACGTGCTGAGATTGTTGATTGTGAAACCAAGCAAGCTGAAGTTGTTAACAATCTCAATCTCCATCTGTCATGAAACTGTCAGTTGGCCCAATGGTGAGAATCTCTCTTTTCTTGATGTTGGGCTTCAGTCTATATGGAAGACTGCAGTCTTTGACCTTTAACAGCAAACATCTCATGTTGTCTTCAGTTTCAGCAAGCAAGGTTGTGTCATCTGCATAACGCAGGTTATTTAGGAGTCTTTCTCCAATCTTAATGACACATTCCTCCTTATAAAGTCCAGCCTCCCACATGATCTGTTCTACATATAGATTGAAAAGGCATGGAAATAGGATGCATCCTTTATGCACACTTTTTCTGATCCTAAAACATGAAGTGGTTCCCTATTATGTTCTGACTATTGTTTCCTGGTCCAAGTGTAGGTTTCGCATGAGCAAAAGTAGGTGTTCTAGGATTCCCATTTTCCCCAATGTTAGCTTTACTGTGATCCACACAGTCAAATGCCTTTATATAGTCGATGAAACACAGATAGACATTCTTCTGGTACTCTCTGATTTTTACCAAGATTCGTCTAATGTTTACTATGATGTTTTTAGTGCCAGAGCCTCTTCTAAGCCCAGCCTCCACATCTAGCAGTTCTCTGCTGATGTACTGTTCCAGTTTTTTTAAAAAATAATATTCAGCATGTTCTTATTTTCATGTGATATTGGTTGATAATTTCCATACTCTGTTGGTTCACTTTTTTTGGAATGGTAGTAAATATAGAACTCTTCCAGTCAACTGTCCAGACAGCTGTCCTACAGATTTCTCAGCATAACTTGGTGAGCACATGTAGGATAGCATCTGTTTACTTAAATATTTCAATTGATATTCTATTAATTTCTGGGGCCTTGTTTTTTGTCAATTCCTTCAGAGCAGCTTGAATTTTCTCCTTTAACACCATAAACTCTTGATCATATATTGTGTCACGAAATCCTTCTGTGTTCTTTTTTAGTATAGTTACTGTGAATACTCCTTCCATCTTTTTTTAATGTTTCCGCTTCCTGGGTTATTCAACATTCTACCCTCACAATCTTAAATACTCAAGGTTAAACTTGTTCTTTAGTTTCTTCAGCTTGAGAAATGCCAAGTGAATTCATCCCTTTTGATTTTCTGACTCCAGCTCTTAAGCAAATTTCATTATAATGCTTTGCTTTGTCTTTGCAAGCTGTCCTTTGAAATCTTCTGTTCAGCTCTTTAACTTCTTGGTTTCTTCCCTTTGCTTTGGCTTCTCAGCTTTGTAATACAGTATTCAGAGTCTCTTCTGACATCCATCTTGCTCTTTTCTTTCTCATCTGTCTTTGTAATGTCTTCTTGCATTTTTTGTGGATGATATTCTTGATAGTGTCCCACAGCTCACCTGGTTTTTGCTCATTAGTATTCAAGATAGCAAACCTGTTTTTGAGATGGTCTTTAAACTCTGGTGGTGTAAACTCAAGGACAAACTTTGTTCTTGTGGATTGGATTTTATTTTCTTAGCTTCAGTTTGAACTTGCATATGAGGCATTGATGGTCTATTCCACAATCAGCACCTGGTCTTGTTTCGACAGCTGATATTGAGCTTCTCCAGTGATTTTTTTTCCCCACAGATGTAATCATTTGTTTCCTGTGTAGGCAATTAGGTGAATTCCATGTGTATAGTTGTCACTTATGTTTCTTATAAAAGGTATTTTGCAATGAATAGGTCACAAATACTAAGGGGCACCTAATTAAAGCTATGATATTTTGAATTACTGTGTACACATCTAAAAGTTGTTCAATGAATAAGGATAGATAAGGAAGAACCAGTGACTTTGAACTGTAGTATTTGTGGAGATTACTGACTACCCCATGAACTGACAGAGGAAAAAAAAATGAACAAACAAATTCATCTTGAAGAAAGTACAATCAGAATACTTCTTAGAAGCAGGGCCGATATGAGGCTAGAGACGTATAGGGCAAGCTTTAGATCAGTTGTTCATAGGGATTCTATGAGTTGAAGTCGATTCAATGGCACCTTACAACATCAACAATCTTCCACGAGTGTGAAGTAAAAAAAAAATAAAATTTTCAGAAAAAAGACAGATGAGAGTTTTCAATAAAATAATATCTTATACAAGGATCTCATAACAAATGTTTACAGAATGCTACAGAGCACCCACAGGGAAAATACTGATAACCTAATCACAAAATGAGCAAAAGACATAGATTTTTCACAAACGAAGGCTTTTGAATGGCCAATGGTCAAAATCACTGGCAATAAGAGAGATGCAGATCAAAACCAAAATGAGATAGCATTTTAATCCAGTAGCAGTGGCAAAGTTAAAAGGACAGCAAACAGTAAATGGTGGAGAGGATGGGTGAGATTGGAACTCTCAAATACTGTTAGTGAGATTTTAAAATGGTACAACCACTCTGGACGACAGTTTGGCATTTCCTCAATAAGCTGAACATAGAAATTCAATATGACCCAGCTCTTCCACTGCTAGGAATATACCCTAAGGGGGGGAAAAAATAAGTGAGACACAGAGATTTCTACACTTATGCTTATAGCAGCATTATTCACAATAGCAAGAAAATAGAACTAGCCCCCGTGGCCATCAACAAGCAAATGTATTAAGAAATTTTGGTATCTTCACACAATGGAAGACTATACAACATTGAGAAGCAAAAATTTTGTAAAATTCTATATAACACAGAGAGGCTAGAAAGCATTATGCTAAGTGAACTAACCCAGTCTCATAAAGACAAATGCTACATAAGATAGTAATTGTAAAAGTAGAAGGATAATTACTAAGATGTGGATAAGAGTCTAAAAGGTGAAGGGATGGAGGGTAGGACAGCAGAAGATGGGAAGGGGAGTCTATCACTAGGGTGACAGAGTTTGATGAGCAGAAGCAAGTGAAAGAATTAGATAAGATAAAATGTGGACCTGCAATGACAGGGCAATCGTAGACATAGATGATCAGTAATTAATTTTATAAAACACAATGTACAAGAGTAATCATTTGAAATATGTTAATGTAGAAATGTGTGAAACTCAATGTACATGACTTACGTACAGTGCATACAAATTTTATATTGAAACCAACATAATTTTTTTTTAAAAAAATCAGGCAGATAAACAGTTGGTAGAAGATAGCCAACAAGGTTGGTCAGAGGATGCTGAAATCTGTGTGCCAACAAAAGGTAACGTGAGGAAAGGCAAGCTCACCTCTCCTGCAGAACACTGGACTGTAATGAACAGAAATAAAATATAGGAGTCACAAGGGTTTTTAACCAGAGAATTTGAGAGTTTAAATCTGAGATTATTGAATACTTATGTTCTGACCACTTCTGAAGCATTCACCTTTCTCAAATACTGTTCTCCATCTATATAATTTTCCTATTCCCATTCTCTAAAGATATGAAACAAGATTTTTGGACCAGAAACAAGTCACAGAAATGCTGAGTATCTGATTTTAAAACAAAGCAGTAAATGCATAGAAAACATTAAGATTTTTCAAACAAAATTCTGGAGTTTGGCAAGAACACTCCAGAGCTGAACTGCTTGGTGCAATAGGTTTATGCTGCTATAGTTTTTGAAGAAGGAAGAGCTTGCTACTGACTTTTAATGTATAAGAGTTTCAAATTCTAGACATCTTCTAGCCTGACCTTAACAGTGATGAGTTGTCACATGCTTCTAAAGATTTTCAGATATGATTATACTATTATTGTTATGTATCATTGAGTCAACTAAATTACAGGTAATCCTCCAGCTGATTTTCAGAGACAGTAAATTGCATTGGATGAGGTTGCCCTTTCTTCTTCTGCAGAGCAGTTGGTGAATTTGAACTTCATGCTTGTGGGTTGGCAGTGTAATTACTTACTACTAGTAAATAATACTATAAGAGGAAAAGCCGTTATATATTATATAAACCTAGTTCCTAAATTTGTTTTATATATGTAAACATTTACATTTTAGAGGAGTGTAATTGTAAATTGAAATAGGATTTTGTTTGATTTGGAGTTTAGCCAGAAGTTTTTTACTGCTTCATAAAAGCATCCACAAAAAAGTCACATAAGTAATGTCAGCACTGTTCACTGATACACCTTAATCAGTCTGTGTTTATACTTGCCACAGTCATATAGATTCTACATGTATATGTAAACATCTGACTACTTTACTGGCTACATTGAAGTATGGAGTAACTGTAGCTAGTTTGTGTATTTAAACACATGTAAATTTTATTAGTTACTTTTTACTTATTTCACTTTTACACTGCAGTAATGGCAGGACATTGCCACTGGTGAAATTATGTGTATGGATAGTTAGTTTTTAATGTATATTCTTTTAGTAAGGGTGCAAATGAGAGATTTAGAAACAATTTCTTTTCAAAGTGAGCATTGCATTTAATAGAATTGAGAACCACTGCCATAGGATGAAAACTCTTTCCCTAAAGCGCCCAGTCAGAGTTCTAGTATTTTACTCTTATGTTTAGTCAGAACCTAAGGATCCAATACACAGAGTCACTGTACCAAAAAGAATTGACTGACACTGAAAAATTTCAGGACGTGCCATGCGAGAAGAGGCAAATGGTAATGAAGGAAGAAATGGAAGCTTCATCGAAGGCTTTGGCAAAAATAAAGCCCCACGAAACAATGGGATAACAATGGATATGTTTCAAATGACAGATTCAGCCAGATGCACTCACTAGTCTATGCCAGGAAATTTGGAAGACAGCTATTTGACTAACAGATTGGTAGAGATCCATATTTTTTTTCCATTTCCAAGAAAAGTGATCCAACAGAATGTAGAAATTATTGAACGATATTGTTAATATCACATGGAAGCAAAATACTACTGAAGATCATTAAAAAATGGTTAGAACAGTACATAGATAGGGGATTGTCAGAAACTCAAGTAAGAATTTGAAGAGGCATGGCACCATTGCTGATGTTAGATGCATCCTGGCTGAAAGTAAAGAATATCAGAAGAATGTCCATTTATATATTATTGACTATGCAAAAGCATTTGACTGTAATTACAAAGTTATGGCTAACATTGGGAAGAATGGAAATCCCAGAACACTTAATTGTGCTCATGAGAAACCTATACCTAAACCAAAAGTATGTTGCGTGAACAGAGAAGATTTAAAATTTAAAAAGTTGTATCCACTCTCCACACCTATTCAGTCCATATGCTGAGCAAATTATTCAAGAAACAGGACTCTGTGAAGAAAACTATGGCATCAAGATTGAAGGAAGACTTATAAATAACCTGCATTATGCAGATGACATAACCCTGCTTGCTGAGAGAGAGGAGGACTTGAAGCACTTGTTGTAAGAGATCAAATAATATAGCTTTTAATATGGATTGCACCTCAAGAAAACAAAATTCTTACCACAGGACCAATAGGTAACATCATGAGACATAGGGAAAAGATTGACATTATCAACAATTTTATCTTACTTAGATCTGCAATGAACACCCTTAGTACCAGGAGTCAGAGAATTAGGAGAAGTATTGAAATGGGAAAGTCTGTAGTCAGGGACCTCTCCAAACTAATGAGGAGCAATGAAGTCTGTTTGAAGACTAAGGTGCAAATGATTCAGGCCATGGTCTTTCTGATCACCTGCTATGCATCTGAGAGCTGAACAATGAATAAGAATGAAAGAAGAATTGATAACTTTGACCTGTGGTGTTGGAGAAGAGTACGTAACATTTCATAGACTGCCAAAAGAAAGTTAAATATATCTTGGAGAAGGTGCACCAAGAGTGCTCCTTAGGGGCAAAGATGTTGACATTTCATCTTACATTCTTTGGGTATGTTGCTAGGAGAAGCTATTCCTTGGAAAGGGACGTCATGCTTAGAAAGGGTGAGTTTGGCAAGAGAAAAGAAGGTTCTCAACCAAGTGGATGGATGCAGTGACTGCTACAATGGGCTCTACAGTGTCAGAAAATATTAGGATGATATTAGATAGGACAAGGTTCAGATCTGTTGTTCATAGAGTCAGTTTGAGTTGTGATTAATTTGATAGCATCTAACAATAACTTATATGTTTTTGTTGTTGTTATGTGCCATCGAGTCGCTTGCGACTCATAGAGACCCTATGTACAGCAGCCCTAAACTCTGCTCTGTCCTGTGCCAATCGCACTGTCTCTGACACACCCATCCCAAAGGAAAAAAAAAAATTCATAAGGAGAATGTGTGTGGACTGTGCACGTGTTATACTCTGTAAACATCAATTAATATACTATGCAGTCTAAAAAATTCAGATATCCCAGAATCTTTTTATTTATATTAGTTTGATCACCAAGTTCATAAACATTGTATTTCACACAATTCTTCATTCACATTTTGTTTCATACAACCATTCCCATTCATTGTGTTTTATAAAAGCAATCACCATTGGACCTTACCTATCACTATGCAATATTTTCAGGTCCTTGCTGGATCCTTCTCATTTCCTTAACCCCTCCTTCCACTCAACAAACTGTGCAACCCTATGATTTTGCTGCTACCTATGCTCACTCCTCTACTCCCACCCCTTCCACTTTTGCATCCTCATATATCTTTTATTAGTTATCCTTCTATTTTTACAATAATAGTCTTATGTCGTATTTGTCCTTATAATACTGATGTTAGTTCACTCAGCATAATGATCTCCAGTCTCTCCCACATTACAAGGTATTTTTAAAAATATTGCATGATGCCACTGTTGTAGAATGCGACTAACCTCGGGGTTGGGGAGAGACTGAGTCAGATGGGTTCAATAATGTATACTGCACTGAAACAGAGGAGGGAGAAAACTGTTTAAAAGAGATATGTGACTAGGTATTTCTGTCATCACAGG
>NW_006399817.1:11856890-11858199 GCF_000299155.1 Elephantulus edwardii | reverse complement strand
CACTGATTTTTGTATATGGTGTGAGATGTGAATCCTGTTTGAACTTCTGCAGGTAACAGTCCAGTTTTGCCAGCACCATTTGTTGAAGAGGTTGACATTTCCCCATTTGATAGGTTTTATTTTCTTGTCAAATATCAATTGACCATAATTATGTATGTAAAATTCTTGGTTCTCAATTCTTTTCCATTGGTTTATGTGCCGGTCATTGTACCAGTGTCATGCTGTTTTGGTTACTACTACTGTGTAGTAGGCTTTGAAGTTAAGGAGTGATATGCCTCCCACTTCATTTTTTGTTTTTCAGAAGTGTTTTGCTTATTCAGGGTCTCTTTACAAATAACTTGACAATTTCCCTTTTGATCTCTTTGAAAAATGAATGTTGTGTCTATATTGAGATTACATTAAACAAGTAGATTTTTTGGTAGGATTGTCATTATCACAATATTAACTCTTCCTGTCTATGACAGGGAAATTTTTTTCCATTTATTTAGGTCTTTTATTGTGTCTCACAAAAATGTTCTGTAGTTTTCTTTGTAAATGTCTTTTCTGTTGCTAGTTAGGTTCACACCCAAGTATCTCAATTTAATGTTGGCTATTGTAAATGGGATTGCTTTCTAGGTTTCCTTCTCTGACTTCTCTTAGTTACTGTAAAGCAATCCCAGTGATTTTTGGATATTGATATTATATCCTACCACTCTCTAAATTTGTCTATTATCTCAAATAGTTCTGGGTTTTTGGGGGGAAGTTTTGGTACTTTTTTTTAGTCTTTGGGATTTTCTGCATACATTATTATATCACCTACATATATGAATCATTTAACCATTTCTTTGTCAATATTAATATCTTTTATCATTTTTTTTCTTAGCAAGCATTTCCAAGAAAATAATGAATAGAAGTGGTTACAGTTGTCATCCTTGTCTGGTCCCTGTTTGCAAGAAAAATTCTTTTGGTCATTCTCCATTGAGAATAAGACTGGCACTTGGTTTTGTATATACACTTTTCATTATGTTGAGTAAATATATTCTATTCCAACTTTTCTGAGTTTCTTTATCAAGAAGGAGTGTTGGATTTTGTCTAATGACTTGTCTGCATCAATTGCTAGGATTGTATGGTTTTTGTCATTTGCTTTGTTAATGTGGTGAATTATGTTGACTGTTTTTCTTATGTTGAACCATAATTATGCATCCCATTTGGTCATGATTAATTATTTTTATATGCTTTTGGATTCAATTGGCTAGTATTTTGTTAAGAATTTTTGCATGTATGTTCATGAGAGATATTTGTGTGTAGTTTTCTTTTTTTGTAATACTGT
>NW_006399817.1:11854289-11854836 GCF_000299155.1 Elephantulus edwardii | reverse complement strand
GTATAGTTTAGATCTTCTGCATATTTGTTAAGTTTCTTTTAAGTTGAGCTTTCCTTTGGTGAGAGTGGTGTGTTATAGTCTCCTAGCAGTTTGTGTCTAGGGAGGTTTCAAGTCAACTCTAACTTTGACAGCTCAATGTGCCAGTTGAAAAAGCTGAAAAAGTCTTTCCCCTGCTTGTGGTTCAAGTGTCCCAAATTCTGTTGTCTTACTTGGTTCCTGGATGGCTCCATCGCCGTGGAGGCAACAATCCCTAAGTAGATGGACCTATCCCCAAGGAGGTTTCTTTCCTGTCCCTACAAGCACCCCAAAGGGTTCACTCTTGACAACAATTTCTCAATTCCTGCACTTTCTCTCCTGAAGTTTAAGGTCTCCCTTTGTCTCTGGGGTGGCAAAAGATAAGTGCCACCAACTTACACAGTTTGTATGTTGGGGGGAGGGGGCGCTCAATCAGAGTGTGATATGGCACATGCTGAAGCACAGCATGAATGGACCTTCCCAGAACATTTTGAGAAGATCTGCAAGGTCAAAACCATTTTCCTAATATTAA
>NW_006399817.1:11852111-11853549 GCF_000299155.1 Elephantulus edwardii | reverse complement strand
TAACCCAGTCACTGAATCAATCCATCTCATCAAGGGTTTTCCTCTCCCGTGCTGTCCCTCTACCCTCCCAAGCATGACATTTCTCTCCAAGGACTGGTCCCACCTTGCAACACATCTAAAGTAGGTCAGACGAAGCTTCAGAATCCATACCTCCAAGGAATGGCCTGGTTTCACCCTCTTTACAATGATCCTGCTTGATAGAAAGGCACAATATTAAAACAACATGTAAAAACCATGGTATATAATTTTATTTTTAATATCCAGAAGCCAATTTCCATGCAGGTTACCTCTCGTGTGTCAGAACAGAACTGAACTAAACATAGTTTTCAATAACTGCTTTTCAGAAGTGGATCATCAGGTCTTTCTTCTGAGGTACTTCTTTCAATTTCTTGATTAGTAGCAGAACATGTTTGTCATGTCCGCTACCCAGGTACTCCAATGAAGATAACAAGATAAAGGGCTTAGAATGAAAAAAAAAATAATAAAAGTACCCATCATAATCACTATCAAAAGACAAAGCATGAAATATATTAGGAAATAGGTGAGGAAATTATGTGACAGGGTCAAGATTTCTAATATTTATTAACCAGAATTGTATAAATAAAAACTTAGAGATAATTAAAAGAGCAACTATTTAAAAATCTATTCCAAAAAAACAAAGAAACAATATTCAAAAATTTGAATTTTCAAATTAAAAGCTGTTGTTTTGTTGGTAGTTGTTGTCATGTGTCATAAAGTCATCTGCAACTCATTGTCACCCTATATACAACACCCCTAAACCCTGCTCTATCGTGTGCCAATCTTATTGTCTCTGATACACCTACCTCCATTACCCGAGTCACTGGCTCAATCTATCTCATTGAGGGTCTTCCTCTTGCACTGCCTCTCCACCCTTTCAACCATGATTTGCTTTTCCAAGTACTCCTTACAACAAAGTATGTCAAATGAAGCTTCAGAATCCTTGCCTCCAAGGAGCAGACCGGTCTCACCTTCTCTAGAACAAAGATATTTGTTCTCCTAGCAGTCCATGGTGTATCCCATACTCTTCTCTAGCACCACAGCTCAAAGTCAACAATTGTCCTTCTATCCTTCCTAGTCATTTTCCAGTTTTTTGGTCCATATCAAGTAATTGCAAAGATTATGGCCTGTATCAGGCACACTTTAGTCTCCAGACTGATATCATTGCTCTTCAGTACTTTGGAGAGGTCTCTGAGAACAGATATCTCTTTTCATTTCCTGGCTGCTGGTACCAAGAGTGTTGATTCTGGAGCCAAGGAAACTAAAGCTGTTAACAATCTCATCACTATCTATCATGAAATATATCTTCCTAGTGGTGACAATCTTTGTTTTCTTGATGTTGAGCTTCAATCTACATTAAAGGCTGCAGTCCCAGACTGCAAGTGCTTTAAGTCCTCCTCAGTTTCAAAAAACAAGGTTG
>NW_006399817.1:11832179-11850605 GCF_000299155.1 Elephantulus edwardii | reverse complement strand
CTTCTTCTTCTTTGTTCCCAACTTTTTAATTCAATTCTCCCATTATTATTAATGCATCCTGATTACATATTCAATTGATTTCTAATTGCAAAAATCGAGCAATGATTTTGTAAATTATTACTGGAGAGCAATAGCTGCATGAACCAACTCATCCCACAAGGATCAACATTGCATAAAACCATTGTTGTAGAATGAGTATAAGGATCCAAGAGGGGTGGGAGAGGGTGGAAGCAGACAGAAGAGGATGTGCAGGAGGAGGGGGGACAATTTGATGGTTGTGCAATTTGATGGGTGAAGGAGTGAGGGAAATTGAAAGAATCTCTTCTAGAAAATAATGTGTTCAAATTTTTAAATAAACTAGTATAAAAATTTTAAAAAACAGTAGAAATCTTCCACTTCCTCCTGTTTGGCTCTTGTTGTGGGTGCATACATTTGAATGACATGGTATTCATTAGACTTCCTTGTATTTGTATCACTATGATCCTGCCATTCACAATATTGTATTTCAAGGCGGGTGTAGAATTGACTCTTTTAATTGTGAAAAGCAACTCCATTTTTCCTTGGCCCATTTGCAATATTATGCAATTTCAAAATATTAAGGAAAAAGAGAATATCCTACACCTTTTTTTTGAGGGAAGCTATGAAAGATAATAAAGGTTACAATAATTGAAACTAGAAAAAATACAGAAATATTTTAATATGTTAAGTCAATATTGTTTAATATATTGTCCTAATTATTTAAGAAAATTTTATATTTGACTATATACAAATTATTATTCGAATGTTTAGAGAAAACAATGACAATTCTCAATAGTCCTAGTTTCAGCATTTTGCCTTGCACATAGGAAACCAAGGAATATTCTGAAGTGTCCTCTACCATTAAGTAGTAGATTACAACTCAGTGACCCTTTATAAGGTTACCAAAGCCATCAATCTTTATGAACATAAGTACCACAGGAATGTCTATTTATGTTTCATTGAAGCTGCAGAGGCATTTGACTGTGGATTACAACAAATTGTGGTTAATCTTGAGAAAAATGGGAATTCTGGAACACTTAATTGTGCTCATGGGAAACCTACATTGGACCAGGAGGCAGTCCTCAGAACAGAGCAAGGAAATATTGCATGGTTTAAAAACATGAAAGGAAGTGTCAGGTATGTGTTCTGTCTCCACACCTTTTCAATCTGTATACAAAACAGATGATTCAGGAAGCTGGGCTCTATGAAGAGGAATGTGGCAACAGGATTGGAGGATGACTCATCCACAACCTGTGATATGTGTGGCAACAGGATTGGAGGATGACTCATCCACAACCTGTGATATGCATTTGACACAACCTTGTTTGCTGAAATTGAGGAGGACTTGAGGTATTTGCTGTAGAAAGTCAAGGA
Organism: Elephantulus edwardii; assembly: GCF_000299155.1. Lineage (NCBI taxonomy): Eukaryota > Metazoa > Chordata > Mammalia > Macroscelidea > Macroscelididae > Elephantulus > Elephantulus edwardii. Next base: position 11,849,213 of record NW_006399817.1, on the reverse strand, counting down.
GTGTAGTTTTCAGTATGTATTGAAGTTCAACATTAAGAAAACAAAGATTCTCATCACTGAACCAATTTTCCCCATGAAGAGAAGAGATTGAAGTTGTTAACAATTTGAGCTTGCTTCACTCCACAATCAACACTGTTGACACTAACAGCCAGGAAATCAAAAGACAAATGGCTTTTGGTAAGTCTGCTGTCAAGGATCACTTCAGAGTGCTAAAGAACAATGATGTCAGTCTAGGGACTAATGTGGGCCAGGCCATGGTCTTTATATGCATCAGAGACGAAGCTTAACAGAAGAAGAATTGATGCGATTTGAGTTGTAGTGCTGGAGGAGAGTACTGAACATACCGTCGATGACGAAGGAAACAGATCTGTCTTGCAGAGAGTGAAGCCAAGTTTCTCCTTGGAGGCAAGGATTTTGAAGCTCCACCTCACATACTTTGGGGAAGTAGTCAGAAGGGACTAATACTTGGAGAAGGACATCATGCTTAGGAAGCTAGAGGGACAGGGTAGCAGAAGAAGATCCGAGATGAGATGGATTGACACAGTAACTGGGGTAAAAAAGATGGTGTATTGGAGACAGTGAGACTGGATCAGGATAGGGCAAAGTTCAGAGCTATTGTACGTAAGGTTGCTAAGAGTCACAGACAACTTGATGGCACATAATAACAAGAATAACATGGGTGAAATACACTGAGTATATTGTTGTTGTTGTTGTTGTTTTTAGATGCAATAGAGTTGAGTATGACTTATAGTGACCTATGAACAAAAGATCTGAACCTAGTCCTCTAATGCACTATCCTCACACTTCCTGACAGAGAAGAGCCCATTGCAGCAGTCACCATACTAGTCTACCAGGTTAAGGGTCTTCTTCTTCTTCTTTGCTGACCATCCACCTTTCCCAACATCATGTCCCTCTCCAAGTAATAGCACCTCCCAGCAATATACCAAAATATGTGAGGCGAAGCTGAGTATATAGAAAGTGTTAGTGGGAACTGTCAAGTCAGAACTGTGTCAGAGCTGAGCCTCCAGTGAGTTTTCAGAGGCAGTAAGTTGGGTAAAGATTGTCCAATGGAGCAACTGGTCAGTTCCAACAGCATGCCTTGGAGTTAATAGGTCAATAATCCTGAAGATTCACAGTTGAAATCCACAAGTTGTTCCATGGGAGAATGAAGGACTACCTATTTATTCCCATGCAACTTACTGCCTCTGAAAACTTATGGGAGGGTTGATTATGGTTTGGGTTTGCCTCGATGATACATAATGACAATATACAGAAAAAGAATCATATTTAGAAATTAAGAGTTCATTAACCATACAAACAAAAGTTTGAAACCAATTAGAAAAACCCGTAATGTATTTTTCTTGGATTACATGAGCAAAGATTAAACAACAGGGATTCTTTCCTTCCCAGGTTTTATAAGCCAACATTTTTGAACTATCAAGAGAAACACAGAGAAGATTTACAGACTGCAATAAGAACTATTCACATGAGTGACTGGAGATCTCGATTAAAGGATGCACCAATTTCACATGTATGAATTTCAGAGCATTTTAACTTAAACTAGAAAGGTGTCATTTTCTATTTATGAAATTAAAATAAAATTCTACATACTCTTTTGTAGTATAATGATGATACTTTATATTTTTAATCAGACAATATGAAGTACTTTGTAAACATTAGCAAATTAAGCTTCACAATACTTTGTGCAGGAGTTAAAAATAATTTTTCATTCTATACTCAAGAGTTAAAATAATACAACAAGTTGTTAAGATAGTTATTTCAAGATCATATATTGCCTGATTTGGAGAATATAATTTCCATCTTTTTACTGTAGCTCTCAACATCCTGCTATAAGTTATATCAATACAGATAATATAATGGGTTGCCTATTGAGTGTTTTTGTCTAGCCCATTATTTTGGTCTGTGTAAATGTTCTACATGCACACAATTCAGTATTACCAAATTCCTATTGTTTACAATGTTATCCATAAATTTCTATGATCAACACAGTCCAATATCTTACATAGCCAAAGAACAAACAAACTGAATAAGGAGATCCTGAGTAAGGAAACTCTGGTGACCTCTGAGGTAAAGAATCACACTGACAATTCTAAGATAGGCGATTCAAGTACACTAGTTTCTCCATAGTAGAAATCTCCTCCTGTGTAATTTACAGCCTCTGGGAACCTACTACTGGAAGGTTGACTATGAATCAGTTCTGACTTAATGGCCATGAGTCTGAGTTTGAATAATTTAATTAGGAAAGGTGTTTGTCAAGGTTACACCTTTCACCATACTTATTCAACCTGTACATTGAGCAAATAATCTTTTAAAAGTATATTATATTAAGAAGAAATGTGCTGCATGCAAATGACTTACTATTCTTTGCTAAGAATAAAAATTACTTAAAACACTCATAATATCAAAGACAAAATTTCCCAGAATTCATTCTACTACAACATAAAAAAGCAAATATCTTCACAGCTGAACCACTTAGCAATATCATGATAAACAGAGAAAAGATTGAAATTATCAGGGATTTCATTTCACAATTAATGCTAATGTAAGCAGTAGTCTAGAAATCAAATTACATACCACAGTGATCAAATTTGCTGCCAAAGTTTTTTAAGATTTCACTTTAGAATAAATGTATACCTGACAAAAGTCGTGGTATTTTGAATTATCTCATATAAATGAGAAAGTGAGACAATGAACGAAGAAGATTGAGGAATTGGTGTGTTTGAATTATGGTGTTGGAGAAGAATATTGAATAAATCATGAGCTGTCAACAGAAGGAACAAATATTGAAAGAATTACAGGCAAAATGCTTCTTAGAAACAAAGACTGTGAGATATAAGGATTTAATGAATTTTGGACATGTTATCAGGGTAAAGCAGTTCCTAGAGAAAGACATCATGATTGGTAAAGGGTCAATGGAAAAGAAGAAGACCTTCAAAGAATGAATTGGCACAGTGACTGCAACACTGGTCTTAAACAAAACAATAATTATGAGGATGGCACAGAATCAGTCAATGTTTTATTCTGCTGTGTATCAGGTCACTATGATTGAGAACAGTACCTAACAGTAGCAATCTAGCCTGCAGGACCACCTGGTCACCTTCATAATGTATGATATTTCCATATGTACTGTTTTGTAGAATATGAAGTATATCCAGTCTTTGGATTTCTCCTTTAATATAATTAAAAATGTATTTATCAATGTAAGCATTTCCTACTATAAGCATATTCATAGAATAATAATGATATTTAAAGATTTATACTTTTAAAATCTACTTCATGTCAATTAACCAAACATTATTGGCTTTGTTTTTTTTTACTTGTTTTCGTTCAAGACATTGTACAGTTGATTCTGGCTATCACAGATCTAAGTGTCTATGAGGAAACAGAAATGTTAAAAAAGCAATTATATTAAAGTCAGCCAGTGGCTACTTTAGAGTAAGCTTAATATTAGATAAACAGCTACAGAAAACACTGCATCTAAACCAGAAGAGATTTCAGAATTGTCTCCCTAAAGGAAATTACTTTTAAGTTGGGTTCTGAAGAATGATTAAAAGTGAGCCAAGCACAGAAGAACAAGTGTGTTCCTTTTGAAAACCAAGAGATGAAAGAACATGCGAATTTAGCAAACAGAAAAATGCCAGAGTTACTAGAAACAGAGAAGAGAAGTGGACAGAAAAAGACCGTAGAAATAGGGAGTGAGAGCATTGTACTGAGCTACGTTAAGAATTTAGGTCATCTTAAAAATAACAAAAAACTCTACTTCATTTCAAATAGAGGACACATGGTGTTATGAAGAGCCACTCTAGTGGTTGTGTTTGGAAATAGAACTTCTTCCACATTGTAAAAGGTATAAAGTTAATATTACTTATTTTCCTGTAAAGGTAAAGAAAAAGCCAATGTGTTTGTATTAGTCATTGAGTGTGCTGTAACAGTGATGGCATAAATGGATGGTTCTAACGAATGGAAATATATTCTCTTGCAGTTTGTCATTTTTGTTGTGAACTTTTGAGGCAGAATTGACTTATAGCTGACCCTTCAGCAAATTTCCAGAGGCAGTAAATCAGACAGGGAGTTGATTGCCCATCTTTCACTCACAGAGCACCTGATGGATGCAAACTGTGTGTTGAGGGTTGACAGTGTGAAGTCATCAGAGTTCCCAGCAGAACTCTTTCAGTGTAGGAGACCAGAACTCCAAATTTACAGTGCCAGCTCTAAGGAAAGGCTCACTCTCTATATTGGTTCTGGAGGCAAGTCTTTGTTTCTTTCCACTTCTGCAGGTCCAGCATTCCTTGGAGATCTCCCTATGTCTTGGTCAAGGAGTTTCCCAACACAGAGACTGAGTTAAAATGATATGCTCTGTTCCAAGCTCTTCTGCCTTGACTTTTCTGAGCTCCTACCATTCAGCTTCCTTCTGTCTCTCTTTTGTCTCTTTGGAAGATAGAAGATGGTACAGGCCACAACCCAGGGAATGTAAGCTTTGCTTACGTACTCTCTCAGGACTATTGTTGCTGTTAGGTGCCATTGATTACAACTCATATCGATCTTAAGAACAACAGACCTGAATCCTGTCTTATTCTTACCCTCTTCACCATCTCTGATCCACTTGAGTCTATTGCTGCAGTCAAACAAATACAAAAAACCAGATAACAGTAGTGATTCCAGGATAGTAAAATGTGTATGTCCCCAGCAGAAGTGAATACAAAGGCAAATCATTCATATAAAGACCTCCAAACAGACTGATTTACCAAAGGAAACAATTCCTTATCAAGCAACAGTCTCACCTTGCACTATTAATAGATAAAGACAAATTATCTACAAACATTTGACAATGAAATGAATATTAAAATTTGTGCTTTAAGGATTGCCAGTAGAATTTCTGACAGAAACAACAAAACTAATATATCTTATGGGCTAAATTAAAGATTTGTTAAAAACTCTTGAGTGTAAAAGGAAAAGGTTTTAGACTGGATGGAATTTATTTTACTTTACCAGACAGGTATTTATCGTCTCACAGTTTAGAAGGCTAGAAGTGTGAACTCAAGGCTCCAGTTCTGGGGAGAGGGTTTTTCTCTTCTTGTATTTGTCCACAGCCTCTTCCTCTCTGCTAGAAAGTTTACTTTATTTCACATAATTTTTTTTTATGATTTTAATGAAATTTTTACAGAAAAGTTGGATTTTCATTCACTCATTGTTGCACATTTTTCTCTTTACTCCTCTCTAAGTTCACTCTGGTTTGCTTCTTAATTTTATTTTATATTAATTTTCTTGCAAAGTGTGTATGTCTTGTGTTTCACTATATTCTTCATTCATATTGTGTTTTATACAATCATTATCATGAATTATGTTTTAGAAAATCAATCGCTATTGGACCTTGCCCATTATTACCCCATCTTTTCACCCAGAACCATCTCATTTCCATCCCCTCTCCCTCTACCCACCAAATTGTGCAACCTTGTAGTTACACACCTATGCGCATTCCTCTGCTACCACCATTTTCCCCCTTGGGTTTTTTTATCTGTTTCACTAATTATCTTTCTATTTTTACAATAATGGTCTTATGCATTATTTGTCCTTATGAGACTGAGTTAGTTCACTCAACACAATGCTCCCAAATCTTTCCCAAGTTATGTAGTATTTTTAGAAATCATTGCAACTTAATGATGCATAGTATTTCATTTTGTGAATATACCACAGTTTCTCAGTCCATTCAGTCATGGCTGGACAAATAGGATTTTTCCATGTTTTTGCAATGGTGAATAATACTGCTGTGAACATGGGTGTGCAAATCTCCATTTGTGTCTCAATTCAAAAGGAAAATCTACCAACTGAGAATAAACATTTGACAATAGCATCTGAGACACGGGTCTCATAACAAAAGTTTACACAATATTCCTGGTCCACCAGGTATCAAATTACAAAATGGGAAAAAGATATGGTAAGACTTTTTATAGAGGAAAACATTCAGATGGTCAACAGACACATGAAAAAAATGCTTAAAGTCACTGAAAGTAAGAGAGATGCAAATAAAAACCACAATGAGATACCATTTTGCCCCATTAGCAGTGGCAAAGTTTAGTAGGGCAGCAAGCAATAAATGCTGGAGAGGATGTGCTGAGGTGGGGACTCCCATACACTGATAGAGGGATTGTAAAACGGTGCCACCACTCTGGAAAAGATTTGACATTTCCTCAAAAAGTTGAACATAGAAACTGTATGACCCAGATAGTCCACCACTAGGAATATACCCCAAGAAAATTTGAATTGGGATTTGAATTTTTAACAGAAACATAAGAGGTGGAAGTGGGAATATTGGAATTTAAAAAGTTACAAAATTTATGTGAGAAAATGAAATGACTGTTTGTATATTGAAAATATAAAGCGAAGCATAAACTAATAGAAACATAATTGTTACTTTCAAGAAAAGAATATTGAACAAAATTCAATCAATACGAAGAGATACATACAAAAATATGGTGAAGAAAGTACAAAAAGAATGGCAAGAAAAGGGAAAATAATGAACAAATTTTAGAAACCAAACTTACTATTATAGGAAAAATATATGAAACAAAATGACCAAGAAAGTTTTAAATAAACAGAAATATATAAACTGTCAAAACAAAAACTAACAATTCACAGATTGTAGTTTTAGTAATGGAAAGACATACATGAGAAAACAATTATCATAAGATAGATAAGATAGGTACTAGGGATATTGTAGCTAATGTTTGATGGATCTTAGCTGAAAGCAGGGAGTACCAGAGGAATGTCTATCTGTGCTTCATTGATTATGCAAAGGCGTTTGTTTGACTGTGCGGATCATAAACTGTAGCTGACTCTGAGAAGAATGGAAATCCCAGAACTAATGCGAAACCTATACTTGGACCAAAAGAGACAGTCATCAGAACAGAGCAAGGACACACTGCACGGTTCAAAATTGGGAAGGGCATATGCCAGGGATATGTCCTGTCTCCATACCTTTTCAACCTATATGCAGAACAGATCATCTAGAAGGCTGTGCTCTATGAGAAGAAATGCAGCATCAGGATTGGTAGAAGACCCATCAACAATCTGCGTTATGCAGATGACACACTCTGCTTGCTGAAACTGAGGAGGACCTGAAGTGCTTGATGCAGAGGGTCAAGGATTGCAGCCTTCGATATAGATTGAGGCTCAATGTCAAGAAGACAAAGATTCTCACCACTGGACCAATCGGTAGCATCAGGATGGATGGTGAAGAGATTGAGATTGTTCACACCTTTAATCTTCTTGGCTCCACAGTCAACATTCTTGGCACCAGCACCCAGAAAATCAAAAGATGTATTGTGATGGGAAAGTCTGCTGTTAAGGACCTCTCTAAAGTACTTAAGAGCAACGTATCTCTCTGGAGCCTAAGGTGCATCTGATACAGGACATGGTCTTTGCAATCACTTGTTATACATCAGAGAGTTGGACAATGACTACGGAGGATAGAAGGAGAATTGATGCCTTTGAGCGTTGGTGTTGGTGAAGAGTATTGAGGGTACCATGAACTGCTAAGGAAACAAACAGATTCATCCTTGAGAGGGTTAAACCAGGCGGCTCCTTGGAGCAAGGATTCTGAGGCTTTGTCTGATGTACTTTGATCATGTTGTAAGGAGAGACTGGTCCTTGGAGAAGGACATCATGTTTCAGAGGGTGGAGAGCAGGCGCATGAGGGGAAGGCCTTCTAGGAGATGGATTGATTCAGTGACTGGGGTAAGAGGGATGGGTGTGTCAGAGACAGTGAGATTGGCGCAAGACAGAGCTGTTTAGGGCGGTTGTACATAGGGTCACTATGAGTCGCAAGAGACTCGGCGGCACCTAACAACAACAATGTAAAATATACACTACAAAGAAATTAAAAATACTAATTTGTGCATTTCATAATATTGTCATAAAGAAAACTAAAGCAAGTTTAACAAAATTTAAGATTTTAGTTTGGTCAAACCGTCTTATGCGGAAATAATTTAACAGTCACTTTCAAAAGGAAAAAACAACAACAACAAAAAAAAAAACCACAACACACCAGACAAAACATGTTAGCATAATTTTAAGGAATACAGCTATGCATAGGTTGTTATTGTTAGGTTCTGTTGAGTCAAGTATGACTCATAGTGACCCTATGAGCAATAGGTACAACCTTGTACTATTCTGTGCCATCCTCACAATTTCTGACATATTCAAGTCCATTGTTGTCTACTTTATAAATCCACCTGATTGAGGGTCTTCCTTTCCTTCACTGCCCTTCCACCTTTACAATATGATATCCTTCTTCAAAGAATAACCTCTCCTAGCAACATGCCCAAAGTATGTGAGACAAAGTTTTATCATTTCTAACTCCAAGGGGCACTCTGGGTATACCTTCTTTAAGACATACCTGTCCTCTGATAGTCCATGGGATATCTAGCACTCTTCTTCAACACTACATTTCAAAGACATAATTCTTCTTCTGTCATATTTATTCATAGTCCAGCCCTCAGATGTATAGCAAGTGCCTGAATCAGTTGTACCTTAGTTCTCAAATGCACACTGTTGCCCAGAAATAATTTGGAGAGTTTCCCTAACTACACACTTTCCCAGTGCAGTATGTCTCCTCATCACCTGTCTGCTCTATTCAAGTACATTGATGGTGGACATAACTAAGATAAAGTCATTTACTCACTTGTTATGCATCTGAGAGGTGAACAATAAACAAAGATGACAGAGGAAGAAAAACAAGTTAATTTGTTATTTGCTGTTGTTATGTGTCATTGAGTCCCTTGAGACTTACAGGGGCCCTATGTACAACAGCTCTAAACCCTGCTCTATCTTAAGTCAATTTCACTACCTCAGGCACACGTACCCCCATTACCTCTGACACTGAATCAGTCCATCTCTTCCAAACTCTTTCTCTCTTGTGTTGTCACTTCACCCTTTCAAGGCTTCTGTAAGGCCTGGTCCCTCCTTGCAACATGCCCAACGTATCTCAGATAGGGCTTCAAAATCATGTCTCCAAGGAGAAGCCTTACTTCACCCTTTCTGGGATTAACTTTAGCAATTCATGGTATTTTTAATACTCTTTTCCAGCACCACAACTCAAAGGTATAGGTTCTTCTTCTATCATCCTGATGTCCAGCTCTCTGATGCATAGCAAGTAATTATAAAGACCATAGCTTGGATCAGGCACAACTTAGATTCTAGACTGGCATCATTGCTTTTTTAGTACGCTGGAGAGGTCCCTGAGCAAATTTTTCCAATGTAAGTCATCTTATGATTTCCTGACTGCTGGAACCAAGATTATTGATTGTGAAGCCAAGAAAGTTGAAGCTATTATAATCTCAATCTTTTCTCCATCTATCATGATGCTGCCAATTGAAACAGTGGTAAGAATATTTTCTTGATGTTGAGATTCAGTCCATATTGAAGATTGCAGTCCTTGATTTTCTGCTACAGATACTTCAAGTCCTCCTCAGTTTTAGCAAACTTAAACCTTTAGCAAGCTTATGTCATCTGAGTAACACAGATTGCTGGGGAGTTTCCTCCAATCCTGATGGACATTCCTCCTCATAGAGCCCAGCCTCCTGGATGTTCTGTTCTACATATACATAGAAAAGGTATGGAGATAGGATGCATCCCTGATATACACCTTTCCTGATTTTGGACCATGTAGTGATTCCTTGCATGTTCAATTGGTTCATTGTTTATCTTCCAGATTTCTTGGCACAACCTGGTGAGTGCATGCAGGGCAACATTTGATTGTTCAAATATGCAAATTGGTATTCCTTCAATTCCTGGGGTTCATTTCCTCTCCCTCCTTCCAACCTATCTTTTTTTCAGGGAAACTGAAAATAACAATTTCTAAAAGAAAATGTTCATCTTTATCTTAGAGACTGAAGTACAAAACTACTTTATTAAGGATAAAATTTCATACCAACATGGTGGCTTATTGGTAAGTAGTTGCACTGACAATCCAAAGATATGTGGTTCAAATCCACCATTTGCTCCATAGGAGACAAGTAATATTCTACCATTTCATTTACTGCTTCTGAAAAGCCACTGAAGTGTCAGCTATGAGTTTGTTCCAACTTGACAACACACAATAAGAATATAATATAATATAAATAACTAACAGTTAAGCCTCTCCTAAAAGATAGCTTCAATATAATGTTTTTAGATACTGTCCAGTCAACTGTAATTCATTGTGAACCTATGAAAAATAGATCTGAACCTTGGCCTATCCTGCACCATCTCCACCATCTTTAATGTACTCTAGGCCATTGTTACAATCACCGTGGTAATTAACCTGATTGAGGTTCTTTCTGTCTTTCTCTGACATTCTGTCTTTCCCAATATTTTTCCTAGAACCTGCTCCTCCAGACAACATGCCAAATGAAGATGTGACAAATTTTCACCACCATTGTCTCTTGTTGTACTTTGTACAAAACAGAGTTCTTTGTTATTTTGACAGTCTCTGAAATATTTCATACTCTTCTCCAACACATGTCAAAGGCATTGCTTCTTTTTCTGTCATTCTCATTCATTGTCCAACTTTCAGATACATAGGAAACAATTGAAAGTACCATGGTTTATTCAGGTACATATGAGGCTTTCGACTGATATTCTTGCTCTATATCACTTGGAGAAGTTTGTGATAGCAAATTTTCCTAAAGATATTTTCTGATTATCTTGATTTCTTGATTGATTATAAATAAAAGTATTTGCTGGTAGTGTTTGATAATTTCAATTTTCTGTTGAATTAACTTTTTTTTTATCAGCCTCAATATAGAAGAAGAAATATATCCCAAAAGTTGAAAGTCAATTAATGAGAATTAAAAAAAAATAAAGAGAAGTTGACTAGTAATGATATCTACTTGGTGCATGTTTTTGTCCATTAGACTTACATTTTCACTGTGTATGGATCACTTCTTGTCTTTATTTTTTTTTAACCTTCCTTAATTTGCGGAAAAAAAACAAACAGACATTGCCCTGGATGTGCTAAGTTGTGCCAAGATATCTGGAGGACAGAGAGCCACCTGGCCAGTTGACTGGAAAAGATCAATATTTATTCCCATTCCAAAGAAGAGTGACCCAACAGCGTGTGGAAATTATCAAACAACATCATTAATATCACATGCAAGCAAGATTCTGCTGAAAATTACCAAAAAATGACTGGAGGACAAGTCAACAGAGAACTGCCAGATGTGCAATCTGGGTTTAGAAGATGCCGTGGTACTATTACAGCTAATGTTAGATTGATCTTGACAGAAAGCAGACAATACCAGAGGAAGGTCCATCTGTGTTTCATTGACTATACAAAGGCTTTTGACGGTGTGGATCACTACAAACTGTGGCTTACTCTGAAAAGAATGGGAGTCTCAGAACATTTGATTGTGCTTATAAGAAACCTGTACTTGAACCAAGAAGCAGTTGTCAGAACAGAGCAAGGACATACTGCATGGTTCAAAATCAGGAAGGGTGTCTTCCAGGGATGTATTCTGTATTTATACCTATTCAATCTATATGCAGAACAGATCATCTAGGACACTGGGATGTACGAAAAGGAATGTGGCATTAGGATTGGAGGAAGATTCATCAACAACTTGTGTTATGCAGATGACACAACCCTGCTTGCTGAAACTGAGGAGGACCTGAAGCTCTTGCTGCAGAAGGTCAAGGAATGCAGCCTTCAATATGGATTGAAGCTCAACATCAAGAAAACAAAGAATTTTACCACTGGGTCAATTAGCAGCATCATTATAGATAGTGAAGAGATTGAGACTGTTCATAGCTTTAGTTTGCTTGGTTCATTCTTGGTACCAGCAGCCAGGAAATCAAGAGATTAATTGCATTGGAAAAGTCAGCTGTCAGGGACCTCTCCAGAGTACTGAAGAACAGTGATGTCAGGTTGGAGACTCAGGTGTGCCTGATCCAGGCAATTGTGTGCTATGCTTCAGATAGCCAGACAGTCACTAGGAATGATAGGAAGAGAGTTGATGTTTTTGAGCTGTGGTGCTGGAAAAAAAGTGTTGAATATACCATGAACTGCTAGGAGAACAAAGAGGTTCATCCTAAAGAGGTAAAACTGGGCTGCTCCTTGGAAGCAAGGATTCTGAGGCTTCATCTGACATACTTTGGGCATGTTGCAAGGAGGGACCAGTCCTTGGAGAAGGACATCATGTCTGTGAGGGTGGAGGGATAGTGCAAGAACCTAAGACCCTCAATGAGATGGATCAATTCAGTGATTGGAGTAATGGGAGTAGGTATGTCAGAAACAAAGAGGTTGGCTCAGGATAGAGCAGGGTTTAGGGCTCTTGCACATAAGATTGCTATGAGTCACAAGTGATTGATGGCAAAAACCAACAGTTTGAATACTTAAATACTGAATTTCATGATCATTTTAAGAATAGGTTTGAGGCATTAAACAACAATGAGGGAGGATCAGATGAGTTGTGGGACGATATCAAGGATATCATTCATTTAGAAAGCAAAAGATCATTACAAAAATAGAGGACAAAAAAAGAAAATCTAAATGGATTTCAGAAGAGACTGTAAAGATTTCACTGGAGTATCAAGAAGCCAAATCTAAAGGAAAACATGTCAAAGTGAAGAACTGAACAGAAGATTTCAAAGGACAGCTTGGGAGGACAAAGCAAAGTATTATAATGGAATGTGCAGAGAGCTGAAATTGGAGAATAGAAAGGGAAGAATTTGCTCTGCATTTCTTAAACTGAAAAAATGGAAAAACAAATTTAAGTCTCATGTTTCAACATTGAAAAATGCAATGGGGAATATATTGAACGATTCAGAAAGCATCAAAAGAAGATGGAGGGAATACACAGAGTCATCGTACCAGAAAGAACTGATTGACATGGAAAAATTTCAGGAAGTACCATATGAATAAAAGCCTATAGCAATCAAGGAGGAAGCAGAAGTTTCACTGAAGGCATTGGCAAAAATAAGTCCCCAGGAATCAATGTCATACCAATTGACTTGTTTCAATTAACAGATGCAGTCTTGGATGCACTCACCAGTTTATGCAAGGAAATTTGGAGGATAGCTGTTTGGCCAATGGATTGGAAGAGGTCCATATTTGTTCCCATTCCCAAGAAAGGAGATCAAAATGAAAGTGGAAATTGTTGAATAATATCATGGATGTCACATGCAAGCAAAACCTGCTTAAAGATATTAAAAAATATCTAGAACAGCACATAGGTAAGGAACTGCCAGAAGTTCAAGCAGAATTTAGAAAAGAACATGGAACCAGAGATATCATTCTAAAGTCAGATGGATCCTGGCTGAAATTAAGGAATATCAGAAGGATGTCTTTCTATGCTTCATTGACTATGCAAAGGCATTTAACTGTGCAGATTGTGACATGCTGTGGCTGACATTAAAAAGAATGGAATCCCAGAGAACTTGATTGTGCTCATGCAGAATCTATACCTGGATAAGGAGGCTGTTGTGCAAACACAACAGAGAAGCACTGGTTGGTTTAGAATTGGGAAGGAAGTGTGTCAGGGTTGTATTGTCTCTCCATACCCATTCAATCTGTATGCAGAACAAATTATCTGAGAAGCTGGACTCTATGAGGAGGTGTGTGAAATCAGAATTGAAGGGAGACTGATCAGTAACATGTGCTACACAGATGAGATAATCTTGCTTGCTAAAAGTGAGGAAGGCTTGAAGCAGTTGTTGCAGAAGATCAAGGAACGTAGCCTTTGGTATGGATTGCATCTCAATGTCAGGAAAACGAAGTTTCTTACCACTGGACCTATAGGCAGTGTAATGATGGATAGACAGGAAATTGAAACTGTCAACAGCTTCATTTTTCTTGTATCCACTATTAACACCCTTGATAACAACAGTCAGGAAATAAGAAGATGCATTGCACTGGGAAAATCTGTAGTTCAGGACCTCTCTATTTAGAAGTACTGATGTCAGTTTGAGGTCTAAAGTGCATCTGATTCAGGTCATATTCTTTCCAATTACTAGCTATGCATCTGAGATTTGGACAATGAATAAGGATGACAGAAATGTAAACCTTTGAGCTGTGGTGTTGAAGAAGAGCACTGAATATTCCATGGACAGCCAAAAGAACAGATATATGTCTTGGAAAGGGTGCAGCCAGAGTGTTCTTTGGAGGCAAGAATGATGAGGCTTCATTTCTAATACTTTGGACATGTTGCTAGGAGGTACTATTTCTTGGAGAAGGACATGATGTTGGGAATGGTGGAGGTTCAGCAACGGAGAGGAAGACCCTCAACCAGGTGAATTGGTATGGTGACTGCTGCAATAGGTTCTTGTGTGTCAGGAAATGTGAGGATGGTGCAGGATTCAGATCATTTGTTCATAGGGTCATTATGAATTGTGTTCTACTGGATGGCACCTAACAACTACAATAATTTGGAAATCTTATTTTTATTGTTGTGTGCTATCAGATCTAGAAGTTATAGTCAACTGGGCTGCACTTAATGACAAAACCACACTGCATCATCTCTCAAAACCAGTGAGCTAGCTGGGGGATAACTTCTTAGGGTAATGGCAGAGTATAATGACACAAGAAATGTACAAGTATTTTCCCAAATCACATCATAAATGCTAGTATTTGATAGTAAAAGTGAAGGGCTTCAAATAGTTACATAGCAAAGAACATTCAAAGAGGGAAGGATGAATATTTGAAGCTGTCGAATGCAATCAATTCCTCATATTAGGGCCTAGTATTCCCATCTTTTTTTTCTTTCTTGTTCATAGTGACAACTTAGGTGATTTCATTTAATGTCATTACTTTAAATATTAATTAATTGTGATGTTAAGTTTAAATATGCTTTTCCATTCCTGTCCTTGTTGCAACTAATTTATCAAACCTTAATAGCTCATTTCGTGAAGCTATTTAATAGATACCTCATACATAGTATTTCCAATTCCAAACACTTATTCTTCTATCAAATATTTTTTTCCATTTACAAAAAGAAAATGGCATAAATTTTTAGTAACTTGTTCAGGACAAGAACACTGGAGTCAATCTTCTCTCTCTTATGCATTAACAATGAATCAATCAACATTGTTCCCCCATCCTTTTAAAACATCTTAAGGGCAATATATGATCTATTTTGAGTATATGTATACTAGAAAAGAGTGTTTAATGGTTTATAAAGACCATTTCTTTCTAAGGAATTGATGGGGGGATTTTTGTCAGATACCATCCAGTCTATTAATACTTACAATGAGATCATCAACAATAGATCGGAACTTTGCTCTATCCTGCAACATCATCACCATCTTTTCCATGATCAAGGCCATTGTAGTAGACACTGTATCATCCCATCTCATTAAAGGTCTTTCTCTCTTTCACTGACTCTCTATCAACCGAAGACTTGTTCCTCCTGAACATACACCCCAAGAAAATGGGATCAAGATTCATTATCCTTGTCTCTAAGAAGCACTCTGGTCTTTTTTCTGTTAAGACAGTTTTGTTCTTTTGGGTATCAATGCTGCGTAACTTTTGATTTCCTGACTGCTGTTACCATGTGTGGTGATTGTTAATTCAAATCAAATTAAATTCTTAGCAACTTGAGTCTTCCTTCCATCCATCAGGATGTTGCCTATTGATCCTACAGTATTTTTTTTAATACTGAGAAATAAGCCATATTGAAGGCTGTAGCTTTGATCTTCTGCAGTAAGTGCTACAAGTCTTTTTCACTTTTTCAAGAAAGGTTGTATCATCTGAGTAGCACAAGTTGTTGATGACTCTTCCTCCAATCCTAATGTCATATTCTTCTTCATAAAGTCCAGCTTTTCAAATGATTTGATTGAATACTTAGGGAGAAAGGACATAACTCTAAGACACACGTTTCCTAATTTTAAACACTCCATTTCATTTATTTATTTAGACTGAGAGTTTACAAATATTATTAGATTTTCATACAATCACTCATAGATATTTTGTCTGTTAATATTAATGAAAATAGATTGATGTAAATTTTGTTCCTTTTCCCCTCATTTCTTTCCATGTTAACTCTCCAACATAAATTCTATTTTCATATTAGTGGTCTTATAGCATAATTGCCCCTTTGTTCCTAGTATGTCACATATCCTAGCATGCCCTAGATTTGCCAATGGCTCATAGTATTTCACAAATTCTTAATAGGTTTTGGTGATGGTTAATCCTCCATTGTGTGAATGTACCATATTTTCGTTAGCCATTCATCTATAATGCTGCAATAGACATGAGTGTGAACATGTCAATTTGTGTTGCAGCTCTTATTTCATATGTACTTCACAGTGAGATTACTAGATAACATGCTATTTTTATTTCTAACTTTCTAAAGAAATGCGAAACAGCTTTCCATAGTGACTACACCATTTTATATTTAGGAGCATATGAGAGTCCCAATCTCGTCATATTATTGCCAAAATGTGTTGTTTGCTTTTTAAACTGTTTTTGCAAGGTGAAATGTGGTTTTGATTCACATACTTCTAATAGCTAATGATCTTGAACATTTCTTCATGTGTTTGTTATATAAATTATTTTGAGGGGAGCCAAAATATGACTTTAATTTCATCCCACGTGAATTTCAGAATCATCTCAGGAACAGGTTTGAGGCCTTGAACACTAATAAGCGAAGACCAGATGAGTTGTGGGAGGATGTTAAACGTATCATTCAGGAAGAGTGCAAACGGTCATTACAAAGACAGAAGAGACCAAAATGGATGTCAGAAGAAACTCTGAAGATCGCACAGGAACGTAGAGAAGCCAAAGCACAAGGAAGAATCCAAGACACTAAAGAGCTGAACAGAAGATTCCAAAAGGCAACATGGGATGACAAAGCAAAATATTACAATGAAATGTGCGAGGAGCTGCTGTTGTTGTTGTTATGTGCCTTCGAGTCATTTCCAACTAATAGCGACCCTATGCACAACAGCTCTAAACCCTGCTCTATCCTGCGCCAACCGCACCGCCTCTGACACACCCATCCCGATTACCCCAATCACCGAATCAATCCATCTCATAGAGGG
>NW_006399817.1:11822450-11827927 GCF_000299155.1 Elephantulus edwardii | reverse complement strand
CAAGGATTCTGGGGCTTCGTCTGATATACTTTGGACATGTTGTAAGGAGAGACAGGTCTTTAGAGAGGGATATCATGCTGGGTAGAGTAGAGGGACAGCGCAGGAGGAGAAACCTTCTATGAGGTGGTTTGTATCAGTGACTGAGGTAATCGGGATGGGTATGTCAGAGGCAATGAGGTTGGCACAGGATAGAGCAGGGTTTAGGGCTGTTGTACATAGGGTCGCTATGAGTCGCAAACAACTAGGCGGCACATAACAACAACAGCAACAACAACAACAATGGGATAGATGTGTCAGAGATGATGAGGTTCACTCAGGAGAGAGCAGGTTTCAAATCTGTTGTGCATAGGGTCACTATTAGTTGAAAGCAACTTGACAGCACATAACAACAACAACAAAAGCTTTTGAAAATATATTCCTCTTCTTATTCAAGTCCATCAATGTTTAAAAAGCAGAAAAGGGGACATGGGGGCCCAAGGATGTGAGCATCTCTCTAACAGCACCAGAGCAGAAAGCAGATCAGGAGCCCATAACCCAGTTTCATGGTACCTGTAAGAGCTTCACCAACAGCAAGAGTTTCTTTTATTTGCTGCTGACTCACTGACTCACAGTATAGTACCAATAATGGAATTTATTAGAGAATGAAGTTAGAGAGTGGGAGAGACAAAAGATATCACAATATCACCGAAAATAAATCCAGGTTTTAGCCAAACAGTCCCAAGGGACAACAACTCAATTAGCCCAGGCTCCAGTTTCAATTTAGCAAACATTTTTCCTTCCATCCTCAAAAGCAAGAACCCCAAATTCCAACTATGGCCAGTAGAAATGCAAGGAGCCTCAGGTCATACCTTGCCACCATTTGTCCACAGCAATGTGCTAGTCTTACTCCCACCAGTGTCTCGCTTTCACCAGGATTTTGCCACCACAAGCTTTGCTCACCAAAAGTCTTACTTCAAGTCTCGCTCACCTCAAGTCTTGCTGCTGTAGTGGGGGAAGCACTCTTTCACTTAAACTAGTCCCACAGCTAATGCTGATTTACAAGACCATGCTGATTTGTAAGAACATGTGCCTTCAGTTAAGGCCAATGGAGACCAGAAGCCAAATGGCGCTTTTTTTTTAAAGGCCAGCTTTTATTCTAATAGTACAATTGGTATCACCATGTCCACCTGTAACATCTATCTAAAGGCACTTTCTTCTTTCATCAGAATGACAGTCACTCCTATCCAAAGGATTATTTTGCTTCAACTCAGCCTTCAATAAGTCTTTTGTCAAGCATCACCTACTGTAATGTCTTTAAAGCATAAAATATACCACTAAACTAACTCTCTTGCTCAAAATTATCACCAGTATGCAGAGAACGGACACTGTAAAGAATCTGTAGAAGGGAGAATCATCCTGGAAAGAATAGATAGAAAATATGCGTATTGCAATTAGCAACGTGGAACAGGTTGTGCATAACATTTCAAAGTGAGGGGGGGAAAATACTAGGGCAGCAGAGATTAGTGGGTAAAAGGTGAGGTGAAGGGTACTGTGAGGATTTGATGAGACATGATAAAAGGGGTTGAACAATTGTAATTAAGGTTATTAAATAAAATACGTATGAATGATTGCTTGAAAAGGAACAAAAAAGTGAAACATTTTAAAAAACACGACATAAAATGTATCATGGAACTAATTCTCCTACTCAAAATCAGGAAAGGAATGTGTCATGGATGCTTCCTGTCTCCATGCCTTTTCAATCTATTTGTGGAATAGATGTTTTGGGAGGCTGGGCTTTATAAGAATGAATGTGATATCACAATCACAAAAGGATTGCAAGAAGTCTCCTCAACAACCTATGACATGCAGATGATACAACCTTGCTTCCTAAAACTGAGAAGGACCTGAAGCGCTTGCTACAAAAAGTCAAGGACTGTAGTCATCAAAATGGATTGAAGCTCAACATCAAGAAGACAAAAGATTCTCACCACTTGGCCAATTGGCAGCATCAGGAAAGATGGAGAAGAGATTGTTAACAGTTTTAACCTGCTCAGCTCCACAATCAACGTTCTTCACACCAGCAGTCAAGAAATAAAAGGACGAATTGCACTGGGAAAAATCTATTATCAGGGACGTCTTCAGAGCACTGAGAACAACAATATCATTCTAGAGACTAAGGTGTGCCTGATTCAGGCCATGGTCTTTGTAATTTTTTGTTATGCATCAGACTGCAGGACAATGACTAAGGATAACAGAGGAAGAATTGATGCCTTTGAGTTGTGGTGCTGGAAAAGAGTACTGAACATACCTTGGACTGTCAAGAGAAAAAAACAGGCCTATCTTAGAGGGTGAACACAGGTTTCTCCGTGGAGGGTAAGATTTTGAAGCCCTGTCACACATGATTTGGGTACATGGCCAAGAGGGAACTGTCCTTGGAGAAGGATATGCTCAGAAGGGTGGAGGGACGGGGCACAGAGGAAGACCCAGGATGAGATGGATTGATACAGTAACTGGGGCGATGGTGATAGATGTGCTGGAGTCAGTGAGAGTGGCTCAGAATAGGGCAAGCTTCAGAGCTGTTGTACATAGGGTCACTATGAGTCACAGATGATTTTACAGCACATAATAACAACAACAGAATATATTTTTATCGGTTGTATTTTTCTATTTTTTTAAATTAATTTTGATAAAAGTTTACAGAGATTTTGGATTTCCATTCATTCATTGTTGCCCTTTTCTCCTTGTCTGTCCTCCCCGCAAATCTTTTTTCTCTTTGAAAAGTAAAAGTTCTTTCATTGTTATACAATCCTTCTCCCCAAGTCCACTCCACTATGCAGCCTTCATTCTGGACTCCTGTCATGACTATAATACCTAATCATACAAACCTTTTAAACAGTTCTCTACATGTTTCAATGCAGTATACATTATGTATTCCCGCTGTCTCAATCTCCCCCAAACCCTATGTCAGTCCTCTTTTAGAACAGTGACATTATTCAGTATTTGTCTTTTTGTGACTGAGATATTTCACTCAGCATGTCTGCCAAGAATTTTTTAAATAAATAATTTCTGATTATGGAGAAGTTACTATGAGTCCTATGTTACTGTGAATCAGACTACGACAGACTACGAAGCAGGACTGTTCTTCTACTTCTGAAATAGCAGACTTTGGAAATTCTTATGTACAACAGACCACACTTAGACTATTACATATGACATTGGAAGTTGAGCCTTATATTGGAAGATAGAAAAAATGTGGAGGAAGAGTTGTAAATATCTACTACCAATGGGAATGTGGAACATACAACATGTGAGTGTAGGAAAATTGGATAGTGTACAAAAAGAAATGAAACACAGAAAGATTGATGTGTTAGGCATTAGCAAGCTGAGGTGGATTGCCTTTATCCACTTTGAATCAGGTAATCATATTATCTGCTATGCTGGGAATGAAAAAGTGAAGAAAAATGGAGTTACATTCATAGTAAAAAAGATAATTTTTAAATCCACCCTAAAGTACATTTTGAGTGACAGTATACTATCCACACACATACAAGCAAGTCCTGTTAATATGACTATCATTCAACTATATTCAGCAACAACTAAAGACCTAAACAACTAAAGGGGAGGAAATAGAAATCATCAAGAGTCTTTGGATATTGCACTAGAAGGCTGAGAAGCCAAGCAAAGGGAAGAAGTCAAGAAGTTAAAGAGCTGAATGGAAGATTTAAAATGGTAGCTTATGAAGACAAAGCAAAATATTATAACAAAATGCAATATACGGGAATAAAAAAATTAAAGAGGAATAACTCAATGGGCATCATTCAAGCTACAGAAACTGAAGAAGAAATTCACTTCTTGAGTTGCAATACTGGGAGATGTTCTGAGTAAAGAATGATACAGGAAGCGTCAAAAGAAGATGGAATGAACACAGAGTCACTCTACTAAAAAGAATTGTCTGACACAGAACCATTTCAGGAAGTAGCATATGATCAAGAACCAATGATAGTAAAGGGAGAGGTTCACATTTTCTCTGAAGGAATTGGCAAAAATTAAGGCCCCAGGAATTGACAGAATACCAAATATTATATTTTAATAAACACGCATAAGTTTCAATGTGCTCACCAGGTTGTGCCAAGAAATATGGAAGACAGCTACCAGGCCAACTGACTAGAAGAGATTCATATTTATTCCCATTCCCAAAAATGGTGATCTCACCATTATCAAACAATATCACTAATATCACATGCAAGCAAAATTTTGCTGAAGAATTAAAAAAAAATACATCAACAAAGAACTGTCAAAATACAAGCTAGCTTTAGAAGAGGCCGTGGCACTAAAGTTATCATTGTTGATGTCAGATGGATCTTCGCTGAAATCATAGAGTACCAGAAGGATGTGCATTTGTGTTTTATTGACTGCAAAAGCATTTGACTGTGTTGATCAAAACAAATAGTGGTTAACATTGAGAAGAATGGGGATCCCAGAACACTAGATTGTGCTTATGTGAAACCTATACCTAGACCAAAAAGCTTTGTCTGAATACAACAAGGGAACATTTACAGATAAATATTTAAGAAGAGAGAGAGAGCGCATCAGGGATATATCCTTTTCCCATGCCTTTTCAATCTACGTGCTGAACACATTATTCAAAATATGGGACTTTATGAAGAAGAATGTGGCATCAAGATTGGAGAATGGCATATCAACACCACTTATGTTATGAATATGAAACAAACTTACTTGCTGAAACTGAGGACGACTTGAAGCATTTGCTGCATAAAGTCATGGGTTTCAGCCTTAAATATGAATTGTTTCTCAACATAAAACCAAAAATCCTCACCACCAGGCCAGTAGGAAGCATCATGATAGGGTGAAAGATTGAAGCTGTTAATAATTTCATCTTGCTCAGATCCATAATCAATATCCTTGGCACAAACATTCAGTAAACCCAATAAGTAAGCAAATTAAATAAGTAAGTAAATCAATAAGTTGCAATAGGAAAATCTTCTGTCAAAGACTTCTCCAGAGTGCTGAAGAGCAAAGATGTCAGTCTAGAGACTAAGGTGTGCCTAATCCAGGGCATGGTCTTCACAGTTGCTTGCTTCACATTGGATAGCCGGACAATGACTAATGATGACAGATCGGATGCCTTTGAGTTGCGGTGCTGGAGAAGAATACTGAACATACCGTGAAATGCTAATAGAATAAACAGATCTGTCCTGTGAGAGTGAAACCACGTTGTTCCTGGGAGACAAGGATTTTTAAACTCCTTCTTACATACTTCGAGCATGTTGTCAGGAGGGCCAATCCCTGGAGAAAAATACCATGCTTAGAAGGGGTCAGCAATGGAGAGGAAGACACTGGATGAGATAGATTAACACAGTGATTGTGGCAATGAGGTCAGTGAATCAGAGATGGTGAGGTTGTCTTAGAATAAGGCAAGGTTCACAGCCTTTGTTATGGGGTTTCTATATATCATATTAGACTTGACTGCATGTAAA
>NW_006399817.1:11809950-11819950 GCF_000299155.1 Elephantulus edwardii | reverse complement strand
GCACACCAGACTAACTTTACCTGAAGGGAGAAAAGTATCGCAAGGCCAATATAGAAACAACGTGGTGCTCATCTGCTCTGGTGTACTAGGATGAAATAGCATATTGACCCTGAATCTATACTCTGGGTAAAAGCAATTGTCATTCTGCCACTGTAACACCTTGTTGCCAGTGGCGATGTAATTAAAGCTGTGAGGACTCATTTTCCATTCTTATCTCTTAAGCTCCTCTGAATCAGAAACTGTTTGTCTCTGGTAACTGAGAAAACCTACTACAAGGCTACATGTTTATGTATGAAATTTTGGTAGCTTTTCCTTTTTTTAGGAACCTGAAGTTATAGACATAATGACACCCAAAGAATGTGCATTTAAAAATGTTATCATACCTTTGCATGGACATGGATGTGTGAATACATTCTGTGTGTGTGTGTGTGTGTGTGTGTGTGTGTGTGTGTGTGCAGACATCACATATATATATGTATGTATACACAGACACATGCATGCACACACATAGAGTCTAAATTTTACTCACCCCCTTTTCTCCTCTATTAAAATTCCAAATGGCTAAGAGGATTTTCTCAATTTAGTCATACTTTTAATCTTCACTGAAATGAGTGATGACTTCTTATAATAAAAAGTTGACAGGCTTACATAGCGCACCGGTGGATTAGTTTCCCTTGGTGATGAGGTTTTCTTTTGTGCGCCGTGTGTCTGTTTGATGGAGGTTTAACAGAAAGCATTTTGGCAGAAATTGGATGCAGCAGGGATCATCTGGAGATGGCTGCTGTTCGATAATAACTGCACACAGTAACTTTTTTTCCCCTCTTTTTTTTTTTTAATTCTTCAGCCAGGTGACAGAGAGAGCCAAAACATTTTTCCTCTTAAAAAAAGAAAGGTTGTTTGATGGTATTTCTTTCTTTCTTTTTTTGAGAATAATAAAGTATGTGCCTGTTCTGCAAGCGTCACAAAATATTTAATGTGCTTAGGCCATTGTTTAATGTGAGCATGATAAAAAGATTTCTCTGCAAGGAGATCCCAAAAGAGAGATATCTAAAAAAGTGTATTTATAATAACAGTGTGTTTCTGATCACTTGCTAAAGAACTCTGATTCTCTAGAAATCAACATATAAAGGGGAGTTGGTTAAAGGTAAAATTTGATATTTTATGGAAAATATTCAATAGATACTTTCCTAAATTCAAAATCTGAGTCATGTGCTATAATTTGAGCTATTTACTCCCCATTCCTACCCACCTCCCTTCTAGTAATTCTCTTTTATTGCTCACTGGAAGCATTGAAAGTCTCATAATGCAGAATTGCCAGATGTCGAATGTAGTAGAACATGCTCCAAACATATGTATATATTTATCCTTCTGAATATATACGCAGAGAGCAAGTAAATAATCGGATAAATGCATTTCATTCCACAGGAAAACTCTGGCCAAGTGCGTGGGGCCTAATAATCTTCACAAGTCTGGAACAGGGCTTTGAATCAGCTCAGACCTTTCTAATTTGCCCTCCTGCTTAGAATTTGCATTTCCATCCAGATATGTTCCATCAGAATCTATGTTTTAACCTTTTAACAAGGTCACTGGTGATTCTTATGTATCCACAGTCCTCAGTTGGGGGGTCTGTAAAGTCTTGGGAATCTCACTGAGGCAGTTTGGAAATCCCATTCCTTAGTTCTATTCCAGGGAGCTCTGATGACATAGTAAGAAGCTGCTCTGCAATCCCAAAGGCAATAGGTTCAAATCCATCAGCAGCTCTGTGGTAGAAGAATGGGCAGTCTCCTCTCATGAGATTTATTGCCTCTGAAAACTCCCTGAAGGAGTTAGCTATGGGTCAGTTCCAACATGATCGCATACAACAACAACATAGTTCATTAGGAGATCTTGTTAAAAGTAGACTTCTCGTTCTTGTTAGGTTCCTTTGAGTCAACTGCCATGAACAACGACTCTGCGAACAGTAGCTCTAGATCTCACCTTATCCTGTGCCATCCTCATACTTTACAACCTGCTCGAGCATATTGTTATGATCTCTATGTCAATCCATCTTATGATCTTTATGTCAATCCATCTTATTAAAGGTCTTCCTCTCTTTCTCCGATCCTTCACCTTCCCCAGTACGATGTCTTTTCCACCAGGGTTGGTCCCTCTTGATAACATGCCAAAAGTACATGACTGTTGTGGTTGTTGTTAGATGCCTTCAAGTCATAGGAAGCTAATAAAGAACAGATCTGAGCCGTGGCCTATTTTGTGCCATCCTCCTCCTCCTCATCTCTGGCACGTTTGAGACCATTGTTGCAGTCATTTTATCAATCCATCAGGTTAAGAGTCTTCCTTTCTTTTGTTGACCATTTATTTTTCCAAGCATGATGTCCCTCTCCAAGGAATACCCTCTCCTAGCAACATGCCTGAAGTAAAATGGAGTTTCAGCAGCTTTGCTTCCAAGGAGCACTCTGGCTGCACTTTCTCTAAGGCATATTTGTTTGTTTGTTTGTTTGTTTGACAGTCCATGGAATATTCAGTAGTCTTCTCCAAGACAGTTCAAAGCCATCAATTTTTCTGTAATCTTCATCCATCCTCCAGCTCTCAGATGCATAGTAAGTGATTAGAAAGAGCATGGCCTGAATCAGGTGCACTATAAGCTTCAAACTTACATCATTGATCCTCAGAACTTTGGAGAGGTCCCTGATAGCAGACATTCCCAATACAATGTGTGTTCTGATCTCCTGACTGCTAGTACGAAAGGTTTTTATTGTGGGTCCAAGTAAGTTGATAATTTTAGTCTTTTATCCATCCATATGATGTTGCTTATCGGTCCAGTATTGAGGATTTTTTTCTTGATGTTGAGATGTAATCCATATTGAAGGCTGTAGTCTTTGATCTTCTGTAGAAAATGCTTCAGGTCTTCCTCATTGTCAACAAAAAACGCTGCATCATCCTTATAATACAGGTTGTTGATGAGTCTTCCATTCATCCAGGTACCATATTCCCTAAATATATTGATGCTGTGGTGCTGGAGAAAAGTGTTGGATATACTATGGACTGCAAGGAGAATAAGCAGGTTTGTCCTGGAGAGGGTGAAGCCAGAATGCTCCCTGGAGTCAAGGATTCTGAAGCTTCATCTGACATACTTTGGACATGTTGCAAGGAGGTACTGGTCCTTTGAGAGGGACATCATGTTTGGGAGAGTGGAGGGACAGCACAGGACAGGAAGACCCGTGATGAGATGGATTGATTCAGTAATTGGGTGGTGGGAGTGGGTGTGTCAGAGACAGTGAGGTTGGCACAGGATAGAGCAGGGTTTAGGGCTATTGTACACAGGGTCACTATGAGTCACAAGTGACTCGACTGCACATAACAACAACAAAAACTCCCTACATACACTGAATCCATGTACGGGACTAGGATTCAGTATATTTAGGGAACTCTAGTAGCTTAGTGGTAAGGAGCTGCATTGCCAACCCAAAGGCACACAGTTCAAATCTAACAGTTGCTTCCGTGGGAGAAATGGGTAATCACCTCCTCTGTGATTTACAGCCTCTGAAAACCTGCTGGTGGGTCAGCTATAAGTCAGTTTCGACACAATGGCCCCTAACAACAATGACAGGGTAAAATAGCAAACCCTCAACAGGCAAAATTAGCCAGGTGAAAGCTCTGGCCTCTAAACACAACACTTTTATTCACTCAAAGGACATCATGTACTGACTACGAGAAGAAAGGTTTGCCGTTTGAATCCACCAGCAGCTCCATGGGAAAAAAAGATGGGTAATATCTTCCCTTAAAGATTTACAGCCTCAGAATCTATGTGGAGGATCATTATAGGTCAGAAGACAGTGGAGTCTAACTTATCAAAAGTCTGATTATCTACATTTTCTTTTTTCATGACGATAGTAAAAATTATGCTGTCTTACTATTTTGCCTATCTATTAAGGAGGCAGCAGCCCTGGTAACTGACAAGAATTATACTACACTAAGCCTCCCCACCCCGTGCTGGACTATACCACCCCAATCCCTCCAGCTTGTTGTCTGAGATATCTTGTACAACTGCTGAATGGAGCATACCTTCTCTGTGACCATGACTTCCTGGCTTGAATATAGGAAACACTCATTTAATGAGTATTGGTTCTAGATTTCTTGCTCTGATGTGCATTGGATCCAGTAGCTCTAAATTTCTATACAGTGTGAAAAGAAGAAGAAAGAAAGAAAGAAAGAAAGAAAGAAAGGAAGGAAGGAAGGAAGGAAGGAAGGAAGGAAGGAAGGAAGGAAGGAAGGAAGGAAGGAAGAAAGAAAGGAAGAAAGGAAGGAAGAAAGAAAGGAAGAAAGAAAGGAAGAAAGAAAGAGATGCTGGAAAGGCCATTTGGAATATGTGCAAATTTAATGACATCCCAAAGTGAGTCAAAGTAGGCCCAAAGCTGAGCCCTTAGTGGGACCCATTATATAACCACATTCTTTGTGTTTTAAAAGGAAATCCCAGTGTTGTTAACTTGCCAGTCCCAGAGGTCAGTACAGGCCCTGGGATTATGAACTCAATAATTGCAGGTGTGGAAGTGGAGACCTGCAAGGGAAGTTATGACACGACATAGGAAGAAGATGAAGAAAAAGAGCCATGAGCCCTCCAATACCATGACCTAGCTTTTAGTCAGACTTGGCTTATCCAAGTCCTTTTCTTCTCAAAGGAAAAGTCCGTTGCTGGGCTCATCACAATGATGAGAACACATATAAATATTAGCTGCTATTAATTCTGTGAAATTCTCTAAACAAAAAGCACTGGACAAATGGATGGAATGAAAAAAAAATTATAAAGTTCCATTTTCCAGTAATTTCGATTTTTGCCTAATGATCGTGTCTTTGGAAACGAAACATGTCAATATGTGGGGAATGGGCTTATATGCACACATGTATTGTTTGTGATTCTATTCAACAGAAATGTTGCTAAATGAACAATCTTTATTTGAACAGGATGAGGATTTAATTATCGCTGTAACTTTCCAATAATAAGGGAAACTTTCAAGTCGGATCACAGTGTGAAGTTCTCAGATCCTGGCAAAATGCTTATGATAGAGATAGGACGAGCCTAATCTGTACTTACCTCTGCTTCAGACAGCAGCAGTGACAATCCTGCCTGGCTTGTCAAGTTTCAAGAACTTGCAATCCTTAATTTAAACACTTGAGAGATCTATGGAGCCTGTCAGTCTGGTTAATTAAGCTCTGTCTTCTTTTTACTCCTCCTCCCTACGAAAACAAAATCTGGCTTTTTTTTTTTAAATGCCACTTAAGACTCTATCTACTGATTAAGCAACCAGGTTCCAGCCTAAGTAGTAAGATCTTAGGAGCCTTAAGCAGAATGGTTTTTGCTATTAAAGGGAACACAACTTCAAAGAAAAAAAAATCTTCATTTGGGACTGTCATAGATAGATTGGCCTTAATATACACAACTTTCCTATTTCAGAACAAAAGAAAGGAAATATTGGATAATTCAAAAAAATAATACAAAATGATGAGTATATTAGATGTATGTCAATATTTAATTTTAAATGTATTATTTTACAAAGAAATATGTAATGCTTCAAAAAAGATACTATCAGTTCTTTCTCAACAATCAGAACTAGGATTTCTGAAAATCTTTTAGTAAGAGAATTGTGAATGAGGAACTTCATATCCTATACGGAATATAATATTAAGCAATTAAGAGTCTCACATTGACCTATGAAAGTCTAAAGATGTTATATATTTACTACTAAAAAAAGCACCCCAAGTAGAGAGTTGCATTTTCCATATTGCATTTTATGTCTCACACTAACGTTAACGAAGACTGCATAATCAATTTCAATTTACCTTCCCTTGATGGCTAAATTGGTTTTAGCCTCTTATTCTATCTCTAGTACAGTAATATGTTCATAAATTCTTGGTTTTGTTTTAGATAATATTTATAAGAGCAGATATTTTCCACATTTTGGTCTTCACATATTTAATGGTTCTTTGATTTCAGCATCTGAAGGTCATTCCTCCATGTGCAGTTGTGGCTCAAATATCACTCCCTGGCCAGTGCTTGGTAAAAGATAATCTGGGAAAGGCAGAGAACCAGAAAAAGAGAGGAAAACTCCCACTACGATTGATTGCAAAGTGATTCTAACAATGGGCTTGAGCATATCAGAAATCATGAGGATGGTACAGGATAAGGCAAGGTTCAGATCTGTTGCTTATTGGGTAAGTCACTGTGAGCCTCAATCAATTTGATGGTACCTGGGCACAACAACATTATATTTCTCAGTTTTTCCTCCACTGCTCCATCCAAAGTGGTTACCCTAGCTGGGCTACTTCAGGTCAAAACACAATCTAGCAAGCCTCCCTCATTCTGTTTGCCCTACATTATTAATTAAGGAATATCTGGTGTCCTCTTGTTTGGCTGTCTTTATACGAGTTCTCCATTTTTAAAAGTTTTATTCTGTTTTACTATTTGTCTTCTTGGTTTTATATTCATTGCCGCCTCCCATCATTTACTAGTTATCATCATCAGAAATGAATCAGAATTCATTGTTAAAGGACTTGACATTCTTAAGGATGAAAGTGTTACGTGCAGTAAATCCCAGAGACTAAACTTTTTATGTGGCAAATATGTAACAAAGGTGAGGTTGCTGAAAAATAAAATTCCATCATTGATAGTTAAAAAGAACAATTTCCTGAATTTACTATCTAAATTGTAAAAACAAATTTAAGCATAGATGAACGGTTTATTGATTAGGATTTTACCACAGAGACACATATAAAGGTATTTTCTCCTTCTCTGATTCCCCTCACAGTGGGCATTTGTTCCTCCTTCCCCCCCAATCCTGCTCCCAATTGACTTGGAAACAACTGGTGTTCACTGAACTAGTGAGGGAGAAGAACAATCGCCTTCCTTGTATTGCCTCTGATGTATCCCGATGTATTGCCTCTGAAAACTCACTGGAGGGTCAGCTATGGCTTGGTTCCAACTTGATGGTACAAAACAAAATACAACAACAGTATGGTATCTAGTGTTTAGAATTTTAACATAGATGGGGAGTTGACATAATTCAGATGCAAGGAGTGGCATCCACTTCCTAAATAACATGCCTCTGGAAACTATGAACTTTGATAAATGTCTGTAGTTGTGAAGGGGCTTCAGGCTTTTTGTTCATAGGGTTCCTATGAGTTGTGTTCGACTCAAAGGCAATCAACAATAATAGTAGTACTACAGTGAGACATTTTCAATGTATATAAAACTAGTCTCATATTCATCTCTTGCTCTGCTCTAAAAAACACTTGCCAAATATTTATAGTTACTTACTCTTTAGTTAACAGACACTAATGTGAAGTATCTATCAATCTTCAATTAGGAAGGAGTCTACAAAGTATTAATACAGTAGTAATTAGGTAATTTCAGAGGTTAGATCCATCATAGTTTAGATGAGTCCAGCAAACTAGTGAGATATGACCAGAGTGAAATCCTTTCCCCACATTTAAAAATCAAACAAACTTCAACATTTTCCACTTTTAAATTTCAGAAAAATATAAATACTGCGTGACTACCTGAGTAGTTGGTAGTTTGAACCTAGCCAGAAATGCCTCAGAAGGGTGCTCTGGCTTCCAAAATGCCCCAGCTATGAAGACATGAAGTCATCCAGTCTCAGAAATGATACCATAGCAACTCGTTTTATCAAACTCTGTAAATTCGCATGATCATTTCAAGGATACAATCCTAATGATCAAAGATGGTATTAGAATCTCAATCATCACCTGTATTCCATGAAGTTAATCACTCATTGCCATCAAATCAGATCCACCTTATAGATGACTTTCCAGTGGATTTTTAGACACTGTAAATTATGAAAAATTTCCCTTCTCCTTTCTGGGGAGTTGCTGGTGGATTTGAACTGCCAGTGACCCATGACTCTTAAATTAACACACCAACCCCATAACAAATAAAGAAAATAGTGTGGATCCACTGTATTTCATTATCCAAAAGAGTCTTTGGTAAACTATGATGCCAAAATTACATTTCATCTAGAATTTAGTAAATAGATTTTTTTAGATATGTTTTGTTTGTTGTTGTTGTTATATGCTGTTGAGTTGCTTGCAACTCATAGTGACCCTATGTAGAACAGCTCTAAACTCTGCTCTATCTCTTGCCAATCTCACTGTCTCCAATATGCCTATCCCCATTACCTGAGTTACGGAATCAATCCATCTCAAGGAGTTTCTTCCTCTCCTCTGCCGTCCCTCCACCCTCCCAAGCATGATGTTCCTCTCCAAGGACTGGTCCCTCCTTGCAGCATGTCCAAGGTATGTCACATGAAACTTCAGAATCCTTGCCTCCATGGAGCAGCCCGGCTTCACCCTCTCCAGGACAAACTTGTTTGTTCTCCTCTCTGTCCATAGTATATTCAATACTCGTCTCCAGCACTAAAGCTCAAAGACATCAACTCTCCTTCTATTATTGTGCAGCTCTCTGATGCATAGTAAGTAATTGCAAATACCATGGCCTGTATCAGGCACACCTTAGTCTCCAGATTAACATCTTTTCTCCCTAGTACCTTGGAGAGGTCTGACAGCAGATTTTCCTTTAGATATGTTGCCATTTGCCAGTCTAAAATGGGGGATTCTGATGTCAAGGAAGAAAGACTGAGTTAGTAATTAGCCTTATCTAAAAATGTATTTAACCCATTGTCCTTATAATCTCCACAAGTGCAAGGTAAACTCTTGCAGCTACCATGTTTTTAATGTTTTGACATAATTGACATCTAAATGGGCTTATAGGTATGTGTGTGTTTTAATTTTACTAGTTTAAATTAATATCCATCAGCATCATTTCACTAATTTCTCAGCAAATTTCAAACATCATTTATTAATTACATTTTCTTTAGTAGGCAGTCAACGCTGATGTTAAATTTCAGATATCGCTCAAAGACCAGCTTTTTCCCAATTTTGTTGTTATTGTTGTTGCTAAGTGCTTTCCTGTCAAGTATGGCTCATGGTGACTCTGTGAACAAGAGACCTGAACTCTGTTCTCTCCTATGCCATTCTTAACATCTCTGGCACACTTGAATCCATTGCTGCAGTTATTGTATCATTCCATCTCATTGAGAGTTTTCCTTCTTTTTCACTGATCCTTTCCAAGCATGATGTCCCTCTTCAAAGAATAACCTTTCTTAACAAGATGCCCAAAGTATGGAAGACTGGAAGACATGAATATTTATTCTCATTGGTGACTTTACATAGTGTGGAAACTATTAAACAGTATCATTAATATCACATGCAAGCAAGAACCTACTGAAGATTATAAAAAAAACAACTAGCACAGGTATAACGAAAAGAACTGCCAGATGTGCAAACAGGATTTAGAAGAGGCTATGGCACTAGAGACATTATAACCAAGGTAAGATGGATCTTAGCTGAAAGCAGAGCACCAGATGAATGTACCAGAACCTTTGTTTCATTGACTAAGCAAAGGAATTTGACTGTGTGAATCACAACAAATTGTGGCTAACCTTAAGAATGAGAATCCCAGAACACTTAATTTTGCTTACATGAAACCAATACTTTGACCAGGAAAGAGTCCTCAGAATAGAGTAAGAAAACACTGCAAGTTTCAAAATCAGAAAAGGTGTACATCAGAGAAACATCCTATTTCCATACCTTCTCAATCTATATGTGGAATGGATCATCAGGGAGGTTGGGCGCTATGAGAGAAAATGTGGCATTAGAATTGGAGGAAGACAGATCAATAACCTGTGTAACAAATATAACACAACTTTGCTTGCTGAAATTGAGGCAGACCTGAGACTTATCCTGCAGAAGGTCAAGGACTGAAGACAATATGGATTGAAGCTCAACATCAAGAGCACAAATATTCTCACCACTGGCAATATTTGGCAACAATTAGCAGCATCATGACAGATGGAGAAGAGATTGAGATTGTACACAGCTTCCATTTGCTTGACTTCACAATCAATACTCTTGGCACCAGTAAGCAGGAATT
>NW_006399817.1:11806843-11809635 GCF_000299155.1 Elephantulus edwardii | reverse complement strand
AGGAGGAGGAGGAGGAATATCTCTTGAGTGCTGGAGAAAAGTACTGAACATACCATGGATTGCCGTGAGAACAAACATGTCTGTCCTGGAAAGGGCTGCTCCTGGGAAGCAAGAATTTAGAAGATCTATCTCACATACTTTGGGCACATGGCCAGAAGGGACTAGTCCTTGCAAAAGGATATCATGCTTGGAAAAGTGGAGAGTCAGCATGGGAGATAAAGATCCCAGATGAGATGGATTGATATAGGAACTGGAGTAAAAAGGAAGGTGTGCCAGAGACAGTGAGATTGGCTCAGAATAGGACAGGATTCAGAGCTACTGTACACAGGATCTCTATGAATCACAACTGACTCGACAGCACATAACAACAACAACAACAACATGTGAGACAAAGCTTCACCATGTTTGCTGCCAAGGAGCTTTCTGATTCCACTTTCTCTAAGTCCTATCTGTTCTTTTCGTAGTCCATGAGGTGTTCAGCAATCTTTTCCAACACCAGAAATCGAAGGCATCAATTATTTTATCATCTTTATTCACTGTCTAGCTCTCAGACGCATAACAGGTGATTGAAAAAACTGTGGCTTGAATCAGGTACACCTCAGTTTTTAAACTAGTAAGAATGTTGTTTGTGGATCGAAGCAAGATGAAATTTTTTACAATTTTGATCTCTCCATCAGTCGGGACGTTGCCCATTGGCTCAGTGGTGAGGATTTTTCTTTCATTTTCTTTAATAAACCAACAACACTTAATAACCTAAAACATATTTTTTCCACACACTGAATAAATTGTTGCCAAGAAGAAACTAAAATCCAAAAAAGTTCTCAATATCTCTCCAGTAGAATATATTTAATATATTGAAAAGGACGTCAATGAAAAGATTAATTAGAACCTTGCTATAAAGGAAACCAGATTAATCCTCAGTAACTACATTACGTGAAGTTAATCTGTCTTAACTAAAGAAATCTCAGGCATCTAGGTGGATGGCCACACCTACAAAAGGACTCAAATGAAAGCTTAAAATGATCCAGGGACAAGAAGCAGATGACACCTACAAAGACAGCTGGGCTCTCCCAAGACACCTGAGCCAGACCTATATTTCTCCTCAAAGACTTTGAAAGACTCAGGGGTACAGACACAATCATTAGACTTTGACAGCTTTTATCACATTTACTATTCTGCTCTTCTCATATCTTAGCAAATATTAGGTCTCAAAAGAGCTTCATGGTAAATGTTATCCTGTACTTTCTAGAAATTATACATATACATGGTATATTTCTATAACATGTATAGAACACATTTTCTATCTCATTGAGAGTCTTCCTCTCTTTTTCTGACTCTCCATCTTTCTAAGTATGATGTCCTTTTCCAAAGAATATATATTGATAGTGTTAATCTATTTGAAGTGTTATTATTTTAAATGATATTAGTATTTTACTTTCTCCTTTATTTTTTAAATTGAGATTTTAATGAAAGTTTGTAAAGAACTTGGATTTCCATTCATTCTTTGTTGCACATTTTCCTCCCTGCCCACCCCAACCCCAGTTTGCTTTTTTCCTTTGGGAAAAAAAAAAAGCCCTTTCATTGATTTTGAGATGTAATCCATATGCTGGGTTACAGTCCTTAATTCTCTGCAATAAGTAAGCAAGCACTTCAAGCTCTTCTCACTTTCAGTAAGCAAGGTTGTGTCATCTGCATAACACAAGTTGTTGATGAATCTTTCTCCAATTCTAAGGCCAAAATCTTCTTGAAAAAGTCCAGCTTCTCAAATTATTTGCTCAGTATACAGATTTAATAAGTATAAAAAAAAGGTACAGCACTGAGGCACACCTCTTCTCATTTTAGCAATTCGATTTTATTATATTCCTGCATAATTCACTATCTATTGTTCATGGGTTTGCTATGAGTTGTACTCAACTCAACAACACTTACCAACATCTGCTATTAATTTTTTATTGAATAAAGTTATGCAGCATTCATTATTGTCTCAACATTTTTCCTTCTTATAATAAAGTGCTTCTTCCTAGAAACATTTTAAACAATTCATTACTTTTTACTTAGAAAATATATTGTACTTCAAAAATAAAGCCCAAATAGAACAAACACATTACTGACTGATAAAATGCTCCATAATTGATGTTAAAGTAACTTTGAGTTTAACTGTGACCATTCATTCATTCTATTATTAAATAACTTGTTTTCTCTAAGGTATAACTTTGTTCAAGTGAAAATTGTAAATTGGAGTTTTAGAAAAAGAACTTTCTCGCCTTGGAGGGAAAAGGCTCTATTAATTAGTATTATCTTTGCCTCCAACCACAGGGAAAGTCAAATAACAAAGTAATGTTGTTGTTATGTGCCATCAAGTCACCTGCAACTCATAATAACCCCATGCACAAATAGCTCTGAACCCTGCCCTATCTTGAGCCAGTCTCACTGACTCTGACACACGTACTCCTATTACTCCAATAGTTTTCTCATTCCTTCTCATCTGCGTTGCCTCCTGAATTGTCCCTCGACCTTTCCAAGAATGATGTCCTTCTCCAAGAACTGGTATTTCCTGACCATGTGCCAAAAGTATATGAGACAAACCTTCAAAATTCTAGCCTCCAAGGAGAAACTTGGTTTTACTTTCTCCAAGACAGACCTATTTGTACTCTTGGTGGTCCATGGTATGTTCAATAAAAAGCCTGTTACAATAATAGGCTGAAGAATGATCATCAATGATGTTATTGATAAATGACAGAATCTTCATGTCTTTATGTTCTGTAGTCCTTAGCACATTAATCTTTCATGTA
>NW_006399817.1:11802382-11806178 GCF_000299155.1 Elephantulus edwardii | reverse complement strand
CTTCTTGATGTTGAGCTTCAATACATATAGAAGAATATAGTCCTTAACTTTGTGCAACGAACACTTCATGTTCTCCTCAGTTTCAGCAAGCAAAGTTGTGTCATCTGCATAACTGAGGTTGTCGATGTGTCTTCCTCCAATTCTAATGAGGATTTTTTTCCTCATAAAACCAACCTCTTGAATTATCTGTTCTGCGTAAAGATGGAAAAGTTCTGCGTAAAGATGTAGACCCTCTTATGTACTCCCTTCCTGATTTTGAACTATGCAGTGTTTCCCTGTTCTGTTCTGAAGACTACTTCCTGGTCCAAGTAGAGGTTTTGCATAATCAAGTGTTTGGGTAGCACTTAACATTATTTCATAATTAATTTTTCACACAATACTCCAAATTTTAAGTGCTTAAGATAGGATTAAACACTAACACTATAAAAAATAAACAATATTGTATCATTACCTTTTACCATACTTTGCTATTACAGAAGCTTACATGGAGGTTTGTCTATTTTATATGTTATACATTAAAGTACATATTTGTGAATATTTAAGTATATACATAAATGCATGTCTAAATGGGGGGGAAGCAAATAGAAAACAACTACAAACATAACTATTAACAATATGATTACATGAATTTAAAACTATGCAAAGATATCAAGAGAGGTTTTCATTTAAGGCCTACATAAAGATTGGTTAACCTAGTACTTTATTTTAATACATTAATACTGATGTATTACAGCTTAGTGAAGACTATATTTGAATTTGCATGTTTTAAAAGTAGTAGTTACCACATGAGTTTTGGGGAGAATAAAAAACTGCTGATTCAAAACCTAGGCCTCCCTGGGTTAGAATAAATTTGTTAAGACAAATATCTTAATAATATTCATAATTCATGATAGCTTAATCAAGGACACTTTATTATTGAATGATTCACTAAACCACTTTGATCTGTATTTACATGAAATTTCTTGATACTGAGGCTATTTTTGCAGATTATTTATTTTTGTTTTGCTTACATTTGATATAAACCCAGAATCCAAGAGCACTAGTGACACGTAAGTTGATAATAGCACAAACAAACCCAAACTAAACCCATTTCCTTGGAGTCAACTGTGGCCCTAGTGGCCTTATGAGATAGGGTACATCTGCCCCATAGGATATCCAAAGCTGTAAATCTTTTAAGAGGCAGACTGACCTATCTTTTTCTCATGTAATGATTGGATATTCATACCAGTTACCTTTTGATTAAAAGCCTAACACGTAACACATTGTATTGTTGTTTTTAGTCGCATGAGGTTGAATACTACTCATAGCAACCCTGTGAACCTATCCTATACCATTATCACAATCTCTGATATGCTCAAGCCTACAGTTACAGTCACTTTATCAGTCCACCGTTTTGAGGCTATTCCACCATTCCTTTAACCCTTCATTTTCTCCGCATGTCTTTTCCCAAGGAAAACAACACGTCCAAAATATGTGAGACAACAGCTCATCATTCTTGCCTCTGAGAAGTACCTTGGCTGGGCTTCCTCTAACACAAGCCTGTTTGTTTTTTTCTGTAGCTCATAGGATACTCAGTACTCTTCTTCCACACCACAATTAAATGCATTGATTTTTCTATTACCTTTATTAATTGTCCAACTCTCTGATTCCTAGAAAGCAATTGATAATACTATGATTTAGATCAGGCACACCTTAATCTTTAAACTGATGTTGTCATTTACACTTTGAAAGGTCCTTGACAACAGATTTTACCAGTGCAACATGATTTCCTGTCTTCTGGTATTGATGGTGTTGATCCAAGTAAGACAAAGTCATTGATAATGTTAATTTTTTCTACACAGTCATGATGTTTCTTATTGGTCCAGTGGTGATGATCTTTGTTTTCTTCATGTTGAGACATAATTTATGGGTATAGAGAAAGGATACAACCCTGGTGTACACCTTTTCTGACTTTAAACCATTCAGTGTTAACTTGTTCTGTTCAAACATCAGCTTCTTGGTCACATGAATACAATATTTTTTTTAATTCTCATTTTTTTCAATGATAGCCATAATTTGTTATGATTCACAGAATTAAATACTTTTGTAAAGTCAATAAAACACAAGTATGCATATTTCTGGTTTTCTCTGCTTTCAGCCAAGATCCATCTGTCATCAGCAGTGAAACCCCTAGTGTTATAAAATCTTCTAAGTCTAGCTAGAATGTCTACAATTCTTTTTGTGGTATTTCAGCCACTTTTTCTATAATATTCAGCAATATTTTACTTGCATGTGATATTATTGACATTTTCTGATAATTTCTACATTTTGTAGGTTCATTAATTTTAGGAATGGAGAAGAAAAAAAGCCCATGAATCTTTTGCAGTCAG
Source organism: Elephantulus edwardii (assembly GCF_000299155.1). Classification (NCBI taxonomy): domain Eukaryota; kingdom Metazoa; phylum Chordata; class Mammalia; order Macroscelidea; family Macroscelididae; genus Elephantulus; species Elephantulus edwardii. Next base: position 11,803,809 of record NW_006399817.1, on the reverse strand, counting down.
TTATCAGAGGAACTGTCTTCAAATTTCTTGGCATAAGCTATTGAGCATGTCCTGGGATATATTTTTTGTTGGAACATGTCAACTGGTATTCCATCTATTGCTGGGGCCTTTGTTTTTTGCCAATGCCTTTATTGAAGCTTGATCTTCTTCCCTCATTGTTGGACTCTGTATACCCTTTCCATTTTCTTTTGTTGCTTCATGCATTATTCAAGAATTTTGTCTTTAGCATTCTTCAGTATTGAAACTCTAGGTGTGAATTTATTCTTCAGTTCTTTATGCTTGAGAAATGCTGTCTTCTTCCCTTTTGGCTTTCTGACTACAGCTCTTTGCACGTTTGAATACAATGCTTTGAGTTTTCGAGATGCCCTTTGGCAATTTCTGCTCACCTCTCTTCAGTATTTCTTCCCCTGCTTTTAGCCTCTGTACATCCTGTGAAAGTTTTCATGACTTTTCTGACACCTATTGAGGTCTTTTCTGCCTTTATTGTAATATTTTTTAGCTTTCTTTGTGGATGATATCATTGATGTTATCCCATAACTCATCAGGTCTTCTGCCATCAGTGTTCAATGCATATAACTTCTTCATCAGTTGGTTTTTAAATCCCAGTGGGATAGACACAAAGTTGTATTTTGGTTTTCATGGACCTGTTTACTCTTTCTTCAACTTCAGTTTGAAAATGCACGTGATTAATCTTTGATGGTCTATTTTGCAGTCAGCTCCTACCTTGTTGTGACTGCTGATATTGAGCTACTCAATATTGACATTGATATTGATATTGACTCTTTCCATAGATAATCAATCTGATTCTTATATAGTCTGTCAGGTGAAGTCCATGTGTATAGTCACTATATATATATACTTTTTTTGGGGAAAAACATTTGTAATGGATAAATAATTGATTATGCAAAATTTGATCTCCAGTCTCATTTCCATTACCAAGTTCATGTTTTCTACTACCAGTCACTCTTAATTTCCAACTTTTGTATTCTAGTCACCAACTATTATTAATTCATCTTGATTGCATGTTCAATATATTTTATATTGCAAAAGTTAGTAGAAGTCCTCATTTACTTCATCTTTGATATTTTTGTCAAAGTTGGTGCATATATTTTAATAATAATTTTAAAGGACTTCCTAATATGTGTATTCAGCATATCCTAGCACAGCATTATACTTTTAGATCTTGAAATGTTGTTTTTGATGAAGAATGCCATACCATTTCTCTTTAATATGCCATTCCCAGTGTAATAGATCTTATAATTGTCAATTGGCTATGGACCATGCCACCAGAGACCTTTGCTTCCTAGATGCAGCTGAGTGGACAGTAACTCACAGAGACCTTATAAACAGCCGATTTGAACCTTGCCTTATCTTGCACTATCCTCATCCTCTCTACTATACTCAAGCTTACTGTGGTACTCACTGTG
>NW_006399817.1:11774418-11801962 GCF_000299155.1 Elephantulus edwardii | reverse complement strand
TTTTCAAATGCAACACATCTTTTGATTTCTTGACTTCTGCTATATAGTTGTTGATTAAAGATCCAAATAAAATTAAATCATTGATAATCTTTTCTATACTATGTTGATATTGCATGTTGGCTCAATGATGAGGAATTTAGCTTTCTTTATGTTAAGATGTAAGTAATATTGAGGTCTGTAGTCTTTGATCTTCTGCAGCAAGTATTTTGAGACCTCTTTGCTTTCTGCAAGCAACGTTTTGTCGTCTGCATAATACATGTTGTTGATGAATCTCCTTTCAATCTTGATGCCGCATTCTTTTTTGTATAGTCCAGCTTCCTGAATGATTTGCTCAGGATAGAGGTGAGATAAATATTCATAAAATTTCCAGCAGTTTGATGTTGGCTTCAACTGAATTGGTAAAAGATAAGAATATGTTTTATTCAAACCAAGGGATACCCTTAAGAAATTCAGATCTAGTCACGTATTTCTATGAAAAGGGTTAAACTTAGAGAGGTTCATGTTTCCCTAAATAACATCTGCACTGAAGGCACCAAAAAAAAGGATAAATGATATGAACACCAATTCTTCAATATACAATTAAAAAGAGAAGTACTCCAAACACTAACTGGAGGCTGCAATTCAATTGAAATATCAAATGAGATCAACATAATAAAAAAAAAAAAACTTAAACAGTACAGCACAACCATCTTGAATCAGTAGTCAGGTGGCATGGGAATCCAGTATGGTGGTGGTAGAAGTGGCAATGGCAGTAGTATCCATCCAGCTGAAAAAGGTCCAGTCTCCTACTTGGGCACTATATACTCCTCACTACTAACCAGAAAGTGGCAGAAAGTGTTCCCCTGCACCTTCTTCTGCCAGACCTAGCTCCACTTGTCTGGCAGATACCGAAGCTGTCTTTTTTTACCCCCAGAAGGTTTTTCCCAGAGTTGGCAGACTATGCTACATTTGGGCTGCAATTAGTCCCTGGGTTAGTGAGGAAGCTCTTCTGACGACGCCCTTGCCTATAACTGGACACCCTTACCTGACACATTCTATGGCCACATTTAGACACACTTGGACATTTCAAATCAGCAGTGACTGTGCTAGCCATCTCTGTCTGGGTACCTTGCCTGTACTCCTGCCCTCGACTGGCAAAGACAGCATCTCTTGCCAGGCAGAGTAGCACCTAGGCTCCTCTGAGGTCAGCAGAAACTCTGCTTCAGGATGAATGTTCTACCCCTTGACACACCCTCAGTAGACCTCAGACAATAAGAGGTTATGCCCATGACTTGGCTCATAGCTTGTGGCTTCACCACACAGATGAGCAGAAACTCTGACATGACTGGGGAGTCCAATTCCAAACTTTTGTTGGCCTGATAAAGATATTTTACCAGGCAAGACAGTTTGTTTTCTATTTCCTATAACATGTTTGTTTGTTTGTTTATTTTATAATATTTGTATGCATGCTTGTTTTATAGACACAGAACTGCGTGCCACTTTGCCGTATAAGGAAGGTGTTGACATGTTTGCTCTTATAGCTATAGCACCTGTCTGTCTATTTGATGTACTGAAGGGTGATTTATGATTTATGGGGTTTCTATGATGATTATATGCATAAGAATCACATTGACTACATCTGTGGGAAGAGTCACTGGAGAAACTCTGTATCAGCTGTGAAAACCAGGCCAACGTGCTGTTTGGTGAACATACCACCAAATACTCATATTCAAGTTCATTACAAAGAAGAAGAAGAAAAGACCAAGATGATGTCAGATAAGACTCTGAATATTTATTGACTAGAGCACTGAGAAGCCAAAGTAAAGGGAAGAAATAAATAAATAAATAATAACAGAAGATGTCAAAGGACAGTGCAGAAAGCCAAGGCAAAATATCATAATGAAATGTGCAAAGAGCTGGAGGCAGAAAATCAAAAGGGCTAAAATCATTCAGCATTTCTTAAGCTGAAAGAACTGAAGAACAAAGTCAAGCCTTGAGTTGCAATACTTAAGGATGCTTTGGCCAGAATATTAAGTAATTCAGGAAGCATTAAGGAAGACAGAAAGAGTATATAGAGTCATTGTACCAAAAAGAATTGGCAGGCACAGAAGAATTTCATGAAGTAAAGAAAAGTATGAGTAAGACCTGCAGTACCTTGGAAGGAGGAGTGGCATCCACTTCCGTAATAGCTTGCCTACGGAAAACCTATGAACCTGCAGAGAGGAAGAAAGGCACCCAAGCACCGAGGACTCTCCTTCAAAAGGTCACCTGCAACTCGACAGCACTTAATAACAACAAGACTTGTAGTGACGCTCAGAAGGAATTGCCTAGAAACAAGGCCCTTGGAATTGATGCCCTACCAATTGACTTATTTAAAACAAACAGATGCTGCCCTGGATGTGCTCATCAAGTTGTGTCAAGAAATCTGGAGGGCCACCACCTGGCCAGTTGACTGGAAGAGATCCATATTTATTCTCTTTCCAAAGAAAGGTGACCAAACAGAGCGCAGCAATTATCAAACAATATCATTACTATCACATATGAGCAATATTCTGCTGAAAAGTATCCAAAAGTGACTGGAACGGGGCATCAACAGTGAATTTCCAGATATATACTCTGGATTTAGAAGAGGTCATGGCACTAGGGCTATTATAGCTAATGTTAGATGAATCTTAGCTGAAAGCAGAGAGTACCAGAGAAATGTCTGTCTTTGTTTTATTGAGTAAGCAAAGGCATTTGACTATATGGATCACAACAAACTGTGGCTAAGTCTGAGAAGAATTGGAACCAAAGAGCCCTTGATTGTGCTTATGTAAAACCTATATTTGGACCAGGAGGCAGCCATCAGAATAGAGCATGGAAACACTGCATGGTTCAAAATCAGAAAGGATGTATGGCAGGGATGTTTCCTATCTTCATATCTTTTCAATCTATATGGGGAACAAATCATTTGGAAGGATTAGAGGAAGACTAATAAACAATGTGTATTATACAGATGACACAACCTTGCTATCTGAAATTGAGGAGGACCTGAAGCACTTGCTGAGAAAGGTAAAAGACTGTAGCTTTCAGTATGGATTGGAGCTCAATAAAAAACAAAGAACTTCACCAGTAGGCCAATTGGCAGCATCATAATAGATGATGAAGAGATTGAGATTGTTAACAGCTTTAGTTTGGTTGCTCCACAATCAGAATTCTTGGTATTAGCAGCCAGGAAATCAAAAGAAAAATTGCGTTGGGAAAGTCTGCTGTTAGAGACATCTCCAGTGTACTCAAGTGCATTGATGTAAGTCTTAAGATTAAGATGTGTTTGATCCAGTCCATTGTCTTCACAGTTGTGTGTTATGCATCAGAAAGCTAGACAATGGCTAGGGGAAATAGAAGGAGAATTGATGCATTTGAATTTTGGTGCCAGAGAAGGGTATGGAATATACTGTGGACTGCTGAGACAACAAACAAGTCCGTCCGGGAGAGGGTGAAAACAAGCTACTCCTTGGTGGCAAGGATTCTGAATCTCCCTCTGACATAGTTTGGACATCTTGCAAGGAAGAACCAGTCTTTGGAGAGGGACATTATGCTTGGGAGGGTGGAGGGACAGTGCAGGAGAAGAAGACCCTGAGTAGATAGGTTGACTCAGTGACTGGGGTAATGGGGGTAGGTGTGTCAGAGAAAATAAGGTTGGCTTAAGATAGAGCAGGGTTCAAACCTGTTGTACATGATGTCGCTATGAGTTGTAGGCGACTTGATGGCACATAACAACAACAACAATGATGATGAAGATTAAAAAAAAAAAAAAAGACTCGAACAGTACATTGAAAGAGAACTACCAGAAATACAAGCTGGTTTAGAAGAGAAAGTGCAGCTAGAAACAGTATTGCCAACATGAAATAGACCTTGACTGAAAGGAAAAAGTAACAGAGGAGTGTTTATCTGTGTTTCATTTACTGTGCAAACCATTTGACTATGTGGATCACAACAAATTTTGACTGACCTTGAGAAGAATGGGAATCCCAGAAAACTTGATTGTGCTCATATGAAACCTATACTTGGATGAGGAAGCAATCCCTAGAACAGAGCAAGGAAGCAATGTATGGTTCAATATCAGGGAAGATGTGTGTCAGGGATGTGTCCTGTCTCTACACCTTTTCAATCTGTATGCGAAAACAGATAATTCAGGAGGCTGGACTTTATGAGGAAGAATATGGCATCTGGATTAGAGGAAGAATCATGAACAACCTATATTATGCAGACGATACAACCTTGCTTGCTGAAACTGAAGAGACCTGAGGCATTTGCTGTAGAAGGTCAAAGGCTACAGTCTTTAATATGAATTTAAGCTCAATATTATGACAATTAGGATTCTCACTACTGGACCAATTGATAGCACCATGATAAATGGAGAAGAGATTGAGATTGTTAACAATATCAGCTTGCTTAGCTCCATAATCAACACTCTTAGCACCAATAATCAGGAAATCAAGAGACACATTGCATTAGGGAAATCTTCTGTCAGGGATCTCTTCAAAAGTGCTAAAGAGCAATGATGTGCATCTATAGACTAAGGTGCACCTGATCCAAACCATGGTCTTTGTAATTACTTACTATGTATCAGAAAGCTGGAAAATGACTAAAGATAGCAGAAAAAGAATCAATACCTTTGAATTGTGGTACTGCAGAAGAGTATTGGACATACCATGGACTGCCAAGAGAACAAAGAGATCTGTCAGGGTGGGTGAAATCAAGCTGTGTTTTTGAGGCAAAGATTTTGAATCTCTGTCTCACATACTTTGGGCATGTGACAAGGAGGGACAAGTTCTTGGAGAAGGATAATATGATTGGAATGGTGGAAAGATAACTCAGGAAAGGAAGACACTGAATGAGATCATTGACACAGCAATTAGGATAATGGAGGTAGGTGTGTAAGAGACAATAAAACTGGCTCAGGACAGAGCAAGGTTTAGATCTATTGTACTTAGGATCACTGCTAGTTGCAGGTAAATCAATGGTGCATAATAACATGATGCTGGAAATGAGATCATCAGGAGAACTTCTCCTTGTGAACAAATTTCAGTGGAGCCTCCAAACTAAGAGGCAGGATTGACCATCCCTTCTGAAATAACAGATCTTGCAAACCCCCATAATTATATAAAAAAATAGTACACGTAATTTTAGACTTTAGATTGGAAGACAATAAAAAAATGAGGAGAAACAGCTACAAGCATGCATTAACAGTTGGAATATGAAATGTATAAAGTATGAATTTAGGAAACTTTGAAATTTTCAAAAATGAAATGGAACCCATAAAGATCAGCACCCTAGGTATAGTAAACTGAGATAAACTGGTATTGACCATTTTCAATCAGACAATCACATAATCTACTATGAAATATTCATAGCTATATACAAATACAAACAACTGGATAAATATTCCATGATTGGAATTTGAGGATCGTTAATTTTTGCTTTACTTAACACATTCAAATTAGAATTAGTAGATTGCACAGCATAACTCTGAAATTATATTTAGAGCATGATGGAAATGTTCAGATGATGAATAGGAAGAAATTATCATGAAGATCTGTGTTGTGTGCATGCATCTCTCAGTGATTGTTTTCAAGATAATCTCAATGCTATTCTTGTTAAAATTTATCACTTGGGAATTGAAATATCTAATCACCAAAAATTTGCTCACCTCTAAAATACTAACAACTCTGTATAAAATTTTCTGTATTATTACATCTTACTAAACGTGGACTAGGTTAGCATTGAATTACTTCCCTTCAAATTGATGACTTTCATCAACACTTGGACAAGCAGGTAGAAAATTTGGGGGATTGTTGGGTTCCTCTGGGGTATCATATATGATATTCATTTTAATGAAATATACATTTTTCCTAAAACTAGAAAATATTTTAGCACTTTCAGTAGTTTTAAACAATCAGGAAATACAAAATACTCTTTAAACTTTACCTGGAGTTATTTTAGTAAATTTACACAAGAATTCTAGTGATTCTCTACATAGAAACCACATTTTTCTTTTATTATTATCTCATGCTCCATTCAAGTAGAGAAATGCTTGTATACATATTCAGAGAAGCCCAAGGTAAATAAATGGGAAATATAACTTGAATTTACAAAGGCCTAAACTTACAATGGATGTAGATTGTTATATCAGTCATCTTGTCCTACCAAAAAGTAAATAATTACATTTGATACTTGCAATGGAAACAGAAAATATAGATTTAAAATGAGAATAAAGAGGGATAGATATGAGTCACAAGTTAGATAGTTCACAAGTGAGAGCATTAATGACTGAAGTTCTGAGGACAGTTAAGAAAGTCAGAGCAGATGCCAACATAGAGCAATAAGTAAATGAGTCAACATTCGCTGATGGCAGGAATAAACACTAATAATTGAAAAGCCATCCTCCTTCACTCTAAAAGATTAAATAATGTGTTTTCTAGAAGAAATAAATGAGTAATGAGAATGAGATATTGCTATTCAGGCATACTTATATACTATTTTCTAGATTATACAATAAGGCTACATTTTGTAATATTTTATTTGTCTTCGTTTCTACATATTAACTTTTTCCACTGATTTCATGGGATATTTGTTTAATTAAGTTTTTTAAATTATTATTTCATTACTTTATTTACAAAATTTACATTGCTTTCGAGAACAGATATTTCCAATTTCCCCCACACCCCTACCTATCAAATTGTACAACCTCATGCGTAACCCCCCCCCCAACTTTGCACATTCTCATCCCTCTGTTTCCACCCTCCTCCACCCCTTGGAGGGGTGTGCAGGGAGGAAAGTGCAACAATGAATGAAATTCAAAATTTCTGTAAATTTTCATTAAAATTAATGATGATGATAATAATAATAATAATAAAATATTTAGTAATTTTCTACGACTTATGATTGAGGCTAAGGTAATTAATTATTACTTTAAAGAATCTCCAATGTAGACATTTCTATTTACACATTTTCCTCTAAATACTGTTTTAGAGTAGTTCAGCATATGTTATTATTTTTATTTAGACTAAAATTATGTCATTTTCCTCTATTTTCTTTTCATGGATTACACAGAAGTGTATCACATAGTATGTTTTAAAGAGTTGTAATAATAACGCTATTGTTAGGTATCATCAGAAAACTGAATCATACATAGCAACTCTGTGAACAGATATGATCCTTGCCCTATCCAGTGCCATCCTCATAATCTCTCATATGCTTGAACTCACAATCACTATATCAATCCATTTTGTTTAAAGTCTTCTCTTTCTGTAATCTTCCATCTTTCCAGCATGATAATTCTCTTCTAAGGATGGACCTTCCTGACAACATGCACAAAGTATGTGAGATAGTTCCCCATCCTTGCCTCTAAAGAAAACCCTGATTGTACTTCATCAAAGGCAGATTGTTGGTTCCTTTGGCAGTCCAGTAGATAATCAGAACCAATATGCTCCAATACCACAATTTAAAAGTTTTGATTCTTTTTCTGTCGTTCATATTAATGGTGTCCAACTTTCAGATACAAAGAAAATAATAGAAAAGACTATGACATAGATTAAGTGTAGTTGGTTTTTAAACTGAAATTGTTACTCTTCAGTACTTCAGAAAGGTCCATGGGACCAGACTTTTCCAATGTAATACATCTTATGATTACTTGAATGATTTTGGATTAAAGAAAATGATAAATAGTTTTAGTCTAAAAATTTTAGATGAAAGAAAAATTAAATCATTGATAATTTCCATCGTTTCTCTGTCATGATATTGCCTACAAGTAACCTACTAGAGTAATAGGAATATTATGTTAATAATAACAGGGATACTTTATGTTTTCTCACATAGTTTTTGTATTTGGTGCTCTTCATTTCTTCTTGCATATACATATTTTCTTCTTGTATTACTTTCTGTTTAAGGGCCTTTCTTTTCTTCAAAGCTATATTTGTTATGTATAGACTTCTACTTTGTGAGGATGTTTTTCATTTGCTTGTTTTTTCCTCAATATTGCAAAACTGTTTTTTCTCTTTTATATGAAAGAAAAGGAATCTCCTGTGATACTTCCTTTTATGTACATGCATGTCCTTTTTCCTTGAGCTGCTTTTAATATCTTTATCTCTGGTTTTGAGAAATTAGATGTTTATGTTTCTGAGGTATATTTCCTTATAATTCTTGTGTTTGAAATTTACTGAGTTTCTTTAAACTGAAAGTTTATAATTTAAATAAAATTGGAAAATTTCTGTATATTTCTGCTGTAGTTTTTGTCTGCCTCATTTTCTATACACTCTACTAAATATGTAATAGGTTACTTACAGTTGTCTCTTAGTTCATTGATGGCTTACTGATTTGATTGTTTTTTCCTCTTTTTCTTTTTGAAAAATACATTACCATTTTTTTTCTGATGTACCAATGTTTCATTCTGTCATTTTCAATTTATTGTTCATTCTATCTACTCCATTTTTTATCTCAAATACTTTAGTGTTTATCTCTAAGAATTTAATTACTCTTTCTTTTTAACCACATTGAAATCAGAAGAAGGACTACTTTAAAGCTTATTCTAATAGCTAGGTCAGATGAGAGTACCTTTTGAATGATTAATTTTATCATTATGGGTTATATTACTCTGCATTCTTGTGCATCTGTAGACTTTTATTGGATACTACACATTAGTGCAACACTTGTGTAGCACTTTGCTGTACTGGGTGACTTTGGGTTCCTGGGATGCTGGAAGCTATGCAACAAATGTACCAAATGATAGAAAGGTCACCCACGGTAGACAAGTTTCAGCAGAGACTGAGGTTAAGATAGAGAAGGCAACAGAATAGACCATTCAATTTTGAAATAACAGGCTTCTGAAAAGCCTATGAACCAAAGAGGAATATGCCATTAGAGGTAGAGCCCAGATTGAAAGTCACTCAAAATTAAGAGAAACAGCTGCTAGTCTCCTTTAGTAACTGCAACACTGGAAGGCACTAAGTATGAATGTTGTTGTTATGTGCCATCGAGTCATTTGCGACCCATAGCAACCCTATATACAACAGCCCTAAACCCTGCTCTCTCCTGTGCCAATCGTATTGCCTCTGACACACCCATCCCGATTACCCCAGTCACTGAGTCAATCCACCTCATAGAGGGTCTCTCCCTTCTGCGCTGTCCCTCTACCTTCCCAAGCATGATATCCCCCTCCAAGGACCTGTCTCTCCTTACAACATGTCCAAAGCATGTCAGATAAAGCCCCAGAATTCTTGCTTCGAAGGAGCAGCCTGGTTTAACCCTCTCTAGGTTGAATTTGTTTGTTTCCTTGGCAGTCCATGGTATATTCAATACTCTTCTCCAGCACCACAGCTCAAAAGCATCAGTTCTCCTTCTATCCTCCCTAGTCATTGTACAACTCTCTAGTGCATTACAAGGGATTGCAAAAACCATGGCCAGTATCAGGAGGACCTTAGTCTCCAGAGAGACACCGTTGCTCTTGAGTACTTTGGAGAGGTCCTTAACAGCAGGCTTTCCCATCGCAATACGTTTTTTGATTTCCTGGCTGCTGGTGCCAAGAGTGTTGACTGTGGAGCTGAGCAAGCTGAAGCTGTGAACAATCTCAATCTCTTCGCCATCCATCCTGATGCTACCAATTGGTCCAGTGGTGAGAATCTTTGTCTTCTTGACATTGAGCCTCAGTCCATACTGAAGGCTGTAGTCTTTGACCCTCTGCAGTAAGTGCATGAGGTCCTCCTCAGTTTCAGCCATCAGGGTTGTGTCATCTGCATAATGCAGATTGTTGATAGATCTTCCACCAATCCTAACACCACGCTTCTCCTCATAGAGCCCAGCCTCTTGCATAATCTGCTCTGCAATGTAGGAAAACCAAAAATTATCAAAAAGAAAATGGAATACATGAACAGTGGCATTATTGGCACTAATAAGATGGACTGCCATGGACCATTTTGAATAAGACATTTGTATGATTGATGTATTAAACTGGAAATGAACAACTGAGGAAAAATAATGTTGCATTCATAGTGTAAATAACAATGTCAGGATCTATCATAAAGTACAATTCTGTGAGTGATATGGTACTATCCACACATAAAAGGAAAACTTGTTAATCGACTATTATTTAAACATATCCACCAATAATTCATGCATGGAATGCTTGGGGCTCTTATGGCTTTCTTTTCATCCCAAGTGAGTGTCAACAGAGAGGAATTGCTGAATTAATTGGGAGTCTCTGGCCCAGAGCCCACAAGCCTGTTTTTAATTGTTTTTGGTCAACAATTCTTCTACGTCATCTAGCTGTGGTATGTCAACTTCCTGTACAGAGGTAACTTGTGGTTGTTGTGAAGCTAAACACTGTGACATTGATGTGTCAAATGTGTTAATGGTCACCCATTGTGGACAGTGATGGTTGAGCTCCCCAATTAAAACAGGCTTGGAAGCAGAAGTGGCATCCACTTCTGAAATAGTTTGCCTCCAGAAACCCTATGAACTGTAGAGAGGATGAAAGTCATACAAGTGTTCAAGTCTTTCATTCATAGGGTCTCTATGAGTTGCCCATGACTTGATGGCACTTAGTACACACACACACATACACACACACACACACACACACACACACATACACACACAGAGAGAGAGAGACAAATTCAGTCCAAAGAGGAGGAAATTGCAGGTTTATACCAATTTTGAAGTGTGAAATTCACTAAACATGCAATTAAAATCCACTAATAATTATTGGTGACTGGAAAGCCAAAGTTGGAAATTATGAGGAAGAAAATGGTAATTGGAAAGTATGGTCTGTGTGACAGAAATGAAGCTGGACATCAAATGATTTAATTTCGTACATTCAAGGACTTAGTCATTGTTCTTAGGTGTTGTCAACTCATTACAACCCTATGAACAACAGATCTGAACCCTGCCCTACCCTGTGACATCCTCACACTTCTTGACACATTAGAGCCTATTGCAGCAGTCACCATGTCAATCCTCCTGGTAAAGTGTCTTCCTCTCCTTGGCTGACCGTCCACCTATCCAAGCATCATGTCCCTCTCTAAGGAACAGGCCCTCCTAGCAACATGCCCAAAATACAGGAAGTGAAGCCTCATCTTCTCCTTCAAAGATCACTCTGGCTGTACCCTCTCCAAGACATATTTGGTTGTTCTTTTTTCAGTCCATAGGCTGTTCAGGACTTTTCTCCAACATCACAGCTGAAAGGCTTCAGTTCTTCTTCTGTCATTCTTATTCACCGTCCAACTCTCAGATGCATAGCAAGTGATCAGAAAGACCATAACCTGAATAAAACACACCTTAGTCTTCAAACTAATCACATTATTCCTTAATAATTTGGAGAGGTCACTATCTTCAGACTTTCCCAGTGCAATGTTGTTTTTGTTGTTATGTGCCATCAAGTCGCTTGCAACTCATAGCGACCCTATGTACAACAGCCATAAACTCTGCTCTGTCCTGTGCCAATAGCACTGTCTCTGACACACCTATCCTGATTGCCCCAGTCACTGAATCAATCCACCTCATAGAGGCCCTTCCATTCCTGTGCTGTCCTTCCAGCCGACCAAGCATAATGTCCCTTTCCAAGGACTGATCTCTCCTTACAACATGTCCAAAGTAGGTTAGATGGAGCCTCAGAATCCTTGCCTCCAAGGAGCTTCCCAGTTTAGCCCTTTCCAGGATGAATCTGTTTGCTTTCCTAGCAGTCCATGGTACTCTCAATACTCTTCTCCAGCACCACAGCTCAAAGGCATCAATTCTCCTTCTATCCTCCTTAGTCACTGTCCAACTCTCTAATGTATAACAAGTGATAGCAAAGACCATGGACTGTATCAGATACACCTTAGTCTCCAGAGAGATACCATTGCTCTTCAGTACTTTGGAGAAGTCCCTAACAGCAGACTTTCCCATAGCAATTTGTCTTTTCATTTCCTGGCTACTGGTGCTGAAAGTGTTGACTGTGGAGGCAAGCAAACTAAGGCTGTGAACAATCTCAATCTCTTCACCATCCATCCTGATGCTGCCAATTGATCCAGTGGTGAGAATCTTTGTCTTCTTGATATTGAACCTCAATCCATATTCGAGGCTGCAGTCCTTGATCCTCTGCAGCAGGTGTTTTAGGTCCTCTTCAGTTTCAGCAAGCAGGGTTGTGTCATCTGCATAAGGCAGATTGTTGATAGATAGATCTTCCATGAATCTTGACCCCACATTTCTCCTCATAGAGCCCAGCCTCATAGATAATCTGTTCTACGTACAGGTTAAAAAGGTATGGAGACAGGACACCATCCCGGCATACACTCTTCCTAATTTTGAACCATGCAGTGTTTCCTTTTTCTGTTCTGACGACTGCGTCTTGGTCCAAGTATAGGTGTCTCATTAGCACAATTAAGTGTTCTGGGATTCCCATTCTTCTCAGAGTCAGCCACAGTTTGTTATGATGCACACAGTCAAACGCCTTTGAATAGTCAATGAAACACAGATATACATTCCTCTGGTGTTCCGTGCTTTCAGGTAAGATCCATCTAACATTATCTACAATATCCCTAGTACCACGACCCCTTCTAATCCCAGCCTGGACTTCTCGCAGTTCTCTGCTAATGTACTATTCCAGTCGTTTTTGGATAATCTTTAGTAGAATCTTGCTTACATGTGAAATCAACGATATTGTTCTATAGTTTCCACACTCAGATGGGATACCTTTCTTTGGCATGGGAACAAATATAGACTCTTCCAGTCAATTGGCCAAGTGGTTGTTCTCCAGATTTCTTGGCACAACTTGGTGAGGACGTCCAGGACAGCAGCTGTTAGCCAAAATATGTCAATTGGTATACCATCTATTCCTGGGCCTTATTTATTGCCGTTTCCTTCAGAGCAGCCTTAACTTCTTCCTTCATCGCCATAAGCTCTTGCTCATATGTTTGTGTCATGAAATTCTTCTGTGTCTGCCAATTCCTTTTGATACAGTGACTCAGTATATTCTTTTCATCTTCTTTTAATACTTCCAGGATAATTTAATATTCTTCTTAAAGCATCCTTGCAATCAAGATACATCGATAGTAATTGGTAACTGGAATGCAAAAGTTGGGAACAGAGGAGAAGACTCAGTAGTCAGAAAACATGGACTCGATGAAAGAAATGGAGCTGGAGGGAGAATGATTTAATTTTGCACAATGACTTATTCATTGCAAATACTTTTTTAAGAGACATAAACGCAGGTTTTATACATGGATTTCACCTGATGGTATGCATAGGAATCAGATGGATTATACCTGAGGAAAGAACCACTGGAGAAGCTCAATATCAGCTGTGAAAACTAGGCCAGGAGCTGATTGTGGAACAGACCACCAACTACTTATATTCAAGTTCAAGCTGAAGTTGAGGAAAGTTAAACCAAATCCAAAGAAACCAAAATATGACTTTGGGACTATCCCACCTGAATTTCAGAACCATCTCAGGAACAAGTTTGAAGCCTTGAACACTAATGAGTGAAGACCAGATGAGTGGTGGGAGGACATCAATGGTATCATCCAGGAAGAATGCAAACGGTCATTGCAAAGAAAGAAGAGGAAGAGAAGACCAAAATGGATGTCAGAAGAGACTCTGAAGATTGTACTGGAATGCAGAGAAGCTAAAGCGGAAGGAAGAATTCAAGATACTAAAGAGTTGAATAGAAAATTTCAAAAGGCACCACAGGATGACAAAGTAAAATATTACAATGAAATGTGCAAAGAGTTGGAGTCAGAAAATCAAAAGGACTGAACTCGCTTAGCATTTCTTAAGCTCAGGGAACTGAGGAACAAATTCAAACCTCGAGATGCTATTCAAACTCATTGCAATACATTGCCTAATTTTCTGACTGATGCTACCAAGGGTATTACTTGTGGATCTAAATAAGAATAAGTTGTTGATAGTTTCAATCTCATCTCCATCTATCATGTTGCCTATAGGTCCAGTGATAAGAGTCTTCAATCTATTCTGAAAGCTATCTTCTTTGGTCTTCTGCAACAAGTACTTTAAATTCTCCTCACTTTCAATAAGGAAGGTGGTTTCCTCTGACACAGGTTACTGTTGAATCTTTTTCTGATTCTGATGCCATATATCTCTTCATAGAGTCCAGCTTCTCAAATAATTTGCTCAACATACAGAATAAATAGGTATGGAGATAGCATACAGCACTGACACACTCTTCCTAATTTAAAGCCAAGAGTATTCCCTTACTCTGCTTTTACAACAGTCCCTTGGTCTAGGAATAAGTTCTACATGATTATAATTAAGTGTTCTCAGATTTCCTTTTTTCTGAATGTTAGCCATAACTTAGTATGATCCTCACAGATAAATACTTTTGCATAGTCTATAAAGGATGAATACACATTCTTCTGGTATTTTGTTTACTTTCATCCAGTGCCCATCAACATCAGTAATGATATCATTGGTTTCACAACCTCTTCTAAATACTGCTTGAAGTTCTGGCATTTCCTTATCTATGCCCCTTTTTATCCACGCCATTCTAGCAATTTTTAAAATGACCCTCAGCAGTATTCAGCTCACCTTTGATATTAATGATATTGTTTGAACTTACTGAAGTGAAAGAGCTGAACAGAAGATATCAAAGTTCACCTCAAGAAGACTAAGTATTATAATGGAATGTGCTAACATATATACTATATAATGGAATGTACAGAGAGCTATAATCAGAGAATAAAAAGAGAAGAACTTAGTAATTCTTAAGCTGAAAAACAACTTTAAGCTTATAGTTGCAATATTGAAAGATGCTATAAGCAATATATTGAATGACCCAGAAAGCATCAAAAGAAAATGGAGGAATACACAAAGAGCAGACTGACATTGAAAAATTTCAGGAAGTACCATATGAGCAGGAGCCAATGACAATGAAGGAAGAAATGGAAGCTGCATTGAAGGCATTGGTCAAACGTAAGGTTCCACAAATGGACAGGATACCAACTGTTTTGCTTCAGTTAACAGATACAGCTCTGGATGCATTCACAAGTCTAAGCTCGGAAATACGGAAGACAGCTGTCTGGCCAATGGATGGGAAGAGGTGTATATTTATTCCCATTCCAAAAAGTGATCCAACCAAATGTGGAAATTATCAATTTATGCATTACAAAAAATTGTTAATATAAAACATAAAATGATACTTTATACATGGACTTCACTTGATGGACTGCATAAGAATCAGATTGACTATACCTATATGAAAAGCTCAACATCAACAATCAAAATCACACAAGATGCTGACTCACAGAGACCGTCAATTTCTCATATTCAATTTCAAACTGAAGCTGAAGAAAATGAAAAGAAGCAAAATATTTTCTTAAATATATCTCAACAAAATTACTCTAAAAATCATTTCCAGATTAGATTTAAGGCATTGAACACTAGTTGAACAAAGATTGGGTGAATTATGGGATTACATCAAAGATACTATCCATGAAGAAAGCAAAAGTTCATTGAAAAGACAGAGGAGGAAGAAAATATCAAAAAGGATGTCAATATAGACTCTAAAAATTGGACTAGAACATTGATAAGCTCAAACAAAGGGAGGAAATGCCAAAGTAAATGAGATGAACAGAAGATTTTGAGGGATAACTTCAGAAGACAAAGTATTGTACAGAATGAGAAAACAGCTACAGTTGGAGAATGAAAAGGGAAGAGCTCACTCAATATTGTTCACATCTAATAAACTGAAAAGTAAATTCATCACTCAAGTTGCAAAAGTAAGATATGATATTGGCAAAATATTGAATGGCCCAGGAAGGATCAAAAGAAAATGGAAGGCTATTCTCCCTCATCATGAATACCGAGAGTGTAGCCATCAGGGAAAGCTAGTCCCAAGTCACACTGCACACCACCACCAGTGACAAAAATTACAAACTTTTGAACAAGTGGGTTTCAAGCAGGAGAAATTCCCATCAGGGAACAGGAGACATAAGAAGCAGCTGCATAGAGGAATCTGCAGGTAACCCTTTCTATCACCCCAGATAGAGAGAGTACATCAGTAGAAACTGGTCTTAGGCTGTCTGTGGATGGCAAAGGATAGTTACAAACTTTAGAAAAGGTTGGCAGCTCTCAAGTGACATTCTGAAAGGGCTTCACTACAGACCAGAGAGAAGTTGAAGGACTTTTAGAAAGGTGAGGATTCCTGTTGTACAGGACTAGAAAGGACGCCTAGTAAATCGGGTTGCCCTCCCCCATAAAGGAAACACTTTAAATCTGTAACCAATCAATAACATCATAAAGATAAACAACTGTCAACAGTCTACACAGACACAATAGAAACCTATAATATATACCAAGAAAAATTTCACGTAAGGTCATCAAAGCAGTAGGTAGATTAAACATTGTTAAAAGCAAAGTAAGCTTTCTACTAAAAAAGCAGAACATATTGGAGACACAATAAATGCCTCAGGGAAGGGGAAGCAAAAGAAATATTTTGATGTGCACTTATAAAAACAGCAACTGAAGAAAGTGCAAATGATGGAACTGACAATGAAATCTATAAATAAAGCAAATACTCTAGACACAGGGAGCCAGAAGAAATACACTGACATGAAGGAACAGAAACAACTACAAAAGAAATTGCAAAAAGATGGAATAAAGAATTGAAGTTATTTATAAAGAGGTACAAGAATATAAAAATCATTATAAGACAGAGTGGATACAACCAGCACAGCACTGGAAATAAGAATAATTCATGAAAATGCAATTTAGAATATCAAGAACAAAATAGCCAAAATTCCCAACATGCTAGAGGGACATAAAAGCAAAAAGTAGAGACAGAGCTGAAAGACAAGAACCTAAATGGCAATATACTAGAAGAAAACACAGAAAATGAAAGGAAAATGAACAAAACATTAGAATTATGTGGGAAAACATGAAAATAAACAATTTAATTATGATCAGAATTCCAGAAAATGAGGGAGCAGGGAAAGCAGTAAGATAATTATGGGGAAACTGTGAGAAGAAAACTTCTCAAGTATTATAAAGAACTAGGAAATCCACATTCAAAAAGCTCAGCAAATTCTGAAGGACTAGATCCCAAAAGAATAACATCAAGACATCATAGTCAAATTTTTCAAAATAAGAGAAATATGGAATACTAAAAGCAGTGTGGCAAAAACAAAGAATCACCTATAAGAGGGAACCAATTAGACTAAGTTGTAATTTCTCAGTGGACACCCTGTGAGCAAAGAAGATAATGAAAAGACAGATACAAAAGTTGAAAGAAAAAAATTATCAGCCAAGGATTCAGCAAAGCAGTCCATCAAATATGAAGAAGAAATTACAACATTTGCAGAAAAGCAGGAATTTAAGGAATTTGTGAAACAATTTCTATTCTAAAAGAGATTCTAAGGGAAGTTCTTCACACTGAGCCAACAGAAGAAATTTGATGGACCAGAGTAAAGAGAAACAAGAGAAAAAAAGAAGCAGCAAAATTGTTATGCTAAAATCTGACTTGTCGGTGATCACACTTAATGTAAATGGCTATATTTAAAAAATGAATCACAGAATGTATTAAACAGAAAAAAAATAAAACACCAAAGATCATGAATATGTTACCTTCAAGATTTACATCTAAGGAATGAGGAAAAATAAAAACTAAAAATCAAAGTAACTCAAGTACTCCTCAACAAATTAATGGATAGGAAACTGTGGTATATATACACAAGGGAATACTATACAGCACTGAAAAATAGGGACTCATAAAATATTATACAAAATGGGTAACCCAGGAGGACATTATACTGAGTGAAATATCTCAGTCACAAAAGGACAAATACTGCATCATGCCACTGTTATAAAACAAGATTGACATGGGATTGGGGAAAACTAAGAAAAGTGGGGATTAATAATGAAAGGGAAAGAACTGTCTAAAGTAAATATATAATTAGGTATTATTTTCATGACAATAGTCCAGAATAAGTGATGCATAACAAAGTGGATTGATGGGCTGAAGGGAGGGAGAAAATTGTGCAACAAAGAAAGAATCTTATTAAAGAGAAAAATGAATTGAGGGGGCACAAAGGAAAAGGTGCCATAATAAATGAATGGAAATATAAGTTTTCTGTAAACCTTTGAAGAAAAAAACCACAAAAAATTTAAAAGAAAAATCAAAATGGTAGGGGGAAAATAAAAGAAAATTATAATCATCCAAAAAAAGCAAACCAAACAAACAAAAAAAAAAAACACCCAGAGTCTAATCTCTGAGATAAGAGACTTCAGAATGAAAACCATCATAAAAGTTAAGCAAAGACATGATAGAATGATTAAAGTCACAATAGTCACAAGAAGTTTGGACCTTGGTCAACACCTATGCATCAAATGATAGGCCTGCAAAATACAGAAAATAATAGTTAACAGACTTGAAAAAAGAAATAGGTAGCATAGCAAAAGTGATGTAGAGTTTAACATAACATTCTCACCAAAGGATAGTTCAACTTGAAACTAACTTAATAAAGAGTCATAAGATCTAAACTATATAATCAGCCAACTCAACCTTGTGGATATATTCAGGATACTGTATCCAACTAAAAGTCAATTAACTTTCTTCTCAAATGCACGTGGTACATTCTACAGATGTGATCATATATTGCATGCACATGGTGTATTCTACAGAATTGATCATATATTAAGACACAAAGGAAGCCTCAACAGATTAAAAACATTGGAATCATACAAAGTATCTTCTTAGAGGATAATCCCATGAAACTGCAAATAAACAATGAGGAATAATTTACTAAACCACCCACGGAAGCTATGTAACACCTTGTTAGGACATGATTAGGTTAGAAAAGAAATAAAAATTGAAATTAAAATGATCATCAAAAGCAATAAAAAGACAACATCCAAAATATCTGTAATACAGCTAAGAGCTTAGCTTACTTAGGAGATGTATAAAACAATAGACAAACATATAAAAATGGAAGAAAGAAATAAAATTAATGATCTGATGCAATACCTCCATCAAATAGAAAAAGAACAATAATCTTACCCCACAGCCTCTAGAAGAAAAGAAATTATAAGAACAAAGTCTGAAATCAATGAGGTAGAAAGCAGAAAAACAGTTGAAACTATCAACAAGACCAGGAGTTAATCTTTGAAAAAATTGTCAATAAAATAAACAAACCACTGACAAAACTAACAAAAGCAAAGAAAGGGAAGACACGAATTACTAAAATAAGAAATAATAGCAGATAAATCATAAGAGAAACAGATGAAATTAAATCAATAATGATGGGATATTGTGAAAAGCTAAACTTTGATAAATTTGAAAACCTAGAAGAAATGGACAAACTCCTTGAAACTAACACTCAGCCTAAATTGTTATGAACAGATGTAGAATACTTGGCAAAACCATCATAAAAGAAAAAAATTGTGAAGGTCATAAAAAAGATTTCCTCCATCCCAAGTGGTATGAGGGTTGGAGGGAAGCTCATCAACAACCTGCTTTATAAAGATGACACAACTTTGCTTGCTGAGAGTGAGGAGTACTTGAAATACTGTTGCAGAAGGTCAAGGAATGTAGCCTTCAGTAAGGATTGCATCTCAATGTTAAGAAAACAAAGATTCATACCACTGGACTGATAGATATGATGGATTGAGAGGAAATGAAAACTGTCAACAGCTTTATCTTGCTTGGATCCACAATTAACACCCTTACTACTAGCAGTCAAAAAATAAAGAGACACATTACACTGGGAAAATCTGCAGTTAGTGACCTTTCCAAATTATTGAAGAGCTATAATCTCAGTTTGAGGATTAAGGTGCATCTGATTCAGGCCACAGCCTTTCCGATTACTCGTTATTCATCTGAGAGCTGGATGATGAAAGAATGAAAGACACCTTTGAGCTGTGGTGTTGAAGAAAAGCACTGAATATCCCATGAATTTCCAGGAGAACAAATGGATTTGTCTTGGATAGAGTGTAGCAGGAGTGCTCTTTGGAGGCAAGAATAATGAGGCTCTGTTTCTCATATTTTGGACATGTTGCTAGGAGTTGCTATTCTTTGGATAAAGACATGATGCTGGAAAGGGGGGAGGGTCAGGGAGGGAGAGGAAGAGCCTCAACAAGGTGGATTGACAAGGTGGCTGCTTCAATGAGCTCTGTGTGTTAGAAAGTGTGAGGATGGCACAGGACAGAATATGGCTCAGATCTTTTGTTCATAGGGTAGCTATGAGCCATACTTGATTAACAGTACCTAGTAACAATATCATGGCTGAATGCTACCAAACATTCAGTGAAGATCTATCATCAATTCTACTTATTTATAAAATTCTACTTAAATTATATAAAGATGCTAAATTCTACTTAAATTAAATTCTACTTAAATTATTTTAAAAAAATTTAAAAAAGAAGTAACATTCTCAGAGTCATTTTATGAAGGAAGTATATCCCTAACACCAAAACAGGGAAAGATATTACCAAGAAAGAAAACCACAGACCACTATCTCTCATGAATGTAGATACAAAAGTCTTAACAAAATCTTGACCAATAGAATCCAGCATCACATAAAAAATAAAAATCATCAGGACCAAGTGAGATACATAGCAGGAATACAAGGATGGTTCAATATATGAAAAACAATCAAAGTAGTTTATCACATTAACAAAGTAAATAACAAGACCCACATGATCCTATCAATTCATGAAGAAAGGCTTTTGACAAAATCCAACACTATTTCCTGATTAACATACTCAGCAAATAAGAATAGAAAGGAATTTCTTTAACATAGTAAAAATACATATGCAAAATCAAAAGCCAATATAATTCTCAATAGAGTAAGACTAGAAGCATTTTCCTTGTGAACAGGGATCAGACAAGGATTCCCACTTTCACCACTCCTAATCAATATTAGAAGTACTTGCTAGGACAATATGACAAGAGAAGGAAATAAGAGGCATTCAGTTCAGCAAAAGAAGTTGTAAAACTGTCACTATACACAGACTATGTGACAGTGTACACAGAAAACCCAAGGCCTCAACAAAAAAATTTTCAGACCTAATAGACCCTTTATTAGAGTGGCAAAATTTAAGATCAGTAAAGAAAAATGGGTGGAATTTTAACAGTACCAGAGAGAAGGAAACGAAGAAAGCAATATTATTTACAACAGCCAAACACAAATGTATACACTTGGGAATAAACTTAATTGGAGGCACAATAGAGCCTTACAAAGAAAACAACAAAACACTGCTGGGAGCAGAGGGATGAAGATGAGGAGGGGGAGTATCACAGGGCCACACAATTTGGTGGGTGGAAGGAGGAGGTAAAGGAAATGGGAAAGATCTGGCAGGTATCTGAAAAGATTGGGTAATGGGTATTATCCAATGATGTTTAATTTTATAAACGTTAATATATATGAATGATTGTATGAAGCAATGTCAATGAAGGAAAGTGTGAAGTACCCACAAACCACAAAGAAAACCACAATGAACACTATTGAATCACAATGTATATAAATGATTATGTGCATACCAATAAATGAAGTATAATAAAAAATGCACTACTATGAGAAACAATGTTGTTGTTTTTATGTGTTGTCAAGTTGCTTGTGATTCTCCGTACAACAGCTCTGAATCCTATTCTACCCTGAGCCAGTATCATTGTCTCGGACACACTTACCTTCATTATCCCAATTACTAAGTCAATCCACCTCATCCAGAGTCTTCCTCTCTTTCACTGTCCGTCCATTCTTCTAAGCATGTTGTCTTTCTCCAAGGACTTGTCCTTCCTGGAAAAATGTCCAAAGTATGTGAGAGTGAGAAACAATAGGATATTTAAATAAATGAAAAACATGGTCACTGTACATGGATAGAAAAATTCAATATAATAAAAATAGAAATCTTTCTTAAAGCAATATACAAGTTTACTGCAATCCCAAAACAGATACCAAATACACTTTTCAAAGAGATAGAAAAGGCTATGGCAAGTTTATTTAGAAAGAAAAGATACTATAAATAAGCAAGGAATCCTAAAAACAAACCAAAACAACTTAAATAAATAAAAATGAAGTAGGCGGCATAGCACTCCCTGATCTTAAAATTTACTGTTGTTGTTGCTGATTGTCATCTAGTCAAGCATGACTAATAGCGAACCTATGAACAAAAGGCCTGAAGCCTTTCTATAATTATTATAATTGATCAAAGTTCATAGAGTTTTCAGAGGCATGTTGTTTAGGAAGTGCATGTCACTTCTGCTTCCAAACCTGTCTTACATAGGGAGCTCCACCAAACACTGTCCACCATGGGTAACTGTTATGGCATTTGACCCCCAGTGGACCAAGGTCCAGCATCAGAGCAACCCCAGGTTACCTCAGTACAGCATATTGACAGAAGAGGATTGTACTACTTAGAAGAATGTTCCTCCAAATTATAATAACAACTGATTTTTAAATCCAAAGGTCCTCCCTGAGGTCTTGTCGATTCTCAAAATGAGGCTTATATAAAAAACAACCAATATAGTATGTTGTTATTGTCATGTGTCAACTCATAGCAACCCTATGTACAGCAGCTCTGAACCCTTCCCTATCCTGAGCCAGCCTCACCAATTCCGACACAGCAACCCCCGTTGCCCCAGATACTGTATCAATCCATCTCCTCTGGGGTTTTCCTCTCCTGTGCTATTCCTCCACCCTTCTGAAGATGATGTTCTTCTCCAATGACTGGTCTCTCCTGGCCATGTGTTCAAAGTATGTGAGATAGAGTTTCAAAACTCTAGCTACCAAGGAGAGATTTGTTTTCATCCTCTCCAAGACAGACTGATATGTTTTCTGGCAGTCCATATTATATTCAAGACTCTTTTCCAACACCACAACTCAAAGGCATCTATTCTTCTTTTGTCATCCTTAGTCATTGTCCAGCTCTCTGAAGCATAACAAATAATTGAGAAGACCATGGCCTGAGTTAGGCACACTTTTATCTCTAGACTGACATCGTTGCTTTTCAACACTCGGAGAGGTTCATGACAGCAGATTTTCCCAATGCAATACACAGCTGTAATAATCAAAACAGTCTGGTACTTGTATAATGATAGAAACACAGAGCAGTGGAACAGAATTGAGAAAACAGAAAATATCTCATCTACCTATGGTCAACTGGTATTTGACAAGGAAATAACACTTATCAAATGAGGAAACAACAACCTTTTCAACAAATGGTACTGATAAAACTAGACTTCTATCTGCAGTAACCTGAAGTAGAATCCACATTTCACACCACATACAAAATCAATTCAAGGTGGATTAGAGACCTAGAGGTAAAGCCTCAAACCCTAAAGATCATAAGAACGAAAACAGGACCAAACTTAGACGCCCTATAGCCAGAAATGCACAACTAAGAAAACATCAATGAATGTCATTTTCTAATGGTTAAGTCATCAAAACTTTTTCAATAGGGTGAAAAGGAAACCTACTGATTGAAAAAAAAAAAAGTATTTGGCAATATCATCTCAGACTAGGGCCTTATAACAAAAGTTAACAGAATAATACAAGGCCTCCACAACCAAAAGACTGATAATTCAATTACAAAATGGGCAAAAGACATGGAAAGACAAAGAAATCTGGATGGCCAACAGATGAATGAAAACAATTCTCAAAATCACTGGCAATCAGAAAGATGTAAATTAAAACTTAAATGAGATATCATCTCTTCCCAGCAGCAGTGGCAAAGTTTAACAGGACCACAACTAATAAAGATTGGAGAGGATGTGGAGAGATTGGAGCTCTCATACAGTTTTGGTGGGATTGTAAAATAGTACAGCCACTTTGGAAAGCACTTTAGTGTTTCTTCAAAAAGCTGAACAGAGAAATTCTATATGATCCTGCTATTCCACTGCTAGGTATATACTCCAAGGAAAATAAATTGAGACACAAACTGAGATTTGTACACCAATGTTCATAGCAGAGTTATTCCTAATAGCAAGAAAATGGAAACTACTCAAATCCATAAACAAATTAATGGATTGAGAAATTGTGGCACATTAACATCATGGAATACTATGCAACACTCAGGAGCAACAATTTCATAAAATACTATATAGCACATTGTTGATGTTGTTGTTAGGTGCTGTCGAGTCATAGATGACTCATAGCGACCCTATGAATGAAAGGCCTGAGCACTATTCTTACTTAGAGTTTCTGGAGGCAAGCCATTTCGGAAGTGCATGCCACTCCTGCTTCCAGGCTACTTACAGCATAGGAGAAAATAAAGAGCATTATGCTAAGTGAATTAGTTTTGTCTCATAAGGACGAATACAAATACTACATAAGATCATTATTGTAAAAATAGAAGGATAACAAGATAAAAGTCCAAAGTGGCTAAGGGAAGGAAGTTGGAAGGATGGGGATGGGTAGGAGGGAAATAACAAGGTTGCAAAGTTTGGTAGGCAGAGGGAAGGAGTGAAGAAATTAGAATAGATAGCTCATATCTGAAAAGACAGGGTGATAATTTGCACAGATCAATGGTGATTAACTTTATAAAACATAGTGTATGAGAATGATCTTATGAAGCACAATGTGAATGAAGGAATGACTGAAACATAATGTGTGTGAATGAAACACATTGTACATGAATTTTGTCTGCAAACTAATATAAATTTTAAAAAAAATACAATGGAAGAAATGAAGAAGAGTCATTGTACCAAAAATACTGGTTCCACTGAGAAATTTCAGGAAGCACCACATGAACAAGAAGGAAGATAATGAAGGAAGAAGTTTAAGCTGCACTGAGTTCATTGGCAAAAAATAAGACTACAGGAATCAATGTCATATCAATTGACTTATTTCCACTAACAGAAGCAGCTGCATATGTACTCACCAGGGTATGCCAGGATATTTGGAGGACAGCTGCTTGGCCAACTGACTGGAAGATATCCATATTTGTTCCCATTCCCAAGAAAGATGATCCAAGAGAATGTGGAAATTATCAAGCAATATCAATATCACAGAAAAAGTAAATATTGCTGAAGATTACACAAAACAGACTAAAATAATATATTGACAGAGAACTAACAGAAGTCTAAGATGGGTTTAGAAGAGGCCATAGCATCAAGTATATCATTACTAATGTCAGATGATCCTTGCTGAAATCAGAGAATACAGAAAGGATAGCTATTGTATTCTATTAACTATGCAAAGTCATTTTACTCTGTGTACCATAACAAACTAGGACTAACATTGAAGGAATAGAAATAGCAGAACATTTAACTAAGCTTGGTAAAAAGAGCAAAGACTATGTGGAGATAGCCATATCTGACCTTTACCAACTTCAAAAAAAGGAAACTGTCCCCATCAACAGCATCAGCAACAGAAAATCCATTCCCATGAGGTCACACTAGGCCCCAGTGCTCCCATACCTCTTTGTACTTACTTGAGTAAGATCTGAACACCAATCTTACTGCTTTACTGGTCCCAAAATCCAATGCACTATCTCACAGACCACACAGAACCATACTGAGGAAGTCAAGAGTTTATAATTCAGGTTAATAACAGAGCACAGTCAGGACATCTTCCAAAATGTTCTTTCAGGTCCCAGAGACTTGAGACCTGTGGCTTTAGGCCAGAGTTTCAAATTCTCAGTCCTACCAATTACAGATTCTGTGGCATAGCAGTCCCAAGGTCATTTCCTTCTAATGTCAGGTCTCTAGTACTCTGCTGTGACTGGTATGGCTTTTGCTACTATATGCCCTAGTCTGGCTGGCACAAGAATCTCTGGTCCTGAAGGATGAGTTGCATTCTCTTGCTTGCTCTTTTCTGGTGTGAGATTTCTATTTTTCTGCTCCTGGATACTCATAATTGAATGGCAAGACTAGCCAATCCCCTTATGGATTGGTAAAACAAACCAATTCCATGTGCTTAGGCTAGCAGCATGTCCTATTCATATATTCTTGCTCACCCACATGGCAAAGTCAAATTCAATGACTAGGAAAGCCATTTTGAACACTAAGACCTTTATACCAGAAGCTCATATGAAATTTATACCTAGGCAAAGAAACTGTCATCCAAACAAAGCAAGGGAACACTGCATGGTTTAAAATCAGGAGAGATGTATGTCGTGTTTGTATCCTTCCTCCATACCTATTCAGTTCATACCTATTCATTCAAGAAGATGTACTAAGAAGAATAATGTGAAATCAGCATTAGAGAAAGACTCATAAACAACCATAAACAGATGACACAACCTCACTTGCTGAAAGTGAGGAAGACTTGAAACATTTGCTGCAGAAGATCAAAGAATATAGTCTTCGGTATGGATTGCATCTCAACATCAAAAACACAAAAATAGTCACCACTGGACCAAAAAGCAACATCAAGATAGATGGAGAAAAGATTGATATTGTCCATTATTTCATCTTACTTGGACCACAATCAACACAACACCTGTGACACCAGCAGTCAGGAGATCAAGAATTATACTGCATTTGGAAAGTCCACTGTTAGGCAACTCTCCAAATTACTGAGATGTAAAAATATTATTTTGAAGATTAAAGGTGTGATTGATTTAAGACATGGTCTTTTTAGATCACTTACTATGTGTCTGAGAGGTGGACAATAATTAAGGATGACAGAGAAGAATTAGTTGCTGCCTTTGAGTTGTGGTGTTGGTGAAGAATACTGAACTGTCTAAAAAACAAACGGATTTATCTGGGGGAAAGTACAGCCAGTGTTTTCCTTGGAGGCAAGGATGGAGAAGTTTCATCTCACATACTTTAGTCATGTTGCTAGGAAAGGCTATTCCTTGGAGAGGGATGTATTTTGAAAGATGGAGGATCAGTGAAAAAAGGAGAAGACCCCCAACAGGATGGACAGGCATAGTGACTGCAGTGATGAACGCAAGTGTGTGAGAGATTATGAGGATGTCATGGAATAGGACAGGCTTTAGCTAAGTTGTTCATAGGATCGCTTTGAGTCATACTCATATTGATGGCAACTAACAATAACAACACTACATTATAATTTCTAAAGTTCTCATTTATAGATATTTTTATCCCTTTAAAATTTAACTTTCTATAAGATATGATTAAGTTACTTCAAAACTGACTTGTTTGTTGAAACAAAAGCAATGCTTAGTTTGAGACTAATTAATCATCACAACAGAGACAAGAGTTTTCTACATCTTCTGGTCATTGCCTCAGACATTTTTTGAAAGTTTTGAGACCCTATTTCCAATCCTGTGTGAGCACTGTATACTATTCCCTCTTCATTTGAGTAAGTGGTTCTCTTCTTTTCATTTTTAACAATTACTTAATTTAAAAAAATACATCTTTTGCAAAATTATTTTGAAAACATTTCTGTGTTAACATGTGATATAAAGAGTTCCATCCTATAGCTAACCTGTCCCTTTACATTTGTGAAGGCCATGTTCTCTATCTAAATATTTAAAGATTAAACTATAAATTTGACAATCAATGAGTCTCAGACATCTTCTGTTTCTATCCATCTTCTTTGACAAATATGTTGTTGTTAGGTGCTATTGAATCAATTATAATCCATAGTGACCGTATGAACAACAGATCTGAATCCTGCTCTACCCTGTCCCA
>NW_006399817.1:11770569-11774318 GCF_000299155.1 Elephantulus edwardii | reverse complement strand
TCTCTATGTTGGTGTTGTTGTTAAGTGCCGTTGAGCTTTTCATGACTCATAGAGACTCTATGAACAAAAGACCTTTGGCTTAGCATACCCTATTTGTATGTTCCTGCCTGGCATGTGGCAAAATCAAGGACAATGTTCTAGGAAAGCGAATTGGAACAATAGATCCACTACAATATACATCTTAATATAAATCAAGCAAAAATCCTCACAATCAGACCAGTAATCAGGATCAATCATGGCAAATAGAGAAAAGACTGAATTTGTCAAGGATTTCACTTTACCTGCATACACAGTAAACACCCAAAAGAGCAGCAGCTAAAAAAGAAATAAAATTAAAACCACCACCAACAATCAACCTAACAATGCCTGGCAAATCTGCTCCAATGAATCTTTATAAAATGTAGAAGAACAAAGATGTCACTTTGAGGGCTGAGGTGAATCTGACCAAAGCTATTGTATTTTCACTTTTTTCAAGCACATTTGAAATTTGGACAATGAATGTGGAAAACTGAAGAATCAATATCTTTGAATTTTGGTGCTGGCAAAGCATATTGAATATACCGTGGAACTGCTAAAGGGGCAAACAAATCTATCTAGGAACAAGTGCAACCAGAATGTGCCTTAGAAGTAAGAATGATGAAAACTTATCTCACATACTGAGGTCATGTCATCAAGAGAGAAAAGGACAAGGCATTATGCTTGGTAAAATAGAGGTTCAATAAAAGAGAAGAAGACCCTCAAGGAATTGGATTACTAGAATGGTTGCAAAAATGGGCTCCAGTATAACAGCTACTCTGAAGATATTCTCTGTAGATAGATGTTACGCAGAGTCAGAACTGATGTGATAACTAACAACAACAATCACAACAGCATGCTTATGTCCCTACCTCTATATTTCTATATTTAAAGGAGCTCTGGTGGCTTAGTGGTAAGATATTGTGCTGCCAATCCAAAGGCATCCTGTTTGAATCTACCATCTGCTCAGTGGGAAAAAGATCAACAATCTTCTCAAGTGCATTTTACAGCCCCTGAAAACCTGCTGGAGGGTCAACTATGAGCTGATTCTGGCCAGTGTACAATATTTTCATACATTCTGCAAATATTGTGATTTAAAATATTGCTGAAAATAGTACATACAAAAAGGATTTCTTCTTATTAACAGAGTTCAATGAATGTGATGCTTAAAATAAAAGAAACATAATAAAAATGCATTAATAACAAAATGACTTCTGGAGATGAATTGCCCATTGTTTGTAGGTACAAGACAATTTATTTTAGAGATCAGAGAAGGCAAATGAATAATGAATACTTTTGTCAAAATCATACTTTGATTTACTTGTTCCTTAGATAAACAATACTGTAAAGCATTATACAACTAAAATGTTAACAAAAGTTAATCTGTAGCCTTAAGATATTATGTAAAAAAGAAGTTGAATTAGGAATTTGTATGTTTTGGCAAAGGGAACACCAAATGATTTTCTGTGTGTTCTTTAAGGGATTTGCTTTTTAAAAGATAATCATATAAGGAATATTTAGAATTCTTTGAATTACTGTACTGGAGAAAATTTTCAAAGCTGAGCAAGAATAAATAGAAAAAACCAAGAATTACAGTAAATTGTAGTTTTGGTCACAAGCTGACTTTTAGATATTTTCCTTTTTTAAGAAGTATTCACTACTTTTTGTACTGATTGATGTATGTTAAAGAAGACAGACACAAACAGTATAAGGATCAAATATTTCTTCATTTTTTCAAAGCTTAAGCTTTTTAAAAAATTATTTTATTAATTTTAATGAACATTTACAGAGATTTTGGATTTCCACCCCTCCCCATCAGTTCGCGCCTCTCTTTGAAAAGTAAAAGAAAAAATTGCTTCATTGGTATACAATCCTCCGTACCCCCCCCATAACGGATGACATCATTTGGGAAGCCCAGGGCAAATCAAAATGTAGTATCTCTTACAAAAATTTTAATAATTTCAACATGAGGATTGAAAAGCATTAAACAAGCATGGAGCCCTTCTAGTGTGGATTTATGTGAGACTGAACAAGTTATGTCTTCATGATTCTAGCTTTGTTCCTTAAAGTCCTCTGGTACTACAGTCTTAACAAAGTCTGTAGCATCATAATCTACCTGCTTTCCACATGCTCCCACCATAACACATGACTTGCACTTCCCAGAATACTTCACATGACTGATCAATACAGATCATATATTGATGCATGTTTTCTTCTCAAGATGCTGTTACCTTATTGATCTGATGTATTCTATTAATTTTTGCCCAGTTCCTACAAGAGAATTGCCTACTCTTTTCTCATGCTTTCTCTAATATTGTAAAATCTTTATTATTATGCTTAACCCATTTTATTGCCATTTTTGTTTGTTCATTTCATGTTTGACTTAATACTTCATTGCCACTATCTTCAAATTCATAAGGAGCTCTGGTCATGAAGTGACTTACATGTTGTAGTGTTAACAGGTCAGTGGTTTGAATCCATTTGTTGCTCTATAGGGAGAAGATGGGCAATAAAGTTTTACAGCCTCAGGAACCCAATGGAGGGTTCATTCTGAGTGGAGAATCTACCTGATGGGATTAGAATTTTTATTCTTGAAATGCTTGTTTTGTAAATGATTATATAGTTTCATTTTTCACTCATTATTGTTAGCTGCCATTGAGCTGAGTACAACTCATAGTGATCCTATGAACAACAGAACTGAACCCTGTCCTATCCTGTGCCATCCTTGTAATTCCTGACACACTTGAGACCAATGTTGCAGTCTTATTGACATTTTCCATTTTTTCACTTTGTCTTCTTGATGTTGATTGAGCTTCAATCTATATTGAATACCTTCACAAGCATCATTTCCCTTTTCAAGGAAGTCTTTCCTAGCAACGTGTCCAAAGTATGTGAGATGAAGTTCTTGATCCTTGCCTCCAAGGAGCACTCTGCCAGCACTTTTTCTAAGACATATATGTTCTTCTTTGGGTGGTCCATATGATATTCAGTATCTTCTCCAACACCAAAACTCAAAAGCATCAATTCTTCTGTCATCCTTATTCATTATACAGCTCTCAGATGCATGACAAATGATCAAAATATTCATTACCTGAGTCAGGTGCACCTTAGTCTTTGAACTAACATCATTACTAGTCTGTACTTTGTAAAGGTCACTGACAGTAGATTTTCCCATACAATGATCTGTCTCCTAATGTCCTGACTACTGGTACCAAAAATGTTGACTGTGGATCCAAGTAAGATGAAATTATTGATAATTTAAAACTTTTTTCCATCTATGATAATATTTCTTATTGGTTTATTGGTGAGTATTTTTGTGTTTTTGATGCTGAGATATAATACAAATTGAAGGTATGTTGCCAGTTTTATTACAGATTTTAACACTTGATTGTGTTCATGTGAAACCTATACTTGGACCAGAAAGCAGTCCTCAGAAGGAAGCATTGCATGGTTCATAATCAGATAAGAAATGTGTCAGGGATGCATTCTGTTTCTATACCTTTTCAATCTCTATGCAGAATAGATCACTGGGGAGGCTGGACTTTATGAGGAGGAATGTGGCATTAGGATTGGAAAAAAAACTCATCAGCAACCTATGTTATGCATATGATGCAACCTTGATTACCGAAACTGAAGAGAAGCTGACACATTTGGTGCAGAAGATCAAGGACTTTAGTCTTCAATATGGATTGAAGCTCAACATAAAAATACAAAGATTCTCACTACCAGGCCAA
>NW_006399817.1:11764043-11770449 GCF_000299155.1 Elephantulus edwardii | reverse complement strand
TTCCAATTTTAGTATATGTGCTGCCGAAGCGAGCACCCAACCTTAGTCCATTGTAGCTGTCACTGTGTCAAACTACCTGGTTGAGGGTCTTTCTCTCTCTCACTACTGACACTACTGATAAATATATTCTAAAAATTTAGCATATTTAAACATATTGGAATTCATTGGGAAGACATGGTGAAGAGTATGAAAGGCCAATTTTCAGCCACTTACCTCTGGCCAATTTCACCTCACTTTTATTTCCAAAGTAGACATTTTCCCATACCTAGAGAGATTTCATGATATCATAGTTAACCCCTGAGTTTACATGTAAACTCTGAATAAATATCCTACAAACAGTAACTCTTTAACTACATATCAGATTTTGCAGTACATACACCTTGTATGCCTTCCACTCACAGAAATTTGTGTTAACTAAATGGGGCCTCCAAGACTGTGAAAACAATCTTGGAACCACAGGGACATGTGATTTTAGGGGCTTTGATACTCAAAGTATAGTCTCAAAGACTATGTGCAAGGCCAAGTAGACACACACACCTTGGTCCTGAGGGCAGTTCATTCTTCCTCTTATAATGGTACCCTCTTTCTTGTGTGTAAGAATACTATTGCCCATGACTAGTGTTGAAATTGTAGGGTTTATGTTCCTCTGCATAAGCTGGTAAGTAATATGTATAGTCCCTTGCCTGACAAATGTTTTCACAATGATTTGCAATTTAGTAATGTTGTAGTCACTGAATAAACATTTTTCTCAGTATTTCTTGTGTTTTAATGAATGTTTCCTACACATTTAAATACATGAGCTGTAGAGTTAATCCAAGTCATTTCTTTTCCTCCTAAAAGTATGAAGACTTGAGCCAATTCTGACTTAGAATGATCTTCCACCAGGTTTGGAAGGCTTAATAAAAGAATACGTAATAAGAGGAGCCTGTTTATCTTTCTTGTGTGGAGCCACTGATGGATTGAAACCACCAGAGACTAGAGTCCTTTCAATTAACAATGCTGCACACTAGGGACTATTCTCCCTGAGGTCCTTTAAAGATATAATAAGGAATGTGTTAAAGAAGAGTCCATATTTAGAAATTAATATTGGCATATTATTAAAAGACATCGATTCTCGTTCTATCATACCTAGTCATTGTCCAGCCTTCCAATACATAGCAAGTAATTGCAAAGACCATGGCCTATATCAGGCACACCTTAGTTTTCAGACTGACATCATTGCTCTTCAGTACTTTGGAAATGTCTCTGAGAACAGACTTTTCTAATGCAATTCGTCTTTTAATTTCCTGGCTGCTGGAATCAAGAGTGTGGAGCCAAGCAAACTAAAGCTGTCAACAATCTCAATCTTTTCACAATCTATCAGGATGCTGCCAATCAGCCCAGTGGTGAGAATCTTGTTTTCTTGATGAGCTTCAATCCATATTGAAGGCCGCAGTCCTTGACCTTTTGCAGCAAATGCTTTAGGTCCTCCTCAGTTTCAGCAAGCAGTGTTGTGTCATCCTCATAGCATAGATTTTTGATGAATCTATCTCCTATCTTTATGCCACATTACTCCTCATAGAGCCCAACTACCTGGATAATCTCTTCCACACATAAATTGAAAAGGTATGGAGATAGTACACACCCTTGGCATACACCCTTCCCAATTTTGAGCCGTGAAGTGTTTTCTTGCTCTGTTCTGACAATTGCCTCCTGGTCCAAGTATAAGCTTCACATAAGCACAATCAAGTGTTCTGGGATTTCCATTATTTTCAGGTCAGCCACCATTTGTTGTGATCTGCACAGTCAAATGGCTTTGCATACTCAATGAAACACAGATAAACATTCCTCTGGTACTCTCTGCTTTCAGCCAAGATCCATCGTACATTAGCTATAATATCCCTAGTACCATGGCCTCTTCTAAACCCAGCCTGCACTTCAGGCAGTTCTCTGTTGATGTGTTATTCCAATTCATTTTGGGGTAATCTTTGAACAATGACTAGGGATAATAGAAGGGGAAGTGATGCCTTTGAGTCATGGTACTGAGGAAGAGTGTTGAATATACCCTGTACTGCTAGGATAACAAACAAGTTTGTCCAGGAGAGGGTGAGCCAGGCTGCTCTTTGGAGGCAAGGATTCTGAAGCTTTGTTTGACATAATTTAGACATGTTGCAAGGCAGTACCAGTCTTTAGAGAGGGATGTCATGCTTGAAAAGGTGGAGGGACAGCGCAAGAAAGGAAGACCCTCAATGTGATGGATTGATTCAGTAACTGGGATAATGGGGTGGGTATGTCAGAGATAAGAAGAACGGCACAGGACACAGTAGAGTTTATGGCTGTTGTACATAGGGTCACTATGTGTCTCAGGTAATTCAACAGCACATAACAACACCACCATTGTAAGGATCAAGAAAAGCGGCCAAGATAAAAAATGGTAAGTAGATACAGGATAGATAAATCAGTTTGGGTGTACCAGTCCAAAACTGTATCAAGCAAGGGTGACTTTCACTCCCAGTCAGGAGTCTTCAATAATCTTTCAACTTTGAGACATCTAAAGATTTTACTTCTGACTCTTCCATCTCTGGAATCTTGTACACTTCCTCATTTGTTGGATGCTCTTAAGTTGGAACCCCAATCGTATAGAAGATAGAATTTATCCTATCATTTCAGAGCCTAAACTAGACATTATTATTTCTATTCCCAAAAAAGATGATCCAACCAAGTATGGAAAATACTGAACAATATCACACACAAGCAAAATGTCAGCTGGATCTTGGCTAAATGCAGAAAGGATGAGGAGAATAGCTTTCTGTGTTTTATTTACTATACAAAG
The DNA here is from genome assembly GCF_000299155.1 of Elephantulus edwardii. Classification (NCBI taxonomy): domain Eukaryota; kingdom Metazoa; phylum Chordata; class Mammalia; order Macroscelidea; family Macroscelididae; genus Elephantulus; species Elephantulus edwardii. The sequence goes on along the minus strand of NW_006399817.1, from coordinate 11,767,637 downwards.
GCATTTGACCAAGTGGATCACAACACATTGTGAGTAACATTGAGAAGAATGAGCATTAGAGAACACTTGATTGTACTTATGTGAAACCTATATTTGGACTAAGAAGCAGTTGTACAAAAGGAAACACTGTGTGGTTCAAAATTAAGAAAGCAGTGTCTGTCGAGAATATGCCCTTTCTCCAGACTTTTCCAATCTATATGTGGAATGGATCACTTGGGAGGCTGGGTTTTATGAAGATGAATGTGACATCAGGTATGGAGGAAGACTCATCAACAACCTGTGTTATGCAAATGACACAACTTTTGCTTACTGAAACTAAGGAGGGTTTTAAGTGTTTCCTTCAGAAGGTCAAGGACTACAGTCTTCAATAAGGATTGCATCTCAACATCAAGAAAATTAAGATTCTCACCACCAGGCATCATGATAGATGGAGAAGAGATTGGGGTTGTTAAAAATTTCAGCTTGCTCTGGTCCACATTAACACTCATGGAACCTGCAGTCATGAAATCAAAAGATAAGTTACTTTGGGAAAATATGCTGTCAGGGATTTCTCCAGAGTACTAAGGAGCAATGATGTCAATCTAGAGACTAAGGTGCATCTGACCCAAGCTGTGGTCTTTTAAATTCTTTTCCATGCCTCTTAGAGGTGGGCAGTGGCCATCAATGACAGAAGAATTGATGCCTCTAAGTTGGGGTGCTGGAGAAGAATATTGACCAAACATACCATGTACTGACAGAAGAGTATACAAATCTGTCCTGGTAAGGGTGAAGACAAGGTTGCTCCTTGGAGGCGGGGATTATGAAGCTCTATCTCACATACTTTTGGCTTGTTTGAAAAAATCAGTCCTCAGAGAAGGATATCATGCTTGGGAGGGTGGATGAACAGCATAGGAAAGGAAGACCCTAAATGAGATGGATTGGCATTGACTGTGGCAGTAGGGGCAGGTGTGTCAGAGATAGTGAAATTGGCTCAAGATAGGGCAAGGTTCAGAGCTATTGTTCATAGGATTGCTGTGAATTGTATTAGACTAGAGAGCATATAACAACAAGGTGGAGGTGGGGGGAGGGAATGGTGCAGGATAGAGCAAGGTTCTCAACTGTTGTATGCTATAAGTCAGAGTCGACTTGAAGGCAACTCACTGGAACAACAACAGTTTATACAGGAGGAGTTTGTCCATCTTTCTCCCATGGAGCTGCTGGTGGACATGAACCGTCAGAGAAGTACCACTTTTGGATTAGCAGCACATCACTCTATGGACCTATTTTATTATGTTTTAATGTTTTGCTTTCTGCTGGATCTGACTTCCAGTGAAATTGGTTTTAGAGACTTTTCGCTGTGACTTATATTAAGAATACTTCCCAATGTTTTCTTGAATGCCCAAGTATCATCTCGCTGTGCCTTTTAACAAGCATGCATTAGTGACATTAGATAACCTGCTCAGTATACGAGCATATGCTGGTTTCCCCCCCCCTCTTCTTTAATTAGTCAAAGCCTGGCTGCATAAACTTCAGGTGCCTTCTCCTCTGCTCCTCAAAAAGGTGGCTTAATGGTAGAAAAAAGTCAGATATTTTCTATTTAAGTAATTTGTGGTTTAAAGTTTAGCTTTCTGGCCTTTTTATTTATCACTTCTGAACTCAGTTCTTCTTATTGCTAGGAAGGTTTCCTAATGTTTCATTTCTCCATCTTTCTTAAAAATAACAACATTGCTTCTATAAAGCAGCTAATGTTCTCACTGGGCAAATGGAAAGAATCCCACATCACCTCAAAACACATTCTTCCCGATAGAAAGTATATAAATGGACTCAAGCAATGTTATACTTTTTCCCGATGAGTGATTTCCTTTAAATGTATTCTACCTTCTTTCATATAGCCACCTGCCATTTTTGCTTTATTGAGACTGAAAAGTTTAAAGGCATTGCTTTTAAATATCTTGAAAGTTTTTTTCATTGATAAGAAAAGGTAGTAAAAGCACTTTTAAGTGAACAGAAGCATACACATCACAAATCAGGCATTTTGATACCATCTAGGTTCACACCAGGTGGTATAAGGAACTGTACTGATTGTGATTTAGCTCGAACTCTAAACTGTGTGTATGAGATGTAGTGGAAATTCACTGGTAGAGTTATTGTGTGGGTCATGGGTTATGCTGGGATAGATATTTGTAAATAGAACGTGGTGCTGAGTATGAGACAGGCATAGGTATGACTAAAATACAAAATATCCAAATATATCTTAGTTTTAGTAATCTGTTGAAGAAGTAAACCATGAAATTATTTGGAAATGTTTGGTTAATTAAAGGACATGTCTCCTTTTAGTGTTATTACACTTATATCTACTCATTGTCTTTATATTATTGTAACAAACTACTTAATCTTTGCAAAAAAATAATTAAGGTTCTGGTTTTAATTTTATTTAATCTAAAAGGTCACAGAAATAGATATCAACAAGATTTCAATGTAGGCTGAAGCCAGCAGCAAAGATACTGAGAATCGAACAGGAGAGAATTGGGCCTGAAATCAAAGACTTGCCATTGATCAAATCTTTATGAATCTAGGGCAAGGCTTTATAAACATCTTCTCGTTTTTCCTTTGAGTCTAAACGCAGCACAAGCAAAATGAAATGACACCAGATTTGATGTGCAGAGAAGTGGACTTTCTGTGTCTGTTTCCAGAGTTAACTATGTATCCAGATTCTCTTGCTCTATTTCCATCAAAGGAAGGGGGAGGGGCGTGGAATCTAGCAATTTTGACCTTTAGGTTTGTGTTTGAGACCTGGACTCTATGATCCTGAGTAGAACAGATATATTTTCAAGAACTGGCTTTTTTAAGAAAAGAGGTTAGAAAATAGACATGAATTTAGAGACATTACATCTGATTTCACATGCCATGGCAAGTTAAGTTTTTTAAAAATTTTGTTTTAGCCAGTTATTTCTTTTCAGAGTATTGTATGTGAACACATAAGGGTTTGAGTGCAAGTATAAAAGAAAGTAAAATCCACTTTTAAAGTATGCAGAATGTACTACAGAATGCTAAGACAAGGTGAATATTTTACAGGGAGCTATTGTTGTTAGGTGCCAATGAGAGAGTTAACACTCATAGTAACTCTATGCAGCTCTGCTTAATTCTGTGCCATCCTCAAAATCTCAGCTATTTAAGTCTGTTGTTGCATTCACTCCATGAGCGGGATGTCGTTGTTGTTGCTGTATGCTGTTGAGTTATAAAAGACAATTGGTTGGCTCTCTTGGGTTTTCAGAGGCCATAAATTTCATTATAAAGAGTGCCCATCCTTCTCCCCTGGAGCAATTGGTGGATTTGAACCATGTACCTTTGGGATTGTAGCGTACCTTCTTACCACCAGGTCACCATTGAGTTGATATTCTATGACTCCAAAATAATAAAGTTATTCCTGTTAAGTAAAGGTATTACTATTAAGTTTTAAATAAATGGGGTTGGCTTTTTATATGTAATTAATCAAATCCTAACTATTGTACAATTCTGTGATCATTATTATTTTGGTACATAAGATGGTGCGCTAAGGTGGACTACTTGGTAAAGGATGCAATTGAGGGGCAAATTAAATTCCTTAAACAAAAC
>NW_006399817.1:11751985-11763943 GCF_000299155.1 Elephantulus edwardii | reverse complement strand
ATATATATATCAAATGCTTTTCTTAACTTACTGTCACTGGGCTAATGGGAAAAATAATGCCATTGGTAGCACACAAATATGGAAAGATTGAGATATATTTTATCTAATATGAAGGGGCATTAATCTTTATTTAAAAAATGTTGTGTTGGTAAGCTTATATTTTCCCCTAGAATGTTCAGAGGAAAAGAAAGCGTCAACCACATTCTTTAAACACAGCCATAGGCCAGCTCTGCAAATGAGCAACTCCAATGTGGAAACACTTTCAAAGTTCTAAATGAGTTCTCCCTGCGGTAATAAAGAAGGGACATTTTACAGTATGACAGTATGTAAGACAGCATTGTCAGCTGTAGTTTATTTAAAGCACGAGGCCTCTAACAGGAAAATAATGACTTTAATAAAATTTACTATTGACTTTGTAGGCTAAAATCTTTCTGTCATCAGGAATACAGAAAAACAACCTCTCTGAAAACCCTTCAGTTAAATATATTCCTTTAGTATTTCAAAGCAACTTGATATTTTTTAATATACATGATGCTTCAAAAGACAGTATAGTAGGATGGAAATTAGTATTTTTAATAGAAAGTTGGTATTGCTTACATAAGGAAAAAGTCGGTAATGACCTTTGACACTGTCGACAGAAAGCAACATTTGAGGAAACTGAAAAAGCAGTTAATGCGATTCCTTGAAACAGTGTATAAAGATGTCTTTCAAATGAATGATTTATAAATTTTCAACTGTCCTCTTCATCTGAAGAATCTCTTTTAATCATGTTATGTAGTTTGTTGGTAAGAAAGCTACTGTACTTGCTGGGTATACACAAAAATCTATAGCATATTAATGAGGTTGGGGTCATTTCTGAAAATTGGGGAAAGTGGGAGAACATATGGCCAGATTTCACTTGCTGGCCAATTTGATTAAATGCAGTATGGATTGCTTCTAGTGTGTAAGAGGGGTCATGCCCATTATATGAAAAGCTGAAGAAATTCCATTCCTTTAATGTTTTGCATAGTTAAAATAAACTGTGGTAAAAAGTTTCCCAACACTGTATGACAGCTCAATTTAGAGGTGAAGCCTTTTAATAAAACCTCATGAAATGAATACTTTGGTTTATGCACTCTGTTTGTGTTTCCCACTGGAGTGCTTAGCATTATGAAGCTGTGGCCACTTGCTTTACTACTGCAGAATAACATCGTGAAAGGAGAGACCAAAGCTTTGTAGCAGAAAATATACAGAGTGAGTAGAAGCGCTGATGGAGGAATCTTAATTTAGAGCTAAACTACTTTCCTATTTGCTTTTAACATGCTTTTTTAAAGTATATTGGCTTGAATTACAGATATTATTTAAACAAAGAGGAAACCTACAGGGGTTTTTACATATTAACCTATAGCTTACGTACAGGAAAATTATGAACGTTAGAATCATGTGCTGGTAATTTTTTCCCTAAGCTTTAATAAAACTGAAACTCTAAGTCAAAGCATGTTTTTAAAATTAAGTATATATGTTGCTATTGTTTGGAAGAGGGAGAATACAATTGAAGAATAAAAAAACAGTTCATTTGTGTTAAGATTCTGGTACTTCCACCCCATGTAAAGACAGAATTCTACCTCAATATTATCTAAATCTCAAAACAATTCACTGGGGACTATTATTGTGACTTATACCAATTAAATGTTCAATGTATTAATATCAGCAAGCACATCGTATTCAAGAGCAGTCTTTTTTTTTTTAGTTTAACTTTCTGGAACTACGCCTAATGTGAGCAAGGAAATCAGGAAAGCAGGTCATTTGTTCCACTGATCATTACAACTGTAACACCCTGCAGAGTTCTTCAGTATTTGACCTGACTACAACTACTGTAAGTTTTAATTTAATATTATATATATATATATATATATATATATATATATATATATATCTGTCTTAGTTATTTAGTGCTGGCTGCTGTAACAGAACACCAAAAGCAAACAGAAATTTGTTTGTTCTCAGTTTAGGAGGCCAGACATCTGAATTCAGGCACAGGCTCAGGGAGGCTTTCCCTCTCATAACCATGGGGAAAGGGAAGTCTTTATAATTTTTTCATCTTTTGATTCTTGATTATTTGGTGACCTTCATATGGGTTGGCACATATCTTTTTCTTATCTCTGCTGACTTACCCTGCTTCTTTTATATATCAAAAGCCATACCCTACGATAATGTTGTTTCATTAACAGACCAGAGAGGTCACAGAATTATTGCTCATGTTCTCCAGGCTAAATTTTAGCCAGCTCTGGTATCATAGTGGGTAAGGAATTTCGTGTTCACCCAAGTAATTTGTATTCATTAGCTGCTTCTCAGGAGAAAGATAGACAGTTTCCTCCTATGAGATTTACAGCTTCTGAAAACCCACTGGAAGTCAGCTATGAATAGGTTTCAACTCAATAGCTATCAGTTGAGTTTGATTTTAATAGAAAAAATAAAATCTGTTCCCCAAAGGAATTATAACTATAGATATAAAACAAAAAACTAATCCCACTGTCATCTAGTGACCCAAATTGACCTGCCATTGGTTTCTGAAACTGTAAATCTTTACAGGAGGCGACCCTTATGTCTAGTGAGTGATTGGTGGATTAAAACTACCAATCTTTCAGTCAATACAACCAGTGTTTCAAAATTATTCTTTCAATCCAGGTATAGCTGACAAAGTAAAAACAAGAATGGGCCTAAATTTGTATATTATGGGTGTATGTAAAAATAAGTGGAATGGAGAAAATTACAGATCCATTTTATTTTAGAAAACAAATGCAGCGTGCTTCTGCAAAGCACCCAGATCTCTTGACCAAAGTCTTGTAAATAATGGTGTCTGACTCAAAGATGGTAGCAATCATGCCACTTTGAATGATCCCACATAGTCCTAGGAGTATTTCAGTCTTATACCTCAAGATCTTTGAAATGTTTCATTATGCCTTTTCTGAATATCTCATTATAGTTTTATCTTTTTTTTTCTAATTATGGTCTGTTAAATACATATTTATAAATTCAGTTTTGTTCTAATATTGTATCAGTCATGACTAAACATGTTTGAACTGGTATGAAGCCTTGTTTACAACATATTTGGGGGTGACATAACTTTTTTAGTAGTAGAGATTAGAGGGTCTTTGGGTATGACATGCAAATATGTATAAACTGATTTGGATGTTTATGTAGATGTGAATTCTCATATTTACTAGGGAAATGTAGGTATTTATGTGTCAGCCAATTATGACAATGTGTAATTGGGAAGGTGTCATTTGTGCTGAGACATGATTTCTGTTCTGGTCACTTCTTATCTCTCCAATTTTACATGTGGAACTAGTGTGTATGACAGTCAGTTTTTTGGGAATGTAACTGACTGTCAAACTGGAAACTGAGGGAAACAATCCATTCTTTGGCTTTTCCTGGAAAAAGCCAGTGGACTGATTCTTATCTGTGCTAACTTACCTGGTAGATATGTAGCTAGTATGGGAGAGTGAAATCTTTGATCATGAGTAAGACTGGCATCATTTAAGAAAGTTGTATGTCATGAATGTAGCCAGATTCCATGTTACAAATGTCTCTTCTGTTTGCAACTGCTTATCCTTTAATATAAGGCTTTGGTTGCACCAGATCAATTATGGTCAGTAGTGTGAAATAGGAACAAACTGAAATTTTTACAATGTGAGTTTTTTTGTTGTGGTAACTAGAATTAGAACATTGATGTCACATAACAGGAAATTCAAAAAGGCATAAGGAGCCTTTCAGGAGCTTGATGTTTGAGATTAGACTATGGACAGGATGGTGTAACATATTAATAGTTGCATGGTCAGCTACCATATTTGAGCGAGGCATGGACATCTCAGAAGCTTTTCCCTAATATTGGGTAGATTTTTTCATCACTTTTAAATGATTGAGCCAACCTCTGTACTCAAAGCAGTCTCCATTACCATCACTTTCACATGCTGTCTTTCAATAATTTAAAAGGCTTCTCACCTCATCTTGCACAAAAGTAAGTCTGAATGAAAACTGTATAAAGCTATTCCAATTGATGGAGTCTTTTTTTTTTAAACGAAGAATAATTTATTAAAAAAAATTTAAAAAAGAATCTCTTTTATTCCTAGACAGTATAGTATTAATATTTAGAAAGACCCCAGAGTGTTAACATAGGTATTGAAGTTACAGTTGGGTCAGATCTTCTTCTCACAGAGCCACTGAGTGGTTTTTGAACTGCTTATCTTTTGGGTCACCAAGCATATAACCATGTGCTGCTCCAGGGGTTCTTAGATTATATCTAGCATTTTCTCTTTTTTGTATTTTGGCATAAAGCAGAGAGTACCAGAAGAATGTTTATCAGTGTTTTGTTGACTATGCAAAGGCATTTGACTGTGTGAATCACAATAAATTGTGACTAACCTTGAGGAAAACTGGAATCTCAGAACACTTGATTGTGCTTATATGAAACCTATACTTGGACTAAGAAGCAATCCTCAGAACAGAGCAAGGAAACATTGCATGGTTCAAAATCAAGAAAAGAACGCATCAGGGATGCATCCTGTCCCCTTACCTTTTCAATCTGTATGCAGAACAGATCATTTGGGAAACAGGGCTTCATGAGGAAGAGTATGGTATCAAGATCTGAGGGAGACTCATTAACAACCTAAAATATGCAGATGACACAACCTTGCTTACTAAAATGGAAGAAGACCTGAAGCACTTGCTGCAAAAGGTCAAGGACTGTAGTCTTCAATATGGATTGAAGCTCAACATCAAGAAGACAAAGATACTCACCCTGGGCCAGTTGGTAGTGCCATGTTATATGGAGAAGAGATTGAGGGCTGACAATTACAACTTGCTTGGATCCACAATCAACACTCTTACTACCAACAGTCAGAAAATCAAAAGACTAATTGCATTGGGAAAATCTGCTGTCAAGGAACTCTCCAGAGTGCTGAAGAGCAACTATGTCAGTCTAGATACAAAGGTACACCTAATCCAGGCCATGGTCTTCGTAATTACTTGTTATGCTTCAGAAAATTGGACAATGACTAAAGATGACAGAAGAAGAATAGATGCTTTCGAGTTGTGGTACTGAAGAAGACTCTTGAATGTACCATGGACTGCCAAGAAAACAAATAGGTCTGTCGTGGAGAAGGTAAAACCAAATCTCTCCTTAGAGGCTAGGATTATTATTTTTTTTTTAATGCAAGAACATAAGGGATTTTATTATAAGCTCTAGAGCAGGGACTCTACACACACTAAGACAGTGGCCATGTGGCAGAGCCCCGAACCCTTCTAGACAAGGGTTTTTATTGGTGTTGGGAGTGGCAAAGACTGAGTGAGGAGCGGGGAGATACAAAGGGATTGGGGAATTTGTGAGGTAAGATGGAGGCGGTGCATGGTGATTGACTAATCTGTAAATGAGCATTAGCATGGCCCGAACATTTGGCAAACTCTGATTGGAGTAAGGTTCATACAGGAGGAGTTAGAGTCATTTCTTTGTTCCTGAGGTCCTTTCAGGAAGTGAACTTGAGAAAAACAATGACAAAGGATTTAAGATGGCGATGGCGCAACAAGGACAAAGGTCTTAAGATGACTGCCAGACCAGAGATAAATATAACAAATCTTGACTCTTATGTTTCCCCCTTTCTCCTGGTAATTGGAGGACTTAATCATAGGTCCTCAGTAAGACAAACATCTGGGTTGATCCTTGAGGGAGTGAGTATTTTCGACTTGCAAAGTTGAGTCCAATGGAAGTGGCTGGTTGAACTTTGCTTCCTTGGCTGGCGGTCTATCTCTGGAACAAGGGTCAGGGTCTGGAACAAACCTCAGTCAGGTTACCTATAGGAAAGGGAGCAAACCTAGAGGGAACAAACTTGTGAATTACAAAGAAAACCATTTTCAGAGATGTTCCTAGAGGAAATGGAGAAAAGTGGCTTAGATAAAGTTTCTCATACACAATTTTGTGGGCTTAATTTAAGCCTACTTCTGGTGATACTTTAATTCAGAGCAAGGCCAAAGCAACCACTGACTATACTAGAGATGGGTTTCCTGACAGGGCTTGGTTGTCCATTTTATTCCTTTTGTCACTCTGAAGGCTTTCAGGAACTTGAACTTGATCTTTATTTCTTCATATTATTTCCTCAGATCTTGCCAAGCATGGCCTACAGAGGACTTCTAGGTTTTCATTGAAGCGTTCCAGCAGAGTTTCAAGAAGAACTAATTTTCAGGTCTTTTCGAGACCTCGCATAGTCCCTGTTGCCTGAGGTCTTCAGTGGGTGTTTGAAGAAGGCAACAGGATGACAGAAGTCACCAACAAACTAGATTGAACTTCCTCCCATTCTGGCCCTTTTGTTCTTCTTCAGATAAATGAGCAAATTGTCATCCTATCCACTGGAAGGCAGTTCTTCTAAAGAGGACCCTCCCCAGGACTTTGGATAGGCCTTCTTCTAGTGTCCTTGCTTCTTGTAATATATATCCCCCCTTGTCTCTATCTGGTCTCCTTTTCCCTCTTGGGGGTTTTTCTTGGGTTCCAATCATCCTACCTTCCATGGCATTTCCAAGGACAGCATTGTCTGGAGATATCTGGTATTTCACGGTTGAAAGGGTCTGGCTTCCTGTGGGTCCAACACTTCAGAGTTAGCAACAGCTGGCTTCCTGCAGGACTAGAACTCTATGTTTGCAAAGCCTGGGTTCCTGCCGCCACTTAGAACAGTAGTTTCCAAGGCTTTCCTCCTGTGGTCCTGACAAATAACAGCTTATATGAGCTGGCCTCCTGCAGCCCCAGCACTTGATAGTGTGGAAAGCCTGGCTTCATGAAGATCCAGCACTCACAGTTTATAATAAGCTTAACCCAGTTCTGCTTTTTCATCATCCTCACATACCCTGGTGACCAGTTCCTTTCTGGCTTCAGACTATAGCCCCATATGTTCTTGGAAGGAGGTGGAAGCTCATCCCTGGCCCAAGTCTTTCCAGGGCCTTGACCCTGCACCCAGTCCAGGCATCCTGTCCTGAGAGCAGCCGCTCCTGCTGGGCCGCTCTCCTCATTGTGGTTTACCTGCTGCTCAGGACTCCTCATCAATGGCCTCATATTCTATCAGTCTCTTTCACTGGATGACTGGGGTGGGAATGTCCATTCTTGAGTTCAAGGGGCTGAGGAAGTCTGGTGGGTCCTCTGGAGTATTTCCAGGGTGTATTTTTAAAGACAGCATTATTTGGAGGCGTCTGGCATTCTCAGTTGTTTAGTACCTCGGGTGTCATGTTGACCATGCTGAGTTGAGTTTGTGCCAATGGCTCAGTCCATCTTTTGTAGTCTCCTCCTAATGTCAGGGATGCTCTGGGAAACAAAAATCAGGTTAAACATTCAGACTCTAGCAGAGTTTTCTGAGCCAAGATCAGCATACTTACAGAAAGCTTGATGTGGCCTTTCAAAAACAGGAAAGGATTTCCATTCGGTTGCCGCAGGATGGCTTCAGTCATCTTCAGGTTTGGAGTTTCCTTTCTTCTTCTTGGCCTTAGAGACTGAAGGTCCATCTACATGGCCTGGAGAGATCAGTCCTTGGAGAAGGACATCATGCTTGGAATGGTGGATGGGCAGCGCAGAAGAAGGAGACCTTGGATGAGATAGTTTGATACAGTAACTGGGGCAATGGGGATTGGTGTGTCAGAATTAGTGAGACTGGCTCAGGACAAGGAAAGATTCAGAGTTGCTGTACATAAGGTTGTTATGCATCACCAGTGACTCAACCAATAACAATCTATGACAGATTTGCAAGCAGGAGTGGCATCTAATTCCTAAACAACTTGACTCTGGAAACTATGAACTTTGATAAGTTTTGATAGTTGTAGAGGGGCTTCAGGCCTTTTGTTCATAGGGTCTCTACGAGTCATGTTTGACCTGAAGGTAATCAACAATAACAGCATACTATTTAATTTACAAATTTCCAATTATCATTTTTTCCAGAACAGATTCTTCCAATTTCCCTCAACACCCTCTCACATCAAATTGTACAACTCATGTTTAATCCCAGACACAGTAAGGAACAGATCCTACTCATAGCCCAGAGACTGCCTGAAGGTTGATTTTCTATGTGTCTGGGTTTTATTATATAGTAAATTTCAATAGGTTGTCCTTATGTAGTTTCTTAAGAAATCTTGATTCACATATCTTAATTACAGAATTCAATAACACGAATCTGTTTTGTTCCTTCTAATGTGATCCACTCTTGGTTTTTACTCACCTTCTTAAGCCAACAACAAAAGTAGCAATAACCTTCCATGTTAGAAAGCATTGTGAAAAATCTTGGTAAGTTCATTGATTCTATAATGGAATGTGTTCTATTTACCAATCATTGTTCCATGTTCCAGAACTAAGGTAATGATCAAAACAAAGCTCTTGCTTCAATTTTCTGTTGAATGGATACACAGAAAACAGATGAATAAGTTACGTGTTTCTAGGTGGCGTGTAAGCTGTATAGTAAAACAAAAGATGAAAAATAGGTCCTGAAGGGGGTTGAGAATAAGCAAAAGTTGAGGGGAAAAGTACAGAAGAAATTAGGGACTGGCCAAATACCCTGAAAATCAGGGAGAGCAGAGCTGTCATCTGAACTGAGATGTATTAAATTTGGTCAAAAGGAGAGACTAATAACTCCATCAGAATCTTCAATAACCTAATTTTATCATTTAATCTTATATCTGTCAAGAGACCTATTTACATACTATGATCTTTATTCCAATTAACATTCAAAGAAAACCAGTTAATTTCGGTTACATTGTTTTCAAGCTAATCAACAATCCCATGAAGTTACAAAGTTATGAGAACACTGGCACATCAAAAGAATATGTTTTTAATGCATATTATGGTGCAAAATATTACAGAAAAAAGGCACAGTACCTAAATGCTATTTCAATAGATTTTGTTAAAGAGAATATAATATTACTATCTGTATTACTAATCCATAGAATTTAAACATTGAACACTCAAAAGTCCAACAACTTTATAGTGATAGGATGGAAGTGAGGGTACTGGGAGAACGACCTATGTCTACCCCACAACTTTGATTGGGGATATTAGATTACAATGGGGGAAATAACCAAGCAAACATCAATTCACATGATTTAAATGTGCCATATCTTTACCCAGGGAGCACTTATAATTGACTTGCTTTAGATGGTTGGAATATTTAAAATAGAAAACCGTGTTCTCTGACTTGAAGTCATACTTTTAACCAATTACATGGCTGTGACATTATGTCTGCAGCAACAGGTCTCAGAATGTCAGGGTTTAGGAAAATGGCATAGGATCAGATGGGGTTTGGGTTCACTATGAATCAGAGAAGATGCAACAGAACCTAACCATAGTATGCTTCTGAAACAATATGAATTAATGTTACTTTTTCAACTGAAACTGTCCTACATTCAATAAAGTAGAATTTTTGTGAGAGAATACCTTATTAAGTCATAGCAAAGGAAAACTACAATTCTATTTTATTTTAATAGAAATACATTAATAAGAATATATGCTGATGCCTACAAATTTGATCATAAAACTATTTTTTAAAAAGTTAACAAGGATCATCCACTTCAAGTTAACAAGGATCATCCACTTCAAGTTAACAAGGATCATCCACTTCAAGTTTTTCAAGGAGATAGGACCTCTCTTAAGGATATTTACTACAATTGGGAGACAGATAACTTACAGATAATTACTGAGAGGAGATCGGGATGCTACTAAATGCCTTGCAATGAGTATAATAATTTCACATAGTGAAGTGTCCTTTCCCAAACTATTCACCAATTTTGAATAGAATGCAGATTTCCATGTAGAGAAAATTTATTTATAATTACCTGAGCCTGGAACTTACATCCATTTAACATGTGTGGTTTTTATATAGACATTTGCGTGAAATGTAAATATGATGAAAATCTATAAAAGACGTTGCGTCTATGCTGAGTTCTCTAGAGAAACAAAACCAACAAGAAAAAAAAGAATATATAAAGAATGGGGAAGTGAAAGAGACTTTTTTAATATAAATGACTCATACACTTGTAGAGTTATAGCAATTGGCAAGTTGTCCCAGGTGAGGGACTTCAAAAACTAACAAAACCCAATATTCACAGCGGAAAGTAGGAGTCAAAGATCGGACAAGTCTCAGATAGCCAGATGCAAGATCAAAATAAAGCAAATATCAAGTCAGCAATGCCACATTTCTTTATGTTTAATACAGATCATATCCACAATTAAATAATCTGTCAACTCATTAGCTATTCATAGTAAATCCCATGTGTCTTGCAGTTAGATGCCATTAAGTCAAGAAAACTCATAGTGGTCATAGAAACAGCAGACCTGAATCTTCACGTGAAGCTATATCCTTCATAATCCCCACCATCTCTGTGTGTAAAAAGAGCAAGAGTGGCACAAGGACAGTCATATTTGACCTTCACTAACTCCACAAATGAGAACTTTCCCTGTCAACAACATCCACAACACCAGACCAATTCCAATCAAGTCGGGTATGTCTCCTATACCCTCATACCTCCTTCTACTAATTCCAACACCAATCTTACTGCTCTTCTAGGTCCAAAATCCACTTTAATAACGCACATACCAGACAGAATCAGTCAAAGCACTATCATTTAGGTTGATACAATCAGTCAGGACAGCTTCCAAAATGTGCTCACAGGTACCTTAGCTTTAGGCAGGTGTTACAAAGCTCTTAGTATTGCTGATTACATGGCTTCCTCCATCCCCACCACCATCACCAGTCCTCACTCCCAAGGTCAGTTTCATCTCATGTTAGGACACTGATTTTCCAGTTCTCTCCCATAGGTCTGGCTGGCATAAGAATCTCTGGCCCCAAAAGGCACACTGCATTCTCTTGCCTTTTCTTTGCTGGTGGTGAGATTATCAAAATTTGCAGTTGAATCTGCTCAATTTTGAGGTGAGACTACCAATTTCCTTGTGGATAGACCAACACAACCTATTCATGTATTCCTGCTCACCCACATGGCAAGGTAAAAGTCAATGGCTAGAAAAGCCATTTTGAACAATAAAACCTTTACACCACACTATTATTAAGAGTTTTCTTCACCTGGAGACAAAGACGCACCTGATCCAGGTCATGGTCTTTGCAATTACTTGCTATGCACCAGAGAGCTGGACAATGACTAGGGATAGTAGAGAATTGATGCCTTTTAGCTGTAGTTCTGGAGAAGAGTATTGAATATACTATGGACGGCTTAAAAAATTAACAGGTTCATTCTAGAGAGAGAGAGGGTTAAGCCAGGCTGGAGACAAGGATTGTGAAACTTTGTCAGAAATATTTTGGACATGTTGCAAGGAAGGACCAGTTCTTGGAGAGAGACGCCATGCTTGGGAGGGTGGGGGGACAGTACAGGAGAAGACCCTCAATGAGGTGAATCGATTCAGTGACTGGGGTAATCAGTGTAGGTATGTCAGAGACAGTGAGATTGGCGAAGGATAGAGCAGAGTTTAGGCCTGTTGTACATAGGGTAGCTATGAGTCACATATGACTTGATGGTATGGAACAACAACAACTCTGACATTCTTCTCTTCCTAGCATGATGCAATTTTCTAAGGTCTAGCCCCTCCTGAGAGTGTACCAAAAGTATATGAGATAAAGTTTACCTACCTTGCCTCCGTGGGGCACTCTGTTTTTTACACTTCATCCAAGATGTATTTTTTGATTCTTTTGGCTGTGCATGATATTTTTATTTCTTTTCTCCAACACCATAATTCAAAAATATCAATTTGGTTTTGGTAATTCTTTTGTTTGTTTTTGGGTTTTTCCCCCTTTTTTTGTTTTTTAATTAATTTTAATGAAAGTTTACAGAGACTTAGGGTTTCCAGTCATTCATTGTTGTACTTGTCTCCCTACCCAACCCCTCTCTCCCAATTCACTCTTCTCCTTGAAAAGAAAGAAAAACTCTTCCATTGTTATACAATCTCCC
>NW_006399817.1:11739830-11751885 GCF_000299155.1 Elephantulus edwardii | reverse complement strand
TCTGTAATGACAAGACTACCCATTCATATATCCCTTTTAAACAGTTCTCTCCTTCATCTGTTTCAATGCAATACATATCACCCCTCCCCTCATTTTCTGTCTAATTCTTCATTGTACAACTTTCATAATAATAGGGAGCAATTGAAAATAGAATGTCTTATGTCAGGCATAGCTTAGTCCTATGACTGACATCATTGCTTATTAGCCCTTTGGAGGAGTCCTTGACAGCAGATTATCCTAATGCCACCCTTCTTGATTGTACGACTATAAAAGTTGAAAGTAAATGCAAGTGAAATTAAATCCTTAAAAACTTTTAACTTTTTCCTTGTCATAATATTACCTATTGTTCCAGTGATGAAGATTTTTGTTTTCTTAACGTTGAGATGTAATTCATATTGAAAGATATAGGTATTTTATTTTTTTCTCTTCATCAGTAAGTGCTTCCAGTCTTCACCTTCTGCAAACAAGATTGTATCATCTGTATAATGTAGGTTGTTGGTAAGTCTTCCCCCAATCTTAATGGCACATTCTTCTTCATATAGTTCCACTTCTCGAATTAGCATACAAGTTTAATAGGAACAGTGGAAGGACACCAGCCTGATGTATTCTTTTCCTCATTTTAAAGCCATACAGTGTTTCCTTGTTCTATTTAGACACTTTCTTTTTGTCCTATGTATAGGTTTCATGTGAGGACAATTAAGTGTTCTGGAATTCTCATTCTTCTCAAAGTTATCCATAGTCCGTTGTGCTCTACACATTCAAATGCTTTCACATATTAATACAACAGAAGTGAACATCTTTCTCATATTTTCTGCTTTCATCCAAGACATCAGCAATGGTATCCCTCTCATGCCTGGGCCTGGCCTCTTATAAATCTAATTTGATTTTTTGGTTGTTCCTATTCATGTACTGTTCCAGCAATTTTTAAATAACCTTTCCCTTGAATGTGATGTTAATGATACTGTTCAATTGTCCACACTGTTTGGGTCTCTTCCAGTGAGTTGGTCAGGTAGCTATCTTCCAAATTTCTTGGCATACACCATTGAGCATGTCTAGGACTACATCTGTTTGCTGGAAGATTTCTATTGGCATTCCATCAGTTCCTGGGGCTTTATTGTTGTTGTTGCTAATGCCTTCAGTGCAGTTTTAATTTCTTCCTTTAATATTACTGGGTCTTGATCAAATGCTACTGATTTAAATGGTTTCATGTTCTCTCTTTTTTTTTGGTATAGTGATTCTGCACATTCCTTCTTATTCTTTTGACATCATTCAATAGTTTGTACATAGAGTGTTCTTCTTAAAGGATAATTCCCTTCAGATTACACGGCATAAATCTTGCCAAGGGAATGACTACATTACAACTGCCAAACTAGAGAATTGCAGGCAGCCAAGTAGTTTACATACAATGTTAACCATCACACTTTGTTTCACTTGATATTTTATCAAAAGATGTATGGGCAAGATCGAATGGTGATTAATTCTATAAAACATAGTGCAGGAGAATGTATGTAACAGAATATGAATGAAGAATAGTGTGAAACACAATGTGTATGAACTTCATAAGCAAATAAAAAACATTTAGTATTTTAAACTATGTTTATTGTTGATGGCTGTCGAGTGAAGCACGACTCATAGTGATCCTATGAACAAAAGGCCTGAAGCCTTTTTATAACTATCGACATTTATCAAAGCTCATAAAGTTTCCAGAGGCATGGCAATCATGCATATGGTATTCATGCTACCAGTTTTCATTTGTAGCTGTTACATGTAAATGTGATATAAAGGCTAAAATTTTTTTAATTTTATTTTTTCAAAATATTATTGAATATCAGACATTAGCTATGATATTAATAGTTCCCATAGCAATATTTTATACCTATTTTCATAAGAATTATTAATGGTCTTATATGTAGTATTTCAGTCTAGAGACTAAGGTGCACCTAATCTAGGCCATGGTCTTCGTAATAACTTGTTATGTATCAGAGAGCTGGACAATGACTAAGGATGATAGAAAAAGAATTGATTCCTTCGAGTTGTGGTGCTGGAGGAGAGTCTTGAATATACCATGGACTGCCAAAAAAACAAATAGGTCTGTCTGGAAGAGGGCAAAACCAAGTTTCTCCTTGGAGGCTAGGATTTTGAAGCTCTGCCTCACATATTTTGGGCATGTGGCTAAAAGAAGTCGATCCTTGGAGAAGGACATATGCTTGGAAGGGTGGAGGGACAGTGCAGGAGAAGAATACCTCAGATGAGATGGATTGATACAATAACTGGGGCAATGAGGTCTCGTGTGTCATAATCAGTGAGACTAGATCAGGATAGGACAGAGTTCAGAGCTGCTGTGTATAGAGTCGCTATGGGTCTCAGGCAACTGGAGGGCACGTAACAATAACAGCATATAGTATTTGCTTCTATATCCTTGTGCTGTCAGAGATTTCTCACTCTTATTCTTACATTGTCTCTATTAGATACATAGGGCTGCCATAAGAAATTACCACAAACCAGAAAGCATAAAACAATAGGAATTTATTTGTTCATGAAATTAGGGTATTGGGAGAACCATCCTCTCACTGAAGGGTATAGAGAAGAATTGTTCCTGACTCTTTGTAGTGTCTGATGAGTCCTGGAAAACTTTATTTTTCTTTTGCTTATAGTCACACTGCTGTCTTTCTGCTTTTTTTTTATAGCGTTTTTATGAGTGTCTATTTCCTCTCCCCTTCTGATAAAAATACTTGCCATTGGATTTTATTCAGGACCCACCCTAAATAAAATCTGATATCACTTCTTTAACTGCTTAGACCTGCAAAGACCTTGTTTCTAAATAGGTAACATTTTGATTTCTCTGATACATCTGACTTTTGGGTGAGAAGCCCTATTTAATCCACCACACTGCCCACAGAGGTTTACTATATAGCTAAAGCTTCTTGTATTACAAGTTCTATTCCAATCCCTTCTCTAATCCCTGTCACTTCTCAAAGACTGAGGTCACCAAGGTCTATTCAAGTACTAAGATATGATGACTATGTGTTTTGGCATGTGGATGGTAAAAGAGAATATTTTCCCTGTGATTCTGCAACATTATTTTATCCCATTTTATAATATAAGGAATTATTTTACAAGAATATTATATTTTATATTTTGAAGAATGATGGCATAGTAAGTAAAAATACAGTTGTTAACTGAAAGGTGGACAGTTAAAATTTATCAGCTACTCTCCAGGAAAAAGAAAGACAATGAGACAATGCCCTCCTGTTAAGATTTACATATTCTATATGATCAGACATTTCTTACTCTCATTCTTGCAATGTCTATTAGTTTAATAGGACTGCCATAGAAATTATCACAAACTAGATGTGGCACTACAAGAAATTACCACAAACTAAGTATAGAGTTTTACTCAACTCAACAGTACCTAACAATAACAACCAAGAAAACAGAAGAAGAATCAATGCCTTTTAGTTGTGGTGCTAGAGGAGAGTATTGACCATACCATGGATCACCAAGAGAACAAACAGGTCTATCTTGAAGAGGGTGAATCCAATTTTCTCCTTGGAAGCAAAGATTTTGAAGCCCCAACTCGTGTACTTTGGGCACATGGCCAACAAGGACCAGTCCTTGGAGAAGGGCATCACGCCTGGAACAGTGGAGTGACAACAGCACAGGAGAGAAAGACCCCAGATGGGATGGATTGACACAGTAACTGGGGTATTGGGAGTAGATGTGTCAGAGTTAGTAAGACTGTGGCAGGATAGGGCAGGGTTCAGAGCTATTGTACATAGGGTTGCTATAAGTTGCAGGTGATTTGATGGCACATAACAACTAACATTTGTGTCTTGGAAATCCAGTGAAGGGATACTATATGTTGAAATTGACTCAGTAGCAAGAGTTTACTTTTTTTATCCTCACAATTATTCAGTGTTAGAATTCTCCCTTTTCTGAGAGAGACAAATATGGTCAATCTTTTCCCATGCAATTTACAACCTTGAAAACCCAAGGGAGGGTCAGCTATAACTTGATTCTGACTTGATGTCAGTGAAGGGGTTTGGTGTGTTGGTTTTTTTTTAGTAAGTCAGAGAACTAAATCAATTTCTGGATTTCACATACTGCTACCACTCATTTTTCAGTGTGTTGCTCTTTTGATGCTGAATAAATAATGGCAGTGCTTCCTGACTAAGATGGAAAAAGGCTGAGTTTTCTACATCTGAAAATCAGCAACTGAAACTCAGTAAATCACAACAGTCTAATCTGCACTCTATCACAGATAACACAGGACAGGACACTGCGCATGAAATTACCACAGACTAAGGGCAAGGAAGTCTAAGGCAGACAACAACATCTCTGCATTAATTAAGATAACGTCCCTTAAATTTTAAACTATATGTTGTTTATCAGTACTTAACCTTTTCATTCTGGTGTCCACAAGAATAGTCTGTACATTTATGTTCCCACATTTCCTTTCCAGATTGCGTTATCAAATATCTGTTATTAAAAGAAGACATTAGGTTGAATAAAGTTGAAAAGCAAAGGAAAATAAATAGTTAATATTTTAGGTCATTACCACAATGAAGTTGTTCTGGCCATATGTTTTGATGGAGGTTAAAAAGTGGAATGAATGTTCTATACACAGGCTAACCAAAAAGTCAACTGTTTGATCCCACTGATTGTTGAGTGGCCAAAGACAGCAGTCACCTCCTGTAATGATTTACAGCCTTAGAAACCCAAAGGAAAGTTACCATGAGTCAGAAACAACTATACAGTAATGGGTTAATATACATAGAAGACTAAACGTCTTATTAGTGACTAGAGTTAATAAACAATTATATAGAAAATACTATTCATTCCATTTATAATAAGGTTTTTTTTAATATTTTTGAACATTGAAATCATGCTTTTAAGGCTTTACCTTCAACATGCCCAAAATTACACAACTATTAACACTGATAAAATTTCATGTCTGGCTCCCATCTTATTTTATGACAGTTATACATATGGAAACAATAATCTTTTAAAAAATCAGACACTGGAATTGCAAAATATAGATGTATACTAGAGTTCTTAATTTGCAAAGTTTAAAATAAATCTATTAAAATAGATATAACTTTAAAAATGGAATTGTGAATATAGCAAGCAATTCTGCAACAGATAGCTGAGCTGGCATTAATCTATTTAAATATATTTTCCTTTTATCAATCTATGGGATTCCAGAACCTGGTTATCACTTCAAACCGATAAAATTTGGATGGCACTATTTGAGCAGTCTCAAATCTTTGACCCTGCCTTGGCATGCAGTTGCCGGATAAAGTTAGCTTTACCTTCCTTAAATGAACAGGAGCAGTCTTTTTTATTTTTTCCCCCCAAATCCCTGCTCATTACCCCTGGAATCATTTTGAGCCAATTCATAGCCACTGCTTTGCTGTATATCACTCTAAATCATGGATATTAAAAAAAATCGTTTGGACTGAAAAATTTTTAAACGGTAACAAAATGTCAGTTTCAAGGGGTGTTAAAAGGAAATTTAATCAACTTTCAACACATTGAACAGCACCTTGGCATTAGACATCATAGATTTCCTTCTTACCTCCCAACTTCTGAGGCTTATTATTAAATACTTTCACAGCAGCAAGATCACAAAAACATTAGACTGCTTGCTTACAGGTATATCCGACTTAGTAAACTTAAAGGGACCCTTCCAAGGCTGGTAAAGCTGAAATTAGACCTATCGGCTTTATTCTGAAGCTTGGGCGTGCACAGTATGCTATCTGATTCACTTTGCCTGCCAGCTTTGTTCTCTTGAGCCAGCAGGAGGGATTGACACTTAGGAGAATCTCTTTCTTTCAACCAGTGCACTGCTCCTGACAGCTAAGCTGGGCAAGAGGGGCCCGGCAGACAGCTAGTCCTCTGGTTTGCTGTTTTTTGGGAAACCATTTAGAAACCGGAATTTTAGCCAGAAAGTAATATTTTAGCCATCCACTCCACGGCAATGTCTTCAAAATCAGAACTGCTCAAACTATATACAAGAGCGAGTGCCTAACTTGTAGAGACCAGTGCAACATACAAGTGTGATGACTTAAGTAAAAATTATTATTAAGACTTTTGAGACAGTGTCAGGAACACATTAAACCAAGTGAGGAATTTACTAAATATACGGTCCTGTGTGCACTTACTGTATTTGAGCCATGCGACCAGCATGTAATTACATATCTGAAGGGAAAAGAAAAGAAAAAACAAACAAACAAACAAACAAAAAACCACCACCAAAAAACATAGCAATGTGACTATATAAAAAACTAACGAAAAGTGTATATGTAAAGTGTACAAAATATTAGACTTTTTCTTTGTATAAACTAGTGATTTTTGGAAATATAGTGAAAGCAAGGATAAGAAATCAGAGACAATAGAAACTTTTTCTTTTATCTAAAATGTCAGTTTCATAAGTAGGACAGTTTCATCTTTGACCAGCATATAGTGTGCATGTATCTTTGTCTAGAGTGTATTAGTGTATGAAGAGTTAAAATTCTGAAAAAATCCTGAATAATGCAAAATAATTTCTTTAGAATTCATTTTGAAATTCTAAAATAGAATAGAAAGATTCTTTAGAAAATTTTGGTGTGAATGGTAGGAAAAAAATAACTGAAATATTTTTCCCAGTTGTAGGATAATTTTAAGTCCACTAAAAAAAAAAATAAAAAAATATGGTGTGGAATGTGGAAAATAGTTAAATTGTACTAGTTATTTTATGGTCTAGAACCCTAACATTGGCTTTAGTACATATTATTAAACTAATCCCAATCTATCAACATTTGATAAGTTGTGTATTTACCAAAGTCAAGGTATTTAAGCAGGGAGCTTCCATGGGGCGATCCAGAGTATGCTGTGCTGCTAACCAAAACACCACCAGCCTTCTCTGGTTTGGATCCACCAACCTCTTTTTCTTTCTTTGCAAAAGAAAAAGCAGCAATCTTTTCACATGAAGAGTTAATCATCTGAAACCTGATGAAAGATTGCTATAAGTCAGAACCAACTCAGTAACAATGAGTTTGTTTTTTTTAAGTAACTCAGTTATTCATCAAACAGTCATTTGGTTTTCTGTTATAGAAGATAATGCAAATATGTCTTTTAATCACCAATTATCATAAAAATGTTACCTCTTCATTAATCAAAAATTCCTTACCACTAGGTACCAGAGCTTTCTATTCAGACTGAAATTAATTTTGAAAAATATTTCAACTTAAATATTCCCATTATTCTGTTTCCTTATAAGGAGCTGCTTTGGGTTAAAATGTGGAAATTACAGTACGTGAAGATTGATATCAATTTTGCCTCTGTGGATAAAACAAGTATATTCTTTTTATTGAGTTAATAAGTTTATTAGAAAATAAAACCATGAATAAAAATATAAACAGAAATGTAAATAAATTCTATGAAACATGGCAAAATACAAGGACATTTTTGTTGGAGAATAAACATAAACAGGCTGATGAGTGAAAAAATAGAGTTTAATGTGAAAAACGCTCTCATAAAAAGATAGGCAGGGTTCTGCCGTGGCATGGAGATTTAGTAAAGCATCACAAAAAGCTTCATAGGGGACACAATACGTGGCCTGAGTTTAGAAATAGGTCTTGAAAGTTGAGTTACCATTAGCCCAACAGAAACATTCAGACCCAAAGAGACAAAACAAAACAAAAAGCCACTAAATCAATTACAGCTCCTGGTAACCCCAAGTGTGTCTGAGCACAAGTCTACTCCAATCTCCGACTTTTCAGTGAGCAACAGAGTGCAGAAACTATTCACATCGCCAAAGATCCACAGAAAGAGCAGATGGAGAAGACACAGTTGTGAACACAAGCCTATCATCATTGTCATCCAGATACAGACAAGTTCATATTTCTGCCCTGTCACAGTCTGGAATGTTTAGGACTGGTGCAATCAGCTCAAAGCAGAACAAGACAGGGTTTTAATGCCCAGTCCAACAACTTGAGCTTTACCTTTGAAAGCTTGAAAGAGTTGTGAAAGTGTTGGTTTATTTTCTCATTATTATAAAATCAATATATGCTTATTCTAGAAAATTTTTAAATAAAACAAAGCAAATGCCACCTCTAAATTTTAAACAAGAAAGTGACCTGAGCATATTTGTCTTTTGCAAACAACACCCACATTTAAAATTGTGGCAAAGAGATTGGAGCAAGCATAGAGTTAGAGAACCTAATTTATTTTATGAAATTTTTAATGTATACACTAAGGTGCTCTAAAATACTTTGTTCTATATTAGATTGAAGAGTACCTCTTTCTTGGCTTGATGGGTTAGGTAGGGTAGGAGAGAGCCATATTCCACAAAATCATTGAGGGACTCAAGCGGTCACTGTGTGTCACTGCTGCATATGTTGTTATTACCCAGACATCAAAAAGAGAAGGCAAACAAGAAAACAAGAAGTGATTTGCTCCATAAAGAAACTCTTCAGAAGTTACATGCATCACGTCTAGTCACAGATTATGATAATGAATTAGGGCTCATGCAACTTATCCTTTGCGGGTCAATCTAGAAATGTAATCAAAGATCAGAAACCAGTGTTCAAAGTGTGTACAAATTGCTATAAAAACCACATGAGTGTCAGTAGCAGAACTGCACTCTAGGTTTTCAATGGCTGATTTTCCTGAGGTAGATTGCTAGATCTTTCCTTTAAAACATCTCTGGATACACTCTAGCTTTCAGCCTTTCAGTTGATGGTTAAACATGTTTACCATTTATAGTAGTCAAAGATTGTTTTAAAAGGGATACCAGAGGATAAGTCGTATAAGGAGAGGTGGTGGGAAAAATAAGTGGCTGCCTTAAGGTACTTTGATAAGTTTGAAAGAGTAATAGCCTGTATAAGAAGAGAGAGAAGTTTTATGTTCTTTAGGGTAGAATGTCAATTGTTGCTGGGTGTCATTGAGTCAATTCTGATTCATATTGACTCTTTGGACGATATCTGGAAACCTAAACTGACCCTGCTCCATCATCCATAATCTCCACTGTGCTGCAGCCCATTGGAGAAGTCACTGTGCCAATCCTTCTCCTTGGGAGTCTTTCTCTTCTTCTCTGATGCTTTGTTTTCCTCAGCATGATGTCCTTTTTTTTTTTTTTTAATCTAGGGAGATATTTTCTCTTCCTGATAACATGGCCTAAGTATGTGAGAAGAAATCTCTCTACCTTTGCACCTAAGAAGAACTCTGGCTATACTTCTGAGACTTATTTGTTTCTTCTTTGACAGACCAGGTTCAATTTATTATTCTTTACCAACACTACAATTTAATCACATTGATTCTTCTTTGCTTTTTCTTATCATTATTCAGATTTTGCATGCATATGTTGTTGGTTTTAGGTGCCATCAAGTCTAGTATGAGCTCATACTGACTATGAACAAAAGATCTGAACCATGTCCTGTCCTTTACCATTCTCACAATCTGGCACACTTAATTTCATTGCTGCAGTAACTGTGTCAATCCATCTAGTTGAAGTCCTTTCCCTCTTTTGCTACCGTACCTTCCCAAGCACAATGTCTCTTTACAATGAATAGCCTTTCCTAGCAACATCTAATCTATGTGAAACAACGTTTTATTGTATTTTCCTCCGAGGCACCTTCTCCACTACATATCTGTTTGTTCTTTTGGCAGTCCATATTTAGTAATCTTCCTCAACACCGTAATTCAAAGGCATCAATTCTCCTGTCATCCTTAGTCACTGTCGAGCTCTCAGAGGCACAGCAAGTGATTGAAATGACTATGACCTGAATAAACTGTACCTTAGTACTCAAACTAACATCATTGCTCCTCAGTTATTTGGAAAAGTCCTTGGCTGCAGATTTTCCCAGTGCAATATATTTCCTGACTTCTGGTATCAAGTGAATTGATTGTGGGTCCAAGTAAGATGAAGTCATTGCCAATTGCAACCTTTACTTCATCTCTCATGATGTTGCCTATAAGTCCAGTCGTGAGGATTTTTCTTTTATTGAGATTAAGATACAATCCATACGGAAGTCTATACTGTACAATGGAAGCAGGAGTGGCATCCACTTCCTAATCAATGTGTCTCTGGAAATCCTATGAACTTTGATAAATGCCAATAGTTATAGGAAGGCTTCAAGCCTTTTGTTCTTAAGGTCACTGAGTCGTGCTTGACTTGGAGGCAATCAACAACAACAAATATCAACAACAAAATAGGTTAAGAAAAAAATATGTAATATACCATGAGAATATAAAATATCATTATTTTAAATATCCTTATATGCTAGGAAAATGATTAAGGATGACAGAAGAATAAATGCTTTCAAGTTGTGGTAGTGGAGAAGAGTCTTGAACATATAACCATGGACCATCAAGAAAACAAATAGGTCTGTCTTGGAGAGGGTGAAACCAAGTTTCCCTTTGGAAGCTGACTTTGAAGCTCCATCTCATATACTTTGGGTATGTGGCCAGGGAAGACCACTCTTTGGAGAATGACATGCTCAGAAGGGTGGAGGGGATAGCGCAGGAGAAGAAGAACCTGATGAGATGGATTGATACAGTAACTAGGGCAATAGGACTTTGTGTGTTGGAATCAGTGAAACTGGCTATCACAGGGCAGGATTCAGAGGTGCTGTACTTATGGTCACTATGGGTCACAATAATTAAATGAGAATTGCCTAAAAAAGGTTTAACACAAAATTTGCCTCACATTAATTGCCAATATTTACTTAATTCAGAATTGGATTTGAGTCTGAAGTCTAGCCTATAAAAATTAACACTTATTAAGTTACTCTCTCATCTATGTCAAACTGCTAAGCAAGCAGCAATATCTATATAACCTCTCAATGATAACAATGGAAACATGAAGAATTGTTAGTTTAATATTTATTTGGTCTCGCTTTATTGGGTACCTCTTTGTTCTTGTTACTGGGCTTGAGTTGGAAAATCAGTGATGGAAAATCAATGATGAATGTCATGTATACCACTGTCCTAAGACATTTCCAGTTCAGCTAAATACTCTAAATCATAAAAATATACAAAGAAACATCTTGGTTCTGATTTTAAAGAAATCTTCTTTTTTTCAATGAAGAAAGGAATTTTCTTCTTTTCTAAAGAAAAATTGTAAATTTTCTTCCTAAGATTAAGAGCAAGAACAGAACATGTGTTCTCACCACTGTTGTTCAGTGTTATACAGGATATTATAAGCAAAGCAATTGTTGTCTGTTGCCATAAAGTCAACCACAACTCGTAGCAATCTAAGAATGATAGATCTTAACCTTCCCCTATCTTGTTCCATTCTCATCATCTCTAATATGCTTTAGCTCACTGATATAGTCACTGTATCAGTCCATGTCGTTGCAAGATTTCCTCTCCTTTGCTGACCCTTCACCTTTCCAAAAGTGATGTCTTATTACAACCACTGGCCCCTCCTAACACCATGCTCAAAATATATGTTGTTGAGTTTCACTATCCTTGCCTCCCAGATGCATCCTGATTTTACTTTCTCCATGACAGGCCATAGATCTCCATGAGATATTCAATACTCTTCTCCAATACCACAACTCAAAGTATCTATTCTTTTTCTGTCTTGTTTAATCATTGTCCAACTTTCAGATTCATTGCAAGCAATTGAAAAGACTATGGTCTGGATCAGGGGGACCTTAGTCTTCAAACTAATGTCATTGGTCTTCAGTACTTTGGAAAGGTCCTTGACAGCAAATTTTCCCAGGGGCACATGTCTTTTGATTTCTTTATTTTCTTTCCAGTCTATATTTCCAGGGGTCAGAACTTTTTTTGTTTTCTTGATGTTGAGATGTAATTCATATTGAAGGCCACAGTTTTTTTATCTTCTTCAGCAAGCCCTTCTAGTACTCACTTTTAGGCAAGGTTGTGTTATCTGCATAAAGCAGGTGGTTGATGAGTCTTCCTCCAATATTGATGCCATAGTCTTCTTTATGTAGTCCAACTTCTTTAATTACTTACTCTGCCAACATATGACTTTGATTTCATACCACCTGAATTTAAGAATCATCTCAGGAACAGGTTTGAGGCCTTGAACACTAACGAGCGAAGA
>NW_006399817.1:11732341-11737891 GCF_000299155.1 Elephantulus edwardii | reverse complement strand
GGCACATAACAACAACAACAGCATACAGATTGAATATATACTGAGAAAAGACATACTCCTGACACACATATTGATTTTAAATCAAGCAATATTACCTTGATCTATTCCAACAACAGCTTCTTAGTCTAGGTATGGGTTTCACACGAGCATAATTAAGTGTTCTTGGACTCCCATTCTTCTCAGTGTTAGCCACAATTTGTTATAATCAATGTAAAATTCTCATAATGCAAACCACCGAAGCAGACTGATTCATCTTTCTCCCACATAGAAAATGATTGAATGGAACCACTGGTGTTTTATTTAGCTGAATGTTTTACCTAGTGTGCCACTAATGTGCCTTTGTTAATCAATATTAAATGCAATTGAATTCATTACTTCTGAGGTGGAACCAACTCACACCTAACCCTCCATTGAGCTTTTAAAAAGTTGTAAATCATAAGGAAGAAGATTGCCTGTTTTTCTCCAGAAGGGTTGTTTGTGAATTTGAATCTCTACTACCAAAGCTCCAGAAAATACAAATCACACTTGAAATTTTAAAGCCTAAATCTTTGAATATGTTTAACGATGATGTGGAAAAATTAACTTCATTCCAGTAGTTACAACTTATTATGACCCTTAATTAGATTTCCGTGGATGAAAGTCACGGAGAAGAGAGTGTCAATTTTTCTCCTGCAGAATGACTATTGGATTCCAACCTAGATTTCCAGCCTTCCTGCAACTCTATCTGAGCTACTGCCACAAGAGCTCCCAAAGGACTTAAAAACAAACAAAAAATCCAACAACAAATCTCACAAAACAAACAAAAACAACAAAACACCCCCAAAGATTGATAGTTTAAACCAACTAGTTGATTTTCTATATGGATGGTAAATACTCTACCTCATTCAAACATTTGGTAATACCTTTATAACCTCTATCACCATTATTTTATGAATAATGAGAGTTTAACAAATATTTGCTAGTCTTTTACCTCCTGAATAAAATGCAAACATTTTAACCTAGCATTAAAGATTTGTTGGGATGCATCTCAAAGTAACAAAATCACCTTTCTTTATAACTCAAGCTACAGATTATCAGAATGTACAACTCTGATATTTTTGTTTTAAAGTTTTTATCCTTCTTAGAATACAGCTATTCCTCTCTTCCTTCTCATCTAAATCCTAGTCTATTTATCATTTAAAAATAGCTGAAATTGGCTCCCACCCTACAAATCCTTCTCTTATCTTTACTCTTGAAGAATTCTCTCCCACATCTCTAATTTTATCAGCTACATTTAAAAAATCACTTTTATAGACTACTTTATGTTATTGTTATTTACATACAAACACTACCTTACTGAAGATAAACAAAGTTATTTTGATTATAAATGAATTAACTAGCAAAAAAAGTATGATTTAAAATTTACTTATAATTTTAGCTGCACACTTCCAGAAATAATTCAAGTTCCCCTTTAAGTTGAAACAAAGAACATAAGACAAACTCTGATGAGATTAGTACTTTTATTCTATTTAACCTAAGATATGTGGATAAACATGCATCTATATATGTACACAAGTGCTTATGTGCAAACACACAAATGGAGACACATAATAGAGATCCTTCACTAACAACTTATATTGGCTTTTCGATCAAGACTCCTTTTATTCATATTTTCAATGTTAACCCTATTTTCTATTTTCTATAACTGGCCTAGTATGATGCCCAGAATATAATAAGAACTAAATAAATATTTGCTGAATTAAATTGTCCTGCTGAATATGTTGATCTAACTTTAGAAGCTGGTATGTCCTTCCAGCAATTTTATCCTGTGTGTCACCTTATTATAGTCTTTAAAGATATTTTTTTTTTATTCTGGAACTTTCAACCAATGTGTTTGTTCTTATCCTAAATTGTTGCTTAAATTTGAAGTACCATAAAAAATGATTAATATGTTATCATATGCCTCAAACAAGTTACTAGTGACATTGCTGATGTCCTGTAATATCTATGTTATAGCGTTAAAGTGTTAAACATTAGAACTATTGACACACAGTTATCTCATCATTAAACTGTTTGATTAGCCTATTAATACAATTCCTTTTTGGTTGTTGTTCACAGTCCAGTTAATGCCCAAGAGTTTAGTTTAAGTCAAGATTTTATTTCTTAGTCTTACATTTGAGTAGACATCAAGGAGACATGTGGCTAGCTCTAATGGAATTATTAGAAGTGTTTTAAGAAGCAGATCCTCATTCTTTCCCATCCATGTGGCTTAATGCAAAGTAACACAAGGACTTTAGAAGTTTGAAATGTTGAATCTATATGACCCATAAAATGACTCTATCATTTCTGTTTAGTTTCCGAATGGGTTTCAACCTCATATTTCTTTTCTTCCTGACATCTGTTAATTTTAAAAAAACAAAAAAACCCCACAACACACACAAAACTTCTTGTCTACGGCAATTGAGTTACAGGGACAAATATCTCATTGAAAAGAATCCTAGTTTTATATATATATGATGTTTTTAATTAATTAATAATATTTAATTAATAGTTAATATCTTTGATGTTTATTTTTATTTTTTTAATTTATTTTAATGAAAGTTTACAGAGACTTGGGTTTCCATTCATTCATTGTTGCACACTTTCCTCCCTGCCCACCCCTTCCCCAGCTTGTTTTTCTCTTTGAAAAGTAAAAAAATTCTTTCATTGTTATACAATTCGCTCCCCCTCCCCAATACACTCCACTATGCAGCTTTTATTCTGGACTTTTGTCATGACAATAATACCTAATCATGTATCCTAATAAAGAGTTCTTGCTCTCAACTATTTCAATGCAGTATACATTATTTATTCCCTCTTAGTTTTCCCCCAACTCCGATGTCAGTCCTTCTTTACAACAATGACATTATGCCGTATCAGTCCTTTTGTGACTGTTTTTTTTTCACTCAGCATAATTTCCTCCAGGGTCACCCTTTTTGTATAGTCTTTCATGAGTTTCTTGGTTCTCAATGCAGCATAGTATTCCATTGTGTGAATATACCAGAGCTTCTCTATCCATTTGCTTGTTGATGGGCACTTGGGTTATTTTCAGTTCCTTGCTATTGTGAACAAAGCTGCAATAAACATGAGTGTGCATTTATCTGCTTGGGTGGCAGTTATGATTTCTTTGGGGTATATACCCAACAGGTGGAATTACTGTGTCAAATGGTATTCCTATTTACAATTTTTTTAGAAAAGCACCATACTGACTTGCATAGTGATTGCACCATTTACACTCCCACCAACAGTGAATAAGGGTTCCAGTTTCTACACAATCTTGCCAGCATTTGTTGTCTGCTGTTCTGTTAAATTTTGCTATTACTGGGGTGAGATGATATCTTGTAGTTGTTTTGTTTTGCATTTCTCTTAGAGCTAGGGATTTCGAACATTTCTTCATGTGTTTGTTTGCCATTTGAATGTCTTCTTTGGTGAAGTATCTGTTCATATCCTGTGTCCATTTTTCAACTGGGTTGTTTACCTTTATCTTGTTCTGTTGACTATTTTATAAGTTCTGAATATAAGTCCCTTATCTGACATGTCATTACCATATATTTTTCTCAGTCTGTGGCTTCTCTTTTTACCCTGTTGGAGAAGTTTTTTGATGTGCATAGGGATTTGATTCTTAGAAGGTCCCATTCATCTATTTTATTCTCTCTTGGTTGTAGGATTTTCAGGATTCATAGAAAAGTGTTTTTGTTGTGGATTAGGGCTTCTAGAGTTCTTTCAAACTTTTCTCAAATGAAGTTTATAGTCCTTGGTTTTAGTCTTATGTCCTTGATCCACTTTCAGTTGGTTTTTTTATATGGAGTGTGATATGTGTCTTGCTTGAGTTTTCAGCAGATAGTTTTCCAATTTTGCCAACAAAATTTGGTAAAAAGGCTGTCGTTTCTCCACTTAACTGATTTTATCTCCTTGTCAAAAATCAGTTGGTCATAGGTAGATGAGCTGATATTTGGGTTCTCAATTTTGTTCCATGGATCAATCTGTCTGTCATTGTAACGGTACTAAGATGTCTTGACCATCACAGCTGTGTAGTAGGATTTTAAATCAGTGAGTAAGATGCCCCCTACCTTGTTTCTCTTTTTCTGAGTGTTTGCTTATTTTGGGCCTTTTTCCATTCTGTATATAATTGGAGATTGTCTTTTCCATCTTGTTGAAGAATGGAATTGGTATTTTTATTGGGATTGCATTGAACTTGTAAATTGCCTTTGGTAGTATTGTGATTTTTCACAATATTGAGTCTTCCTATCCATGAGCAAGGTACATTCTTCCATTTCTCCAGATCTCTTTTTGTTACTTACAGTAATGTTTTGTAATTTTTTTAAACTTATCCTTTGTGCTTCTGGTTAGATTTAGCTATTGTGAAGGGTATTGTTTTTCATAGCTCCAGTTCTGTATTCTCTTTATTACTGTAGAGATTTTTGTATGTTGATCTTGTATCCTTTCACTTTGTGGAATTGGCCAACTAAGTCCAGTAGTTTTCTTGCTAAGTCTTTTGGATTTTCTCATCTGCATATAGAGATAAATTTGCCTCCTCTTTTTCAATTTGCATACCTCTTATTTCCTTTTCTTACCTTATTGCTATTGCTAAGATTTCCAATGCAATACTGAGTAGTAGTGGTGATAATGGGCATCCTTGTCGAGCTCCTATTCTCAAGGGGAATGACTTTAACCTCTATCCATTGAGAACAATGTTGTCTCTTGGGTTTGCTTATATACTTTTTACTATGTTGAAGAAATTCCCCTCTAATCCTGTTTTGTTGAGTGTTTTAATCAGGAAAGAGTGTTGGATTTTGTCACAGGCCTTTTTTGCATCAATTGATAGGAACATACGGTTTTCGTTCTTTGCTTTGCTAATGTGATGAATTACTTCCCCCCCCCCACCCCACACACACACGTTGAACCATCCTTGCATTATGAATCCCACAATGTCATGGTGATTTTTTTTTTATTCATCTTTTTTTTTATGTGTCTTTGGATTCTGTTGTCTAGGAGTTTAAGATTTTTGCATCTATGTTCATGAGAGATATTGGCCTATACGTTTCAATTTTGATGTTGTAGTTTCCTGGATTGGGTATCATGGATATGTTTGCTTCATAAAATGAGTCTGGGAGAATTCCCTCATATTCTATTTTCTGAAACACTTTACATAGAATTGGTGACAGATCATCTCTGAATGTTTGATAAAATTCACTTGTAAAACCATCTGGTCCAGGGCTTTTTTTGGCTGGAAGTTGTTTTATTACCTTTTCAATTTCTTATTTTGTAATGGGTCTTTTTAGGTGTTCATTTTTGGTTTGTGTCAGTTTAGGTAGGTTGTGAATTTCTAATTATTTGTCCATTTCCTCTAGGTTTTCATATTTGTTGGAGTATAATTTTTCATAATATTCCATTGTTAGTCTTTTTTTATTTTAGTTGGCTCTGTTGTGACATTGCCCTTTTCCTCTGTATTCAGATTATTTGTGTCTTTTCCTTCTTCTCCTCGGTTAGTTTAGCTAATGCTTTATTGATTTTATTGACCTTTTCAAAGAA
>NW_006399817.1:11715707-11731934 GCF_000299155.1 Elephantulus edwardii | reverse complement strand
AATGTGATCTATTCTGG
Source organism: Elephantulus edwardii (assembly GCF_000299155.1). NCBI lineage: Eukaryota > Metazoa > Chordata > Mammalia > Macroscelidea > Macroscelididae > Elephantulus > Elephantulus edwardii. The sequence goes on along the minus strand of NW_006399817.1, from coordinate 11,731,917 downwards.
AGAACATTCTATGCACTTTGGAGAAGAAGGTGTATTGTACTTCTTTTTAGGTGCATTAGCCTATAAATATCTATGAGAATGAGTTGGTTTATTGTGTGGTTTAATTTTTCAGCATATTTGTAGGGTTTCTTTCTGGTAGTTCTAACTTTTCTTAAGAGTGGTACATTAAAGTCTCCAAGTACTGTAGTAGCATTATCTGTTTCATTTTTCAGTTTTGTTAATGTTTGTTTCATATATTTTGCAGTTCTTTAATTTGATGCATAGATATTTATTAGTCTTATGTTCTTTTGTTCTATTGACCCTTTAAGTGTTATGTACTGACCTTCCTTGTCCTTTTTAATGGTTTTTACATTGAAATTTATTTTAACAAAGATTAATATCATTACTCCTGCTTTTTTCTGATTGCCAATTAATTTTAATTTTAATTAATTCTAATCAAAGTTTACAGACCCTTTGGATTTCCATTCATTCATTCTTGCACTTTTCTCCCTGTCCAACCCTTCCCCACAATTTGCCTTTCTCTTTAAATAATTAAAGAAAAATTCTTGCATTGTTATACAACCCCCTCCCACCCCAAGTCCACTTCATTATGCTGACTTCATTCTGGACTCTTGTCATGACAATAATACCTAACCATATATCCCTTTTAGGCAGTTCTCTCCCTCATCTGTTTCAAAGAATTCCCTATCTTTTCTTTTTAGTCTATTTTTGCCTTCATTTTTCAGGTGTGTCTATTTTAGACAGCATATTGATGGATTATGGGTTTTTTATCCAATCTGCTACTCTTTTTCTCTTCAGTGGTGCATTTAAACTGTTCACATTCTATGTGGTTATTGAGAGGCAAGGCTTTATTGCTATCATTTTGTTGAGTTCTTTTTGGTGTTGTTTCTAGTTACTTTGGTTCATCCTACTTTCTGTGGCACCTCTGTAAGGAGGACATCTCTTAGTGTTTCCTGCAATTCTGGTCTTATTTTTACAAATTCCCTTAGGTTCTGTTTTTCTGGTAATATCTTGATCTCTCTTTCATATTTGATTGACAATTCTTCTGGGTATAGTCTTATTTCATTCAATAGGTCTCTATGAATCGCCTATGACTTGATGGCACTTAACAACAACAACACTCGCATAGACAGAGGTCAGGTGGCCTAGAAAGTGATGCTACCAAGCCAAAGGTAGGTGACTTTAATCCATGGCCCTCAGTCCTGTCTTTAATTGTTGTTGGTGAAACATTCTTATAGGTCCTATAGCCCTGGCCTGTCCACTTGCTGTACAGAGAGGTAACTCATGGTTGCTGTGAAGCTGAACACTGTGACGCTGATTTGTCAAGTGCGAGAACGGTTATCCATGACGGACAGTGTTTGATGGAGCTCTCCTAGTAAAACAAGCTTGGAGGCAGGAGTGACATCCACTTCCAAAGTAACTTGACTCTGGAAATCCTATGAACCACAAGAAAGGACAAAAGTTATACAAGTGTCTTTCATTCATAGGGTCTCTATTAGTCACCTACAACTCGATGACACTTAACAACAACAACAACAACATAGTCTTCTTGGTTGACAGTTGTGTTCTCTGAGTGTTCAATATATGTCATTCCACTGTCTTCTTGCTCACATGGTTTCTGCTGAGAAATCAACACTTGATCTTATCTGCTCTCCTTTATAGATCACTCTTTGTTTCTCCCTCACTGCTTTTAGAATTCTCTCCTTATCTTTGGTTCTGGCAAATTTGACTATGATATGCCTTTGTGTTTTTCTTTTAGTGTCTATTCTATATAGTGTTCACTGAGCTTCTTGAATATATAGTATCTCATTCTTTATTATGTTTGGAAAGTTTTCCTCTAGTCACTCCACAACTTTTTTGGTGTGTTTAGTCATTTCTTCCTGTTCTGGGATTCCAATGATGCTCATGTTATTTCTTTTGATCGTGTCTCACATTATTCTTAGGTTTTCATCTTTTTCCTTCCTTACTGATTCTGCTTTTTCATCTAGCAGATCAATGGTGACAATTCTATCTTCTATCTCACTGATTCTGTGTTCCATTTCTTCAGCCCTGTTCATGTGACCCTCCATCACGTTGACAGCATCTAAAACATTGGTCTTCATATTTTGAATTGTGTTTTTTCCAGAGTCTCTAATGCCTCATTTATTTTATCTTTATTGTTTTTGGATTGTTTGTGGGTGTTTGTTTGTTTGTTTGTTTTAAGCTCTTCCTGTTTTTTGCTTATGGTGTTCAGTAATTCTTCAAATTTGTGCTTCACCTACTGAAAATAATTATTGGGTTTTTTGGTTTTGGAATTTTTTTTTGTTTGGTTTTTTTAAAATTTTGTGCCAGAGAGTTTCGTGAGAGTTTCTTGTTTCAGGAAATCCATGATATTGTGTCACTATTGGGGGTGGGGGGTGGTGACATCTTGAATTGGGCTTGTGTAGGGGGTAAAGTAGCCTGCTTCATACGTGACATTGCTGTGATAGAGTTTTTCATGTTTAAGGCAATAGTCACTGTTCCAGAAGATAGTGCAGCAGCCACTCTGCCTGGGTTTCTCTCAGTTCAATAGAGAAAAGGCCTGTGGAAGAAGCCTCCACTGTCAGACAAATGCTGCAGCTCGGATAACCCAAAATGCTCTGGGCTATAGACCGTTGATGGACTGGAAGTGAGTAAGCACAAGCTGTAGCACAGAGACCTGATTGGAAAACCAGGAAGCCTTGGTTTTCCTTTGAAGAGTGATCTCCAGCTGACTCATTCCCTTCTGATTGGGAGTAAGGTGGGCCCCCCTTGATCCAGCTAAACAGCAGTGGACCACCCCCACAAATACCTTACTCACATTCCAGTGTCACTCCCAGTTCTGGGCACAGACAGGTAGTTTTGGGACTGGAGTTCTGGGCATGTGCTGGTGATAATTGGCCTCACACTCGGATTCCAGCGTTCTTGCTCACCTTGGTGCATTGCTCCCTGGCACGTGCCTGGTGTCAGCAAGCAGCTCCCAGGCACGTGCCTGGCAACAGGAAGCAGCACCTTGGCATATGAAGACAGTTGCTTTTGACTTCTCTCACTCAAATTCCAGCTGTTCTTTTCACTGCCACAACATGTTGCTGTGCCATTCCATCAGTACTGTCATTCCATTAGGGTTGCCCTTCTGTCCAGAATCCTAGTTTCTTAAGAAACACTATGTCTAAGAATATTTTGTTCAACTGAGCATGTGCTAGTTGAGACATTTTAGAACCTCGCTTATTGTTCTTCCAGTTGATCTTTAGATATTCCTGTGTACCAGCAATTGAGTTGCTGTCACCCAGCACATAATGCATGGTACACTTCTCATGGAACATCTTCTATACCAGTCTATACTGAATCATTAATAATGTATATTGTCAATTTTAATCAAAGAAATGTTTGTGATAAATATGATATTAAATTTCTTAAATTCAGTATTTCTTATATTTTATGAATACTAATAAATTATTTTATAAAACATTTTTACATTAAATTGAAACATTATTAATTACACTGTAAATAACTGGGTGGAAGTCTTTGTTAATTCTTCCATTTTTCTTTGCTAATCATCAGCTGAACAAAAGGTCCCCAGTTCAAACTCACCAGCCACTCAGTGGGGGGAAAAATAGAGGCAAACAATTTCTGTAAATATTTACAGATTTGAAAATAATATCGAAGAGTTTTACTCTGTCCTATAAGGGTGGATGTGATGCTGACTAAAATAAACAAGAACCTGAACATAAGTTATTCTTAGAAAAAAATAAGCCAGGCACACAAGAACAAATACTGAATTTGCCCATTACTATGAAAAAGCTAGGGAAAAGTATACCCACAAAATGAAATATTGTTTGATGATTGCCAAGAATAGCAGGAGTGCAGAAAGAAAAAGAAAATTAGGAATTTCTTTATAGACACATACTAAATTCAGTGAAAGGAACATCTAGATGAAATAAAGGGTGATAATTTTTTAAAAAAATTAAAAGAACCAAGAAGCCAAAGCAGCAGGAAGAATTAAAGATACTAAACAGTTGAATAGAATATTTCAAAAGGCAGCACGGGATGACAAAGTAAAATATTACAAAGAAATGTGCGAGGAGTTGGAGTCAGAAAATCAAAAGGGCCACACTCGCTCAGCATTTCTTAAGCTCGAGGAACTGAAGAACAAATTCAAACCTTGAGTTGCTATAATCAAGGGTGCTTTAGGAAGAATAATAAATGATCCAGGAAGTATTAAAAGAAGATGGAAATAATATACTGAGTCACTGTATCGAAAGGAATTGGCAGACACAGAAGAATTTAATGAAACAACATATGAGCAAGAGCCTATGGTGAAGAAAGAAGAAGTTCAAGCTGCTTTGAAGAAAATGGCAAAAAATAAGGCACCAGGAATAGATAGTATAACAAGTGACATATTTCACCTAACAGATGTTGCCTTGGACGTGCTGACCAAGTTGTCCCAGGATATCTGGAGAACAACCACTTGGCCAACTGACTGGAAGAGATCGATATTTGTTCCCATCCCAAAGAAAGGTGACCCAACACAGTGTGGAAACTATAGAACAATATCCTTGATTTCACATGAAGCAAGATTCTGCTGAAGATTATCCAAAAATGACTGGAACAGCATATCAGCAGAGAACTGCCAGAAGTTCAAGCTGGGTTTAGAAGGGGTCATGGTACTAGGGATATTGTAGCTAATGTTAGACGAATATTAGCTGAAAGCAGGGAATACCAGAGGAATGTCTATCTGTGTTTCATTGACTAATGCAAAGGCATTTGACTGTGTGGATCATAACAAACTGAGGCTGACTCTGAGAAGAATGGGAATCCCAGAACACTTGATTGTTCTAATGTGAAACCTATACTTGGACCAGGAGGCAGTCGTCAGAACAGAGCAAGGAGACACTGCATGGATCAAAATTGTGAAGGGCGTACGCCAGGGATTTGTCCTGTCTCCCTACCTTTTCAACCTGTATGCAGAACAGATTATCCGGGAGGCTGGGCTCTATGAGGATAAGTGTGGTGTCAGGATTGGTGGAAGATTCGTCAACAATCTGCGTTACGCAGATGACACAACCCTGCTTGCTGAAACTGAGGAGGACCTGATGCACTTGCTGCAGAGGGTCAAGGACTGCAGCCTACAATATGGATTGAGGCTCAATATCAAGAAGACAAAGATTTTCACCACTGGCAGCATCAGGATGGATGGTGAAGAGATTGAGATTGTTCACAGCATTAGTTTGCTTGGCTCCATGGTCAACACTCTTGGCACCAGTAGCCAGGAAATGAAAAGACGTATTGCAATGGGAAAGTCTGCTGTTAGGGACCTCTCCAAAGTACTGAAGAGCAGTGGTGTCTCTCTGGAGACTAAGGTGCATCTCATACAGGCCATGGTCTTTGCTATCACTTGTTATGCATCAGAGAGTTGGACGGTGACTAAGGAAGATAGAAGGAGAATTGATGCCTTTGAGCTGTGGTGCTGGAGAAGAGTATTGAGGGTACCACTGACTGCTAGGAAAACAAACAGATTCATCCTGGAAAGCGTTAAACCAGGCTGCTCCTTAGAAGCAAGAATTCTGAGGCTTCATCTGACATACTTTTGTCATGTTGTAAGGAGAGAACAGTCTTTGGAGAGGGACATCATGCTTGAGAAGGTGGAGGGCAGTCACAGGAGGGGAAGGCCCTCTATGAGATAGATTGATTCAGTGACTGGGGTAATCGGGATGGGTATGTCGTAGACAGTGTGTTTGTCACAGGACAGAATAGGGTTTAGGGCTGTTGTACCTAGGGTCACTATGAGTTGCAAGCGATTTGACAGCACATAACAACAACAAACAAATATATCACATGTGCTTTATTAACATAAAACAAGTAATAATAGCTTCCTTGAAGGTATCACTGTAAAATTTACTTCAAAAAGTAAATTTTAGAATGTACCATGTCATATCACAAAAAAAAACAAAAAAAAAACCACAAACATGCTTCTGGAAACTCTATGAACTTTGATAAATGTCAATAGTTATAGAAAGGCTTCAGGTCTTTTGTTCATAGGGACAAAATAATTCATGCTGACTTGAGGGCAATCAACAACAATCACAAAAACATTATCTATATCAATATAGGCTTGTTCATAAGGTTTAGAAATTGTGTATTGGGTTAATAGCTTTTTCTTAGAAATCATATATATATGTATATATATATATTATACAATTTTTATTTTATACTGGTTTATTTACAAAGTTCCTATACATTGTTTTCACACTGAATCTCTCCTGTTTCCTTTACCCACCCTTCCCTCCGTCCATTAAATGTGCTACACTCTGATTGATTACCTTTGCTCCCCCCGATCCTTACCCCTTTTCTCTCACACTCTCCCCCTTAGATCCTAATATACATTTTGCTAGTTATCTATTACTACAATAATGATTATTATCGTTATGGTACTGAGTTAGTTCACTTAGCATAATACTATCCAGACCCTCCCAAGTTATGTAGTAATTTTGAAAAGTGTTGCTCCTACATGCTGCATATTCCCTTGTGTGAATGTACCATAATTTCTCAATCCATTTGATTGTGGTTGGACTTTTGGGCTGTTTCCACGTTCTTGTGATGCTGAATAATGCTGCTATGAATAATGGTGTACAAATCTCAGTTTGTGCCTCAGTTCTTGTTTTCTCGGGGCATATTTATTTCATGCAGTGGAATAGCTGAGCCATATGGAATTTCTGTGTTCAGCTTTTTGAGAAAACGGCAAATCGACTTCTAGAGTGGTTGTACCATTTTACAATCTCACCAGCAGCGTATAAGAGTTCCTAGCTCTCTACATCTTTTCCAACATTCATTACTTGCTGTCCTGTTTGCCACTGCTACTTGGGTGAGGTAATATCTTGTTGTGTTTTTTATTTGCATCTTTCTTGCTGCCAGTGATTTTTGGCTTTTCTTCATGCTTCTCCTGGTTATTCAAATAATCTTCCTCTGTGAAAAGTCTTTCCGTGTCTTTTTGCCCTTTTAATAATTGTGTTATCAGTCTTTATCTTGTGGAGGCCCTGTAGAATTCTGTAAACTTTTTATATGAGACCATTGCCTGAAATGGCGCTGCCAAATGTTTCTTTCCAGTCAAGAAGTTTTCTTTTCACTCTGTTGGAAAACGTTTTTGATGTGCACAGGGATTTAATCTCTAGAAGGTCCTGTTCATCAGTTTTATCCTCTTCAGTTTGTGCATTTCTGGCTGTATTTGGCAGTCTCTTTATACCATAGAATAGGGTACCTAGATTTGATCCCAATTTGTCTCTTATGAATTTTACAGTTATGGACTGTACTCCCAGGTCTCTGGTCCACCTTGAGTTCATTTTTGGGTATGGTGTGAGGTGTGGATACTGTTTCAGCTTTCTGTAGGTAGCAATCTTATTTTAGGCAAGAATTTTTAAAGGAAGAATGTTACAGCTATCACCAGGCTTAACCTCCAAGCCTGACTATTCTTTCAGAAAAACCTGATGATTTACATGTCCTGACAAGGCAACTAGGTGCCTGGATCCTGATAAGGCACTGGGCCTGATCACACATTGACAGGACCCCATCCCCAAATTCTGGAGCAAATTAACACTCTCTCTGGTTGTCCCTGAAAACTTCTATAAAAGGAAACTGTCTCTATCTTCTTGCACACCACTCTGATCCTCTCTGCTAGTGGTCATCTGGTGTCTCTCTAAAGTCTACTAATAAAAGTGTGCTTCCTACTTAGGACCAGCTTCTTTCTTTCTATCTCTTGCCCTCAAATCTTTTGTCTATCTAACAATTTTAATCATGTAAGTGTATTGATATATACAGGCTGTCTTTAGGGAGCTCTGTAAGAAGCTGCACTGCAATCCCAAAGCTACATGGTTAGAATCCGTTAGCTCCTTTGTGGGAGGAAGAGCAATCTCCTCCCATGTGATTTACTGTCTCTGGAAATATGCTGGAGAGTCACCTATAGGTCAGTTCAGAAGAGATGGTACACAACAACAGCATCAATAACGGGCTGTCTTAGGGAGCTTTGGTGTTCTAGTATTTTAGGAGTTGTACGGCCAACCCACAGGCAGGCAATTCTAATTTACCAGCTACTCCATAGGAAAAAAGATGTCTGGACAATCGGCTGTGTGATTTACTGCCTCTGAAAATCTACTGGATGGTCAGCTGTGAGTCAGTTTTGACTCTTTAAAACATAACAATAATGACACATTGTCCTCAAAAAAAAAAAAGTTTGATGTTAGAATTACCTACAGGGAAAATTTTACTTAAACATTATCAATTTTTGCTCAAACACCATACAAAAATAATATTACTCTTCTTACAATATCATCTACATTAGTCCACATCACCAGAATCTATGTGTTACAAGACTACCAACTAGACACTGCTTTGTTATTGAGATACCTTTTCCATTCTTGGGAAATATCAACTTTCAAATGTCTGTGAATAAATTAAGCTGTAGTATCTGTCCATATAGTGTAAAACCTTTGTCTCAGTGATTTTGTGTCAGACTACAAAAAGGGTGTAACAGTGAGAAACTAGTATGTACCTATGTTTCTGAGAGACTAAAATAGTGAATAAAGATGTATATCAATCATCCTAGCATAAATTGATGAGCACATCCAGAGCTGCTTCTGTTAGTTCAAGCTTCTCAATTGATATTCCATCGATTCTTCAGGCCTTTTTTTGTGTCATTGCCTTCAGTGCGGCTTGAACTTCTTTCTTCATTGCCATTGGCTCTTGTTCATGGGATACTTCTGGAAATGTAAAGTGATAATCAATCCTTTCTGATAGAGTAACTCCATGTGTTCTTTCTGTAGCTTGCCAAGGAAGAACAGAACCCAGTTGAGGCCAAGAAAGACAGTTTATTGAGGAGAAACTACTGGGCTGGCTCCAAAGCAGAGGCCAATCCACTCTTAAAGTTAGAGAGGGATTTTATATTGACTTACAAGGAAATTGGGGAAAAGGATGTTCACAGTTGTTTTTTACAAACAGGGAAGTGGGTTGGGGTCTCAGATAACTATTCCTGGGAAATGGAGATAGGGAAATTTCACATCATTAACAGACAGAAACAGAGCCACAGTTGCTCCTTCCTGCGGTTAGATCATTTCAGTAGCTATTCTGGGAAAGGAAAAGAGAGCAGCTCCACAGCCCTAATACTTTCCATCTTCTTTTGTTATGTCCTTGCATATTTCAAGATTTGCCCAAAGCATCTCTCAGTATTGCAGCTCAAAGCTTGGCTTTGTTCTCCAGTTCCCTTAACTTGTGAAATACCAAGGAGATTCTTCTCTTTTGTTTCTCCAACACCAGTTCTTTGTACATTCCATTATACTAATTAGCTTTGTCCATCTAACATCATGATAGATGGAGAAAAGATTGAAATTGTCAATGCTTTTATCTTACTTGGATCCACATTCAACATCCTTGGCACATGCAGTCAGGTGATCTGGATAAATATTGCTTCTACTCTCAAGGACCTTTTTGAAATTCTGCAGAACAATGTAAGTTTGAAAACTGAGGTGAACCTGAGGTGAACTGAGGCCATGGTCTTTCCAGGCACTTTCTATGCAAATGAAAGCTAGGTAATGAGTAAGGATGAAAAAAAAGAATGTATTCCTTTGGTATATGATATTGAAGAAGAGTACTGAATATTCTACGGACAGTAAAAATAACAAACAATTATATCTTGAAGAAAGTGCACCCAAAGTGCCACTTGGACACAAAATTAAAGTTTCATCTCATATACTTTGGACATGTTATTAGAAGAGGCTATTCCTAGAAAAGGACACCATGCTTAGGAAGATAGAGGGTAAATGGAAGATAGGAAGACCCTCAATTAGATGGCTTGACACAGTAACTGCAGCAATGTTCTCAAGTACATCTGAGATTAAGTGATGGCACAGAACAGGATGGAGTTCAGATCTGTTATTCATAGGGTCATTATAAGTCATACTGGACTCCTAACAATGACAACAATGGAATTGGAAAATAAAGCATAAATGTAATTAATAAAATTAAATTTTACTAAGTATATAATGAATTTCTTGTGTCACTCAGTTTTTCAAACGTGTTGCACAACATTCTATAATGAAATATTCGTTTACATAAATTCCATGATAACAATTAAAACTCAACATCAATAAAACAAAGATTCTCACCACTGGGTCAATTGGCAGCATCATGATAGATGGTGAAGAGACTGAGGTTGTTAACAGCTTCAGTTTAATTGTCTTTACAATCAATACTTTTGGTACCAGCAGCCAGGAAATTAAAAGATGAATTGCATTAGGAAGGCTGCTGTCAGAGACCTCTCCAAAGTACTGAAGAGCAATGATGTCAGTGTAGAGACTAAGGTGTGCCTGATACAGGCCATAGTCTTTGCAATTACTTGCCATGCACCAGAAATCTGGACAATGACTAGAGGTAATAGAAGGAGAATTGATGCCTTTGAGCTGTGATGCTGGATGAGAGTATTTAATAAACCATGGACTGCTAGGAGAATGCAAGTTCATCCTGGAAAGGGTGAAGCCAGGCTGCACCTTGGAGTCAAGGATTCTGAAGCTTCAGCTGACATATTTTGGACATGTTTTAAGGCGAAATCAGTTCTTGGAAAGGGACGTCATGCTTGGGAGTGTGGAAGGACAGCACAAGAAAGGAAGACCCTTGATGAGATGGATTGATTCAGTGACTGGGGTAATGGGGGTAGGTGTATCAGAGACAATAAGATTGGCATAGGATAGAGCAGGGTCTAGGACTGTTGTACATAGGGTCGCTATGAGTCACAGGTGACTTGACAGCATATAACAGTAACAGTAATAGTACAAGTGAACACAAGTCATCCTTTTGTTTCATGGATATAATCAAAGAGGTAAAATCTATGAGTTCTGAAACCACTTAAAAGACCTAATCACCTTCTAATAAAAAAATTACATTTTTAAATTTTTTTTTCAAATTATTTTTTCTTTCTAATGGACTATAAAGGGAACTCTGGTGGCCTAGTGGTGAGTAACTCCATTGCCAACATGAAGACATGTGGTTTGAATCCACCAGCTGCTCCACAGAAGAAAGATGGGCCATCTCTTCCTATATGATTTACTGCCTCTTAAAACTCACTGACATGTCAGTTTTGAGTCGCTTCCAGATGGACTTCCCTAGTTTAAGGGAAGTTTAAGCCATCACTTAATCTCAGAGGTACTTGAGAACATTGCTGCAGTTACTGTGTCAAGCCATCTAATTGAGAGTCTTCCTCTCTTTTGTCTACCCTCCATCTTCCTAAACATGGTGTCCTTTTCCAGGAATAGCCTCTTCTAATAATATGTCCATCATAACAGTCATTAAGGATTTCATCTTTCTTGGATCCATAATCAACACTTTTGTTACCATCAGTCAAGAAATTTTAAAAAAAAGTATCGCACTGGAAAAATCTATTAGGGATCTTTCCAGAGTAATAAAAAGCAATGATGTCAGCTTAAAGACTAAGGTGCACCTGATGCAAGTTTTGTCAACAACTGTTTCTTATACATCTGAAAGTTGGCTAATGAATAAAGATAACAGAAGAAGTATTAATGTCTTTAATTTGTGGTGCTGGTGAAGAGTATTCAATACTCCATGGACTGCTTAAGGAACAAGAAAATCTGTCTTGAAGGAAATGCAACCAGATAGCTCCTTAGAAGCAGGGATGGTGAAACTATATCTCACTTACTTTGAGCATGTTCTCTGTAAGAACCAATCCTTGCAGAGAGGCATCATGCTGGAAAAGATTCTCAGCGAAATGAATTAACACAGTGACTATATCAATGGGCTCAAGTATGTCAGAGATAATGAAGATAGTGCAGGACAGGACAGGATTCAGATCTATTGTTCTTAAGATTGATATGAGTGGTAGTCAACTTGATGACACGTAACAACAACAACAGATTGAAGAGTTCGTAATGTGTTGCTGTGTTTCTCCACTATTCAAATCCACTAGCAGAGAAACATAGGCAATCTTCTTCTGTTAAATTTATATCCTTGGAAACCCAGTGGAGGGTCTCTATTATGATGGATAAACTCAATGGCAATGAGTGAGTGAATTTATGGTAATTCACTAAGTATATGGTAAACGTCACATCACTATAATTCATTATTATCAGACGGTTAAAAAATTAATTGCTTTTACTTGTGTGAATGGGAGGAAACAATAGCTCTAGAATGAATAGAATACACTCATACAATCAAGTCAGGATTAAAGGAGACAACATATGCAAACTTCTTTGCACAATATCTAACATTACTATTATTACCAGTTATAAAATAATAGCCATGACTACTGAAGAACCTAATTCCAAACACTTGCACTGCCATATACCAAGACTATGATAGTCAGTGAATTCTGAGCTTCAATTTCTCATCCTAAAAACTGGGGCTAGTAGTATCCATGAGAAAGGTAGTTGTAAAAATGAATTTGCCCTGAATTTTGTTAAGTGCTTAATGAATTTGAACTGCTGTTTATTTGTGGATGTGAAGAGGTAAGGAAAAGTTGGAGTTCTCACAAGGATGTAGATAATGGCAGAGCCTTTAAAAAAAAGTTTATTATTCTATAGCTGTCAGAAAAGGCAAAGGAAAAGAAAGATAGGAAAATGAAAGAGAAAAAAAAGCATTAACATACAGTATATAAAATGCATTCCTTAATCAGCCATCCATATTTATTAGATTTTTTAAAGAGCATCCAGTGCCTTAAAAGGTTTTTGAGAGCTATGTTATTTTTAATAAAGTCTCATGTGAAGCACCAAATAAGCTCTTAAAAAGCCTGGAAGTGCAGTTCCATTCAATTTCTATCAATAGGAATTGCCCAGGTGTAATGTGCTTCATGCAGCGTATATCCAGGGAGCCAACCCACTGCATTCTTCCCAGTGCAGCCTTTGAGGTGCCCCTCCTGGGGAGCCTTTCCCAGGATGTGTTGGAAAAGATCAGAAAGCAAATATGGAAATCACTAGCCATCTTTTGATTTCAAAATGTACCTTGTTGTGCAGTTACCTGGTTGACATGTGAATGAAGAAGAACTCAAACAAAACATCAAGTCTCATTGAGTAAGGATTCAGAATAAGTGCTATTTTCTTCCCAGATATAGCACAAATAGCTTAGCTGTAACTGGATGGTTTTCTTCCTTTTTTATAGCTTTTGGAGAGGAAATAGATTAACTCTTGAAAGAAGGCCAATGGCCCGTAAATATAGCATGTTTTAGACAGATTTTTATAAACATCTGGTTCTTTCTCATTCACAGAAAATTTGCCCTTATATATTAAAAATGCCTCACTTCATCTTTTCTAACATCTGTGTTAGTAGTGTGTGATTGGTGAAAGAGGAAAATTTTATAATTAGAGATATATACATATACCCAAACCTAAATTTAGTCTAAATGAACTTTCAAAAAGTTGTAAAAGATTCTGTTCAGATTCTCTTTTCTCCAATGGATTACTCTGAAAAACAACTGGGACTCAATTTAGAGTTTTCTGGCAGCAAGCAAGAGAAATGTCAAACTCACAGTTTTACTTTATTGAAGGCCCTCTTAGGAGTCCAATGGAAAGAACTGTGTGTGCCTGGTAGCCAGAGATCAGTAGGAGGTAATATTTAGTTTATTAATGTGTCTTTGATTTTTTTCATAGTGTTGATGCCTCGTATTAAAAACTAAGACTTTGATCCAATTTTCCCTTAACCCTCCCTCTAATGGAAAAGAGCTATGAAAAACAGATAAAGTTAACAAGATGTTGCATAAAATCAAAGTGCATTTCAGTAATCCCAAGATATTCAATACATTCCATTTGCCTGTGCATTGGAATGGCTCCGTAAATTATGTTCCACTTGTAAATATTGAATTTTAATATTCAAGTGCCAGCAGTGCACAACGTTCTATATATAATATTCTTGACCTCTGGAAGCTTAGATTTTATAATAACAAAGTTAATAATTTGTTTTCACAATGATTTTCTTATTTTGTATTTTATTAACATGGCAAGTTTATTCGTTATGCATTGATTGAGTTCCTATATATCCTTCATATAGAATTAAACTATATTTTTGAAGAATACAGTCAAGTGCAAATTCAATGATCAAGAAACTTTATTGCAAAGTGTTAAATTCTGATATTTAAATGGTTAATAAACTATTGATTACCTTGCAGACAACTGATACAAAATCAAGTATACTTGATTTCTTACTGTGACTTATCCCTCAATAAACTCAAGAAATAGCAATAATCATGCAAATGTCAATTAAAGACATGAAAGCTTTGTGTAAATAATAACTAGATCTTACGAGGTTAACTTGTTATTTAGTGGTTTACCAACAATATATTAGGGAGATGGAATGATGATTAAATGACAGGGAAATATACTTAAAACCTAATGCTGTTAAATTTAAAAATTAGTTCTATATAGAATGTTCTGTAAAGACCAGGTTGCCTGAATAACCACAAAATAACCTGTGACTGCAAGATATTATGGTCCTGGTACTGAATTTTGTTTTGGGTATTTATTGTATGCTAATGTCTAGTTTAATTCTTGAGTTTATTTGGTTTTTTGTTGGCTTTTTAAAAGTTCATCAGTGATTTAGCAATCTCCTCCCACAAATGTTTATAGCCTCAGAGGCCTAATTGAGAACCACTATGAGTCAGAACCACATCAGCTGTGGTGAGGTTGTTTTGGGTGAGTGATTTATAGAAACTAGATTATTTTAAATGATATTATTTTTATAATGTCTATGAAACTACATTCTGCTTATTCAATTCCTTATACTAGCACTTAAATTCTAACACTTTAAACTCTGCTTCCCATCTCACTCTCTCCTTTTGTTTTAGACAGAGCTTTTTTATCTGATTTACATCATTCTAGGTGTCATAACAAAACATGGGACTGTATTGTAATTTTTAGTGCTTTAAATAATTTTGATGATGGAACAAAACACAATAGAGTTGACCATTGCTCACTTTCAGCCATAAGTTTTGAAGAATTATTTGAGAAGTACTCTGCTTGATCAGAATAATACAAGACTGACAAGAGGTTATGTTGGGTCCCCAGAAAGTCAAAATCCATTTGCACATTCACATTACAATAGTAAAAGTAATGATTAAATAGAGACACTGTTTTTTCAAGAACAAGAAAATTGAAATAGGAGAAAGAAATAGAAACAAAAAACAGAGTGACTATGGCTTTATAGACCCTGAAATAAGTTAATAAAAGTAGTTTTTATTGTCCCGATGTCTTTTGAATTCACATTATAACATGTATATCCTTTCATAAAACTCATCTTTACTAGAGACAATTTGGATAATTGTTCTTGTAATTAATATATACCTTAACAAATGAAGTAACTGGACAATTGAAGAATGTTTTCAAATGTTAAGTGAAATTAGACAATTGAGTCAAATAATATGAAATATAATCTTAACAAAAATTATCATAAATAGATGTAGAAAAATTTTAAACATGAAAAAAATTAAATGTCCTTAAATTCACATAATAAAGATTACATCATAGATGCTGTTATAGATTGCTGTGTCCCTTACAAATGTGTATAGTCCTTTCTAACTTCTGTGTCTCTGGTTATACACACACTTGGAAATGAATTTCCTGTTATCTTAATTAGTATATCCTGACCTAATCTATTTGAGATATAAAAGAAGTTAAACAAGCAAGCTAAGAACCAGAGAATAGGGACACAAAGAGAAAGTGACACAAAGTCACTTAGGAACAGAAATTCAAAGACAAAGAGCCTCCTTCTAAAGATGACAGAGAAAAAAGACCTTTCTCTAGCATCACAATCTTTGAGAAATAAAATTCTGTGCTTGTTAGTCACTCACAATATTTCTTTCATAACAACACTAGATAACTATATATGGGATCTACCTTTTAGAACTCATCCTAATAAACATTGTTGCTATGTGTCATCTAATCAACTACAACTCATAGCCACCCTTTGAACAATGGCTCTGAAACTTGCCCGATCCTGAGCTAACTTCATCATCTCCAAAATACTTGACTCTACTGCCTCAGTCTCTGTGTTAATTAATCTTATCCAGGCCTTTCTTTCTTGCATTCATCTTCCACCTTTCCAAGCATGATGTTCTCTTCCAAGGACTAGTGCCTCCTGACAATGTACTTAGAGTATTCAAGATGGAGTTTAAAGATACTTGCCTCCAAGGATCAATTTAATTTAACTATCTCTAGTTCAAGCTGAAGATGAG
>NW_006399817.1:11709709-11713632 GCF_000299155.1 Elephantulus edwardii | reverse complement strand
AACAACAACAACAAGGACAGAACTGTCTATTCTGTTGGCGGTACATGGTATGTTCAATACTCTCTTCAAGCACCACAGCTCAAAGATTTCAATTCTTCTTATATCCTTAGGCATTGTCCAACTCTTAGATGCATAGCAAACAATTGAGAAGACAATGATTTGTATCAGGCACACTTTTGGTTTTAGACTCACGTCATTGTTTTTTATCATTCTGGAGATGTTCTAGTCAGATTTTCTCAGTGCAACTCATCTTTTGATTTTCTGACTCCTAGTGTCAGAAGTTTTCATCCTGAATAAAAACCCGTTTTTCCTTTATGATTGCTGGTGGTAAGTGGTAATATTCATGTAGAAATTAAGGAAAAGAGATGTTAAAGAATGAACTACACCTTTTTAAGAGAAAAGATTTTATTTTAAGCAAGAGTAATTGGTAATAATCCATTTAGAAGACAAAACACATAATAATTCTCAGATTATTTTATATGTCCAGCATAACTTTGATACCAAAACCTCTAACATACAAGAGAAAAAAAGATCATTACAGTGTAATATTTGTCATGAATATAGATACAAAAGTATTCAACCAAGTGGTTAATTAAACATTTGAAAATTAGTTTAATTCACAATAACATCACAATAAGGGAAATTGAAGAGTAAACACAAAGCAAACCACACAATTATCTTGATACAGAGAAAAAAACCAATTGGTAAAATTAATTTTTCAGTTAAGGAATCTGCAAATTAGGAATAGAATAATTTTTTTTAACATCTGATAAAGTCTACCTGACAAAACCAAAGCAAACCTATATTGTTTTCAGTGGTGACATTCCGTGCTGAGACATCACTTTCTCCTTAAAATCAGGAACAGGGCAAGGATGTTCTCCTCGTACCCTTTTTGTTCATTGTACTAGACTTAGGTAATGTATAAAATAAGGGGGGGGGAAAGGTGGATGATTTTAATCTGCAGCCCTCAGACCTGGTTTTAATTGTTTTTGGTCAAACATTCTTCTAAGTGACACTGGTCTTTCCATTTGCTGTACAGAGGTAACTTGTGGTTGCTGTAATGCTGAACACTGTGACACTGGTGCCAAATGTGATACTGGTTACCCATGGAGGACATGTTTGCTGGAATGTCCCAATTAAAACAAGCTTAGAAGCAGGAGTGGCATCCACTTCTGAAATAGCTTGCCTCTGGAAATCCTATTAACTTAGAGAAATAATGAAAAATATAAACTTGTTCAGGTCTTTCGTTCATAGGGTTTCTATGAGTTACCCATGACTCAACGACACCTAACAATAACAGGGTCAGAGTGTTGATTGTGGTTCCAAGAAAGAGGAAATTATTAACAACTTCAATATTTTCTCCATCTATCATGATGGTTCCTTTTACCCTGATGGTGAGGACTTTTGATTTCTTGATGTTGAGATGCATATGAAAGGTGCAGTCCTTTATCTACCATACTAAGTGCTACAAGTCCTCCTCAGTTTCAGTGAGCAAGGCTATGTAATCTGCATAACATAGGCTGTGAATGTTTTTCTCCAAATCTGATGCCACATTCTTCTTTATAAAGTTATTGATATCTTTAAGGGTAGATTTCAATATTCTGTTTTGCAGACTTTTTGCAGGAGAAAAAGTGTCTATTAAAAACAAGAAGTCTTTCTTTTTTAATAAATTTTAAAAATATGTAAGTCAATTAATGAAGATTTATTGGTTATATAATTCATTCTCTGCTATTTAAACACCATACTACTGTCTTTCTAAAACTAGCCAAGCATATTATGAATGGCCCTGGGGGGGGTGGGGTTTGAATACACCACGTATTACAAAAATGATCTTGGCTGTCTGTGTTTTATTGACTATGCAAAGACATTTGACTCTGTGGATCACAACAAATCGTAGCTAACCTTGAGAAGAATGGGATTCACAAACCACTTGATTGTGTTCATGGGAAACTTATCCTTGGACCAGGAAGCAATCGTCAGAACAGAGCAAGGAAACACTACATTTTTCAAAATCAGGAAAGAAATGTGTCAGGGATATGTCCTGTAACAGATCATTTGAGAGGCTGGCCTTAAGGAGGAATGTGACTTCAGGATTGGAAGAAGTTTTATCAACAATCTGCAATATGCAAATGATACAACTTTTCTTGCTGAAACTGAGGAGGACGAGAAGCATTTGCTGAAGAATGTCATAGATTCTAGTTGTCAATATGGATTGAAGGTCAACATCAAAAGACAAAGATTCTCACCACTGGATTCTCACCTCTAGGCCAATTGGTAGTATTATGAGAGATGGAGAAAAGATTGAGGTTTCTAACAATTTCAGCTTGCTTGGCTTCACAATCAACACTCTTAGTACCGTCAATCAGAAAATCAAAAGATGAATTGCATTGGGTAAGTCTGCTGTCAGGGACCTCTCCAAAATTTTAAAGAGGAATGATGTCAGTTGAGGGATTAAGGTACACTTGATCCAGACCACAGTCTTTGCATGAGAGAACTGGTCAATGACTAAGGATGACAGAAGAATCAATACCTTGACTTGTGGTTCTAGAGAAGAGTATTAAAAATATATGGACCAGGGAGCTCTGGTGGCCTAGTGGCAAGAAACTGTACTGCAATCACAAAGGTACGTGGTTCAAGTCCACCAGATGTTCTGTTGGAGAAGGAGGGACAATCTCCTCCTGTACCAGTCAGATCTGATTTGATGGTACACACAAACACACGAATAATAAAATTTAAAAAAATACATAGACCAGCAAAAGAACAAACAGGTCTGTCTTAGGGTGAAATCAACTTTTTTTCTTAGAGACAAGGATTTGAAGCTTTGTCTCACCTCACATACTTTGGACACAAGGTTAGGAGGGACTAGTGCTTAGAGAAGGACAAGATGCTTAAAAGAGAGGAAGGACAGCACAGGAGGGGAAGTCTCCTGATGAGATTGATTGACACAGTAACTAGGATAATGGGAGTAGGTATGTCGGAGTCAGTGAGACTAACTCAGGATTGGGTAGAGTTAGAGAGGTTATGTATAAGGTCACTAAGAGTTGCAGGCAACTAATGGCACATAACAACAATATACTGCAAAAGATAGATAGATATAGATATATAGATATATAGATATATAGATATATAGATATATAGATATATAGATATATAGATATATAGATATATAGATATATAGATATATAGATATAGTTGTTATTGTTAGGTGCTATTGAGTTACACAACTCATAGTGATGCTATGAGTGGAAGGTTTGAGCACCGATCATAGAGTTTCCAAGGCAAGCCATTTCAGAAGTGGATGCCACTCCTGCTTCCAAACTTGTTTTAATAGGGAAGCTCCAGCAAACACTGTCCACCATGGGTAATCATTATCACATTTGGCACATCAGTGTCACAGTGCTCAGCATCACAGCAACAATGAGTTACCTCTCTACAGCAATGCATGAACCAATGCTATACCACCTA
Source organism: Elephantulus edwardii (assembly GCF_000299155.1). Lineage (NCBI taxonomy): Eukaryota > Metazoa > Chordata > Mammalia > Macroscelidea > Macroscelididae > Elephantulus > Elephantulus edwardii. Next base: position 11,710,167 of record NW_006399817.1, on the reverse strand, counting down.
GAAGAATGTTTTACAGAAAAAACGATTTAAATCAAGCTTGAGGGCCACAGTCCCTTTGGGGCCCTTTGGGGATTTAAGCTACCACCTGCCTTAAAATATAGGCCAAGCCTCGAGGTCTCATTCCTGGGGGGAAGAGCAACCGCATATCAAACCCAAGCCCGAAGGAAGCACACAACCCCACAAACTTGCGATTACTTGAGCACGAGGACCACCATGCCATGCTTGGGCAGCAAGAAGCCACAGAGACTGAGGGCGGAGTCATCCAGGAAACAATATGGCCTCCTTCTCCTCCCCCTTCACAGGGATTCGGTCTATTCCTTCCATCTTATTTTGATGCTTTCTGGGTCATTAAATATATTGCCCATGTTGTTTTTGTTGTTATGTGCTGTCAAGTCGTTTGTGACTCATAGTGACCCTATGTACAACAGCCCTAAACCGTGCTCTATCCTGTGCCAATC
>NW_006399817.1:11686363-11706221 GCF_000299155.1 Elephantulus edwardii | reverse complement strand
AATATACCATGGACTGCTAGAACAAACAGGTTTGTCCTAGAGAAGGTGAAGCTGGAATGCTCCTTGGAGTCAAGGATTCTGAAGCTTCGTCTGACATACTTTGGGCATGTTGCAAGGAGGGACTGGTCCTTGGAGAGGGACGTCATGTTTGGAAGATTGGAGGGGCAGCGCATGAGAATAAGACCCTCAATGAGATGGATCGATTCTGTGAGTGGAGTGGCGGGAATGAGTGTGTTTGAGATGGCGAGGTTGGCACAGGATAGAACGGCATTTAGGGCTTTTATCCATAGGGTCGTTATGAGTCGCAGGCAGCTCAATGGCACATAACAACAACAACAACTACATATCTAAAAGTCCATAAAACCACCAGAGAAATATTTGCAACTTATATGTTACTGTGCTCACTAAGCTTATGTTTCCACTTGGCAGCCTATGATTCTCTGGTTTGGCAGTTGTGGTGCAGTGATTCTCCTGATTATATTTGATTGAATATAATTTTTTGACATTATCTGTTATGAGGCCTACTGATTGAGGGAGATTTTTTTAAGGGTATGCTCTTTTTTGTGTATACTGAGAAGTCTGGCAAGGTTGGCTGGCTTTTTCCCTGGTCTCCACGATGCACCTGGACTTTTTTTGGTTCCTTGGACCTTACCTGGTTCCTGCTTTACTTTTGGGCCTTTGATTCATCGGCCTGCCAAGCTAGTTCACTTTATCAATTTAACTCAATCAGTACTAAAAAAAAATCTTCTTTAACATGATTTTTTTTACTCTTACCTAGGTTTATAAAACTATTAGTCCAATCCTCTCAATTTAAAGGTAAGAAAAGCAGATATCCTGAATTTACTGTTGTCTTACACCCTGATTACTTGCCATTCTCCTATAAAGAGAGATTTTTGTTAGTAGATATGGGTGTGAATTGTGAGTGGTACTGGATTAGGGAATCTGGCATATATGTCACTTCCCAATTACTATCAATTTAGGAAGACTTTACCATGTTAAGTACCAGGATTTTATTTTTTTATAAGTCTGTGTCTATTTTCTTGTCGTAGTGAAGCTATTTTAATAAATGCAAATTCTTTAACATGGCCATGCCCCTAATATTTTAAGAACTATTTTTCTGAGAGTAATTAATCACTTATCTGAGAAAAAGGTAAACAAATTAAAAAATATAACCATACTCTGAAAGTACCTAACTCTAAAATAAAAGTATCCTCCTTAATCTGAAGCATGCTATTTTCATAATTTTTCCCAATAGTAAGCATGGCATATAGTTTGCCATTATCTGTTGTTTTTGTCATTGTTGCGTGCCATCAAGTCACTTGTGACTCATAGAGACCTTATATACAAAAGCCCTAAACCCTGATCTATCCTGTGCCAACCTTATTGTCTCTGACACACCTACTCCCATTACCATAGTCACTGAATCGATCCATTTCATTGAGGGTCTTCTTCTCTTGTGCTGTCTCTCCACCCTCCCAGACATGATGTCCCTCTCCAAGGTCTGGTCCCTCCTTGCAACATGCCCAAGGTATGTCAGACAAAGGTTCATAGTCCTTGCTTCCAAGAAGCAGCTTGGTTTCACCCTCTCCAGAACAACCCTGTTGCTTCTCCTAGCAGTCCTTGGTATATTCAACACTCTTTTCCAGCACACAGCTCAAAGACACCAGGTCTCTTTCTATTATCCCAAGTTATTGTCCAACTCTTTGATGCATAGCATTCAATTACAAAGACTATGTATGGCCTGTATCAGGCACGCTTTATTCTCCAGCCTAATGTCATTGCTCTTCAGTACTCTGGGGAGGACTCTGACAGCTGACTTTCCCAATGCAATTCTTTTCTTGACTTCCTGGCTGCTGGTACCAAGAGTGCTGATTGTGGAGCCAAGCAAACTAAAACTGTTAACAATCTCAATCTTTTCACCATACATAATGATGCTGCCAATTGACCCACTGATGAGAACCTTTGTTTTCTTGATGATGTTGAGTTTCAGTCCATATTGAAGGCTTCAGTCCTTAACCTTCTGCAGCAAGTTCTTCAGGTCCTCCTCAGTTTCAACAAGCGATGTTGTGTCATCTGCATAACTCAGGTTGTTGATTAATCTTCCTCCAATCCTGACACCACATTCCTCCTTGTACCGTTCAGGTTCCCTGATGATCTGTTCTGCATATAGATTGAAATGGTATGGAGACAGAACACATCCCTGGCCATTTATGTTACCAAATAATTTTGCCCAGATTATCACCATTCTCCTGGTATCAGAGGACTAAAACATTAAGAGAAAAATGTAAGAAATTTAAGAGTAGGCAAGAATTTTAAAAAGCACAAATAGACTTTTCAACATATCACTTAAATTCATGGAAATATGAAATGGAGAAAACATAAATCATGAGATACGTCTTTAAGAGATGAGACATCTTGGAATAGGCCTGCAGGTGCCAGCTGCCAGCACACCACTACATTTTATCAAGAAGCTTACAAACAGTCATAGGTGAGAAATCTCTCCAATAGTTAAATGCTAGGAGGTGATAGATAAATATGTTTTTATCTTGAAATCTACAAATGAATCTACAACATCTTTTATATATTGTCCAAGAGTATGTTCCAACCCAAGGAGAAGATTGACAATACTTACTGTTAAAGTACTTATAGGTGAGCTTGAACTCTTAAGCATTGGGTTAGGAATCTATTTATTAATTAGGGACAAATTAGGGACTCATACAAACTTGAGTTTCTTGGGGAAAATTGTTTACAGGTAATCATAACTGAACTTTTTGTGTGAGCTTGTATTCCTGAATATTATTCTTCCACCTAGATATTTGAATAACAGTAAAAGGTTATATGTTGTTATATGCCATCAAGTCACATATGACTCATAGTGACCCTATGTACAACAGCTCTGAATCCTTCTCTATCTTGAGCAAACTTCATTGTCTCTGACACATATATCCTCATTACCCCAGTAACTGAATCTATACATTTAATTGAGGGTCTTCCTTTCTTGCATTGTCCCTCCATTCTTCCAAGCATGATGTCCCTCTTCAAGTACTAGTTCCTCCATGCAATGTGCCCAAAGTATGTCAGAAGAAGCTTCAAAATTCTTGCCTCTGTGGAAAACACCCTCTCTAGAACATTTGTGTTTGTTCTCCTGTCAGACCATGGTATACACAGTACTCTTCTCCAGAACCACAACTCAAGTTCATTGGTTGGTTTTCTATCATTTTTAGTCACTGTTCAGGTCTGTGATGCAAAGCAAGTGATTGTGAAGACCATGACCTAGATCAGGTACACCTTAGTCTCTAGACTGACATCATTGTTCTTTACTACTCTACTAAGGTCCTTGATATCAGATTTTCCCAATGAAATTTGTCTTTGATTTCATAGCTGCTGGTACCAAGAGAGATGGTTGTGGAGCCAAGTAAGCTGAAACTGTTAACAATCTCTGTCTCTTCACCATCTATCATGATACTGCCAATTGGACCAATCTTTGTTTTCTTGATGTTGAGCTTCTATCCATATTTAAGACTTCAGTCCTTGACCTTCTGCAGCAATTATTTCAGGTCCTTCTCAGTTTTGGCAAGCAAGCTTGTGTCATCTGCATAACTTGAGTTGTTGATGAGTCTTTCTCCAATCCTGATGTCACATTCGTCCTCATAGAGGCCAGCCTCATGGATGATCTGTTCTGCATATAGATTGAAAAGATAGAGAGATAAGATGTATCCTTGGCATACACTTTTCCTGATTTTGAACCATGGAGTGTTTTCTTGCTCTGCTCTGATGACTGCCTCCTGGTCAAGTATAGGTTTCACATATTTCATTGACTATGCAAAAGCATTTGACTGTGTGGATCCCAACAAGCTGTGGCTAACTCTGAGAAGAAATAGAATCCCAGAACACATGATTGTACTTATGCAAAAACATTATATAGTAAAATTAATTTTTCCACAGTCTTAATACTTTTTTATTAAAAAAATAACTCATTTAACCAAAATTTAAAAGGCAGAGTAGCCTGAAATTTGGAAGTTTAGAGGACACAGTTTTTTTTGAAGTTGGCTTATTTATTCTGTTTTTGCAATATGTTTGATTTTCATTTTTCCCCTGATTTAAATTATAATATCACTGAACTTGATTGTAACCTTTTGTGTTAATTGAAATATAAAATTTTACTATGTCAAGCTACTGATTTTATATTTATTCAAGAGAATATAATGTCTTAAATCACACTAAGAATTTTTAACTGCTTATTATCTTATTCAAGAGAATCTTTGTCAGAAATCAATGATAAACTTATTCAGCAAAGAGAGAAACCTTGCCTCAAAGTAGTTCCACAACAAACTTGAATGATTCTATTTTCTCTGAGAATACAGGTAAAAGTGGTTTGATCTATCCTAGAAGTAAAAAAAAAAAGTGTAAATGAAATTTCACTTAGAATTTTTTTGTTGTTGTTCGATACAAATTTCTTTATTAATGAACCCTGGTAAGGTAGCACCTTTAAGTGTTCAATTACTAGTTGAAAAATTGGCCGTTCAAACCTACTACCTGCTCCTTGGGAAAGAGATAAGGTAGAATCTTCTTGTAATGATTTACAGCCTCAGAAACTGATGATATTTGCCATAAATTAGACTCAATAGCTGTGGATGTGGGTTTAGTTTGGGTTTCATTTGCTATTAAAATTAGTAAAAAAGGAAAAGTTTATTTTTAGGAAAGATAATAGAACACATGCATAACGGTCCTATCTTTCAATCTTGCTTAGTCAATTTATACATTAGCAACAAAGGAATAAACACAGTAGTATTTTTAGTGCCTCTGTTCCTATTCCATGCTCAAATGGAAAAGGCTGCTTCTTTTTGAGGTGGGGATTAGCTGCCTAGAATGTGCCTAGAAATTACACTGTGCTTGTGATCGAGAATCTAAAGTATAGACTGAAAAGTCAATCCAAAGTATAGAATCTATAACAGTGGAAAGGACATTTATGTTACAAAAACCATTGCAATCATAATGTACAGTGAATATTTTCAAGGAGGTTCAACCACTCATAAAATATATCCTTTTAATTTCTTTGTGTTTTTCCTGAATGAAATCAGAAGCATTAGTGACATAGACAAGTATATTGTAAACACCATATTCAAATGTCTCCTTAGAAAAATTTATACTGTAAAAACTCTAAAATATCATTTGTCAGTGGAAGTTCAAAACAATAAGTTCTTTGAGAATAATAAATGCTTTTGCCCTACATAAAATGTATAACAACCAAAAATTTCAGAGTTCTGACCCTATAAAAATTGTTAAATATTAAGCATTTTAGCAAAACATCTGTACATTTACAATTAATTTTACTGAAAAGAACCTTCTTGTTGTTGTTATTATGTGTTGTTGAGTCACTTGCAACTCTTAGCAATGCTATGGACAATAGCTCTGAACTTTTTTCTATTCTGAGCCAATCTCACTGTCTCTGACAAACATGTGAATCTATCAGATGCTTTGTGGGAGAAAGATGGGCAATATGCTTTTGCAAAGATTTTCAATCTTGGAAACCCTATGATGCAGTTCTACTTTGTCCTGTAGAATTCCTGAGTCAAGATTGACTACATAATAAAACAATCTGGGGTTTATTAAATAGAGAGCTCTAGTGAGCAGTGTTTAATGAGTTGCACTCTTAACCTGAAATGTGAACATAGGTAGTGGTGCAAATCCACTAGCTACTCCTAAAGATAAAGATGGGCAATATCCACCCATTATGATTTCCACTCTCAGAAACCCCATAGAGAGTTGCTATGTGTTAGAGCTAACTTCAGTGCCAGTGAGTTCAAGCTTTTTTGTTTTTGTTTAATTACTGCCAAATATCTCACAAGAACAAACTAGTGAAGTTAGTATTCACGCCTGACTAGTTTTAAATCCAGAACCAATAGTATTACCTGTTTTTTTAGCCCAAGCAATGAGAGTTTATCACTGAAATGTCTTGCATATTTATCAAATATGATTTTGTTGTTATTCTTATGGGTTGTCAAGTCACCTGTGAGTCATAGTGATTGTATGTACAACAGTTCTGAAGCCTACTCTATCTTGAGACAATTTTATTGTTCCTGTCACACCTACTCCTATTATCCTAGTCACTGAATTAATACATCTTATTGAGGGTCTCAAGAATAACATCCCTATCTAAGGACTGATCCCTTCTTGCTACACACCCAAAGTATGTCAGGCAGAGATTCAGAATACTTATTTTCAAGGAGCAGCCTGGTTTCACCCTTTCTAAGATGAACCTGTTTGTTCTTTTAGCAGTTCATAGTATATTCAATACTCCTCTTAAGCATCACAACTCAAACGCATCTATTCTTCTATCATCCCGAGTTATTGTCCCACTTTCTGATGCATAGCATGTAATTGCAAAAATCATGGCCTGGATCAAGAGCACCTTAGTTTCCAGACTGACATGTTTGCTGTTCAGTATAATGGAGATTCCCCCGACAGCAGACTTTCACAATGCAATTTGTCTCTTGATACCCTGGCAGCTAGTACCAAGAGTGCTGATTGTGGAGCCAAGCAAGCTGAAGCTGTTAACAATCTCAATCTCTTCATCATCTATCATAATCCTGCCAATTGGACCAGTGATGAGAATCTTTGTTTTCTTCATGTTGAGCTTCAATCCATATTGACCTTCTGTAGCAAATACTCTAGGCCCTTCTCAGTTTCAGCAAGCAAGGCTAAGTCATCTGCATAATGCAGGTTATTGAGGAGTCTTCCTCCAATTCTGATGCCACATTCCTCCTCATAGAGCCCAGCCTCCTACATGATCTGTTCTGCCTATATACTGTACATATGAAGATAGGACACATGCTGACATTGCCAAGGATTTCATTTTACTTGCATCTATAATCAATACCCACCGTATCAGCAGTCAAGAAATAAAAATGCTGCTTTCATGGATTGCCAGGATGCTCCGTAGAGACAAGGATGTTCAAAGACTCTCACATACCTTGGGAATGTGTCAGGATATACCAATCTCTGGGAAAAATTCTGGGAAATGTGGAGGGTCAGAAATAAAGAGAAAACCTTCAACAAAATAGAGTGACTGTAACAATGGGCTAGAACACGGCAGACATTGTGAAGATGATGTAGGCTAGCGCTAGATCAGACCTATTTTTCATAGGGGAGCTATGGGTCATATAGTTAACTGGAGGGTACATCACAACAATTACAACCTGTGTAGATGCTCATTTTAAGAATCAAGTGAAATTATTCAGCATTCTGCAGTTAACATCGTTTCTCAGGCATCAGCCACCCTTCTGTTCTTATAAATAAAATTTTTCTGGGGGAACAGATCTACCCTAGGAAGGGAATTGCCCAATTTTGCACTCCAATATGCCATGTTACTTGCAAATTTAGCCTTTGAGATAATAGTTTTATTATTGTCTTACAAGTTATTCACAGCCTACCATCATAGATATTAAAACTATCTATGGCTACAAATAATTTTAAAGAAATATAAAAGAGAATCAATCATACATAGATAACACTTTAAAGTTTCTGGGAAGATACTGAAAGAAGAACAAAAATCTTATTTTTTACAATTGTTATTGTTGTTGTTATGTACCATCCAGTCAGAACAAATTCATAGCGGACTCCCAAGTGCATTTTCAGACTTTTTTTTATTTCTTGAGGTTTAACTAGTGGATTCAAACCATGTTCCTTTGGATTGGCAGCACAAATCCTTACCAAAATTAAAACTAGCTACCAAAACCTTTTGAGTAATGTTAACTAATAATTTGTAAAACAGTGCAGCATCCAGCAGGATGCGATCTTTCTTCCCCATAAACTAGATATTGTTTTTGTTGTTGTTATTGTTATGTACAGTTCAGTGACTGCAACTCACAGCACCCTTATGAACAATAGCCCGGAACCCTTCCTTATCCTGAACTAATCACACTGTCTCTGACACCCCTACTCCCTGTTACTCCAGTAAGTGTGTCAACCCATCTCATCCAGAGTCTCCCTCTCCTGCCTTAACAGGATGACCCTCCACCCTTTCAAGCATGATGGCCCTCTCCAAGGACTGACCCCTCCTGGCAAGACATGCCCAAAATATGTGAGATGGAGCTTCAAAATGCGTGCCTCCAAGGAGCAATATGGTTTCACCGTCTCCAGGACAGATCTGTTTATTATCTTGACAATCCTTGGTATTTGCAGTATTCTTCTCTAGCACCACAATTCAAAGGAAGCAATTCTTGTATCATCCTTAGTCATTATCCAGCTCTCTGAAGCATAGCAAGCAATTGGGAAGATGATGGCCTGGATCAGATGCATCTTGATTTCTCAACTGACATTATTGTTTTTAATACCCTCCAGAGTTCTCTGACAGGAAACTATCCCAATGCAAAAAGTCTTTTGATTTCCTGACTTCTGGTACCAAGAGTGTTGACTATGGATCTGAGCAAGAGGAAATTGTTAACAATCTCAGTCTCTTCTTCATCTATCATGATGCTGCCAGTTGGCCCAGTGGTAAGAATCTTTGTTTTCTGATGTTGAGCTTCAATCCATATTGAAGATTTCAGTCCTTGACCTGCAGCAAATGCCTCGGGTTCTCCTTAGTTTTGGCAAACAAGGTTGTGTCATCTGCCTAACACAGAGTGTTAATGAGTCTTCCCTCAATCCTGATACTACATTCCTCTTCATAAAGTCCAGCCTCCTGAATAATTTGTTCCACGTACTGATTGGAAAAATATGGAAAAAGGGACATCCCTGTGAACTACTTTAAAAATTTTGAACCATGCAGTGCTTCTTTGTTCTGTTTTGATGACTGTTTCCTGATAGCTGTCTAAGTATAGGTTTCATGTGAGCATAATCAAGTGTTCTAGAATTCCCATTCTTCTCAATATTAGTTGTTAATATACTTTGTAAACTGTACCATAAAATTTTTTTTAAATATTGTATGAAGAAAATGTTTTAAAAGGTCATATGTGCACGGTACAGGTATCATTAAATGTTATTTTCTCATAGTACTCCAGGATTCAGAAACTCAAAACTCTGCAGTAAGAAAGTTTGGAACTACTGTTGTAACCTAGCCAAGTGAACTAGTTCCACACTCCAGTGACAATTTCCCCTCCCCTGCAGGGCCAATGATTACTGGAGACATCAGGATATCAAAGTTTTAATCACTCAATGAAATGGGTAAAGCAAACGACATTATGAAGGTTGATTATGCTTTGTCATGTTGATGGAAGCTTAATTACAATTTGAGAAAGTCAGCTGCATGGTCTTTGGGTCCAATCTTTTGCCCTGGCATTTGTGAGAGTATTCAAATTGGCCAGCAGTTAAAATGAGTCTTGCCTAATTGACAGATGTTAGCTCTTCAGGGGCCAAAGGTGTCAGGCTCAGGCTGACTGAAAACAAAGAAGGGAAATCCTTGGGCTGCATTTTGCTACTTGCAGCTTTCTCTAGGCAAGTAATAAAACCTTGGTGAAGGAAGTGTTCCCTACTTGGCAACAACAAGAACAACAAAAACTGTTTAGAAGTAGAGAATATTGCTAACACAGAGGGTTGCGCTTAAATAGGCAATAGAGGGACACACTTGAGGTGAAAAGAATTATTAATAGGAGAGCAAGAGGCAGCACAATTCTCTATTAAATGACGGCACCCTGGGGTTCTATCTTCCGGGACAATTTCACCTTTTCCTTAGCTTTTACTACCACTGAATTTATTCTCATTCTCAAACCTAGACCTGAATCTAAAGCATATCTCCCTGGCTACAACAGTCCAGATGTCCCTAGATCAATTCAAGCTTACTGGTGCAACATGGGCTTTTAACCTCATCTATTCCAGATATTTATTTGCTCTATTTTATGTACACATGAGAAAAAAAAAATCCAAAGTCAGTTGCTCTTACAGCAACAAAACGTGCTTGGGTTTTTGTTGGTTTGTTGTTTTGTTTTTTTTCCCCCAAAGATCATCCCTCTTTCTAAATTCCCTTCTAGTTCTTTGTTCTTTTTATCTCAGCTCAGAAGTTACTACCGCAATACTTTTAATAATGTCTTCATTCACTGGCTCAAATATATTCTTCCCATTTTGTCTTGCAAATCTCAATCAATCTGATGGATGGATCCCACTGATCACTTTGGGAGGTGTTACAGAATTTAGCAGCTAGAACTCTAACAAATCTAAAAATCTCTAGTCTCTCAGTGCACTGGGTTGTCAATAAATTCAAACACGTATGCCTCTCTTTCTCTCGAAATTGTTTATTTTTAAATCTTAATACTCTGCCCCAAAATGCCATATCACTTTTCATTCTGTTACTTCTAGTGAGCCTTGATTTACACTCCTGGACTCGCTCACCATATTGTGCCAAGAAATCTGGAAAACAACTACCTGGCCAACTGACTGGAAGAATTCCATAGTTATTCCAATCCCCAAATAGGTGACCTGAAAAAGTGTGGAAATTATCGAAAAATATCTCTAATATGACACACAAGCAAAATCGTGCTGAAAAGTATCGAAAAATTACTGGAACAGTGCATCAACAGAGAACTACCAGAAATACAACCTGAGTTTAGAAGAGGTCATGGCACTAGAGACATTGTTTATTCTCAGTATCAGATGGATCTTGGCAGAAAGCAAATAGTACCAGAGAAATGTCTATCTGGTTTCATTGACTATGCAATGGTATTTGACTGTGTGGATCACAGCAAATTGTGGCTAACCATGAAAAGAAAGGGAATCCCAGACACTTGATTGTGCTCCTGCAAAACCTATACTTGGACCAGGAAGCAGTCATCAGAACAGAGCAAGGAAACACTGTATGTTTCAAAATCAGGAAAAGAGTGTGTCAGGGATGCATCCTGTCTCCATACCTTTTCAATATATCTACAGAAAACATCATTCAGGAGGCAGGGCTTTATGAAGAAGAATGTGGAATCAGGGTTGGAGGAAGACTCATAAACAAACTTATGTTATGAAGATGATACAACCTTGCTTCCTGAAACTGAAGAGGACCTGAAGCACTTGCTTCAAAAGGACAAGTACTGTAGTGTTCAATATGGATTGAAGCTCAACATCAAGAAGCAAAGATTCTCACCACTGGGACACCTGGTAGCACCAGGGTAGATGGAGATTGAGATTGTTAACAGCTTCAGCTTGCTTGGTTCCACAATCAACACTCTTGACACTAGCAGTCAGGAAATCAAAGGATAAATTGAATTAGGAAAATCTGCTGTCAGGGACTTCTCCAGAGTACTGAGAAGCAACAATGGCAGTCTAGAGACTAAGGTGTGCCTGATCCAGGCCATGGTCTTCACAATTACTTGCTGTGCATCAGAGAGCTGGACAATGACTAAGGAAACAGGTGAAGAATTGATGTCTTTGAGTTGTGGTGCTGGAGAAGAGTTTTAAACATACCATGGACCACCAAAAAAACAACTAAGTCTGTCTTGGAGAGAGTGAAACCAAGTTTCTCTTAGGAGGCTAGGATTTTAAAGCTCCATCTCACATACTTTGGGCACTTGGCCAGAAGAGACCAGTCCTTGGAGAAGGACATAATGCTCAGAAGGGTAGAGACACAGTGGAGGAGAGGAAGACCCCTAGTGAAATGGATTGATACAATTACTAGGTAATGGGAGAAAGTGTGTGGGAGTCAATGAGAATGACTCAGGACAGGGCAGGCCTCAGAGCTGTTGTACAAAGGGTTGCTATGAGTCACAGGTAACTCAAAGGCACATAACAATAACAAGAACAACAATGTAAAAATTACAGATAGATAAATTGTTGGATATGTACATGATTCAAAGATAATCAAACTTGTTCCTTTTCTTTCATATTTGAAACAAGATTCCTCATCATATTAATTCATTCACATGGTTTTGAAACTAAAAAATAACCATTTCAAAATTATATTTTTAAACTTACCATTTCCAAAACCACTCTTGAAATTCAGCTTACTACTGAAACTCAGTTGATTATTATTTTCCCAGTTAAATCTTCTTCACCACAGGTAGTAGTAACTCATTCTGAAATTGTCTTCAATTCTCTCTTCCTCACTTCATACCAATATACCAGCAAACCCTATGTACTGAATCCATTAATATGTCTTTATACCCACCACAATGATAAGTTTATCATTATTTCTATGAAACAAAAACTATCTCCATGGAAAAAATACCTTTAGGAGTTCAATATCAACAATCAAAATCAGGCTAGGTGCTGAGTATGGACCAAATCATCAATTACTCATGTATAAGTTCAAATTGAACTTGAAGAATATTAAAGGACGTCTTCAAGAACCAAAATACGACCATGAGTCTCTTCTAGCTGAATTTAATATCACTTTGAAACTAGATTTGAGGCATTGGACACCAATTATTGAAGATCAGAGTAGTTGTAGGATAACATGAAGGATATTATCCATGAACAGAGCAAAAGGTCATTCCAAAAAAAAAAAAAAGGAAAAAGAAAAAAGAAAAAACCAGTATGGATGTCTGAAGATAAAAATTTGCAACAATGAATGAATGGAAATTCAAGTTCTCTGTAAACTTTCATTAAAATATCAATAAAAAATAAAAAGAAAGGAAAAACCCCACACACTAGATTGTAGGGAGCTTAACAAAGGGAAGAAAAGCCCAAGTAAAAGAACAGAATGTTTCAAAGAGCTGCCTGAGAAAATAAAGGATTATAACACAATGTGCAAAAAGCTGTAGTTGGAGAATAAAAAGGAAAGAACTCCTTCAACATTTCTCAAATTGAACAAATTGAAAAGCAAGTTCAAGTCTCAAGTTGTAATACTGAGAGTTACTATGGACAAAATCTTGAATGATCCAGGAAGGATCAAAGGAAAAAGGAAGGAATACAGTTACTGTAAAAAAAAGAATTGGTTGACACTGAGAAACTTCAGGAAGTACCATATAAGCAAAAACCAATGCTAAAGAAGGAAGAAGTTCAATCTGCATTGGAAGGCATTGGCAAAAAATAAGGTCCCAAGAACACATATGATACCAATTGATCTGTTTCAACTAACAAATACAGCCCTGGGTGTGTTCACTAGTCTGTGCCAGGAAATTTGGAGAATAGCTACTTGGCCAACTGACTGGAAGTGATACATATTTGTTCCTCTTTCCAAGAAAGGTGTTTTATTGACTACTGAAAGTCATCTGACTTTGTGGATCATAACAAACTATGGCTAACATTGAGAAGAATGGGGATCCCAGAACATTTATTTATGCTAATATAAAATCTATGCTTAGAAAAAGAAACTGTTAATAGAACAATGGTTGAAATCAAGAAAGGTGTGTGTTAGTGTAGCATCCGTGTGTTAGTGTAGTACCCTTTCTCTGTCCCTATTCATTTTGTATGCTGAACAAATCAGTCAAGAAACTAGACTCTATGAAGATGTCAGAATTGTAGGAAGACTTATCTAAAACGTGTGTTATGCAAATGACACAATTTTGCTTTCTGAAAATGAGGAGGACTTGAAACACTTACTGCGTAAGATCAAAGACTATGGCCTTCAATATGGATTGCATCTTAATATAAGGAAAAAAAGGGCCTAACCACCAGGAGCTCTGGTAGCCTGGTGGAAAGAAGCCACACTGCAATCCTGAAGGCACAAGGTTCTAGGCCATCAGCTGCTCCATGGGAGAAAGATGGACAATATCTTCCCATATGATTAACTGCCTCTATAAAACCACTGGAGTGTCAGCTCTGGGTTGGTTCTGACTCTATGGTACACAAGAATAACAAAAACAACCACCACCAATAAGCAGCATCATGATAGATGGAGCAAAGATTGAAGTTGTCAACAATTTCATTTTACTTAGATCCACAGTCAACACCCTTAGTACCAGTGGTAGGAGATCAAGACATGTATTGGGCAAGTCCTTTTTCTATGACCTACTCAAATTACTGAAGGACAGTGATGTCAGTTTGAAGACTAAGGTGCACCTGATTGAAGCCATAATGTTTCCCCCCATCTGCTATACATCTTAGAGCTGGAAAATTCATAAAGATGGCATAAAAAGAATTGATGGCTTTGAACTGTATTGTTGGAGAATAGTACTGTATATCCCATGGACTGACAAAAGAACAAATATTTAAGTCTTGGGGGAAAAGCGTAGTTAGCTTGCTCCTTAGACACAAAGATGGCACGGCTTTCTCCTATACTTTGGACTTGTTGCTAGGAAAAATTATTCCTTAGAAAGAGATATCATGTTGAAAAGGTGGAGAAATCAACGAAGAAGAGCAAGACCTTCAATGAGATGGACTGGCACAGTGACTGCAGCACTGGCCTCAACTGTGTCAGAGATGATGAAGATATGGCAAAGTTCGGGTCTGTTGTTCATAAGGTCACTGAGTCATACTCGACTCAGTGGCATCTAATAACACCATCTCCATACAGCCCTACAGATTCCAAGCACTGTTATCTCTCATCAGAACTACAATAATGACCTCTCTCATTTTGCTGCTTGCATTGTTATTTCTCCTGGCTCATTCTCCATATTAAAAGAATAGTATTAAAATTTATTTTTTTAAAAAAATCATTCTTAATTATGTTCTTTCTCAATGACTCTCACTTACACTTTGACTAAAAGTAATCTTTTTTATTATAACATATAAGGCTCTGTATTTTCAGTTCCCTACTTTTACAACTCCCTTCACTTATAATTAACTGCTGAAAGAATCTTTTTTCTTTTTTCACGAGTTCCGTGAACTTTTCAGGATTTTCTCTATCATATTTATTTTGATAATGTTATTTATTCTTCCCAGAATTTTCTTATTATTCATATATCTTGCTTGTTTCTTGTGTTCTTTTATATCTCAACTTAAACGTTATCTTCTCAGAGGATAGATATTTTCTGACCATTTGCTCTAATTCAATTTTTCTATCTGTCTTCATTCAGGTAAAATTTTTCACATCTTTTTTTTTTCTTTATAGCATTGATCATTATTTCATAATATTTTAATCTGTTCCATATTTATTTACGTTATGTAATATGTAATATGTATCCTCCACTGGTCAGTTTTCCTCATGGGTCAGTTCCATATTGTGGAAGCTTGTTTGTTGATATGATGCTAATAGCTATTTCAAATAACAACAATGTCACCTATGGTAAATAAGTTTCAGAAGTTTTAAGACTAAAGCAAAAGCTCTGGTAATCTCTTTCTGAAAATTAACCACTAAATCTCTCTAGAGTACAACAGAACATTCCCCTTAAAATAACGGCAGAAGAGTGACTTTGGTTGGAGGAAACTGAAAATGCATAGTGAGGAGATTGAAAATGGAAAGCTTAAGAGTGTAAATATGGTACATGGCTAGGCAATGTTTTGTTCTAACAAAGGTTATCATGAGATAGAGATGACTCAATGGACACAAAAATCAATACTAGCCATACTACATTGCTCAATGAAGACAAAGTCTATATCGTTGTTCTTATTTTAAGGAGCTCTGGTGGCATAGTGACTAGAAGCTGCACTGCAATCCCAAAGGCATATCATCCAGGTCCACCAGATTCTCTCCTCTAGTGTGCTTAATGGCCTCTGAAAATTCACCAGAGGATCAGCTATGAGTCAGTCAGTTCAAACTCACTGTATACAACAACAACAGTGGCCCAGGAGTGTAAGTATTTGCACTGTCAATCCAAAGGCAAGTGGTTCGAATCCACAAGCAGCCCCATGGAAAAACAATGTGAGATAACTTCCCATGCAATATATAGTCTCTGAAAACTCCCTGTAGTGTGAACTATGAGTCAGTTCTAACTTAATGGCCCATGACAACAATAGCATATTGCTCAATGAAGACAATCTCTCTTGGTTAGAATGCAACAATTTCCTTCTCATCTAAATGTCCTATTTGCCTTTCAGAATTAAAATATCTAAAAAAAAAAAAAAAAGCTCTTCATCTATACTGTGGTTTCAAATACCTCTTCTTCACATATATTTCTATTTCCCTCTACCATACCATACAATAACTAGAAATTTTAAAGTTTTATAGACTTGCTTCCTAGAAAGTTTTCAATTTCACCAAGCCAAAGGTGGGTGACTTTTAATCCGCAGCCCTTGGGCCTGTCTTTCATTGGTTTTGTTCAGACATTCCTCTAGGTCGTATAGCCCTGGTGTACAAGTTGCCATACAGCGGTCACTTGTGGTTGCTGTGAGGCTGAACACTGTGACACAGATGTGTCAAATGCGTTAATGGTTGGCTACCCAATGCGGACTGAGAGTGGGGTGGAGCTCCCTGATGAAAACACGCTTGGAAGGAGGAGTGGCATCCACTTCCATAATAGCTTGCTTCCGGAAACCCTATGAACCTGGAGAGAGGAAGAAAGGCACCCAAACGTCCACGACTCTCTTTCATAGGGTCGCTATGAGTCGCCTGCTACTCAATGACACTACCAACAACAACAGAAACTTTTCATTTTCACCCTCGTATCCTATCAGTCAAGCCTGGAAGCAGGAGTGGCATCCACTTCCAAAATGGCTTGCCTCTGGAAACTCTATGAACAGTGCTCAGGCCTTTCGTTCATAGGATCTCTGAGACGTCTACAACTCAACGGCACCTAAGAACAACGACAACAACATCCTGTCGGTCACTTAGTCCCATATCCCTTTTCTCTACATCATTCTACATTTCACATTGATTTTTATTTCACCTCTCCTTCATTTTACCTTCTTTTTTAAAAAATAATAATATTGAAGGGGGAAAACTTACACCAACACAAAAAAGTCTGACCAATAAAGTTTTGTTTAAATACTCTGGTTTACCTCCATTTATCATGGCACACAAGCTTTTACTATTTAGTTTCTGTTCTTTTTTTAAGCAAATCTTTGCTTTTTAAAAAAAAGAAAGAAAAAGAAAATCTTTGTTTCCAAGGAACAGCCATCTCACTCTTTCCAGGACAGACCTGTTTTTTTTTTCTTGGCAGTCCATTGTATGTTCAATACTCTTCTCCAGAAGCACAACTCTCAAAATATTGATTTTTCTTTTATCATCTTTAGTCATTGTCCAGGTTTCTGATGCATAGCAAGTAATTGCAAAGATCATGGTCTGGATCAGGTGCACCTTAGTCTCTAACTGATATCTTTGCTTTTCAGTTCTTTGGGGAAGTCCCTGACAACAGATTTTCCCAGTACAATTAGTCTTTTGATTTCCTGGCTGCTGATATAAAAATTGTTGATTGTGGAACCAAGCAAGCTGAAGCTGCTAATAATCTCAGTCTCTTCTCTGTCTATCATGATCCTGCCACTTGGCCCAGTGGTGAGAATCCTTATTTTGTTGATGATGAACTTCAATCCATATTGAAAGCTGCTTAACCTTCTGCAGCAAATGACTCAGGTGGTCCTCAGTTTCAGCAAGCAAGATTGTGTCATCTGTGTAGCGCAGGTTGTTGATGAATCTTCCTCCAACCCAGATACCACATTCTTCCTCATAAAGTTCAGCTTCCCAAATGATCTGTTCCACATATTGATTTAAAAGGTGTGAAGATAGGGTACTTTCCTGACATACACCTTTCCTGATTTTGAACCATGGAGTATTTTCTTGCTCTATTTTGATGACTGTTTCCTGGTCCAAGTATAGCTTTCATATGAGCACAATCAAGTGTTCTGGAATTCCAGTTCTTCACAAGATTAGCCACAATTTGTTGAGATCTACACAGTCAAATGCCTTTGCATAGTCAATGAAACACAGATAGACATTCCTCTGGTAGTCTTTGCTTTCAGCTAAGATCCATCTAACTTTGACTGTAATATCCCTAGTGCCACCTTTTCTAAAACCAACCTGCACATCTGGCTGTTCTCTGTTGATGTACTGCTCCAATTATTCTTGGATAATCTTCAGCATGATCTTGCTTGCATGTGATATTACTGATATTATTCAATTTCCGTTTTGTTGGATCACCTTTTTGAAAATGAGAATAAATATGGATATCTTCCATTCAATTGGCCAAGTAATTGTCTTCCAGACTTCTTGGCACAATCTAGTAAGCACAATCATGGAAGGATCCATTTGTTTAAAAAAATGTCAATTTGTATGCCATCATTTCCTGAGATCTTGTTTTGCCAATTCCTTCAGAAAGTTTGACTATCTTCCTTCATCACCATTGCCTCTTGATCATATATTGTTTCATGAAATTCTCCTGAGCCAGTAAGTTATTTTTGGTACAGTAACTCTGTGTACTCTTTCCATCTTCCTTTTTTGTTTCCTATGTCATTCAACATTCTGTCCACTGCATCCCTAAGTATTCCAACTGGAGGCTTCAATTTGTTCTTCAGTTCCTTCATCTTGAGAAATGCTGAGTTCATTCCTTTGAAATACAATTATGTGAGTGGCAGGATAATATCCATATGCATACAAGGAAGACCTATTAATAACACTATCATTCAAATACATGCACTAACAACCAGAGCCAAAGAGAAGGAAACAGATGACTTCTACCACCTGTTGAAATCAGAAATTAATCAAAAATGCAACCAAAAAGCATTAGCAATAATGGGTGACTGGAATGCAAAAGTTGGGAACAGGGAACAACATCGGTAGTCAAGAAACATGGTCTTGGTGACAGAAATGAGGTAGGAGACAGAATGATAGAATGTTGTATTATCAATGGTTGATTCCTTTATTATCTATTATATTAGTCATACCAGTGATTTATTCTTTTATAAGAAACACAAACAGCCACTATACACATTGACCTTCCCCATCTTATTGCCTACATAGGAATCAGATTATGTCTCTGGGGAAAATCATTAGAGAAGCTCAATATCAGCTGTGAAAACTGGGCCAGGTGCTGATTGTGGAACAAATCATCAATTCATTATATGCATGTTCAAACTGAAGCTAAAATAAAATAAAAGTTTGACTTTGAGTCTATCCCATCAGAATTTAAAGACTACCTCTGGAACAGGTTTGAGACTTAAATACTGAGTGAAGAAGATTAGATGAACTGTAAAAGGAAATAATAAATATCATCCGTTAACAATACAAAAGATGGAGGAAGGAGAAAAGACCAAGATAGATGTCAAAAGAGACTCTGAATGTTGCACTAGAGTGCTAAGAAGTCAAAGCAAAGGGAAGAAATGGAGAAGTTAAGAAGCTGAACAGAAGATTTCAGAGGGAGGTACAGGAAGACAAAGCAATATATTACTAAGAAATATGCAAAGAGCCTATATATTATTAGGAAATATGCAAAGAGCTGGAATTTTACAACACTACGTGAGTGTTATTTTGGTCAAAATCTCTAACTTTTCTTCCTAATTGATGTAATAGGAATAATAATACTTCACTGATTTTTTTTTTTGAAGCTTGAACAATGAAATATGTGGAACATTTAGTTCAGTGTTTGGCATATAGTACAGATTTAATAAATGGGGGCTTGTAAAGGTTATGTAATAATGATCATAGAGGAATGTTAATTATACATAAAATACAATGTATATGAATGCATAAAACACAGAGTACATGTACAAATCATGATGTATATGAATGATTATAAGCGAACTAATGAAAATGTTTAAAAAAGAAGTGGAAAATAACCTTACGATGCTGTCAGTTTTGTCAATACATGTATTCTATTAGATGTAGAATTGCAGTAGATGGAGAACTCAGATAAGTTAATTATCAATGCCATAAAAAAACAAGATGAATAATAACCACTCTTTAATCTTCAATTGATCTATTTTACCTGCTCTGTACCAATTGTTCCTCTTCTAAGAAATCTCACCTTTTAAATATCACTTCACTCTGAGTGGTTCATTAATACTCATTCCTTTATCAATTTTACAACCAAATGTTGTTGTTGTTAGAGGTTGTTGCATAGGACTCACAGCTACCCTATAAACAGCAGACCTGAAATTAATTCTATCTTGTGCCATCCTCATCATCTCT
>NW_006399817.1:11653863-11681363 GCF_000299155.1 Elephantulus edwardii | reverse complement strand
TGTGCATATTGGGAATAAAAGAATAACTTTTTACCTCATATATAGATTCCAGTTTAACAACTAAGATTTACTTTGGAGTACAAAATTTGTAAAATATTTGAGTATATATCATAGCACTGCTGTACTATTTTTTTAATTTCAGAAGTAGATGACAAATCCTTTTTTCCTAGTCTGTCTTAATTTGGATGCTTAATTTTAGAACAATATCTGATAGACAAGCACATTACCGAGCAGATGAAAAACACTTCCCTTACAGAAACAACGAATACATCCACTTCCACCTCCTCCCCTAAAACGTGTGTCTTGCCTCTTCCTTTTCCCTGCTATATCCTCATTCCTTGCACTCCTGCCTATTTGGTCAAACCCTCCCTTACTCAGCAATCTCTTAGTATAATAGCTTACTTAGTCCACAAGTCACTTCTGCGATATCTTGCACCATACACTGAGTCTTGGAGTCTAGGATTTTGAAGCTCTCTCTCACACATTTTGAGTACGTGGCCAGCAGAGACCAGTCGTTGGAAAAGGACATCGTACCTAGAAGGGTGAAGGGACAGTGCAGGAGAGGAAGACTTTGGAAGAGATAGATTGGTACCATAACTGTGACAGTGGGGGTTGATGTACTAGAGTCAGTGAGACTGGCTCAGGACAAGGCAAGCTTCAGAGCTGCTGTACATAGGGTCAATGTTGGTCACCAGCGACTCAACAGCATATAACAACAACAATAAAAACAACAACATTATAGCACTAGACTCTGGTGGCCTAGTGGTAAGAAGCAGCATAACAAGTCCTAAGGCATGCAGTATGAATCCACCAGTAGCTCTGTGGAGAAGGATGAGCATTCTCTCCCTATGGTTAACTGTATCTGAAAACCCGCTGTAGGTCAGCTATGGATCAGTTCTTATAGGACAGTACTCAACACACACACACACACACACATCATAGCATTTCAAGTTGACTTTCAAAAGCTATGTTATTTTATAATGTTTCATGCATTTGAAGAAAATGTTTCAGCAACAAGCCAGGAAATTTTGTAAATAGTAATTAAAGCATTCCAATTTTTTTTTCTCCTATCCCCTTCTTTTCACTTCTCTCCTATTTCGCTATCAAATAAGAACTCTATTGATTCTACTGATTGCGGATATACACATAAGAAGCACAAAGGAAGTAATAAGAAACAGAATTGATTTGATCACATTTGCACTTTAAAGTCTCACATAATCATCGACTTATCAACTTTTCATGAAACTACTATTATTTTCTTGATACTAAACTATAATTTTTGGTTTTAATTGGCTTAATATGTAGTGAGAGCTCTGGTTATAGGCAAAGGAAACTCTGGTGGTAGAATGAGAAAGGGAGAAAAATGAGCAATCTCCTTTTATGTGATTTACTGCCTCTGAAAATTCACTAGAGAGTTAGCTGTGGGTCGGTTCCCACTCGATGATACTCAATAACAACGATATGTAGGAAAGGATTGTTTCTCTTAGTTGTCATCAAGTCAATTCAGTTTCATAGAAGATTAGTCCAAATTCTGCATGAGAGAGATGAGTGAATCTATTTCAATAAAGATCTACAGCGTTGGAAACCCTATAAAATATTTCTACTTTGTCCTAACTCTAAATTGATGGCAGTGAGGACTGTGTTCTTGTTTAAACAATGTATGTGTGGTTCCTGGATGGCACTAATAATTTGTGTTCATTTACTAAGCAAAAACAAGACAAAATGAACTTCAAAATCAAATATGAAACAAACAAACAAACAAACAAATCCCTCATTGTCATCATGTTGGAATTGCTACTCATCGCTGAGATGCCAGTGGGTTTTCAGGGGCTATAAATTGCATGCAAGAAGAGCACCCACCTCTCTCTCAAGAATCAGCTAGTGATTTCATTCTATTTGTCTTTGGGTTGATAGTGCAACTCCTTTCCCACTAGGCTACTAGAGGTCCAACTAAGGTTAATGTTGGTTTGAAATACTTAAAGTAGCAGTTGATTTGCACCCACCCAGTGGCACTGTGGAAGAAAGGCCTGATGATCTCCATTAAGATGACAGCCAAGAAAACCCTACAGAGCAATTCTACTCTGTAGCATATGAGGTTACCATAAGTCAAAATTGACTTGGTGATAATGACTTGTTTGGTTTTGGGGGGGGGGGTTGTTGTTGTTAATATGTGTCAGGCACTGTGAGAGATCAAACACGGTGATATTTCTGAGCCTGATAGTGCAGAAAATTTCATATGACTTGAGCATATAGAAGGGAACTCTGGTGGCCTAGTGGCAAAAATCTGTGCTACCATCCTGAAGGCACATGGTTGGAATTCACCCAGTGGTCTGTGGGAGAAGATGAGCTTTCTTTTCTCTTATGATTAACTGTCACTGAAAACCACCGGAGGGTCAGCTATGGGTTGGCTCTGGCTTGATGGTACAAAACAACAACCACAACTCATGGCATAGTCTATCGAAATTTGCTCTGCAAATCCACAGAACATGAGTCTTTGGCCAGTGACCTTAGGAGAAAGGTGCCTTCTCTTATTGTAACTTTATAGCTTTGGAAATCAGTGGAGGGCTGCTACAACTCGGAACCAATGCAGTGATAGTGAATAAGCATATATAAAAGTTCAGTCATATAAGGAATTCTGATGACATATTGTACTGCTAACCAAAAATTGAGTTGCAAAGAGCTGGAGGAATAAAGGGTCCATATCCTAAAGAATTTTTTACATGAATTAATTCATTTTTACTTTATCTTAGCAGCAATAAGTGTCCATGGAATACTTTTAACAATGGAAGTTTTAAAAGGAGCATTCTAATTGCAGTAAAGAAAAATAAGACTGAGACTGAGTACACAGAGTCTAGTTAGAAGTAAACTGCATTGGCGTTATTTCTGGGAGGGAATTGAAGAGTTAATTTGACATGGTAACAATGGCCTTCCCCTTTGCACCTGCATCTCCACTCTGTTAAGCAGAACTTCACATAGTTATGCCTACTTAATTGGTCCAAGAATGATTTTTGATGGTCTCCAAGTTGGTATATGAAGTGTTGGCCTTTCTGTGTATTTGCTTGCTACTGAAGATAGGTAAGAGACTCGTGTTAAAATGCTTAATAAATTCCAAGGGTTTGTGTTGTGTTGTGTACTGTAGAGTCGGAAACAACCTTTAGTAAATTCGAAGGGTTTGTGTTGTGTTCTGTACTCTAGAGTTGGAAACAACCCATAGCTAACCTTCTGGCAGGTTTTCATAGGCAGTTAATTGCGGAAAAGGAGATTATCTATCTTTCTCCCACAGAGAAGTTGGTGGCGTCAAACTGCGTGTCTCTGTGATTGCAGTGCAGCTTATTGGGCCATCAGAGGGTAGGGTACCAAAAATTGCCTAGAGTTCAAAACAGAAATTTAAAATAAAGTACATAGATATTTTTATTGAAAAGGTAATTTATTTTGTTATATTTGAAGCAGTTAGAACATGTTGATTGCTTTTTAATAAAATAAAAATAAACACCTTAGAAATAGGCATGGAAAATCACATTGCCTGTGTCTTTTTTAACTGCATAAAAAATAGGAAAATCTCTGTAGTCATTCCATGACAAAGAAAAATACATACGTACATACAAATATGCATGTATAGTTTTCATACATTGCCTGTGTCTTTTTAACTGCATAAAAATGGGAAAATCTCTGCAGTTATTCCATGACAAAGAAAAATAAATACATACATATATACATAAATACATAGTTTTCGTCATGTACCCTAAAGTTGAAACCGACTCATAGCTGACCTTCCAGTGGGTTTTCAGAGGCAATTAATAGCACAGGAGGAGATTGTCCATCCTTCTCCCACTGAGCAGCTGGTGGTCTCAAACAGTGTGTCTTTGGGATTGCAGTGTAGCTTCCTGCCATTAGGCCACCAAGAACTCCAACAAAGATCCATAGTATGTAATATTTAAGCACTGGTCTGCTAAGTGAAAGATTAGCAGCTCTAACCCACACATTGGATTGACTGGAAAAAACAACTTGGAATTTGCTATCATAAATAGATTAACTAAAACAAGAAATACACTGTTGTTGTGTCAATTAAAACTATAGTGACCATCCATCTGTTTCCTAAGGCTGCAAACTCTTGTTAGGAGAGTCCATCCTTCTTCTAAAAAACAGCTAATGAGGTTAAAATGCCAACCTTTTGGTCAGCAGCCCAATATATGCCCTGTGTCACTAGGTCTCCTGAGCATAAAGATTATAAACTTAAAAAACCTATGAGGCAGTTTATATGGTTTACTCTGTTTGGTTGCTGAAATAGACTTGACAACACTTAACAACAGCAATGATAGAAAGATCCAGACCTCCAACAATCACAACCACTTATGAGCATCCTTGTCCTGGTAGCAAAGTACTTAGATTGAGGGAAGAGATAATGGTGACTCTAAATAAGGCATTATCAAAGGGGACAATATTGACAGACAAGGCTAACAAAATGACTCATTCATGTATTAGCTTATCCCCTAATAATAATTGCAAAATGTTAATATGGACAAGATATTATATTCTACCAATACTTAACATAAAATTATGTGAAATAAGATATGCCCCTTGTGTTTATGAAGCTTCTATTTAGTGGGAAAGGGAAAGTGGAGAAGAAGGGAGTAGAAAGAAAACAAAAGATTAATATTAACAAATACAAGTAACTTACTATAATTTTTTTTACTATAATTTTTAAAAGTCAAGAATAGTCCCTCAGAGGAGTTGATGTTGGAATTAAGATTTATTTGCAGGATAGGAAAGAGATATCCATGCAAGGAACAAAGGAAGGATGTTCCAGACAGATTTCTAAGATTCTGAGGAGGAAATTCACTTGGAATAGCTGAGGAACAGACAACAAGCCAAGCTGAGTATACTGATGAAGGGAATATTTATAATAGTTATTATGAATATTTATAATAATTAATACAGTTAAGACAGAGAGAATCAAGCAGATCTTGCTAGCCTTCCAGGCCATGATAAAGAATTTGAACTTTTTATGATATATAGAAAATATTTTGTTTTATACTGGTTT
Source organism: Elephantulus edwardii (assembly GCF_000299155.1). Lineage (NCBI taxonomy): Eukaryota > Metazoa > Chordata > Mammalia > Macroscelidea > Macroscelididae > Elephantulus > Elephantulus edwardii. The sequence continues at coordinate 11,676,322 of NW_006399817.1, read as the reverse complement.
GCTTAAAACATGTGTATACATTGTAACTTTTAATAAGTACAAAGTTATTGAAGCAGAAAAATGACTTTTAATTATCTTTTTTAAAAGACCACTTTGAAACCTAGGTTTTGACTGGTTTGGAAGAGCAATAGACAAAGCTGATCTTTTTTAAATAAAGGAAGGAAGGAAAGAAAGGAAGAAAGGAAGGAGGGAAGGAAAGGGCAAGGGGAAGGGAAGGAAGTGGAAGTGAAAGGGGAAGGGGAAGAGAAGGGAGGAGAAAGGGAAGGAGAAGGGGAAGGGGGAAGGGGAAGGGAAGGGAAGGGAAGGGAAGAGAAAAGGGAAGGGAAGGGAAGGACGGAAGGAAGCTGGATTTCAAGTTGTTGCCATTTATTGAGATGGCAAAGGTTAATGAAGACATCAGAAGAAAGTATGATTCAAAGTCCTTCCTTGAGATTCCTTGTGGACATCACCTGGAGAACTCTGGCAGTTGGTTTTATGTCCAGGGAGTTATCAAAATACAGATTATACATTAATGTATGAACAGAATATTGTTGTTGTTGTTAAGTGCCATTGAGGCACAGGCGACTCATAGCGACCCTATGAAGGAGAGTCCTCCTCGACACTTGGGTGCCTTTCATCCTCTCTCCAGGTTCATAGGGTTTCTGGAGGCAAGCTATTATGAAGTGGATGCCACTTCTCCTTCCAAAAACAGAATATACAACACTGAAAAAAACAAAGATGTGGTCCTAGAATTAAGTTCTAAAGACACTAGGTTACCAGAAGAAGGAATTTTAAGGATTGAAGAATAATAATACTGGAGAAAAGCATAGAGAATAAAGTATCAAGGAAATAAGAGTAGAGGGTATTTTAAGAATATGTGATCATGAATGTGTAATACAACTGATTAGTAAAAGGATAATGTAGAATAACAAAGGCATTGTTTTGAATAACATTGTTGGAGTAACTGAAGATTGAGGACTGACAATTAACATTCTGTATTTGTAAATTGGGGGAAAGAAAACATAACAAAGGTGATTGCTTCAGATGCAAGAGTCCAAATAAGAAGTGATAAGACAGTTTTATTTAGTTGCCATGAGGGAAAAGGAAGTAGCACAACCAGCATAAGAAAGAGATAAAACGAGCATCCATAGAACAGCTACAGGTACAGATACTGTGTGCTAAGTGATGTCTATTTATTATTTTACTTTTAATTTAAGTCCATGGAAAGGTAGATAGTATGACCTTTTTTCACAATATAGAAAACTTGGACTCAGTGAAATTATCAGGTTAGTTAGCAATGTGTATTTGCTAAGTAAAGAAACAAGAATTTGCACCAAAACCTGTCTGATGTACTATGATGGGCTCACTGTGTTGTATTGCTGCCTAATGTGGGCTGGAATTGCAATGACAGAGATTAGTCATATGTATACTAATGAGAACTTGGAAATATATGCATACTATTTAAAAAGGAGCATCAGGTGCTGCTTAGCTATTTTCCTCTCTCTCTCTCTCTCTTTTCCTTTATCTTGACAACTTCACTGAAAATTATGCTCACTTTTGTCATCTATCAGTCATTCTTGTGGGCATCTTCCTCCCCAGTGACTTCTGCATTCTTCTGTCCTCATCTCTTCAGACCCTCTGACTAGACCTGTTACAGAATCTAGAATCAAAGCTCATTGTCTACCTAGCTGGGCTGTAGTGATTAAATTATTTAAACAGTTGGTATTTGTTTTTCCTAACATTTGTCCTGGAGAGGGTAAAGCCAGGCTGCTCCTTGGAAGCAATGAGTCTGAAGCTTTGTCTGACATACTTTGGGCATGTTGCCAGGAGGAACTAGTCCTTGGAGAGGGACATCATGCTTGGGAGGGTGGAGGGACAACACAGGAGAGAAAGACCCTTGGTGAGATGGATTGATTCAGTGACTGGGGTAACGGAGTTAGGAGTCAGAGATAGTCTGGCTCAGGATAGAGCAGAGTTCAGAGCTGTTGTACATATATACATAGGATCGCTATTAGTTGCAAGTGACTCGACGACACATAACAACGTTTGTTGTGTTGTTGAGTGCTATCGCGTTGTAGGCGACTCATAGTGACCCTACGAATGAAAGTCCTGGACACTTGTATAACTTGCGTCCTTTCTCCAGGTTCATAGGGTTTCCCAAGGCAAGCTATTACGGAAGTGGATGTGCTTTCAAGCTTGTTTTAAACAAACATTGTCCACCATGGGTAACCATTCTCTCATTTGACTCATCAATGTCACAGTGTTTGGCTTCACAGCAACCACGAACTACATAACAATAATAACAATGTTGTTGTTGTTGTTGTTGTTGTTATGTGCCGTCGAGTTGCTTGCCTATGTACAACAATAGCAATAGCAAATGTAAAATTGTTGTTAGGTACCATTGAGTCTACTCGAACTCGTGATGACAAGATGTACAACAGAAATTAAAGCTCTGCCTGTGCCATCTGCACAATTTCTTTTGTGCTTAATCCCATTGTAGCAGTTACTATGCAAGTCCATCTCATTAAGCGGGTCCTTTTTTATTCCCCTGACCCTTTACTTTCATAAGGCATTGGCCTTTCCTGATAACATTCTCAAAGAATGTAAAACAACAATTAAGAAAGACTCATCTCTCTCATACCAATCAGAACTTTTATGTCAAATATTGCTAACAAGATGGGACAAAGTTTATAGCAAAATCATAATTCATAATTTAGACTTATGTTCACTTAATACTTCATTGAAGAAATCATGCATTTTTATTTGTGTTGATAACTGCTTTTGGAATGTCATTCTTATCACAAAGCATTGAATAAAGTCAAAGCAGATGGGAATGGAATATAAAATTGGTTAAGTTATAAAGAAAGATAATGAGTTTGTGGTGCCTTGTAACCTCTGTAAATCCATGCAATTCATGTTAGCTAGAACAGAATAATGAGAAGGAATCCTTGGCTCCATGGGACCTTGGAAAAGTTCTTTGAGATACTTTGTTATAACACTCTTTGAAATGCTTCTTGTAACTTTACCATCTAATCAATCTTATATTCATTGGATATCCTTTGGTAAATCAGGGAATTGATAGAGAAATTTAACTTGAAAAATCTCTTTCAGCACCAGAAAGTATAATTTAGATGATGAATAGTTGTCTAGTGCCACTAAAATAAATACCACAAAGTGGATGACTTTAACAAGAGGTATTTACTCTCTTCCAATTTAGGATACTAGAAGTCCAAATTAGTTTTAGGAAGTTAGAAATCTAATTTGAAGACACAACTTCTATGGAGAAGTGTTATCTCTCTGTTTGCTCTCAGTTTAACGAGGAAGTTCTTGTCTCATTTCAGAATCTGTAGGCCCAGAGTTCCTGGAAGATATCCATGTGTCTTGCCAGCAATATTCCCCTGGATCTTCACAACTCAGGAACACCAGGCCCAAAGATCCACTCCTAATTATCGTGTGTGTGTGTGTGTGTGTGTGTGTGTGTGTGTGTGTGTGTGTGTGTTAGTCAGGTTACTTGGATCAATGCTTCCTTGTTTAATCCCTTTTATGTCTCAAACTAGATCAACTCAAGATACAAACTATCATCACTCCTTAACATACTGACCCTAATTCAGCCTCATTAACATCATGATGTTATTAGGAGACTCTTGACCCTTTTGTTGTTGTGTACCATCCCATAGCTGACCTTGTGCTGTGTTTTTAGAGGCAGTCATCACACAGGAGGAGATTGCCTATCTTTCTTCTGTGGAGCGATTGTTGGCCTCAAACTACATATTCATCTTCCTATTGGACATGGCAACTCTCTCAGCTTTGAGCAGAAGATCTGGAATCCAATCCTCCACATTCATGAATAGCAGTCTCACACTCTAGCCTAAATGGTGAAAATCTGACTCTTTGAAATCTAAGTGGTCATAATTCTGCCCTTCAAGACCTAGAGACAATGGCTTTAACTTTTGAGACCAAGGTAACTATGTTTATTTCCTCCTTAACTCTTTAACTTCTACTTCTTTAGCTTTAATATCTGGTTTCCTGGCCCCTCAGCCCCTTGAGTCCCTTTTTCAAATCCATTCTCTTCTTTGGACAAATGTTTCAAAGCTCTTTGATTCTGCCAACAAGGACTCAGTATAAACCATTTTACCAATAAGACATAGTTCAAAGGAACTCAGCTCTTCAATAAGTCAGCAAGCTCATCTCCATTAACAAGTAACTAGAGTCACACCCCCCCCATTTGACTCTCTCATTCTACAGGTCTTGTTACAGTCTCCTTGTCCTACTCCCACTGTTTCTTCTTTACTTCTTTTTACTACCTGTGCCATCCGTGTAGTTATAGCTCTCCTCACTTCCTTCATCAGAATTGTCCTCACCAGAATTGCCATTGATAGGCATAATTCCACAAACAGTCTCCTCAATAACATCTAGGCTTTTACTATTTGGCATCTTAAAAATATTCCAGTCTCTATTATCCAAGTCTAAAACAGCTTCCACTAGTTCTTGTTGTTGTTGATATGTGCCATCAAATCGAATATGAATCATAGTAATCCTATAAAAAATAGCTCTGAATTCTGCTCTACCTTGAGCCAATCTCACAGTCTCTGACACACCTGCCCCTATTGCCACAGTTACTGTGTCAACCTATCTCATTCAGGGCCATCCTCTCTTCTGCTGTCCCTCCATTCTTCCAAGCATGATATCTTTAACCAGGGATTGTTCCTTCATGAAAAAATGGCCAAAGTATTGTGAGGCAATTTCAAAATCCTTGCCTCCAAAGAATAAGCTGGTTTCACCCTCTCTAGGTCAGACCTGTCTGTTCTTTTGGCAGTGCATAATACGTTCAATATTCTTCTTCAGTACCACAATTCAAAGGTTTGATTTTTCTGTCATCTTTAGTGTTTGTCCATATTTCTGATGCATAGCAAGTAATAGAAAAGATCAAGGCCTGGATCAGGCATACCTTAGTCTCTAGACTGACATCATTGTTCATCAGCATTTTAGAGAGGTATCTGATAGCAAACTTTTCCAATGCAACTTGTCTTTGGTTTCTTGACCACTTATGTCAAGAGTTTTGATTATGGATCAAAGATGAAATTGTTAACAGTCTCAATCTCTTCTCTATCCAGCAGATGCAGCCAGTTGACCTGTTGGTGAGAAATTTATTTTCTTGATATTCAGCTACAATCTATAGTAAAGACTTCAGTCCTTGATCTTCTGCACCAATGCTTCAAATACTTCTCAGTTTTGCAAAGCAAGGTTGTCTCATCTGCTTAATGAAGGTTGTTAATGAGTCTTCCTCCAATCTTGATACCTCATTGTTACATCCCTATTAATGCAGCACTCTAGTTTCATTGACTATGCAAAGGCTTTTGACTATATGAGACACAACAAACTGTAGCAAAGTCTGAGAAGAATGGGAATTCCAGAACACTTGGTTGTACTTATAAGAAACCTATATTTGTACCAAGAGGCAGTCATCAGAAAAGAGCAATGCAACACTGAATGATTCAAAATTGGGAAGGGTGTATGCCAAGAATATGTCCTATCTCCATACCTTATCAATCTTATGCTGAATAGATCATCCGAGAGGCTGGACTCTATGAGGAGGAATGTGGCATCAGAATTAGAGGAAGATTCACCGACAACCTGTGTTATTCAGATGACACACCTTGCTTGCTCAAACTGAGGAGGACCTGAAGTGCTTGCTGTAGAAGGTCAAGAACTGTAGGCATAAATATGGATTGAAGCTCAACATCAAGAAAGCAAAATTTCTCACAACTGGGGCAGCTGGCAAAATTATGGTAGATGGTGAAGAGACTGAGATTTTTAACAACTTCTGTTTGTTTGGCTCCACAATCAACACACTTGGAACCAGCAGCCTGGAAATCAGAAGACAAACCTCACTGGGAAAGTCTGAAGAGCAATGATGTCAGTCTAGAGACTAAGGTGAGCCGAATACAAACCATGGTCTTTGTAATTACTTGCTGTGCATCAGAAAAGCGGACAATGACTAGGGATGATAGAAGAAGAATTGATGTATTTGAGCTGTGATGCTGGAGAGGATTATTGAATATAGCATGGACTGCTAGGAGAACACTGTGTGAATCATGATATGTTATGGCTGACATTGAGAAAAATGGGAATAACAGAGTACTTCATGCTCACACAGAACTTATACCTGGATCAGAAGTAGTGAGGTCATTTTGAGGCCCAAGGTGCATCTGATTCAGGTCATACTATTTCCACTTATTAGCTATACATCCAAAACTTGGACAATGAATAAGGATGACAGAGAAGGATTGACACCTTTGAGATGTGGTGTTGGAGAAGAGCACTGAACATCCCACGGGTGGCCAAGAACATGAATAGATATGTATTGGAGAGAGTACAGTTGGAGTGATCTTTGGAGGCAAGAATGATGTTGCTTTGCCTCACTACTTTGGACAATTTGCTAGGAAGTGCTACTCCTTAGAAAAGGACATGGTGGAGGGAAGGGTGGTGGGTCGGTAAGAGAAAGGAAGACTTTCAACAAGGTAGATTGCTACAATGGGCTGTTGTGTGTCTGGCAGTGTGACGATGGCACAGGATAGAACAGGGTTAAGATCTTTTGTTTATAGTGTTGCTATGAGTTGTGCATGACTCAACAGCACCTAACAGCAACAATAAGCTAGGAGAACAAACAGGTTCATCCTAGAGTAGGTGACACCAGGCTACTCCGTGGAGGCAAGGATTCTAAACCTTTGTCGGACATATTTTGGAATTTTGCAAGGAGAGACCAGTCTTTGGAGAGGAACATCATGCTGTAGAGGTTGGAGTGGCTTTGTTCACAATAGCAAGGACTTGGAAACAACCTAAGTGCCCATCAACAAATGAATGGATAGAGAAGCTGTGGCATAGTCACAAAATGGAATACTACACTGCTTTGAAAAACAAGGAACTCATGCAATATTATTCAAATTGGGTGACCGTGGAAGACATTATGCTGAGTGAAGTATTTCAGTCACAAAAGGACAAATATTATATGGTGCCACTCTTGTAAAACAGGACTAAAATCAAGGTTTGGGGGAGACTGAGAAATATGGGTTCAGTAACATATGTTGCATTGAAACAGATGAAGGAGAAAACTGTTTAAAAGGGATATGTGATTAGGTATTTTTGTCATGACAGGAGTCCAGAGCGAAGGCTGCATAGTGGAGTGGACCTGGAGGGAGGGATTGTAAGACAATGTAAGAATCTTTCTTTTACTTTTCAAAAGGGTAGTGTACTGGGGGGGGAGGGTTAGGAGGGGGGAAAAGTGCAACAATGAATGAATGGAAATCCAAAGTCTGTAAATTTTCATTGAAATTAATAAGAAATTTTTAAAAAAATGAACAAACAACTATGAGGACAGACTTTTGGGATGAAAACTTTATTTAGAATCAAGAAGGATGTCAAGAATAGTTTTAGACAAAAGAGACTGTTCCAATGATGTCACTTTTATTCACTATAAAGTCTTAACACCCAAGCGTATTTCAATTATACATGTGACTCAGAATGACTAAAATGGCCAAGCACAATCAATAAGAGTGCATCTAAATTCCAAAATCAATCTCCATAATAGTCTATGTGTTTCCTACTGCCAAAGGGGCCCTTTAGAGTAGTGAGAGAAGATCTTCACCCTGAAACCCACAGCGTCCCTTTTCAGCAGGAAGTAGCTAAGAGAATACGCCATCCCCTTTTCCTTATGACTCAGGGTGAAGTCTCTCTCAGGGAGGAGTAATAGGGAATGGCAAAGGACACACTGACAAAGAAGATTAATCAGAACTGGCTTTGACAAGCACTGTGGCATTTGGACAAGAACAAACTGGGAGGAGGGTAGAGAGAATGGTGCAGCAGTGAATGAATGGAAACCCAAAATCTCTGTAAATGTTTATGAAAATGAATAAAATATAATTATAGAAAAAAAAGAATGACTAAACTGAAAAAGACTCATTTCTTTTACCTAATGTTACAATGAAAAAACAAAATAAAAACCAGAGTCATAATTTAAAAAAAAAGAGAGATAGCAGGGTTCGTGCATATCCATGTTTACTGCGGCTTTGTTAGCAATAGCAAAGAGCTGGAAACAACCCAAGTCCCCATCAACAAATAAATGGATAGAGAGGCTCTGATATAGTCACACAATGGAATACTATGCAGCATTGAAAAATAAGGAACTCATGAAACATTATGCAAAATGGATGGCCCTGGAGGACACTGTGCTGAGGGAAATATCTCAGTCACAAAAGGACAAATATTGCATAGGGCTACTGCTGTAGAATGGGACTGACATCAGGGTTGAGGGAAAACAGAAAAGGAGGAGAGGAATGATGTATATTGCATTGAAACAGATGAGGTAGAGAACTGTTTAAAAGGGAAATATGAATGCGTATTCTTGTCATTACGGAAGCCCAGAGTGAAGGTTGCATAGTGGAGTAGACTGGGGCAGGGGGAGGGATTGCGTAACAATGAAAGAGTCTTTCTTTCTTTTCAAGGAGAAGAGTGAATTGGGAGGGTGGGGATGGGTAGGGAGAAAAGTGCAACAATGAATGACTGGAAACCCTAAGTCTCTGTAAACTTTCATTAACATTAATTTTTAAAAAGACATAGCAGGGTTCAGACCTGTTGTACTAGGGGGTTTTTTTTGCTATTTTTTAATTGAGAATTTAATGAAAGTTTATAGAGAATTTGGATTCCATTCGCTCATTGTTACACCTTTTCCTCCCTGCTCCCCCACCTCTAGTTCACTTTTCTCTGTGGAAAAAAAAAAATCCCACCTCTTTCATTGTTTTACAATTTCCCATCCCTACCCCAGTCCACTTTACTATGCAACTCTTATTCTGGACTGTTGTAATACAAATAATACTTAATCATGTATTCCTTTTAAATAGTTCATTCCCTCCTCTGTTTCAATTCAGTATACATTATTTATCCCTTCTTTTCTTAGTGTTCCCCTAACCCTGATGTTAGTCCTGTTTTACAACAGTGGTGTTATGTAGTATTTGTCCTTTTTTGACTGAGACATTTCACTCAGCATAATATATTCCAGGGTCACGTATTTTGTATGTTATTTTGTGTTTTTCAGTGCTGCATAGTATTCAATTTTGTGAATATACCACAGCTTCTCTATCCATTTGTTTGCTGAAGGTCACTTGGGTTGTTTCCATCTCTTTGCTATTGTGAACAATACAATAAACATAAGTGTGCATATATCTGCTTCGGTGACAGTTCTGGTTTCTTTAGGGTATATTCCCAGCAGTGGAATTGCTGGGTCAAATGGTATTTCTAATTTCCAACTTTTTGAGAAAGTGCCATACTGCTTTCCATAATGGTTGAACCATTTTCCACTCCCATCAACAGTGATTAAGGGTCTTGCTTACTCCACAACTGCACATTTGTTGCAATTGCTGTTTGCTGCTCTGTTGAATTTTGCTATTCTTAGTGAGGTGAGATGATATCTCATAGTAGTTTTGATTTGCATCTCTCTTAGACCTAGGGATTTTGAACACTTCTTCATTTGTTTGTTCGCCATCTGAATGTCTTCTTTGATGAAGTGTCTGTTCATATAATGTGCCCATTTTGCAATTGAGTTGTTTACATTTATCTTGTTGTGGTGCTCAAGTACTCTATAAAGTCTAGATATAAGTCCCTTATCAGACAAATCATTACAAAATATGTTTTACCAGTCTGTGTCTTTCCTTTTTATCTTGTTGGAGAAATTTTATTTATGTGCATAGGGATTTAATTTTTAGAAGGTCCTATTTATCCATTTTATTCTCTCTTGGTTGTAGGTTTTTAGGATGCTTGGAAGACTGTTCATGTTGTGGATTAGGGCTTCTAGAGTTCTGCCAAGATTTTCTCTTATAAAGATTTTTTTTCTTATAAAGTTTACATAGTCTTTTGCTTTATCTTAATCCACTTTGAGTTGGATTTTTGTATGGTGGGAGTTCTGGTCTTGCTTGAATTTTCTGCAGATAGTTTCTCAATTTTGCCAAAACAATTTGTTAAAAAACTGTTGTTTCCCCACTGAACTGATTTCATCTCCTTGTCAAAAATCAGTTGACAATAGGTAGATGGGCTGATTTATGGGTTCTCAATTCTATTCCATTGATCTATGTGTCTGTAAATGTACTGGTAACACGCTATCTTGACCACCATGGCAGTGTAATAGGATTTGAAATTAGGGAGTGAGATGCCTCCTACCTTGTTTCTCTCTTTAAGGAGAGCTTTGCTTATTCAGGTTGTCTTTCCATTCCAAATGAAACTGGAAATTGCCTTTTCCATCTTGTTGAAGAATGGAATTGATATTTGTATTGAGAGTGCATTGAACATGTAGATTGTCTTGGTAGAATTGTCATTTTCACAATATTGAGTCCTCCTCTCCAAGAGCAATGTATATGCCTCCATTTCTACAAGTCCCTTTTTGTACCTTGTAGTGATGTTTTGTAATTTTCTTTGAATAGGTCCTTTGTGCTTCTAGTTAGATTTATTCCCAAGTATTTAATCTTGTGATTAGCTACTGTGGTGGGTATTGTTTTTTCTTAGCTTCAATTCTGTATTCTCTTTGTAACTGTAGAAAAATCGAATTGAATTTTTGTTTGTTGATCTTATAACCTAACAGTTTGCTGAATTGGTCTACTATGTCCATTAGTTTTCTTATTGACCCTATAGGTTTTTCTAAATATACTATCATGCAATCTGTATATAGAAATAATTTTACCTCCTCTTTGCCAATTTAGATACCTCATATTTCCTTCTCTTGTATCATTGCTTCACTAAGACTTCCAATACAGTTATCGAATAGAAGAGGTGATAGTGGACAATGCCTTTAATCTCACTCTGTGGAGAACAATGTTGGCTCTTAGGTTGGTGAATATAATTTTTACTATGTTGAAGAAATTCCTCTCTATTCCTATTTTGTTAAGTGTTTTAATCAGGAAAGGATGTTAGATTTTGCCAAAGGCTTTTTCTGCATCAATTGATAGGATTATGTGGTTCTTGTTCTTTGCTTTGTTAATGTGATGAGTTACACTGATTGTTTTTCTTATGTTGAAGCATGCTTGCATACGATATGAATCCCACTTGGTCATGATGAATTTTTTTTTGATGTATCATTGGATTCTATTGGCCAGGATTTTATTCAAGAGTTTTGCATCTATTTCGTAAGAGATAATGGCCTATAGTTTTCAATTTTGGTGGTGTCTTTTCCTGGCTTTGATATCAAGGATATGTTTGCTTCACCAAATGAGTCTAGGAGAATTCCATCTTATTCTGTTTTCTGAAATACTTTATGTTGAATTGGTGACACTTCTGGCTCTGAATGTTTAAAAAAATTCACTTGTAAAACCATCTGGTCCAGGGCTTTTTTTCCCTCCAAGTTGTTTTAATACTTTTTCAATTTCTTTCGTAATAGGTCTGTTCATGTGTACAGTTTTGGTGTGTGTCAGTTTAGGTAGGTTGTGAGTTTCTAAGTATTTGTTTATTTCCTTTAGGTGTCCATATTTGTTTGAGTATAGTTTTTCATAATATTCCATTGTTAGCCTTTTTTATTTTAGTTGGTTCTATGCCCATTTCATATCTTATTCAGATTATTTATGCCTTTTCTTTATTTTCCTTTGTTAGTCTTATTAGTGGTTTGTTGATTTTATTGACCTTTTCGAAGATCTAACTCTTGGTTTTGTTGATGGTTTCAATTGTTTTTCTGTTTTGTATTTCATTTATTTCTGCCCTAATTTTTATAATTTCAGTTTTTTTAGATGGAGTTGGGCTTTCTTGCTCTTCATTTTCAATTCATTGTAGATGTGTTAGAGAGTCAATGATTATTTTTTCTTTTCTTTTGAGGTGTTTCTTTATTGCTATAAATTGACCTCTGATTACTGCTTTGGCTGTTTTTCAGAGGTTTTAGTAAGTGGTGTTTTCATTCTCATTTCACTTGTTTCTAATTTCATTTGTTTCAAAAACTTTTTAATTTCACTTTTATTTCTTCTAGTATCCAGTCATGTTTAAGCATGGCATTTTTTTCTCCTCTATTCTCTTGCTATTAATTTCTAATTTTGTAGCATTGTGGTCTGTGAAGATGCTTTGAATTATTTCCAAATTTTTGAATTTATAAATGCTTGCCTTGTAGCCTAAAACTTGATCTATTCTTGAGAGCATTCCGTGCACATTGGAAAATAAAGAATACTGTGGTTTTGGGGGGTTGCATTAACTTATAAATATCTATGAGATTGAATCGGTTTATTGTGTGGTTTAATTCTTCAACATCTTTATTGAGTTTCTTTCTGGTAGTTCTCTGTTCTTGAGAGTGGTGTATTAAAGTGTTGTCTATTTCCTTTTTCAGTTTAGTTTTGTTCATTTTATATATTTTACAGCTCTATCATTTGATGCATAGATATTATTTTATATCCTTTTGTTCTATTAACCCTTTAATCAATATTTATTGACCTTCGTGTCTTTTGTGAAGGTTTTTGCATTGAAATCTATTTTATCAGATAATAATATCGCTACTCCTGGTTTGTTTGTTTTTTTGTTTGTTTGTTTGTTTGTTTTCTTCTGGTTGCCATTTGCTTGGTATATTTTCCCCACCCTTTTAATTTTAGTCTTTCTTTATCTTCACTTTTCAGGTGTCTCTCTTATAAACACATTGTACCATATTGATGGATTTTGTTTTTTATCCTATCTGCTATTCTTTTTCTCCTCAATGATGCATTTAAACCATTCACATTCACTGTGATTATTGAGAGACAAGGCTTTATTGCTGTCATTTTGTTGAGTTCTTTTTGGCATTGTTGCTAGTTACTTTGATCTATCCTGCTTTCTGTGGCACTTCTGTAAGAAGGACGTCTCTCAAAGTTTCTTGCAGTGCTGATCTTGTTTTTACAAACTCCCTTAGGTTCTATTTTTCTGGGAATATCTTTATCTCTTCTTTATATTTGATGGCTAATTTTATTGGGTACAATATTCTTGGTTGACAGTTATGTTCTTTGAGTGTTTGAGCCACTGTCTTCTTGCTCACATGGTTTCAGCTCAGAAATCGGCACTTATTTACTTTCCCTTAATGGTTACTCTTTGTTTCTCCCTTACTGCTTTCAGAAGTATCTCCTTATTTTTAGTTCTGGCAAATTTGACTATGATATGCCTTGATGCTTTTCTTTTGGAATCTATTCAAAATGATGTTCACTCAGCTACTAAATATACTCTCATTCTTCATTATGCCTGGAAAGTTTTCTTCTAGTAATTCTTCCACAACTTTCTTGGTGCCTTTCCTTACTTTTTCTTGTTCTGGAATTCTGATTGGGCACGTGTTTTTTCTCTTGATGGTATCCTACATTATTCTTAGGTTTTCTTTTTTCCTTCCCTTTTTGGTTCAGCTTTTTGTTCCAGCAGATTAGTGGTGACAATTCTATCTTCTATTTCTCTGGTTCTGTGTTCTATATCTTCAACTGTATTATTGTGTCCCTTCAACATATTGACAGCATCTGAAACATTGTTCCTCATATATTGGATTATGGCTTCTTATTTCCCCAGAGCTTCTAATTCCTCATTTGTTTTATCTGCATTGTTTTGGATTTTTTTAAGCTCCTTTTGGTTTTTGCTTGCAATGTCTGTAATTCTTTGAGTTTGCCTTTCACACATTGAAAATGTTCAATCATAGTTCTTTTATATTCTGTGTCAGAAAGTTTCATCAGACTTTCTAGCTTTAGGAATCTATTGATACTGTGTCACTTTGGGGAGTTGGGGGAAGGGGTTGACATCTTGCTTTGGGCTTGTGTAGGGCATGAGGTAATCTGCTTCTTATTTGACATTGTTGTTGTAACATTTTTCATGCCTGAGGCAATAGCAGATTCTTGTTCTGATGTCACTGTCCAGAGGAGGTGGAGTAGCTACCCTGTCTGGATATCTCTCTGAACTTCTGACTTAAGAGAAACTTTGCTTCAGTTCAGGAGAGAAAAGTCCTGTGAATCAGCAGCTTCTTCTTTCAGACAACTGCTGCAGCTAGGTCAGTCCAAGGTGCTCTGGCTAAAGAAAGTTAATTTACCAGACATGAGGAGATGCATGGTGAAGCACAGAGATGTACAGTGGAACACAGAAATGCACACAGGTCAGACTTGTGTGAAGACCTGAAGGGAAAGTCAGGAAGCCTTTGTTTTCCCTTGAGAACTGGGTCTGCCACCACACTCAAGTTCCAGCTGTCCTATTCCCTTCTGCTTGAGCTCAAGGTGTTTCATGTGATCCAGCCAAATAGAAGTGATTCCCCACAAAGTAACTAGTTAATAGACATCCATGGCTTCTGACAATTCAGTGGCTGCTAATGACGTGGCGGCTGCTGATGACACAGCCTACACATAGGGTCTTAATGAGTCACAAGTGATTTGACAATACATAACAACAACAATGACAATTTCCGGTAACAAATTCTCTCTGACTATCTCACCCTATTATGGCAGAAATACCTCAAGTGGATAACTAAAAGTATTTTCTCACTATTTAAGAGACTAGAAATCCCAATTCTGGTGGTCAACTCTAGGATAGACTTTCTCTGTCAGTTTTGAGAGAAGATACCTTTCCTTTCAATATCAATGGACTTGGCACTTCTTGGAGATCTCCACATGTTTGGCATCAGTTGTTTCTGAGGTTTAGGAGATGTTCGGCACAGGGACATGAAGCCTAAAGGACATACTCCACTTCTAGCCCTCTTTTGGTAGTAGTCACATCCTTTGATATATGTTCAATTATTTAATTTATTTTATATATTTTTTAAAAAGATTGACTCAAGATATAATCTTATCATGTAGATGTGCCCTTCCTCATCAACAATACTGCCTTTAATTCAGTCTCATTAATATTATGTTGTTGTTGTTGTTGATTTCCTTTGAGTTGAGCATGACTCATGGTGACCCTATGAACAAAATGCCTGAAACCCTTCTACAACTACTGACATTTATCAAAGTTCATAGAATTTCTGGAAGCTTGTTATTTAGGAAGTGGATACCACTTCTGCTTCCAAGCATTAATATCATAAACCTTAGAATTTAAAACACATTGGTTAATTACACCAGATCACAAAATGTAGAGTAATTGCATAATACTGATAATTGGGGCCAACCAAGCTGTTGCATTCTTTGGGGGATAAAATCCCATCTGTAACAAATGTCTATACTTTTGATACCAACAAACGAAATCCATTCTAAGAAGGTCATTAGAATGCAGGGGGAAACTATGCTTCAAATCACATCAGAATTATAATAACCATCATTAAACTAAGACATTTTGTTTTATTTTTTTATTATATGATGATCTTGAAAAAAAATATTTTCTTCATTTATGGCTTAATAAATGACATTCCAAAAGGCCCTTTGGTGAATTATGAAAGCACTAGGCCATTAGAGGAAGACTGAGTAGAAGCATACATGATTGCATATTTACCAATTTTAAAAAAATGCAGGTTGCCCTACATGCACAGTGATTAATTTATTGAACAAAAACCAAGTCCCCTAGACAAATGCTAAATTGTTCTCTTGGTGACTGAAACCTTTATGTAGTCTTATTTTAGTTCAAATAAGTGACGAGGATGACTGGCAGGGAATCAAAAGGTCTCCATCATTTGAATAATGAGCAATTAGAATAGAGAGCAAATGGAAATTTAATATCTTCTTGAGGTGAGCGCATAATTGTTGTGCCTTCAAATTGATTCTGGCACAAAGTGATCCTAAAAGACAGGGCAGAACTGCTGATAGGGGTTCCTAGGTTGTAATTTTTACAGGAAAGGAGTGCTGGTGGCACAACGATTAAGTATTTAGATGATAATCAGAAGCCATTAATTTGAACCAACTAAACTACTTTGTTAGAGATCTATTCGTATAAAGATGACAGTATAGAAAACCTTATTGACAGTTTTTTTTTCTCCTGTCTTATGCGGTCACTGTGAGTCAGAATGAACTCAACAGCATACAACACAGTATCTATAGGAAGAGATTGCCAAGTCTTTTAAACATCTGAATGACTGAGGTGACTGAACCACCAACCTTTCAATCAGCAAATGAGTATTTTAACCACTAGTTTACCATGCTTCTTGAATACATAATCAATAATGTAAAATTTATTTGTAAAAGTTGGTCAACAATTTAAACAGATTTAATTTTTTAAAAAAATAAAAATCCAAGTGGTTCCATTTTCCAGTGCCAAATCACTGGTAAATGATTGTTTTAAATGTACCAGAGGTAATTTTCTGTGTGCGATGCAAAATAGAGAGCAAATAGTATTACTGTGTCCCTGAGTGAGTTTGAAAGGATAGCAACATAAGATTGAAGCAGACAGAAAGCTTACAACTGTCTCCTGCTATACAGAAGTCTTTCCTTTGTCAGTAAAGATTTATATTTATGCAGAAAGAATTTCTTTCAAAGGGTAAAAATCCCCCATTTGAATTCATAAGGAAACTACATTTGCTACATAGGAAATGTTTAGTCTTATTTATATATTTATTCACCATGATTGACTTAGAGTTTTGATCGTAATCTGACCATAAACTTTCTAAACTGAACTTCTGTCCTGATTGTAAGTAATGGCAGGGTGTTTATTAAAGTCAGCAAATCTGTGATTCAAAAGGACACCTTACTAAAGGGTCAGGATTTTATATTAAGAAAGAATGTCTGAAAGCATGGAAGAAATGCTACTTTTGGGGAAAGGTATTCTATAGTTGTGAAAATCAGACATTAATAATTCATTTTCATAGACTCGGCACTTCTGGGTCTTGGAAAATCATAATAGTTTGAAAGGCCTACTAAGGTGGGAAGGAGCATAATGTGCCTACCTGAGGCAAACTTTAAAGTTAACTGACCCCTCTGTTCCAGTGTGCAGACAGTGACCCTTTTAAAACATTGTACAAAATGTCTTCCTATTTAAAAATTACAGTGAATTAATGTTGTCTATTCTTCAACTTTAAAAGGGCCCATACAGAATTAATAAATTAAAGCAGAAGGGATAAGGATTTGAAGTGTTTGTAATTGATAGCTATGTGAAATAGAAAGGGAAAGACTTCCAAAATATCTCACCTTTTGGTTTCAATTATTCAATTTTTAAAAATAAATTTGTGATAAAGAGAGGATAGATACTTGAGTTTAAGATTAGTTACGTCAAAAAAAAATCTGCCAGAGGGTCAGTTCTGACTCTATAGTAAATACACAACAACAGTCGTGCCGTTCTGAAACTCATGCTCTGATGGAGAGAACAACCATGTAGACAACCATCATCAAGTCAGAGGATCAGCAAGGATCTTAAATATCATCATACAGAGAAGATTATTTGAACAGAAAAAGGTGCTTAGTTATCCCAACTTTCCAAGTCTAGAAATACAAGACACCTGAACTGAGTCTTGCATCTATGAATTTACCAGAAACTGTGAATATCTTCAGAAAATAAATAAATAAAGATGATCATTGAGGATGAGTCAGAGAAAGACTGATTAAGCAAAAGGACTGAGAGGAAAAGCAGTATGACTTATTTGGGGAACAAAAGTGCTTCAAAATCATGAGATAAAGCATAGAAAGAACAGCCAGATACTAAGAATATTCCGTATTGGGCTAAAAATTTTGAATTTTTAACCCAATGTGGCTAGGGAGTCATTTGAGCATGAACAATAGAGTGGCGTGGATCTAGCCAAGGGAAAGCAAAGTAATAAGATATCATTTTTATGGGGACACACCATTAATAGAGAGAGCTGTGGTTGCCTAGTGGGTAAGTAGTTGCACTGCCAATCCAAAGGTTCAAATCCACCAGCTGCTCCACAGGAGAAAGCTAGATTATCTCCTCTATTGCTATTTCCAGCACCTGAAAACCCACTGGACTCAGCTATGTTCAGTTGAGTCAGTTCCAATTTGACAGTTCATAATGACAACACACACTACTTACAGATTTTTAAAAAACTATCCATATTTAAGTGATCTTCAGTTTTGGCTGTGAACAACATTTAAAAATATTGAATAAATATCTAATAATTATTTTGTCTATGTAAATACGAAGATCAAGTGACATAGTTATGTAAAAGTCAAAGACAAAATTAAACTATATACATGAATTTTAAAGTGAGTACTAAGACAGTAAGGAATTTTTTTTGCTTTTATTAAAATATTTTAATAAAAATTTATAAAGACATTCAGATGGCCAACAAGCACATGAAGAAATGTTCAAAATCTCTAGCTCTAAGAGAGATGCAAATTGCAACAACTATGAGATATCATCTCACCCCAGTCAGGATTGCAACATTTAACAGAACAGCAAGCAACAAATGCTGTCAAGGTTGTAGAGAAACTGGAATACTTATTCACTGTTAGTGGAAGTATAAAATAGTGCAACCACTGTAGAAGGCGGTGTGGCGCTTTCTTAAAAGTTGCAAACAGAGATACCATTTGACCCAGAAATTCCACTACTGGGAATATACCCCAAAGAGACCATAACTGATATTCAAGCAGATATATGCACACCCATGTTTATCACGGCTTTGTTCGCAATAGCAAGGAGTTGGAAACAATCTAAGTGCCCATCAACAAACGAATGGATAGAGAAGCTGTGGTATATTCACAATGGAATACTACGTTGCATTGAAAAACAAGGAACTCATGAATTATTATTCAAAATGGGTGGCCCCAGAGGACATTATGCTGAGTGAAATATCTCAGTCACAAAAGGGCAAATATTGCGTAGTGCCACTGTTGTAAAACAGTACTGACACCAGATTTGGGGAGAGACTGAGAAAAACAGGATAAATAATGTATACTTCATTGAAACAGATGAGGGAGAAAACTGTTTAAAAGGGAGATATGATTAGGTATTATTGTCATGGCAGGGGTCCAGAGTCAAGGCTGCATAGTGGGATGGACTTAGGGCAGGGATGGTATAACAATGAAAGAGTTTTTCTTTTGCTTTTCAAAGAAAAGAGCGAATTGGGGGGGAGGGAAGGGTGGGCAGGGAGAAAAGTGAAACAAAAAATGAATGGAAATCCTCAAGCTCTGTAAACTTTCATTAAAATTAATAATAATTTAAAAAGTAAAAAAAAAGTTTATAAAGAACTTAGATTTCCATTTATTCATTGTTGCACATTTTCCTCCCTGTTCCCCACCCTAGTTCACGTTTTCCTTTGGGAAAAATAGTTCTTTCATTGTTATACAGTCCCCCTACCCCGGACCACTTTACTAAAAAAAAAAAATAAGGAAATTTTTAAAATTAGTTCAGAGATCATAGCCATTAGAAAAATCTTCCAAGGTCATATTAAATTGAACTCAAACCTATACAGGAATGCATACACTTCTCCATTATGGTCCTGTACTCTCTAGAAAATCAGCTATGAATTGATTCCAACTTAGTAGTCTATAATAGCAACAGCATTTTTGTTAGAGAGGGTAAGGCTCACCAAATAGTCTACTTCCTCATATTTCTCGGCTAACTTGCCATTTACCTAGGATCATGTGACTAATTCTTCAAAGGAAAAGAGATCAACAATAATATATATTTGCTCTTGATTGAAAAGACATATCATTCTCCAGCTCCCTTCCCTACCATGGTGTCTGACATCTAAACCAAGGAGTTAATTAGCCTTCTATCATTCTTGATTCCTGAGCAACTGCATGAAGCAGAGTTCCTCTCTTGATGCACACAAACACACACACACCATGCTATTATGAAAATTCATGTGTAGCATAAGTCAGAAGTAAATGTAGCCAGTCCATGTGAATACATTCCTTTTTAATTCTTTCCCATATATTCTTATTTGTCTAATTTAGAACTCCAATAATAGTTGCCAGTAATAGTTGCTCATATTGCCTACTTTATTTGTTGTGACTATCACCTTCCAAGAATAAAGAAATAAAAATCCTGAGATAAAAAACAACAGTAATAAGAAACACACACACACACACACACACACACACAAATCCAAATACCATTACTCCACTATGTTTTGGAAAAACACTAAAGGAAATATACCAAGATGGTAACTATAGTCCTCTTTGGAAAAACTTCAGTGAGTGTTTTATCTTATATTAACTTTAATGAGTTTTCAAATTTTTTAAAATAAGCCTGCATTATTTTAATAACAAAACATAAACTCTTCTAAAATTAAATGTAAAAAAATTTTTGGAACTTTACCAATGATTGGTTCCCATGAACATCAACCTAAAATGAAACAGTAAAGAGAAACAGATGAGATTTACATGAATTTGTTAGACCCTAAATACATGTGGATTCCTACCTTCAACTCTTTTCTACTATCTACAGCATTTTCCCATCTATTATTTGATGAAAAGGATCAAATATTTTATTATAATATCAAAATGGCAAATCATTTTATTTGTAATATAATATTTAAGTTCTATAGAGTGCCAACAATTGAGAAATTGTGCTGTCCAAATTATATTGCATATACTCAAAGTGAAACATTGATTTTTTTGTTTAGTTTCCTTCATATTTTTGCTCTCCATTAAATTTCCATATATGTAATTCCAAAACATGTATTGATAGACATACTAGGAATTCTCTGAAAGTTAATACTCAAAGAAAAATATTAATAACACTATTTTAAATACCGCTTTATAATCCAAACATATTTGTAGAATTTTTTATGTATTTTTGTTTCTCCAAGTTTTACAGATGGAAGCAAATAATGCAGAAACACTTAATAGTATACAAGTTCATAAAGGAAAGTTAGTTGCCATCAAATCCCCAGTGACTCATGGCAACCCTATGTACAACATCTCTGAAACCTGCCCTGTCCTGAGCCAGTCTCACTGACGCCAACACACCAACCCCCTCTCCCCCACCCCATTACCCCAGTTACTGCACCAATCCATCTCATCCGGGGTTTCCGTCTCCTGTGCTGTCCATCCACCCTTCCAAGCATGATGACCTTCTTTAATAACACGTCCTCCCTGGCCACCTGCCCAAAATATGTGAGATGGAACTTCAAAATTCCTGCCTCCAATACTCTTCTCTAGCACCACAACTCAAAGGCATCAGTTCTTCTTCTGTCATCCTTAGTCATTGTCCCGTTCTTGGATGTATAGCAAGTAATTGCAAAGGCCATGACCTGGATCAGGCACATCTTAGTATCTAGGCTTACATCATTACTTGTCAGTACTCTGGAGAGGTCTCTGACAGCAGATTTTCCCAGTGCAATTTGTCTTTTGATCTCCTGACTGCTGGTCCAAGAGTGCTGATCTCTTCTCCCTCTATCATGGTGCTACCAATTGAACTATTGGTGAGAAACTTTATCTTCCTAATGCTGAGCTTTAATGTTGAGCTTCAATCCATATTGAAGACTGTAGTCCTTGACCTTCTGCAGTGAGCACTTAGGTTTTCTTCAGTTTCAGCAAGTAAGGTTGTGTCATATGCATAATGTAAGTTGTTGATGAGTCTTCTCCAATCCTGATGCCATATTCTTCCTCATAAAGCCCAGGCTTCCAAATTATCTGTTCTGCATATAGATTGAAAAGGTACGAAGACAGGACAGATCCCTGATGTACTCTCTTCCTGATTTTTAACAACACAGTATTTCTTTGCTCTGTTCTGAGGAGTACTAACCTGGCCTAAGTAGGCCCACCTACAGGGTCCAATTGGTTTAATCAAGTGGCTCCCAGCTTCCAAATAATTGTTAATAATTTTTTTAAAAAAGACCTGCCTTTTAGGACTCAACTGCTTTAAGTAAAATCTCCCAAGCGCCAACCAACTTTCCATCACAAAGACCAAACCAGTAGGCCCTAACTGGTTTAAACAAGAGTCTCCCAGGCATCAATCAACTTTTAGTGACAAAGGCCCACATACTGGATCCTAATTGGTTTAAAGAAGAGGCTCCAAACAACAATGGGCTTTAAAGTGTTAGGAGGTTTGAGGATGGCACTGAATAGACAGGATCTATTGTTCATGAGGTTGCTATCAGTCATACTCAACTTGACAGTACCTAACAACAACAATGCTACTAAAAAAGTATTATTTATTTATTGTTCACAATAGCAAGGAGTTGGAAACAAGTACCCATCAAAAATTATGACCCTGGAGGGCATTATGTTGAGTGAAATATCTCAGTCACAAAAGGACAAATACTGCATGGTACCACTGTTGTAAAACAGGACTGACATCAGTGTTGGGAGGAGATTGAGAATGATGGTGTAAATTATGTATACTGCATTAAAACAGATGAGAGAGAAAACTTTTTAAAAGGGATATGTGATTGGGTATTATTGTCATGACAGGTGTCCAGAATGAAGGCTCGTAGTGGAGTGGACTTGGGGGGCCAGACTGAATAACAATAAAAGATTTTTTCTTTTACTTTTCAAAGAGAAGAGTGAATTGGGGGAGGGAGAGAGTAGTGGGCAGAAAGAAAAGTGCAACAATGAATGAATGGAAATCCTCAGTCTCTGTAAACTTTCATTAAAATTAATAATAAAAATATTATTTACATGTTATTACTTATATTCTTACATTATAC
>NW_006399817.1:11652815-11653763 GCF_000299155.1 Elephantulus edwardii | reverse complement strand
TTTTATTATAAACAATTAAAAGAATAAACATTTGCTAAGATTGCTATAATGTCATTCAATGCATTATCAAACATGCTTGCTGAATATTAAGCTTTGTGCTAGGAACACTAGCGTATAACATACAAAGAAGCAGCAATCTTAATCTTAACTCTTCATATTGTCTTCTTCAACCACATGCTCCTGTCTTTCTAGCTTTTCAATTCTTTATAGACTAGGCCTCCAAAATCAGACCACCTGATTCAAACCCTGTTTGCTCCATGTATTAGCTGTGTGGTCATTTATTCAACCCCTTTTAATCTCAATTGGGAGCTTTAGCAGCCTAGAGGGAAAGGAATTGTGGAGCCAATCCAAAGGCAAGAAGTTCTAATCTACCAATTCCTCCACAGAAGAAAGATGAGCAATCTCCAGCCAATCTCCTCTCTTGCAATTTACAGCCCGTAAAAACTTACTGAAGGGTCAGCTGTGAGTTGATTATGACTCGATGGCAGAAACCAAGAACAACAAATTATCTCAACTGTGACATTGTTATAATAGTAAGATTTATTTGAGATGACTGATTAAATGGAACAATAGAAGTTAGAATACTGAAATATAAAAAGCACTACACAATGTTCCCTATTATCATTTTTATAGAAAATATTATTGATTTTGGTTTTAGTTTTCTGAGTCAACATTGACTCATGGCCACTTAGTATATAGAAAAATGGAATTAATTTTGCCTAATCGAGGATCATCTTCATAGTCACTGGTGTATTTGAGTCCATTGTTGTAGCTATTATATAACACCTTCCAACCTAGGGTGCTTGTCTTCCAGTCCCACATCAGATAATATTTTTAAATGATCCATAGTATTTCATGTCCCTCTCCAAGGACCAGTCCCTCCTTGCAACATGCCCAAAATATGTCAGACGAAGCTTCAGAATCCTTAACTCCAGGGAACACTCTGGC
>NW_006399817.1:11649600-11651680 GCF_000299155.1 Elephantulus edwardii | reverse complement strand
AAAAAAAACAAAGATTCTCACCACTGTGCTGGTTGTCAATATCATGATGGATAATGAAGAGATTGAGATACAGCTTCAGTTTGTTGGCTCAACAATCAACACTCTTGGTAACAGCATCCAGGAAATTTAAAGATAAATTGCACTGGGAAAATCTGCTGTCAGAGACCTCTCCAAGTTACTGAGGAGCAGTGATGTTAGCCTGGAGGCTAAGGTGTGCCTGATACAGGTCATGGTATTTGAAATTACTTGCTATGCCTCAGAGAGCTGGACAATTGACTAGGGGAGATAGAGGAGAGTTGATGCCTTTGAGCTTTGGTGCTGGAGAAGAGTGTTGAATATACCACGGACTGGTAGTAGAACAACTGAAGAGGGTGAAACTGGGCTGCTCCTTAGAGGCAAGGATTCTGAAGCTCCATCTGACATACTTTGGACATGTTGCAAGGTAGGATCAGTCCTTGGAGAGGGATGTCATGCTTGGCAGGGTAGAGGGACAGCACGGTAGAGGAAGAACGTCGATGAGATGAATTGCTTCCATCACTGGGTTAATGTGGATAGATGTGTCAGAGACAACAAGATTGGCAAGGGATAGAGCAAGGTTTAGGGTTATTGTACATATATTGTCACTATGAGTCGCAGGCGACTCAACAGCACATAACAGTAGCAACAATTTTGAAATGGATATTGTTTTTTGGTGTGGGTTTTCTTCCCCTCTCCTTTCCACTCTTTCTGGGAGCTTCATTAAAACTTGTCCACCACGAGAAATACTGATAATATTTTAAATATGGCACAGATTCAACAATATAACAACATACAAACCACCAAAGTACACACAAGTACTGTTATTATTAGTTTCAATGTCACTAAAATAATCAATGCATTGTTTTCATTAATAATTTTATCACATCCTTTATTATACCATCATTGATTTTGTATCTACTGCATGCTAATGTTTTATATCTACTATGTAGTCTGTAGTCAAGGATCTCTCCAAATTATTGAGAAGCAATGATGTCAATTTGAGGACTAAAGTGTGCCTGATTGAAGCCATGATCTTTTCAGTCACTTGTTATGCATCTGAGAGCTGGACAATTATTAAGGACGAGAGAAGAATTGACACCTTTGAATTATGGTGTTGGAGAAGAGTGCTGAATAGCTCATAAACTTCCAAAACACCAAACATACATGTCTTGGAGAAGGTGCATCCAGAGTGCTCCTTGAAGTAAAAAAGATGAAGCTTCATTTCATGTACTTTGGGCATATTTTAGGAGATGCTATTCCTTGGAGAGAGATATCATGTTTGGGAAGATTGAGGGGTGTCAAAGAAGAGGCAAGTCCTTCAGCAGGCCAACTGACACAGTAACTGCAAGCCACCAGCTTGAGTGTATCAGAGATTGTGAGGATGACACAGAATAAGACAGTATTCTGATCTCTGGTTCATAGGATCACTATGAGGCATACTCAACTTGATGGCAACCAACAACAAGAACCACTTGTGCTAATATTTGCATCACGTGGGTAGACACAACTATGGATGGTGTTGCTACAGAATAGTAATTTCAAGCTTTCAATAAATAAGTGTCCATTTCAAAGATTTTTCACTTTTTAACCCATGGTAACTATTATATTCCTGATCCTCCCACCCTCAGCAAATTGTCATGTTTACTTTATGGAATAAATAATAGAAATTATGAGATAGCAGTTTTGTCCACCCACTCCAAAAAAAAGCCAATTATCTTTGCTCATATACATCTTTATTTCTTGCCTGCTGTCTTAGAAAAACTAAATGTCTCTCAGTTAAAAATACATACATACATACATATCTTCTCACCTGAGATCAAGAGACCCCCTGACAGAAAATTAATGGACCAAACATTACCTTTTCCTCTTCTCGTTTCTTTAAACTACCTCTTATTTCTCTATTCCCTTAGATTCTTTCCCTTAGACAAAATTATAACTTGCTGCTTTCAGGTATACTCAAGACACTTAAACTTATTTCCATAGCATCATGTTTGACTCCTAATGACCCCATGTGTTACAAAGTGGAACTGCTCCATTGAATTTTCTTTTTTGAGATTTTTAT
>NW_006399817.1:11630593-11649045 GCF_000299155.1 Elephantulus edwardii | reverse complement strand
CTTGCTATTGTGAACAAAGCTGCAATAAACATGGGTGTGCATATATCTACTTGGATGTCAGTTATGGTCTATTCGGGGTATATTCCCAGTAGTGGAATTGCTGGGTCAAATGGTATCTTTATTTACAACTTTTTGAGAAAGCGCCACACCACCTTCCACAGTGGTTGCACCATTTTACACTTCCACCAACAGTGAATAAGGATTCCAGTTTCTCCACAACCTTGCCAGCATTTGTTGCTTGCTGTTCTGTAAATTTTGCTATTCTGCCTGGGGTGAGATGATATGTCATAGTTGTTTTGATTTGCCTTTCTCTTAGAGCTAGGGATTTTGAACATTTCCTCATGTGCTTGTTGGCCATATTAATGTTTTCTTTGGTGAAGTGTCTATTCATATTCTGTGCCCATTTTTCTATTGGATTATTTACCTTTATCTTGTTGTGGTGCTCAAGTAATTTTTAAATTCTGGATATAAGTCCCTTATCTGATATGTCATTACCAAATACTTTTTCCCAGTCTCTGGCTTCCCTTTTTACCCTGTTGAAGAAGTTTTTGGATGTGCATAGGGATATGATTCTTAGTAGATCCCATTCATCTATTTTACCTTCTCCTCATTGTAGGTCTTTCAGGATACTGGAAAGACTGTTTATGTTGTGGATTAGGACTTCTAGCTTTCTTCCAAGCTTTTCTTTAATGAAGATTATAGTCCTTGGTTTTAGTCCTAGGTCAATGATCCACCTTTAGTTGGTTTTTGAATATGTAATGAGGTGTTGATCTTGCTTGAATCTTTTGTAGATACTTTTCCAATTTTGCTAACACCATTTGTTAAAAAGGCTGTCAGTTCTCCACTTAACTAATTTCATCTCCTTGTCAAAAATCAGTTGACCATAGATAGATGGGCTGATCTCCAGGTTCTCAATTCTGTTCCATTAATCTATGTGTCTGTCATTGTACCAGTACCATGTTGTCTTGACCACCATGGCAGTGTAGTAAGATTTGAAATCAGGAAGTGAGATACCTCCTACCTTTCTTCTATTTTTAAGGAGTGCTTTGCTTTTTCGGGGCTTCTTCACATTCCAAATGAAATTGGAGATTGCCTTTTCCATCTCCGTGAAGAATGGGATTGGTATTTGTATTGGGATTGCATTAAACTTGTAAATTGCCTTTGGTAGTATTGCCATTTTCACAATATTGAGTCTCTAAAAAATTTGCAATTATAAAAGCATTAATTATTAATGTTGAGTCTCTAAAAAACTGAAATTATAAAAATTAGAGCAGAAATAAATGAAATAGAAAACCTAAAACAATTTAAACTATCAACAAAACTAGGAGTTGTTTATTTGAAAAGGTCAATAAAATCGACAAACCACTAGCAAAACTCACAAAAGAAAAGAAGGAGAAGACATAATAATCTGAATAAGAGATGAATCAGGCAACATCTCAACAAAACCAGCTAAAATTAAAAAGATTACATTAAAGTATTATGAAAAACTATACTCAAGCAAATATGAAAACCTAGAGAAAATGGACAAATACTCAGAAATGCACAACCTACCTACCTGACACAAACCGAAATTGAACATCTGAACAGATTCATTACAAAAGAAGAAATTGCAAAGGTAATACAACAACTTCCAACCAAAAAAAGCCCTGGACCAGATGGTTTTACAAGTGAATTTTATCAAACATTCCAAGAAGAACTGTCACCAATTCTATATAAATTATTCCAGAAAAACAGAAAAATATGGAATTCTCCCAGACTCATTCTATGAAGCAAACACATCATTGATACCAAAGCCAGGAAAGGACACCACCAAAATAGAAAACTATAGGCCAATATCTCTCATGAACATAGATGCAAAAATCCTGAATAAAATACTGGCCAGTAGAATTTTCTTGAATGTAATTTTTACAAAGACAGATTGCCATACCTTGCAGAGTGGATTAGAAGTACAACCTCTACAGGTTTCGATTTTTCCAGGGTTTTTTTTGGGTTTTGGGGGGGTGGTGTTTTGTGGAATTTTTTAAGTTAGTAGTTGAGCACAATCTATTTGTACTAACCAGGGACTTTGGACTTGAATGGAGTTGAAATCAAAATCAAAGCAAATTTGGTGTCATTCACTCAATCCTGACTAATAGTGACCGTGTAAAACAGCTAAGAACTACTTCATAGGATCTCTGGAATTGTGAACTTTAGAGGAGCATAATACTTCATATTACTTCATATTTCTTAAATAGAATCGAAACTACAGACCTTTAGGTTGTTTTTGTTGTTATTGTCATTTGCTATTGAGTCATCTATGACTCATAGCGACCCTATACACATTAGCTCTGAAACTTGCCCTATCCTGAGCCAATTTCATTGACTCTGACAGTCTTAATCCCATTTCTCCAGTCACTGAGTTAATCTATCTCATCCTGGTAGTCCTCTCCTGCTCTGTCTCTCCATACTTCCAAGCATGATATCCCTCTTCAAGGACTGGTCCCTCTTAGTTATACTTCCAAAGTATGTGAGACAGAGCTTCAAAATCCCTGTCTTCAAGAAGCATCCTGGTTTCACTCTCCTCAGCACAGACTTGTGTGTTCTCTTAGCAGTCCATGGTATAGTAAGTACTCTTCTCCAGCACCACAACTCAAAGACTTTGATCTTCTATCACCCTTAGTTACTGTCCAGTTCCCAGTTGTATAGAAAGTAATTGTAAAGACCATGGCCTGGATCAGGCACACTTTAGTCTCCAGATAGACATTGTTGCTCTTCAGTTCTCTAGAGAGGTCTCTGACAGCAGAATTTTCTAATGCAATTCATCTTTTGATTGCCTGACTGCTGTTTCCAAGAGTGTTGATTGTGGAGTAAAGCAAGCTGAAGTTATCAACAATTTCAATGTCTTCTCTGTCCATCATGAAGCTGCTAATTGGCCTAGAGGTAAGAATCTTTGTTTGTTTGATGTTGAGCTTCAGTCCTTATAAAGAATATAATTCTTCACCTTCTGCAGCAAGCCCTTCAGGTTCTCCTCAGTTTCAGCAAGAAAGGTTGTGTCATCAGCATAATGTAGGTTGTTGATTAATCTTCCCCCAATCTTGACACATTCTTCCTCACAAAGTCCAGCCTCCCCAATTAGCTATTCTACATAGATTGAAAAATATGGAGATAGGATGCATCCTTGATGCCCACGTTTCTTGATCCTGACCCATGCAGTGTTTCCCTGGATTGCGCTGATTACTGCTTCCTTGCCTAAGTATAGGTTTCACATGAGCATACTTAAAATGTTCTGGGATCTCCATTCTTCCCAAGGTTAGCCACGTTTATTGTGAACCACACAGTCAAATGACTCTTCATAGTCAATGAAACACAGACATTCCTCTGGTATGCTCTGCTTTCAACCAAGATACATCTAACATTGGCTGTGATATTCCTAGTGCCACAAACTCTTCTAAAGCCAGCTTGCACATCTTGAAGTTTCCTGCTGATATACTTCCCAAATCATTTCTGAATAACCTTCAGGAGGATCTTGCTTGTGTGTGATATTAGTGATACCGTTTGATAATTTCCACATTCTGCTGGGTCATCTTTTTTTTGAATAGGAAAAAAATACAGATCCCTCCCAAACAGTTGGCTGGTAGTTGTCCTCCAGATTTCTTGTTATAACCTGGTGAGTACAGCTAGGGCAGCATCTGTTTGCTGAAATATGTTAACTGGTGTTCTATCAGTTCCTGGGGCCTTTTTTTGTTTGTTTGTTTGTTTGTTTTTTGCAATTCCTTCAGAGAAACTTGAGCTGTTGTTTCATAAAATTCTTCTGTGTCAGCCAATTGTTTTTGGTATAGTGCCTCTGTGTACTCCTTCCATCTTCTTGTGATGCTTGCTGGGGCATTCAACATTTCTGCCTTCAGCATCCTTAAGTATTGCAACTCGAGGCTTCAATCTATTCTTCAGTTCCTTCACCTTAAGAAATGCAGAGTGAGTTTGTCCCTTTTAATTTTTTGACTCCAACTCCTTGCACATTTTATTGTAATACTTTGCTTTATCTTTCAGTGCTGCGTTTTGAAATATGCTCAACTCCTTTAACTTCTTGATTTTTACCTTTTGTTTTGGCTTCTCAACAAATTGCACCACCAACACTCTTTGAAAGGAATTGAAGTATTACTTTTGCTTTGCTTTTTCTATTCACTAAACTTGCTTTACTCTAGCTTTGATGTTGTTGTGTGCCACCTAGTCTAAACTAACCCTCAGCTGACTCTTAGTGGGCTTTCAGGGGCAATAAATCACATGGGAGGAAATCGTTCATCCTTCTTTAGCAGAGATTCAGCACGTGAGTTTGAACCTCATGCCTTTTGGGATTGATTGCATCATGATTCATCATGGTTTCTTCCACTTCAGCTTTAGATTACTCTTATTTTACTGAAACTGCTTTTCAAGTTCTCAAATTCTGTGGATTTTTTTAAAATATTCAGCATTCAGTACTGTTAATCATTCTTCTTTCTATTTTTAAAACACTAATTTCTCTTTCCCTCCACTTATTTCACGATTACACCATTCTTACTTTGTTTGCCTATTTCTGTTTCTCTGATATCTACAATTCTTAACTTTCTCTTCTTTATACTTTGATGACTCTCCCAGGACACTTCTCTCCTCTTACATTCCACACTGCTATTGTCTCCATCTGCCTCAAGTTCAGCACATAAAAGCCCCCCATGCAAGGCTACTTCCACAAGTAAATTATGGCCAGTGTTCAGTCAAACAGGACCTTTTTACCATGTGCCTGGATATCTCATGTTATTAAAAACAAACGATAGAAATTATTCTACTCCCCTTCAATATACATTCTCCTTGAAAATTTCTGCTGAATGCTTGAAACTAATAGCATAAAGAGAATAGAATAGAAACAGCATTTCCCTTAAGTAAACAAGCAACATAAGATTTGTTCTCACCTAAGCATTCAGAGGTTAGTGATTTCAAGATTCCAAATAAAAGGCTAATTTTTCCTAGCAAATGAAATTGAATTATTAAATTATCATGCTGGTGCTAGCTATTTGTAATGGAAAGGAAAGGAAACTGTTTTGTTTTTTCATCCCCCCTCAAGGCCATATTATGTTTGAATGTTGCCTGCTTAATAGCTGCACCTGCTGTTAAGGACAAAGGATGCACTATAACTTGATTTTGTAAATAACTTACTGCAATAGGCTGAGACTTTGTGCAGTACCTAATGGGCATGTTGCCTCCTTCCCCTTTGATTGCTTTCCTTTTTTACCATTTAAAAGCAAAGGGTTTACTGTTGTGTGTGCTAGCTTAAATCTGTTTTTGTTACTGCTTGAATTTTTTTTTTCTGTTGTCATCTCAACTATTGTCAGCCAACTGTTGCGAAGATTTGCTTTGTTAGGGTGAGTTTGCTAAGTAAAGCTGTCAACTTGTTCAAATACCCAGTCAACTTTATTATTTGCAGTGTTAAAGAAATGTAGTCTCTTAACAGAGTTTGGTGAAAAATAAAAGGAGCACAGTTTTATAAATCAAAGGAGTAGTTCCTGATCAACCTAATTGTAAGCAAGTTGCAAAGAGAATATTTTCTTGGGAACAATATTTAAAGCAGGTCTTTAATGTTTTAAATAAGAAGAATTCAAGATAAGGGGAACATGATAAGAGTTATTAGGAAACTATAGATTATATAGTTTATTTGTTATTATCTTTTTAAAATATATGTTATTATTTATATTCCAATTATGCTAGTAATACAGTTCTTATAGTCCTTGGTGACCTAAACTGAGGGACTCATCTTTTGGCACTATATAAGACAGTGTTGTTATTGCTGTGTACCATTGAGTTGGCAATGACACTCCAGAGGGCTTTCAGAAGCAGTTAATTGCACAGGGGGAGGTTGCCCATCTTTCTCCTGCAGAGTAGTTTGTGGAATTGAACAGCATGCCTTTGGGTTGACAGCTGCCACAAAGGGATTAAGTACATCAGAGATGATAAGTATGGCAAGGCTAGGACATGGGTCAGCTCTGTTGGTCATAGGGTCACCATGAGTTGTACTTGACTCCACGGCATTGAACAACAACAACAACAAAGCTATCAAACTTCCTTCCTATAAGACAGTATTCTGTTACCATTCATAAGATTTTCACCGGCAAACTTCTCTTAGCTATAGTCCACCAAGTTCTTCTTAGTGTGTCTGGAAGCTCCACTGAAATCTCTTTGCCATGAATGTCCTTCCTCAAATTTTAAATACCAGAGATAAAGCTTCAAAGAATTTAGCAAAAAGAAAGCCACCACAGTACAATAAACCCATAGACAAGTGGTGGAAGAACTCAGTCTAGGGATGGAAAGAGTCAGGATAATAATATAATAAAATAATCAGCTATATGGAGGCATTATCCTCACAGTTCTTAAAAAAATAATTTTACATTCAGTCTGAGATAATGCTAAATGCCCTTAGTCCTTGTGTCCAGGCATCACAAAAGTGATTGAGTTTGTGTGATTTTGCTTCCTTTATTTCAAAATGTACCAATGATAATTTTCCCCCTAGTAGTTTATTTACAAAATTCAAATACAAATTCTAACAAATTCTTTCAATTTCCTTCACATCCCAGTCCATCAATTTGTACAACCCAATGATTAATCCTCCCCTCCCCCTGCACATCTACATCCCTCTGCTTCCAGCTTCTACCACCACCCCTGGATACTTATACTCATTCTACAATAATGGTTTATTCTTGTGAGACTTAGTTCACTCAGAGCATTATGCTTTCCAGTCTCTCCCAAGTTAAGTAATAACCTACAGCTATTGCTCCTGCTTGCTGCATAGTATTCCACTGTGTGAATGTACCTAATTTCCCAATCCATTCTCTTGTGGTTGGACATTTGGGCTGTTTCCATGTTCTTGCAATGGTGAATAATGCTGTCATGAACATTGGTGTACAAATCACAGTTTGTTCCTCAGCTCTCATATTCTCAGGGTATCTTCCAAGTAGGAGGAGTGGCATCCACTTCCATAATAACTTGCTTCCAGAAAACATATGAACCTGGAGAGAGGATGAAAGACACCCAAGCAGTGAGGGCATTCCTTCATAGGGTCACTATGAGTCGTCTGCGACTTGACGACACTTAACAACAACAACAACAACATCTTCCAAGTAGTGGAATAGGTGGGTCATAAGAACCAATGCTAATTTTAAAGAAAGAAAAATGGAATGTTACATTTATTTCTTTTTGTTGCTTTCTAATTAATTCCTAATGGGAGAAAAGGAGCGCAAATGGCATCCATATACTGAAAACTTGGCTAGAGGAAGTAAATCATGTGACCATGATCTGGTAAAACAATTACTATGGTTCTACTGGCACAAATGACTCCTACTTTATTGGCTGTTGTTGTTATTACTATCAAGCTCATTCAGACTCATGTTAACTTCATGGGTACAGAGCAGAACTGTTCCAAAATATCTTCAAGACTAGACCTTTTGGAAATAGACTTCCAAGCCTATAGGTTTGAGCATAACCATGCACCATATAGTCACTCAACTCATTTAAATAACAATTATTTAATGAGAAATCACTCTATACCAGACACCTGCATGCAGTCTTGTGAGCACATCGTGTGTGTGTGTGTGTGTGTGTGTATCTGTGTGTGTGTTTTGAAGGAAGGACAAACTTTAAGAATCTTTGCCCTAAGACTCAGGCCTTGGCATTTGCTCATTTCATAACATTTTGTTTTAACTGCCGTGACTCAGTCTATAGGACTGCATTATAATTTTCATGATGCCTAGGCCCTCTTGATTTTAATGACTCTTTGCTCCAAAGATCATAACATTAGAAATTCTACTCAACAATTGTGTTGATGTGTATATTAATACTATGTAGTAAAAAGGATCTCTGGTGGCCCAGTAGTCAAGTACCAAACTGCAGACCAAAAGGTCAGCACACCAAAGCCCCAAGTGATTTCATGACAGAAATATGTGACAATCTGCTTCCATAAAGACTATAGTCTTAAAAACACTAAGTGATGGTTCAACTCTGTTTTATAGGGTTGCTATGAGTTAGAATCAAGAGAGAAGCAATGGGGGTTTGTGTGCCTGTGTGCCCATGTGTCTCTCTGTGTGTTCACTGTTTATAATAAAATTAGAAGCTCTTATGACCTAATGAGTAAGGATTTACGCTGCCAACCCATAGATTTGCAGTTTGGATCCTCCAGCTCCTCCACAGCACAGATAGGCAGTCTCCTCCTACACAGTTTACAGCCTTCGAAAACTCACTGGAGTGTCAGCTATGCGTTGGTTCCCACTCAATGGTACATAGCAACAAAACCAACAATAATTCATTTATCTCATAATACAAATTTTATGAACCTTAAATATTGTTGGTATTGCACTCTTTGCCTACTATACACAAAAGATTGTTAACCTTGTATGTTATCTTTGTTGATAGGTACCATTGAATTGCATATGACTCATAATGACCCTATGAACAGCGACTCTGAAACCTGTTCTACCCTGTACCATCTTTATCATCTCTGAGGCACAAAAGCCCTTGGCTGAAATCCAGCAGCAGTCTATCTCACTAGGGAGTCTTCCTTATCTGTGCTAATCCTCCATCTTTCCAAGCACAAAGTCCCTTTTAGAGGAATAGCCTCTTCTAGTTACATGTCCAAAGTATGAAAGACAAAGCTTAATTATCCTTGCCTCCAAGAATACTCTGACTGCATCCCTTCTAGTGCATAGATATTGTCTTTTTGGAAGTCCATGGGATATTCAGTATTCTTCTCCAGCACTACAGTTCAAAGGCATCAATTCTTCTCCAGTCATCCTTATTTACTGTCCAGCTCTCTGAAGAATAGCAGGTGATTGAGAAGACTATGAACTGAATCAGGTGCACTTTAGTCTTCAGATTGATATCATTGTCCTTCAGTATTTTGTAAAGGTCTTTGACTACAGACTTGCCCAATACATCTTCCAATTTCTTGACTGCTGGTAACACTGATACTGGTTGTTGATCCAAGCAAGATGAAATCATTGACACCTTTAATCTTTTGTCTATCTGTTGTGATGCTGACTCTTGTGTCTAGGGTGATATTTTTGGTCTACTTGATGTTGGGATGTAATCCATACTGAAAGCTACAGTCCTTGATCTTCTGCAGCAGGCGTTTCATGTCCTCCTCAATTTCAGCAAAGTTGTTTTATCAGCATAACTTAGATTGTTGATGAGTCTTCCTCCAATCCTGATGACACACTCCTCTTCATAGAGGCCAGTTTCACAAATGATTTGTTCAACATATATATTGAATAGGTCTGGAGAAAGAATACAGTCCTGATGCACACTCTTCTTGATCTTAAATCAGTGTTCCTTTGTTCTGTTCGCACAACAGCCTCTTGGTTTAGGTATAGATTCCGCATGAGCAAAAGTGTTCTGGGATTCCCATTCTTTTCAATGTGTTTCTTATTAATTGCCAGATCTATAGATCTTATCTTAACCTCTTTTTCATATGCCTGACTTACCAAACTCAATATTTTTGTTGTATGTCTTTGAATTACTTGCGACTCATCACAAACCTATGTACAATAGCTCTGAACCTTGCCCTATCCTAAGCCAATCTCATTGTCTCTGACACATTTACACCTATTACCCCAGTCACTGAGTCAATCCAAGGTTTTCCTCTTTGGCACTGTCACTCCACCCTTCCATGAATGATGTCCTTCAAGAACTGGTCCCTCCTGACAACAAGCCCAAAATATGTGAGATGGAGTTCAAAAGCCTTGCCTTCAAGGAACAATTTGGTTTCATCCTTTCTAGACCTGTTTGTTCTCTTGGCAGTCCATGGTGTGTTCAATACTCTTCTCTAGCATTATGACACTTTGTATTTACTCACATTGCTGCTACTCTAGCTTATAAAAACTGAGTTCTCCATTATCCCTAAGTTGGGTTTTTTACAAGCTGCAAATTTCTGTCATTGTCCATATTATTTTCCTGAGTCATCCTGACTTGCTTTTTTTCATATTTTATCTATTAAAGATGTAATTTGAATTTTTTTCTTTTCTTTGTGCATAAAATTCCTGACACTCCATAGCCTTGCTAGTTGAAAATGAGGATTTAAAATGCTTCTGCACAATATCAAAGACTATAGCCTTCAATAGGGATTGCATTTCAACATCAAGAAAATAAAAATTCTTTGCACTGCAACATCATAATAGGTGAAGAAAAGATTTAAATTGCCAACAATTTCTTCTTGTTCGGATCTACAATCATCACATTTGGTAACAGCAGTTAAGAAATCAAAAGACATATTGCATTAGGAAAACCTAATTTCAGTGATCTCTCCAAAGTGCTAAAGACCAAGGATATCAGGTTAAAGACTAAGGTACACCTAATCCAAGCCATGATCATTTCAATTACTTCCTATGTATCTAAAAGTTGAACACTGAAAAACAGTAGCAGAAGAATAATCCAAGCCTTTGAGTTATGATGTTGAAGAATAATACTGAATATCCCATGGATTTCCCAAAGAACAAACAAATATACCTTGGAGAAAGTGCAACAAGAACATACTTTGGAGTCAAGGTTGATGATGCTTCATCTCACGTATTTTGGGCATTTTGTCAGGAGGGACCAATC
Organism: Elephantulus edwardii; assembly: GCF_000299155.1. Taxonomy (NCBI): domain Eukaryota; kingdom Metazoa; phylum Chordata; class Mammalia; order Macroscelidea; family Macroscelididae; genus Elephantulus; species Elephantulus edwardii. The sequence continues at coordinate 11,638,455 of NW_006399817.1, read as the reverse complement.
CTTGGAAAAGAACATCATGCTTGGAAAGGTGGAGCAACAGCCTAAGAGAAGATCTTCAACAACATGAATTGATACCTTGACCATGTCAAACAGTTCGAGTATATCAAGGAAAATAAATATGATGTCAGTTTAAAGACTAAGTTTCATTTGACTTGAGCCATAGCCTTTTATGCACCCAAAATTTGGACAATGACTAAGGGTAGCAAAATTATTGCTACTTATATTAAACCAATATTAATGGTTTGACTTATTTTTAGATGTTATCTGTATTTCTCTTTTTTCTCATATATTCTGCTGTTCACTAAAATGACTAGATGTTGTAACAAGTAGGTAATATTTTTTTAGTAAATTTATGAGTTAAATATCTTTTTTAAAATAGTGAAAGACTAGAATATTACATGTGATAGAAACACAATACAATTATATGAAAAAATGTTAACTTTAAATTTTCCATAAAAACTATTGATCAACTCTCTCATATGACAGTTCATTCCATACTATGCTTGGAATAGAGAAATAAGAAATAAAGTAAGCTCCCTAATCTCATACAACTCTGACACTTTAGTGCAAGGAACGTGCAATGCCAGTTTAAATGATGTTCTGTGCAAAGGTGTGGAGTTAAAAACAGCGATTATGACTAGAGATTTATTTAGATTCAATTATCCTGGAAATTTCTATCTGTGTATATGATAACTCAAATAATATCTAAGTAACAACGATCAGAGAAGAGCTATGTTAATACTAAACAAATAAAAGTTTAGACAACAAAAATAAGAAGTATAAAAATAATAAGACAATAAACTTGACATGTGAGAATCTCAAAACTACAAAAAGAATAAATAAGAGGGGAAAAAACCAAAGTGAGCGAACAAGAAGAGTGAATGACAGGATGCAGGGGACCAAATGTATAATCAGGATTCAGTGATTCCTTGTTATTTCTAGGCTGTCCTTTTACTTCTTGTATTCTCTTTGTCAGTCAGACTTATTTCCTGTCACTACCAGGTGGTTCCCACCTGCTCCATGGGTATATGTTTCTGAGTTTTCAATTCAAGGGAAAGAAAAACTGTGTCTTTCACAGCTTCTATGTCAATTCTCCCACAAGTTATGTTAGACTGTCCTGGAATCATATGTCTACATTAGGTTCAAGATCCCCGAAAAATATTGTGATTATCCAGTAAGCACCTGCTTGACAGCTATACCAGACACATATCCAATGGGGAAAGGCTCTTCCAATGGTAGGAAATTCAAAGGAGCAAAATATTTCCTGCATATTTCTAAAAGCAGTTTAATAACGTATAGTTATTCTGCATTACACACAGAGGTTCAGTTTTTCCAGATTTTTCCATTTATATCACTAACATTTTATTTAAACTTTTATAAATACTTATTATTCTTCATGAAAATTTGAAAATTGTTCATAATATTGATAATCTCTTGTCCTGTCAAAAATTATAGCATTTTCTTCAGATTACAGTGTGTCTGGTTATTTCACACTGGGAGAGTGACTTAATCTCACATCTTGCAACTTTCTAATGCAAAGGAAATTATGTGTAAACTCTTTTGATACTGAGGCAGTTGCTTCCTGTGCATCTGAGAAGTGAACAATGTATAAGGATGACTGAAAAAAAAGTCAATGTCTTTGAATTGTGATACTGGATACAACAAACAAGTCTGTCTTGGAGGGAATGGAACCAGAAGGCTCTTTAAAGGCAAGAATGGTGAAACTTCATCTCATATACCTTGTGCATCTGGTCAAGAAGGGCTACTTCTTGGGAAAAGTTATGCTAACGGTGGAAAGCAAGATACAAAGAGGAAGATTCTCAACAAAATGGATTGACACAATGATTATAATAATGGTCTCAAGCTTGTCATGAAGATGATTCAGGACTGGACAAGCTTCATCTCTGTTTTTCATAAGATCATTGTGAGTTATATTTGATTCAATATGCACAGCAAGAACATATTTTGTCTTACTCTATTAGGTAATACTAGCCAAATTTTCAGATGAGAGAACTACACAAAACATGTACCAAAACCAACAGCTAGTATATAATTGATCCATAATTCATACCTATATCTTGACAAAGTCACATCCTTGCATCTTACCCTTTTTTCACCACAACATTGAGCTTCTTCCTCATAATTAGGTATATTATTTGTTGAGATGAGTACTACAGAAGAAGAATTAATGCCTTTGTGCCGTAGTGCTGGAGAGGAGCACTGAATATACTATGGAATATAAAAAAAAAGTCAAACATATATGTACTAGAAAAAGTACAGACAGAGTGTTCCTTGAAGGCAAGGATGATGAATTTTTGTCTCACGTATTTGGGGCATGTTGCTAACAGAGGCTGTTCTTTGGAGACGGATACCATGCTTGGAAAGTTAGAGGCCAGCAAAAGGGAAAGGGACCCTCAATGAGATGGACTGACATAATGAGTACAGCAATTAGCTTAAGTATGTTGGAGATAATAAGAGTAGTGCAGAATAGGACAAGGTTCAGGTGTGTTGTTCATAGGGTCACTATAAGTTGTACTCAACCTAATGGCACCTAACAACAACAACAACATTTGTTGACATCATCATTTCCCTATAAATCTCCACTTGCAATGTGTTTTTTTCTTTTAAATAATGCACAAGACTGAGTCTACTAATGAAATGATATTTGGATTTTTTGCATTGTTACACTTACTAATAATATAAACTATCAAAGCAATAAGTCTTTCATACCATCAATTTTTTTCCAATTCTTTTTTAATTATAAGACTATTTCCTTCATATGCTCTACTGTCCTTTCTTCACTCTTTTTTCTTACCTGAATAAATCAATAAATTGGGGGAGTGAGGGGGGCAGGGAATCAAGTTTACAGTAATGTCTAGGATCCTTGATTTTTTACGAATATTGACAGGACACAGAATTGAACTTTAAATTTGTGTTTCCAAATAAACATCTAGTTGTAAGGACTACATTGAAAAGAAACTAATGAAATTCCTAGGTGCTCTGGGGTGGCTGTTTTATTCTGATCGGTGGTAGATTGCACTATTGACCAAATGTCAGACACAGAGCGATACAATGATTGAATAAAAGTGTATACATAATCGGAGCCGAGAACTTTGCCAGGACCAGCTTTGTTGCCTTTCTCATAATACCAAAGGAAATGCTTTTTTTTTTTTAATCGTCTCTGAGTGCAAACATTTTTTTTTTCCTTTCTAGGCCTCCACCTTTTTTTATTGGTACCCCCAGATAAAATAATGCACGAAGCCATAGCTAGAGACGCTGATGAAATATTTTCAGCCTAGATATTAATCTGTTATCAGTTCTGTAGGTGTGAAATGTGATGAAGATGACAGAGAATCATGCTCTGCAGGCCTCAAGTAATTTGCACCAAAGATATTTAGATCTATCTTTGGACACTGCAGATCAGTTATTATGGGAGGGGAAAAGCCCTTGGGGAGTCTACCTTGAAACATATTTCAAATGCCAGGGGAGTTGCATGAAAATTGGGTAATGAATGAAACTCTGATTGCAGAAAAATCACTTTGGAATGTGACTGCTGCAGCACACTGCTGTTCTGTGTAAACCTTAAATGCTTAACAACATAGACTGAGCAGCATGGACTCTATCATACATTCTGATGCTACTTTTTCTCTTCACCTCTCTTGCATCCTTCACTTTGGACATGAATAGATATTTGTCATGCAACCTCATGGTAATATATTTTTTTATTTAATTAAAAGCATGACTGTTGTGTGATCATAATTTATGAGTCACTGTAGACTATTTAAGGAGGTCTGCTAGTATAATCAGTTAAATATTGAGCTATTAACTGAAAGATTGATAGTTATAACTCATCAGCAACTATAGGAAGAAAGATGAAGCAGTCTCCTCCCATTAAGATTTGCAACTTTAAAAACTTAATGGAGGGTCACCATTGAGGCGGAATCAACTCCAAAGGAGTGGGTTTAGTTTTTACTTGGCAGATTAATTATTAAATCACTCCATGTTGTCAAGTCAATTCCTATTCATAAAGACCCTACAAAACAGAGTTAAAACTTCCCTACTGGAGTTTTCAAGGCTGTAATCTTTATAGAAGCAGATTGCCAGGCCTTCTTTTGTGCCTAGTGAGTTAGTTGTTTCCTAAGCTGGTTTCTCTAGAAAATAAAAACAAGGTAAAAAATTATGTATATATATATACGTGATATAGTTTACAAATACCTCAGTCAGTGGGTCAGACATTGAGATAGCAGCCTAAGTCTATAGTTCAGAAAAGAGGATGGAGGCCACTCCTGAATCTGGATCAGACATCAAGATAGAAGCCTCTCCTGAATCATGCAACTTTAAATATTGATGAAGTCTAACACGTCTGGCACATCAAAAGGCAGGGTAGTTTAACAAGCCAACAAGTGACAGGTTACTGACTCAAGTTCCTATAACCAGAGAAGATAAGCCTGTAGTAAGATCCAAATTAAGCAAGAGATAACTAGATTTCCCATAGTATAGTCCATCTATATTTTGTTGTAGTGTACCTTCGAGTCATAGTTGACCCTCCACTGGGTTTTTCAGAGACAGTAAATTTCACAGGAGGAGGTTGCCCATTCTTTTGAAGAGTAGCTGGTGGATTTGAACTTCATGCCTTTGAGATTGCAGTGCTGCTCCTTACCACTAGGCCACTAGGGAGAGAGAAGGAAGGATGTATATTTATCTTTGTTGTGGCCACACCCCTCAAGCCTGACTTGCACTATATCAGAGTGGATTAAAGATGTCACAACCCATCCTAATACCCTTTTATTGGATCAAGGCTGATCATACCAAACCACATTATAGGAGATAATTTATCATTTCATAACTGCCACATTGCATCATTACAGAAATGCCAAATCAAAACATCATGGTCAAGTGGACACTCAATTCTAACCATCACAGCAGCAGAACACTTTACCAATGTACCAGATAAAGGCCTCTTGTAAGTTCACTAATTTTTCCTTCCATTGTCTATTGTTATTATTAGAAGCCATCAAGTTGACTGCAACTTATAGCAACCCTAAGAACTACAGATATGAATCTTGACTGGTCCTTACCACTGTCACGATCTCTGTCATGCTCAAGCTCATTGTTGCAGCCATTGTCAATCTACCTTGTTGAGGATCTTCCCCTTTTACATCGACCTCCTACCTTTCCCAACTTGATGTCCCTTTCCAAGAACTGGTCCTTCTTGACAAAATGCCCAAATTACGTGAGATAAAGCTACACCATCTTTGTCTCTAAGGAGTGCCCTGTTTTCACTTCCTCTAAGACCCTTTTGTTTGTTCTTTGGGCAATTCATGGACTAATCAACCTTCTTTTATATGTGGGTACTTATGAACATAGGTTTTGGATAAGATCTTTAAAGTTTAAAGTTTATAAAGTCATGCCTTATCCAAACTTTGCCTTTAGAACTGCATAAGTCAAATATGATTTCTTGAACTCCATAGGTATTTCTGAATATATATGCATTAAAGCGTATTTCAGAAAAGATCGAGTTTCTCATTTGTTATTTTCAAACTACATTCAGAGGCCAAAATAAATTCTTCCTTTTGAAAAATTTCTCTGAAATAACTAGAAATTATATAACAATGGCAATAAGCTTAATGGTAACGACAATGTACTCATGTATAGTCTTATTTTGTGAACTTAATTTGAGAAAAATAATCATGGTTGCTTATGCCTTGGATGTAGTTTTAAGCATAGATTTGAGATTTTATTTTTAAGGATTCAGAGACCATGAAGATATGGATAGATTTCTATATATATGAGCAATCAAACTGTTAATGTGCAAAGTAAAATGTAAAATGATTGATAATGAAGACACATAAATAATTACTTTTGCAAGGGAGCTCTGTTGGCCTAAAGGCAAGAAATGAGCTGCAATCTTGAAGGTATGCAGTTTGTGGCCACCAGGATAAAGATGGGCAATCACCTCCTGTGTGATTAACTGCCTCTGAAAACCCATCAGAGAGTCAGCTATGAGTTGGTTCTGACTCTTTTGTACACAACAATAACATACTTTCTTTGTCCTCCATTTAAATATATTCGTGCTTCTGTTACAATCCCTAAAAGACATTTGTGTATTTATTTACTTGACTGTTCATGTATTTTCAAAATATGATATCTACAGAGAAAGAAAGTGTGTCCTCATCCAGGCCTATCACAAAATAGTTGCCTGACAAGTTTGTTCTAACAGTGCATAAGTAAAGGAAAGAAGGAAGGAGTTTAAGTAAATGGCATTCTGTACAGAAAATCACCAAGAAAGGATAAAATAGTGTTTCCCTTTGACTTTTTTGTATACTACAAACAACAAAAATAAAAAATGATAAATAAAGCGTGAATCCATTCTAAAACAATTTTCATATGCTGTGGAATCCAATAATGCATTGATATGCAAGTCTATTCTTTTTATCAGCATCAGAATGTCATCTACCTGAGAACTTCAGTACCAAACAGATTAACTCCAGGCCTTGAGGGGCTTGAATCTGATGAAAGGTGAATGACTTTTATGATGAAAGCTTCTTCTCATTTTGAAAGTTCTGATCCAAGTCACTTCATTTCAATTTTCAAAATGGTGCATGGGTGATTCCCACATATATCAGTGACTCTGAAATTTTACTAGGGATATTAAAATAATTAAACATGCTAATATCATAACCTAAAGTATCTGTGCCTATTACACCTACTATAGATTTTAATCTTTGTGCATTTCAAAAGAGAATTTGTTCTTAAAAACAATGTATTCGAAGTTTGTAAATAAACTAGTAGAAAATTTAAAAAAGGGAAGAATGTATGTGAATAATTGTATGAAACACAGTACACAATGTATATAAATGAAACATACTATAAAAGTATTACTATATGAAAATCAATAAAAAGTTTTTAAATGTTTTTAAAGAGAATGGGCATCAATAGAAAGAAAATTGTTTAAGTCTACAATAAACTTTATGATATCTCCAAAACAGTGCATTCTCATGAACATATAAAATTTATATTGGTTTATCAGATTCTTTTAAAAAATGAAATCTAACCATAAAATATGACATTGGTGAAAGAGAAGTTTGCTACACCCCCGCCCTGAAAGGTTATTTTGTTATTTGCTCTTAAACATTTTGCTTTACTCTCAATCATTTCAGTTACCTGAAATTTGGTAGGATCATGTCTTTTGGCAATCAGCTATTCCACAGAACACAAGTGTCTAGAAGTAGAAATTTGGACAAGTTTCATACCAGAAATAAAAATTCTAATCATAAATAAATAAACAATACTAAGAGATAATAAGTGTTGTGTTTAGTACTTACAGAGTCAGAGAGCTCTGATGGCTTAGTGGTAAGGAGTTGTGCTACCAACCAGAAACACATGGTTTGACTCCACCAGCTGCTCCATGGGAGAAAGAAGAGCAATCTACTCCTGTGCAGTTTACAGCCTCTGAAAGCTTGCTAGAGGGTCAGCTATGAGTCAGTTTGGACTTGACAGTATATAACAACGTATAGAATCAGTCCTAAGTGAGTTATTTTGAATTTTTTTTCCATATCTAGCATCTTTCCCTCCAAGTTCCCTTCAGACTTTTCATTATGATAGCATTCACTTCCTGGGTGTCATTCATATACTGACAGGTGACCACACGGTTCAGATGGGATTATTACTGGTTTTCATACGGTAAGCAGTGGTGAAAAAAGAGTAGACTGAAATCTGTCTAATTCTATAATAAAATACCACAAATGGGTAGATAGATATGTTGTTGTTATTGTTGTTATGTGCCATCGAGTCATTTGCGACTCATAGCAACCCTATGTACAACAGCCCTAAACCCTGCTCTATCCTGTGCCAATCGCATT
>NW_006399817.1:11624080-11630063 GCF_000299155.1 Elephantulus edwardii | reverse complement strand
ATGCTACCAATTGGTCCCGTGGTGAGAATCTTTGTCTTCTTGACATTGAGCCTCAGTCCATACTGAAGGCTGCAGTCCTTGACCCTCTGCAGTAAGTGCCTGAGGTCCTCCTCAGTTGCATAACGCAGATTGTTGATAGGTCTTCCACCAATCCTAACGCCACGCATCTCCTCATAGAGCCCAGTCTCTCGGATAATCTGCTCTGCATACAGGTTAAAAAGTTATAGAGATAGGACACATCCCTGGTGCACATATAGCAAGTAGAAATTCATTTTCTAGCAATTAGAAGGCTAGAGGTCTGAATTCTGAGTGTCAGTTCTAGGAGATGTATTTCTTTCTGTGTGATTCTGGAGAGAAGCAAGAGAGTGAGAAAGTGTTCCGGAAAGAAAGCTGTTCCCTAGAGTTGGTAATCTGAATGCAAACTTCTAGCTTCCAAAACTGTGAGAGAATACATCTCTGTTTGTTAAAGACGTCCACTTGTGCTATTTCTGTTACAGTGACGTTAGTTAACTAAAAACACCAAGAAGGCTCCAACTTTTCATCTTCTTCGTCAAGTGCTTCAAATCCTCTAGGCCTACATTTCTCAATTTGTCATACTGTGGTGGCTTGGCATGTTGTTGTGATGCTGTCAATTATAACACCCATATTTCAAATACCAGCAGAGTGACCCAATGTAAACAGGTTTCAGTGGAAGTTCCACACTAAGACAGACTAAGAAACAGGGCAAATCATCTACTTTTATAAGTAATGGGCCCTTGAAAACTAAAAATACCACTCTCAAGTCTTGGTACTAAGTTCTGTTATAAATATCTAGTGCTACTATTCTCTTTTTCAATATAATATGAACTGCCGAGAAAGCAAACAGGTCTGTCCTGGAGAGGATGAAACCAAGTTGTTCTATGGAGGCAAGGAGTTTGAAGCACCATTTCACAAACCTTGGGCATGTTGCGAAGAAGGACCTGTCCTTAGAGAAACATATCATGCTTGAAAGTGTGGAGAGACAACACAGGAAAGGAAGACCCTGGATGAGATAGATTGACACAGTGAATGGGGTAATAGGGACAACTGTGTCAAAGAGAGTGAGACTGGCTCAAGATAGGAGGGAGTTCAGAACTATTGTGAATAGGGTCACTTGACAAATAATAACAACAGTGTTACTCAGGTGACTTAGTAGTAACAAATTGTGCTGTCAAAACAAATGTACACAGTTCAAATCCACCAGCTGTTCCTTGGGGAGAATGATGGACAGTCAACTAGATAGATAGATAGATAGATAGATAGATAGATAGATAGATAGATAGATAGATAGATAGATATGTGTGTATATATGTATATATATATATATATATGTGTGTGTGTGTGTGTGTGTGTGTGTGTGTGTGTGTGTATGATATATATAAACACATAAATACATACTGGTTTATTTACAAAGTTTGTATACATTGTTTTTCACACTAGATCTTTCCCATTTCCTTCACACACATCTCACCCACCGAATTGTGTGACCTTAGATTAATCACCAACCCCCTCTCCGCCCATCCTCATCGCTCTGCTTCCTCCCTCTCCCCTCCCTTAGATCCTCATACTTACTCTACTGCAATGGTTTTTGTCCTTATGAGACTGAGTTAGTTCACTCAGCATAATGCTCTCCAGTCTCTCCCAAGCTAGATAGTAATTTACAAAATCATTGTTCCTTTATGCTGCAAACTATTCCATTGTGTGAATGTACCATAATTTCTCAGTCAGTTTGATTGTGTTGGACATCTGGTCTGTTTCCATGTTCTTGAGATGGTGAACATTGGTGTACAAGTCTTCATTTGTGCCAAAGTTCTCATTTGCTCAGGGTATATTCCAAACAGTGGAATAGCTGGGTCATACAGAATTTCTATGTTCAGCTTTTCAAGGGAGCACCAAATTGCCTTCTGGAATGGTTACACCATTTTACAACCCCACCAACAATGTATAAGAGTTCCTATCTCACCACATCCTCTCCAACATTTACTACTTGCTTCCCTGTTAAACTTTGCCACTGCTACTGGAGTGAGATGGTATCATTTCTTATACAATTTACTGCCTCCCAAAACCTGTGGGAGAGAGTCATCTACACACCAGTTCCAACATGAGAGTAAACAACAACAACGACTAAAACAGAAACACCACAAGTGGTTGGCTTTAATAAACAGAAACTTTTTGTTTTACATTTTAGAAGACTAGAAGTCCCCAATCAGTGTGCCAGCTCGTGGAAAGTTTTATTTCTGTCTGTCTCTATTGACACAGAAGGAAAAGTCTGTCTCTTCTAAACTGTGTAACTGTGTTCCTGGAAAAGCTTCATGTGCTTTGGCATATATTTTCCATCATCACAGCTTGACTCGTTGCTTATTTTAACTTCTTTTATATCTCAAAAGAAATTGACTCAAATGACAGTCAGTACCAATCCTGTCTCATTAACATAACAAAGAAAAACCATTCAGAAATGGGATTGTGACCAAAGGAATAGAGACTGGCATTTGGAACACATATTTTAAAGGACTCAATTCAATCTCTAATAGCCTTTCACATGCTGTCGATTTGTAGAAACAGTCCAGCATAGAAAAGGCCATATGTTTTCTCCATTAAATCCACAAAGAGGGAATGTCCCCATTAAAAGAAAAAAGAAATCCTGTGAGATACGACTTGCTCATGTTCCTGCACATTCTATCAATTTTAGCACCAACCATCCTTTTCAGACCTCTTGCTCATCTACTACTGGGTCCACTGATCCATTGCAATGGCCACACAGAACTTATATGTTGTTGTTGTTGTTATGTGCCATCCAGTCACTTGCGACTCATAGTGACCCTATGTACAATAGCCTTAAACTCTGCTCTGTCTTGTGCCAATCGTACTGCCTCTGACACACCCATCCCAATTACCCCAGTCACTGAATCAATCTACCTCATAGAGGGTCTTCCTCTCTTGCGCCGTCCCTCCACTCTGCCCAGCATGATGTCCCTCTCCAAGGACCTGTCCCTCCTTACAACATGTCCAAAGAATGTCAGATAAAGCCCCAGAATCCTTGCCTCCAAGGAGTAGCCTGGTTTAACCCTCTCCAGGATGAATCTGTCTGTTTTCTTGGCAGTCCATGCTACATTCAATACTCTTCTCCATCACCAAAGCTCAAAGGCATCAATTTGCCTTCTATCCTCCCTAGTCATTGTCCAACTCTCTGATGCCTAACACGTGAGATACCATACCTAAATTATAGAATTTATAATGGAAATTAACAGTTTACTCTCAGGTAGAAAATGTATTAGGTATAAGGAGTTAAAATTAAAAACAGAAGAGGTATTGTAATTATCCCTTATTAATTTTGTTTTGTTGGGGGTTTGTTCTTGGTTTTGGGGTTGTTTTTTTTTTGCTTTGGTTTTGCTTTCTTAAATCACATCTCCATACTATCTGAGCGAGTATCAGTGAACTCTGTTTTTACAGCAAATGCATGATGCTTTGCAATAAACCCCCTGAAAAATTTATATAAGGTTGGGGTTTTTTTGTTTCTTTGATGTTATAATCATAAAATTGGCAGTAGAATGAATCAAAAATCAAGAAGCCTGTAGATGTATTTAAGATAAATACTTTGGGCAAAGTTCTTCCTAGGAGTGGTACATCATGCTTGGAAAAGTGGAAAGACAGTGAAAGAGAGGAAGACCCTCAACCAGGTGGATTGACACAGTAACTGCAGCAATGGGCTCAAGTGTGTCAGAGATTGTGAGGGTGGCACTGGATAGGACAGGGTTCAGATCTGTTGTTTATGATCACCATGAGTCATACTTGATTGAACAGCATCTAACAACAACAATGCCATAAATTAAAAAAATGTAAATACCAGATTATATAACCTACTCCTGGATAAAATGCCCCAAATTGACCAAAAATGCAATGAAGATACTTCAATAATTATTGATGACTACAGCATAAAAGGAAGCTCTAGTAGCCTAATGGCAAGAAGCTGCACTACAATCCAAAAAACACATGGTTGGAGGCCACCAGCCACTCCACGGAAAAAGGATGAAAAATCTCCTGCTGTGCAGTTAATTGCCTCTGAAAACCAGTTGGAAGGTCATCTATGGGTTGATTCTGACTCAATAGTACACAACAGCAACAACGTAAAAGTTGGAAACAATGAGAAAAGAATAGTATTTGGAAAGCACAGACTTGGTGAGAAATGATGCTGGAGAACCAGTAATTAAATTTTGTTATGTTCAATTATTTATTCATAATAAATACCTTTCTAAAAAGCAAAAAAAAGGTGATTTTATACCTGAATGTCACTTGACGCACTGCACAGGAATCAGATTGACTGTATCTCTACAGAGAATCATTGAATAAGCTCAACATCAACAGTCAAATCCAAGAGAAGTGCTGTCAGACAGACCATCAATTACTCATGTGCAAGTTCAAATTGAAGCTGAAAAAAGTTAAAACTAGTCCACAAAAACCAAAATATGACCTTGAGTCTGTTTCAACTGAATTTAAGAATCTTCTAAAAAAAAAAGTTTGAGGCATTGAACATCAATCATGGAAGACTGGAGAAACTGTAGGATGAAATCAAGGATATCATCTGTGAAGAGAGCAAAGGTCAGATAAAGAGAGAAGAGAAAGGAAAAACCAAAATAGATGTCAGAAGAGATGATAAAAATGAAATTTGAGGGTCTAGAAGCTAATACAAAAAGAAGCATGCCACACTAAAAGAGCTGAACAGAAGATTTCAAAGGGCAACTTGAGAAGACAAAGCAAATTATTATAACAAAATATGTAAAAAGCTAAAGTCAAATAAGAAAAAGGGAAGAATTCGCCCAGCATGTCTTAATCTGAAAAGCATGAAGACAAATTCAAGTCTTGAGATTTAATTCTGAGAGATGCTATGGGCAAAAAGTGAATTTATCCAGGAAGCATCAAAAGAAAATCAAAGGAATATGGAGTCACTGCCCCAAAAGGAATTGATCGAGTGGTAAGGAGCTGCAACTACAATCCCAGAGGCGCACGGTTTGAATCCACCAAATGCTCTGTCGGGGAAGGAGGGACAATCTCCTCCTGTACCAGTCAGATCTAATTTGATGGTACACTCACACAAAAATAATAAAATTTTAAAAAAAAGGAATTGATCAACAGTGAAAAATCTCAAAAAGTATCATATGAATAAAAGCCAATAGTATGAAGGGGAAAGTTCAAGCTGCACTGAAGGCATTGGCTAAAAAAAGGCCTTTGAAGTCAATGAGATACCAATTGACATATTTTGACTAAAAGACACAGCCCTAATCATATTTATCAGTGTAGGCTAGAAAATGTGGAGGACAGCTGATTGACTGGAATAGATTCATAATTGTTCTTATTCCCAGGAAAAGTCTATTCAATCACTTTACTAGGCATCTGAGAGCTGGATAATTAATAAGGATGCCAAAAAAAAAAATCACTGCCTTTAAATTGTGGTATTGGAAAGAGTACTGAATATCTTAAAGACTGACAAAATACAAACAAACAAAAAACAAACAAACAAACAAAAAAACCAACCAAACCAATAGATATATCTCAGAGAATATGCAACCAGACTGCTCCTTGGAGGTATGTGAACTTTGTCTCATGCATTGGCTATGTTGCTAGGAGAGGTTTATTTCTTGAAAAGGGACATCATGCTTGAGAAGATAGAGAAACAGCAAAGGAGAGGAAGTTCCACAGACATGTGAATTGACTGAAACTGTTGCAATGGGCTTGAGTGTTAGAGATTTTGAAGATGGCACAGGATAACACAGGTTCAAATTTGTTGTCCATAGTGTTACTATGGGTTATACTCAACACAATAGCACCTAACAACAAGATCAACAGTATAAAGAAAGTAAGGTCTCTCTAATCTACAGTCATATTTAAGATGACAAGATAAATTTTTTGATCTCTGGATTCTCAATTCTATTCCATTGATCTATGTGTCTGTCATTGTACCAGTACCATG
>NW_006399817.1:11606167-11623709 GCF_000299155.1 Elephantulus edwardii | reverse complement strand
GCCATCTGAGGGATCATGAAATTAAAAAAAAGATAAATTTTTTGTAGATTGAGTAGATGGAGAGAAAATCAGAGAAAGGAAAACGACAATGTTCATACCTGGATTTTTATGGGGTTCACCCTCCTTTTTTTACTGGTTTGCATACAATAATTCCTATACATTGTGTTTCATTCATGTGCATTGTATTTTCTACAATCTTTCAATTATACTGTTTCATAGATTAATTCATTTATATTATATAGAATTAATTACTATTGATCTATGCCTATTTCTTAATAAAATTTGTATTTTATACTGGTTTACTTGTATACCAATGTTCATAGCAGCATTATACCGCCATCGCAAGAATTTGGAAACAGCCCAAATGTCCAACCACAATAAAATGAATTGAGAAATTATGATACATTCACATGATGGAATACTATGCAGCATGCAGGAGCAATGACTTTGTAAATCACTACCTAACTTGTGAGGGATTGGAGAGCATTATGCTGAAAGATCTAACTCAGTCCCGTAAGGACAAATTCTGTATAAGACCATTATTATAGAACACGTATGATGATCTAAGGGAAGGGAAGGCAGGAAGAGGGAGGGCTGAAGATTGACAGGGTGGGAGCAGGGGGTGTTAAACATAAGGCTGTAAAATTCAATGGGTAGAAAGAAGGGTGGGTAAAGGAAATGGGAAAGATCCAACATGATACCTGGATTTTTGAGCAATAATTGCATTCTACTTCTACTACTCACAGTGAATTCAAGACTAAGGTGTGCCTGATACAGGCCATGGGTTTTGCAATCACTTGTTATGCATCAGAGAGTTGGACAATGACTAGGGAGGATAGAAAGAGAATTGACGCCTTTGAGCTGTGGTTCTGGAGAAGAGTATTGAATGTACCATGGACTGCCAAGAAAACAGATTCATCCTAGAGAGGGTTAAACCAGGCTGCTCCTTTGAGGCAAGGATTCTGGGGCTTCACCTGACATACTTTGGACATGTTGTAAGGAGAAACAGGTCTTTAGAGAGGGACATCATGCTGGGTAGAGTGGAGGGACGGCGCAGGAGGGGAAGACCCTCTATGACGTGGATTGATTCAGTGACTGGGGTAATCAGGATGGGTGTGTCAGAAGCAATGAGATTGGCACGGTATAGGGCACTGTTTAGGGCTGTTGTGCATAGGATCGCTATGAGTCGCAAATGACTCGATGGCACATAACAACAACAACAACAACAACAACAAAGTAATTTGGGTTAAGTTTTCTGTTCCCATGAAATGGTTCAAGTAGATTACTTGAGCTCCAGGTATCAGCTTGCTTAGACTGAGGAGTGATCAGTAGAGCATTACATATGATGTGTTGAGAAAGAAACACTTAAAATAGCCTTTTCAAGTTTTCTCCAGTTTGGGCAAGAGCAAAGGGGTACTTGAGTAGTAGAACACTTACTGTAAGTTCAAGGGCAGATATAACCTGGAATAATGGAAATGCTTAGTAATGTGTAAGAATGTGTGATTCAATTTCAAACTAGAATGGCATGAGGTACACAGACATCAGCACAAATAACCGTGACACTCACACCAGAGTGCATGTGTATACTGGTCATTTTGCTATGGAAGTACAAAATCCTTCAGAACTACTGGAACATGATTTTAGGAAAAATTCAGCTCATCAACCCGTGGCATTGCTATCAAGTCAGAAGTGACCCAAAGTTAACCCTCCATTGGGTTTCTGAGGCTGTAAATCACAGGAAAGGAGATTGTGCTATTGGATTTGAACCACAAGAGAGATGTCACCTTTGGACTAGTAGTACAACTCTATTCTCAATGCACTACTAATGAGAACTCCCTATAGGAAAAAAGAGACAAAAATTAAAATGACATATAGTTATTGTTTGATGCTGTTAATTCGGTTTTCAGTCCTTATTGATTGCCACCGACTTGAAAATGATGACTCATATTTGAGCCTTTAATGAGTTTTCAAAGCTTATAAATTGCATGGGAGGAAATTCTAACCACTTGTTTTTGGGTTGACAGTGCAGCACCATATCCACTAGTGGCCCTATATATAAAGGGACAAAATATTATCCAGCCTAGTGGCAAGAAGCTGTGTTGCAATCCCAAAGGCAACAACAGTTAAAGGCCACCAGCCGTGGCACAGGAGGATGGGTAAATTAACTACCTCTGAAAATGCACTGGAGAGTTAGCCATGGGTTATTTCCAACTCTTTGTTACATAACAACAACAACAACATACTACCCATACATTGTGTTTGATTCCATTGTTACAGAGCTTCTCTCTCCATGAAGTGTTATTGGTACTGTTGTTATGACTCATTTTGTTATTGTTGTTGTTATGTGCCATCAAGTCACCTTTGACTCCTAGCGACCTTATGTACAGCAGCTATGAAGCCCTGTCCTGAGCCAGTCTCACTGACTCTGACACATCTATCTCCATTACTCCAGCTACTATATCAAATCATCTCAACCTGGGTCTTCCTTTCCTGCACTGTCTCTCCTTGCTTCTGAGCATGCTGTCTTTCTCCAAGGATGAGTCTCTCCTGGCCATGTGAGACACAGCTTCAAAATCTTAACCTCCAAGGAGAAACTTGGTTTCACCCTCTCAAAGACAGACCTATTTGTTTTCCTGGTGGTCCATGATATGTTCAAGACTATTCTGCAGCACCACAAGTCAAAGGTAAAATTCTTCTTCTGCCATCTTTAGTCATTATCCAGCTCTCTGACGCATGGCAAGTAATTGTAAAAACCAAGCACAGCTTAGTCTGTAGACTGTCATTATTGATTCTCTGTACTCTGGAGAGGTCTCTGACAGCAAATTTTCCCAGCACAATTCATCTTTTGATTTCCTGACTGTTGGTACCAAGAGTATTGATTGTGGAGCCAAGCAAGCTATAATTGTTAACATCCTCAATCTTTTTTTCCATCAATCATAGTGCTACCAATTATATAGTGACCTTACGAATAACAAATAAAAATCTTTCCCTATTCTATACTATCCTCACAATTTCACCAACACATTGTTTAGTCACTATGCCAATCCATCTCATTGAGGACTTAAACATGGAGGAAGACTTTATTTTCAAATTAAAATTTCTACTACCTAAGGTTAATCTCCCAGCAAAAGGGGTCTAACAGAATATGGAAATTACCAAGTGACATAATTAATATCACATATGAACCAAATACTGCTGAGGGTCATTTAAAAACTGTTAGAACAGGTCATAAATAGGAAACTTCCAGAAGTTCAAGCAGGATTTAGAAGAGGCCATGCCACCAGGGATATCATTGCTGATGTCAGACTGATCCTGGCTGAGAGCGAAACGTACCAGAAGAATGTCTATTTGTGCTTTATTGATTATGCAAAGACATTTTAGTCTATGGATAATAACAAACTGTGACTGATATTTAGAAGAATGGGAATCTCAGAACACTTAATTGCGCTCATACAGAACCTGTACCTGGATCAGGAGACTGTAGTGTGAACAGAGCAGGGGAACACTGTGTAGTTTAAAACTGAGAAGGGAATGCACCAGGGTTGTATTCTCTCTCCATATCTATTCAATCTGTATGCTGAACTCTGAAAATCTGTACCTGTGAAGAGGAGAGTGGCATCACAAATGGAGAGACTCATCAATAATCTGTATTATGCTGATGACACAACCTTACTTGCTGAAAGTGAGGAGGACTTGAAGCACTTGTTGCAGAATATTAAGGAATGCATCCTTCTGTGGATTGCATCTTAATGTCATGACCACAAAGATTCTTATTACTGGACCAATAGACAGCATCATGATGGATGGAGAAGAGATTGAAACTGTCAACAAATTCATCTTACTTGGATTCACAATGTACTCCCTTAGTACCAGCAGTCAGGAAATGAGGAGACACTTTGCACTGGAAAAATCTGCAGTTAGGAACCTCTCCAAATTACTGAGAAGTAGCAACGTCAATTTAAGGACTAAAGTGCATCTGATTCAGGCCATAATATTTCTGATCACTTGCTATTCATCTGAAAGCTGGACAACAAATAGGGATGACAAAAGAAGAATTTATGCTTTTGAGCTTTAGAAGAGCACTGAACATCCCATGGATGACAGAGAGAACAAATGGACTTGTTTTGGAGAGGGTGCAGCTTGAGTGCTCTTTGGAGGCAAGAATGAGGCTTCACCTCACATACTTTGGGCATGTTGCTAGGAAGGGACTAATCCTTGGAAAAAGACGTGATGGTGGGAAGGGTAGAGGGTTGGCAAAGGAAAGGAAGACCCTCAGCAAGGTGGGTAGAGGGTCAGCAAAGGAAAGGAAGACCCTCAACAAGGTGGATTGGCCTGGTGACTGCTACAATGGCTCTTGTGTGTCAAGAAGTGTGAGGATGGCACAGGATAGAACAGCGTTCAGATCTTTTGTTCGTAGGGTTGCTATGAATCGTACTCAATTCAATGGCACCTAAAAATAACAATATGTTTCACCTGTGAAAAGACTAAGCAGAACATGCCTGTTGTGTTCAGAAAAGAGGAGGAGGACAAGATGGCTGGAGCAAACTGAGTAAGATGTGAAGAACATTGTAGCACATAATATCTGAAAGGAAATTTTAGTGGGACTGAATATATTCTGTGAACTATTGAATTTTATTACTAGTAGATAGGAAATATTTTAAGAAGAATTGTTCTGTCATTTGCTTTTAGTTTTAATGTAGTTTCTGGTATAGGTTAAAAGCTAGGTATCAAAGAAATATTATTTTAGTTTTTATTAAGATGGTAGTGATGGAAGGGGCGAAATTGTGATTAGATTCTGGATATTTTTTAGAGGTAATATTCTATTTTTTCAGTATTTATTAATAGGTTGTGACAGATGTGTCAGAATGATTTATGATTGGAAATTAATAGACAAGAAAAAAAAACATTTCAGTAGTTTTCTACATGCTCCAAACAGCAAGTTATAATTATATCTATTAAACATCTAAGTGTGAACTAAGTGGTTGTATGTTCACATCTGAAATTCAGATATGAGGTCTAGAATGAAGAGTCATCAATTCATATGTGTCATTTAACGCCAGATACTGAGTGAAAAACAAAGCAGTGAGTGCTGACAGAAAGGGGACAATGTACAGGTTGAACTTGGAGTTAATCTAATGTTATGGAGTGGAAGATATGAAGAGACCAATAAGAAGATAGTCCAAAAAGAACCATTCTGATAAAAGAGCAATAAAGAGTTTCAAGAAAGAAAAAAAAAGTAACATTTAGTTGTGTAAAAATATTGCTGAAAATTCAAGCAAAATTAATCAAACCCACTGCCACTACATCAGTTCTGACTTATGCTGACCCTTACTCAGATTTCCAAGCTTGTAAATCTTTATGGAAGGAGAATGTTTGTCTTAATTTCACAGAGCAGTTGTTGAATATGTGCCACTGATCCCTCAGCAGCAAACATGCAATGTATTAAACAATCCGAGGTTCTTCACGTAAAATAAGCACTGAAAATCTACTGTTGGATTTAGCAACTTGGTGGTCACTAATGTCATTGATAAAAACAGTGTTAGTGAGTTTGTGGTACTGTTGTGATTGTTGCTATGTGCCATTGAGTTGCCTACAACTCATAGCAACCCTATGTACAATAGGTCTGAAACCTGCTCTATCCTAAGCCAGTCTCGCTAACTCTCACACACCTAATCCCATTGCCCCAGTTACCATGCCAGTCCATCTTATCTGGGGTCTTCCTCTCCTGCATTGTTCCTCCACCCTTTCAAGCATGATGTCCTTTTCCAAAGACTGGTCCCTCCAGGCCATGTGCCCAAAGTATGTGATGTGGAGCTTCAAAATCCTTGCCTCCAATTAGAACCTTGATTTCACCCTCTCCAAGACAAATCTATTTGTTCTCCTGGCAGTCCATGGTATGTTCATTTTACTTCTCCAGCACCACAACACAAAGGTATTGATTCTTCTGACATTCTTAGTTACTGTCCAGCTCTCTGATGCATAGTAAGTAATTATGAAGACCATGGCCTGGATGAGGTGCACCTTAGACTCTATCATTGCTCTTTAGCACTTTGGAGAGGTATGTGACAGCTGACTTCACCAATGCAATTCTTTGGGTTGTTGTTGTTATGTGTCGTTGAATTGCTTGCGACCCTATGTACAATAGCCCTAAACCCTGCTCTGTCTTGTGCCAATCTCACTGTCTCTAACACTGCCACCCTGATTACCCCAGTCACTGACTCAATCAACCTCATAGAGGGTCTTCCCCTCCTGTGCTGTCCATCCACTCTCCCAAGCATGACTTCTCTCTCCAAGGTCTGGTCCCTCCTTACAACATGTCCAAAGTATGTCAGATGAAGCCTCAGAATCCTTGCCACCAAGGAGCAGCCCGGTTTAGCCCTCTCTAGGTGAACTTGTTCTTTTTCTCAGCAGTCCATGGTACATTCAATACTCTTCTCCAGCACCACAGCTCAAAGGTATAGATTCTCCTTCTATTCTCCCTAGTCATTGTCCAACTCTCTGATGCATAGCAAGTGATTGCAAATACCATGGCCTGTATCAGGAGCACCTTAGTCTCCAAAGTGACACCATTGCTCTTTAGTATTTTGGTGAGGTCCCTAACAGAAGACCTTCCCATCACAAAAAGTCCTGGCTGCTGGTGCCAGGAGTGTTGACTGTGGAACCAAGCAAAGAAACACAAACATAAATTCAGGCTATGCACATGAATGTATTGGGTACTAAATTTTTTTTCAAAAATCTAGAATGAATACTGAAGACTTTTGTACCATTTTCTACCAGTTTGTAGAAAGAAACTGGAGGTTGTAGTAATAGATAACCCTTTCGATGAATTTTAACCTAAATGGAAGTCAAGAGAGTAAAGTAAGTGAAGTTTAATTAAAACTCCAAGAATGACTTTTTTTTTTAATGGGAGAAAATAGAAACATACAGAGGGATGAAAATGACCTGGCGTATACAAGCTTTAGTAGGAAGAAAGTTGGCCATCATAAGATGTACTAATTATTCTTAATATAAAAAGAAAGAGAGTGTGCAATCACGGAGGCAGGTAAGTGGGAAAGTTTGATGGAGGCAGTTTATTGACATTCTCTCGATTGCTCTATTTATCAGAGAAATAAGATATAAGTGCATCCTAAAGATTGAGTCCTGTCTACATATCCTGTCTTTTTAAGGGTAATGTAATTTTATATGGTGGTTGTTGTGCTATCAAGTCAATTCTGACTCATAGATACCCAATAAAACAGAGTTGAACTGCCTAAGAAAGGTATTCTTGGCTGGAATCTTTCATAATGGATGCACATCTCCAAGTTCTTCTCGGTACTCCTGGTTAGGTTTGGACAGTTAACCTCTCAGTTATCAGCCAAGCACAAAACATCTCCACTACCCAGGATCTTACATAAATCAGAAACACTCTTACAAACATGATGGGCTGATGTTCTTCAATCTAGTTCATTGCAGTAATGTAGACAAGTTTTAAGATAATATCAAAACAGATTTATTGAATATCCCAAAAAGTAATATATTAATTAATTTTACAAATACATAAATACTAAGTGCACGTGCTACTGTGATGTTACAAAAAAAAAAACTAAGAACTAAATATAGAGAAGAAGGGGGGGATAGTTCCATGAATAGCTAACCACTTGAAACATAATAATAATATCCCAAAGTAGATACTTTACTAGAAGTGAGAGCAAAGCAAGCTAAATTGACTTTCCCATGGATATAAGTAGACCACACTTCGTATTTATTTTCTCTTTTTGGTAACATGATGTTCGCTTATCTTGTTAAATTTTATCCAGAAGACTCCACCATTAGTGGCTCACAGACAGAAAGAATGATACAACTAGATAGAGATGAAAAATGAGACCATGGGAAAAACATTCTTCTGGAGTTTAAGAACTGGAAAAAGATCTGAGAGCCAGAACTTAAATTGTTCAATATTCTTGAGCAGCATCTCTTAAATTGATTCATTATCATGTCTGAACAATGGGCGCAATCATAATAGCTAATTGTCTAATTCTAATGAAATTCAAAGAAGTTATTGGATATAAAAGATCAGGAAAGGTAAAACATTTTATTCTTGTATACCTTTGCATTAAATGTGGGTTTTGCTCTTTTTTTTCAATAAGTACATTGTTTTCTTCCTACTTTTTCCTAGATATTTTGCAGAATAATACCACTATAAAAGTAGAGGATGAAAAGCTTAGATAAAAATATTTAACATTTTAAAAGTACATTATGATTATACACATTCATCCCTGACAGATTACAGTAAAATTAATGGCTTTGTCTTCTTCCTAAATCAAACAAACAAAAAATATTAATGAATAGCAGAGACCTTGAACATTATACCTCCAACTAGGTACAAATTCTCGTGTGAAAAGTGTTGATTGAGCTTTATGAACAATGGATTCAGTCATTAGGGCCTACGAGTTTTAAATGTAGTTTTTAAACTTTTAAAATCTCTACTTAGATAATCTCTGGAAAAAATGCCTTCTACACTCTGAGGAAATGAAATGCAGAAATGTTAACATTCATGAGACAATAGATTTGACTGAATGCTGTAAAATGAAATCTGCTCTTTCAGTTTTTCTTTCAAAAGAAAAATTGCATAAATAATACATTTGGGCCTTGCAATACCAAACAAGCACAATAGCTACTTTATAGCTTTCATCAAAATGAAGGCCATCTTTTTCATTTTATTATGAAACCATTAATACAATATCATCAACTCTGATTGGCTGTAAGGCTCCAGACTAAAGGCATCATGCCTAAAGTCAATGGAAGTGCTAATATCATTGAGATATGGCAGCAGCCCGATCATTGGTAAATTGCTCCGATCTAAAGAAAGAATAAAAGAAAAAGAATCTAAAACTTTTTGAATGTAAGGACATGCATCTTTCTCAGGAAAATTTATATAAGATCATCCTTTGTGTATGCCCTCCAAATCTCCTAAGAATCTCTTATATAATGATTAAGCAGGAGAAGTTTTTAGATACAGTTTATCCCTATCATCTAGCTTTTGGTTTGTTTCTATCCGACTTAGCCTTGCTTCATTTTAGTCTGCCTTTGTCAAAGACCTAAAATTAGAAAAAACATAATGTTTGATTAAATCCATATTTTTACTATTTTCAGTTCAGAAAAGAAAGATTGGTTGGGAATAAAAATAATGGCAAAAATTAGACTTTCTAATTATTCATGGATTTAAATTATCCTTGCTGTTATGGTCTCTGTCCCGTGACAACTTATAATTGAGAGCTGGCTGTAATTGGCATATTGGAGTTTTCTTTTATTTAAGGCAAATAGAAGAAACAGTTAAACATTGGGTTTACCCTCTAGGTGAAAAGAGCACATGGCAGATAGCCACAAAATAGGAGCTTAAAAGGATTTACTTACTTGGGATAAATACAATGCTGTAGAAAGAATTTAAAGAAAATTCAAAACAACCCATGGGTAACAGTCTTCTCTTATACGGATTTAGCACAACATGGTTTAATTTCCCATAAAAGGTAATTAAGCAAAGTAGTATATAACCTGTAATTTTTGAAAAATTCTTATTGGTGTCTTAAAAACAATTTTTCTCTTTTGTAAAACTTATTTTTAATATACTAATATCTGCCTTTCATTTTTTCTTTCAAGTTCAAAACTCATTGCACTTGAGTCTGAACAGACCATAATTGACCCTTCATTGGGTCAGAGGAGGCTGTAAGTTACACAAGAGGAGACTGCCCAATTTTCTCATGAATTTGAACCACAAGAACACCACCTTCAGTTTAGCAGCAGGATTCCCTATGGGCTACATGACCAGAGCTCTAAGATTTATCTTTATTGCTGTAGTTATGAGTCACCCACCACTCATAGGAACCCTATGTACAATAGCACTGAACACTGCCCTATCCTAAGACGGTCACACTCACTCTGACACATCTAATGTCAATGTCCTAGTTACCATATCAATCCATCTCATCTGGGATCTTCCTCTCCTGCACTGTCCTTTCACCATTTCAAGTATAATGTCCTTGTCTGAGGACTGGTCCCTCCTGGTCATGTTCCCAAAGTATGTGAGACAGAGCTTCAAAATCCTTGCCTCTAAAGAGAAAATTTATTTCAATCTCTTCCTGGAAGATCTATTTGTTCTGCTGATGGTCTATGGTATATTCAAGACTCTTGTCCAGTACCATAACTCAAGAGTATTGATTATTTTCTGTCATCCTTGGTCATTGTGCAACTCTCTGATGCATGAAAAGTAATTGTGAAGATCATGCCCTGGATCAGGCATACCTTAGTCTCTAGACTGGCATCATTGCTCTTTATCCATTTGGAGAAGTCTCTAACAGCAGTCTTCCCCAATGCAATTCGGTTTTTGATTTCCTGGTTATTGATGCCAAGAGTGTTGATTGTAAAGGCAGCAAACTGAAATTGTTAACAACTTCAATCTCTTCTCTATTTATCATTGTGCTGCCAAGTGGCCCAGTGGTGAGAATCTTTGTCTTTTTTATTTTGAACTTCAATCCATATTGGAGACTGTAGTCGCAGACCTTCCACGACAAATGTTTTGGGTTCTTCTTGGTTTTGGCAGGCAAAATTGGAGCATCAGCATAACGCAGGCTATTGATCCAATCCCGTTGCCACCCTCCTCCTCATAAAGCCCAGCTTCCAGAATGATATATTCCACATTGTTGTTGTTATGTGCCATCGAGTCTCCTGTGACCAGGAGGCAGTCATCAGAACCATGCAATGTGTCCTTGCTCTGTTCTGACAACTGCTTCCAAGTCTGAGTACAGGTTTCTTTTTTTTTTAATTTGTCATTAATTTCAATGGAAATTTACAGAGACTTTGGATTTCCATTCATTTATTGTTGCACTACTCTCCCTTCCCAACCCTCCCTCCTAGTACACTACGCTCTTGGAAAAGTAAAAGAAAAAGTCTTTCACTGTTTTACAATTCCTCCCTCCAGGTCCACTCCACTATGCAGCCTTCGCTGTGGACTCCTGTCATGACAAAAATAACTAATCACATATCCCTTTTAAACAGTTTTCTCCCTCATCTGTTTCAATGCAGTATACATTATTGAACCCATCTTTCTCAGTCTTCCCTCAACCTCGATGTCAGTCCTGTTTTACAACAGTGGCACCATGCAGTATTTGTCCTTTTGTGACTGAGATACTTCACTTAGCATAATGTCCTCCAGGGTCACCCATTTTGAATAATATTGCATGAGTTCCTTATATTTCAATGCAACATAGTATTCCATTGTGCGAATACACCTGAGCTTCTCTATCCATTCGTTTGTTGATGGGCACTTAAGTGGTTTCCAACTCCTTGCCATTATGAACAAAGCCACAATGTGCATATATCTGCTTGAATGTAAGTTATGATCACTTTGGGTATATTCCCAGTAGTGTAGTAGCTGGGTCAAATGGTATCTCTATTTGTAACTTTTTGAGAAAGCGCCATACCGCCTTCCACAGTGGTTGCACCATTTTACACTTCCACCAACAGTGAATAAGTGTTCCAGTTTCTCCACAACCTCTCCAGCATTTGTTACTTGCTGTTCTGTTAAATTTTGCTATTCTGACTGAGGTGAGATGATATCTCATAGTTGTTCTGATTTTCATGTCTCTTAGAGCTAGGGATTTTGAACATTTCTTCATGTGCTTGTTAGCCATCTGAATGTCTTCTTTGGTGAAGTGTCTGTTCATATCCTGTGCCCATTTTCCTATTGGATGATTTACCTTTATCTTGTTGTGGTGCCCAAGTATTTTATAAATTCTGGATGTAAGTGCCTTATCTGATATGTTATTCCCAAATACTTTTTCCCAGTCTGTGGCTTCCCTTTTTAACCTGTTGGAGAAGTTTTTGCATGAGCAGAATCAGGTATTATGGGATTTTCATTCTTCTCAAGGTTAGTCACAGGTTTTTTGTGATCTACACAGTCAAATGCCTTTGCATAGTCAATGAAACACAGATAGCTATTCCTTTGGTACTCTTTGTTTTTTTGTATTGTCATATGTAAATAAACCAGAAATTGTAGAACATCTACTGGACATGAACAAATATTGATGCTATTTTAGTCTTCAGTACATCATGTTCTGTACTTCTTAAGGAAAAAGAAAGTAGGATCTGGAGCCAGAATGCTACTCACTAGCGGTAAAACTTCTGAAGATGCTTAATCTTCTAATACCCCAGTTTTCTGCTCTATAAATTAGAGATAATTGTATCACCTTCATCACAAGCTTCTTGTGAGGTTTAAAGGATCTAATTCATGTGAAAGACTTATAAGTATGTCTGCTTTATTAAATATTCAAAAGGTGTTAGTTAATACTTCTATGCAGTAACATTCTAAATGATTAAAAATTTTATAGTAAATTAAAATTTTTTTTAAAAGTTACCATTTTGTGATGTCCTGATTACATTCACGGAAATCCTATTTAGTTACAAATTGCTGCTGTTGAGATTTACTGAATTAGATTTGAAGAATTTAAAATAGAGTTAAGTATCAAATCTTTGTGTTTGTTTTTTAAACAAGCGAATTAAAACATTGGCAACTGCCTTTTAATTTAATTTTTAATTCTTATCTCTTTGGAGACTACTCATAAAATATTCATTTATCTTCAATTTAAGTTTGGTAATATATGCTTAGCAATTAAGAACTTGATGTACTCAGAGATAAATGTATTTGGGTTAAATGTTAGTGCTTTGTATAAAACCTACTTTACAGTATTGTGCTGTACTTCTTACTCTTTAAAGAGACCAGAAAAAAGCCTGTATTTTTTAGAAATTTAGAAATTCCAATGTGTCTCTGGCCTTTTCAATAATATTGCTGACATTGAGAGATCCACCTTAATTTTACTGTTTAAACATAAAATGCTAAATATTCTAAAGAATCATGAATTATCCTGCATTCTGTGCACTGATGTTACTAATTTGATTGAGATCTGAGACTCTTTAGGGTTGGCCATTGTTGTCATACATTAAAATCTGGAATCACTAGTAGGGAGTTCTGTTGGCCTAGTGGTAAGAAACTGTGCTGCAATCATGAAGGCATATGGTTTGAATCCACCAGGTGTTCTGTGGAAGAAGGATGAGCAGTCTCCTCCCTTATCATTAAATGCCTCTGAAAACCTGCTGGAGGGTCAGCTATGGGTCAGTTCCAACTCAACAACAAACAACAACACTAGGGGGTCAGCTAAGGAGTTTGTTCCAACTCCATGGCAAACAGCAGCAGCAGACTCAGCAGGCATTCCTGGAGGCATAACAGGCAAATGCTCAGCTGCTAATGGTCAGCTGTTTAAACCCACCAGCCACACCACAAAAGAAAGGACCTGGTGATCTACTCATGTAAGTTGACAATCTGGTAAAAATAACAAGGCAGTTCCACTCTGAACTAGAGTATAGATATGAGTCA
Organism: Elephantulus edwardii; assembly: GCF_000299155.1. Taxonomy (NCBI): domain Eukaryota; kingdom Metazoa; phylum Chordata; class Mammalia; order Macroscelidea; family Macroscelididae; genus Elephantulus; species Elephantulus edwardii. The sequence goes on along the minus strand of NW_006399817.1, from coordinate 11,610,304 downwards.
GAATCCACTTGAAGCCACATAACAGTAATGAACTTTGCATTTCCAAAATTAATGTAGATCATGAAGATCAGCCCAATTTTTTCATTTTCTATTAACCTTATTTACTTTATACCTTTCTCCAAAAATCACTCAAGTATACATTAGGTAAGTCCTACCAAAACAATACAGATGTAAAATATGTGTATACCAAATAACATACAGGTTGCAGGGGGTTCTACCAGCCTAGTCCATAGGTAATTGCATTGCTAACCCAAAGGCCAAGATTTCTGGATTGGAATCCCTCCGTGGCTTTGAGGGGAAAGATGAGCAATTTCCTCTTACATAATTTGCAGCCTCAGAATCACAATGTTGGTCAGCTGTGGGCCAGTTCAACCTTGATTGAAATGCTTTTTGACCATCTGTAATAATGGACAAGAGTAAAGTCATTAAATCAGTGATACCTTCAATTTAACTGCTAACATGTTTTCCTGGATGTGTATTTCCTTTTATTATATGCAGTAAAAGTCTGCTGAAGATTATAGAAAAATTACTGGAACAGTACATTGACAGAGAACTACCAGAAATACAAGCTGGCCTTAGAAGAAGTTGTGGCATGTTATTGCCAATGTGAGATAGATCTTGGCAGAAAGCAAAGAGTACCAGGGTAAAGTCTAGCTGACTGTTCAAAGACATTTGACTGTGAGGATCACAACAAATTGTTGTTAATCTTGAGGAGAATGGAAATCCTAGAACACTTGATTGTGCTCATGTGAAACCTATACTTGGACCAGGAAGCAGTCTTCAGAATAGAGCAAGGAAACACTGTATGGTTCAAAACCAGGAAAGGAGCGAATCATGGATGCATCATGTCTCTAGCTCTTTCCAATTTATATGCAGAACAGATCATTCAGGAGGCTGGGCTTTATGAAAAATGTGGCATCAGGATTGGAGGAAGACTCATCAACAACCTACATTAAGCAGATGACACAATCTTGCTTACTGAACTATAGAGACACTCAGGACCTCTGAAGTGCTTGCTGCAGAAAGTCAAGGGCTGTAGTCTTAATATAAATTGAAGTGAAACTCAACATCAAGAAAACAAAGAGTCTCACTACTGGACCAATTTCCAAAACCATGATAGATGGAGAAGACCTTGAAGTTGTTAATAATTTCAGCTTTCTTGGCTCCATAATCAACACAGTTGGCACCAGCTGTGAGGAAATCAAAAGACAAATTACAATGGAAAAATGTGCTGTCAGGGATCTCTCCAGAGTACTGAGAAGCAGCCATGTCAGTCTACACACTAAGCTGTGCCTGATCCAAGCCATGATATTCTCAATTACTTTCCATGCATCAGAGAACTGGACAATGACTAAGGGTGACAAAAATAATTTTTGCCTTTGAGTTGTGGTGCTTGAGAAGAGTCTTGAACATATCGTAGAACACCATGAAAACAAATAAGTTTGTCTTGGAGAAGGTGAAACCAAGATTCACCTACCTTGGAGGCTAGTATTTTAAAGCCCTGTCTCACATACTTTGGGCACGTGGCCAGGAGGAACTGGTCCTTGGAGAAGGACATCATTTTCGGAAGTGTGGTGGGACAGCACAGGAGAGGAAGACTTGAGATGACATGGATTGATTCAGTAACTGTGTTAATGGGAGTAGGTGTGTCAGAGTCAGTGAGACTGGCTCAGGACAGAACAGGCTACAGAGCTATTGTACATAGGGTCGCTATGAGTCACAGGCAACTCAACAGCACAGAAAAACAGCAACAACATAATACAGTTGAGTCTTGAACAACACAAGGGCCAGGGGTCATTGATCGTTGTTGTTGTTGTTGTTATGTTCTGTCAAGTCACCTGCAACTCATAGCGACCCTATGTATAACATCTCTGACCCCTGCTCTTTCCTGAGCCAACTGTGTTGATTTTGACACACCTAACCCCATTACTATTACCGTAGTCACTGAGTCAATCAATCTTATTCAGGGCCTTCCTCTTTTGTGCTTTCCCTCCTCCCTCCAAAGCATAATGTCCCGCCTCCAAGGAATGCTTCTTCCTTGCAACATGCCCAAAATATGTCAAGACAGACCACAAGAAGCAGCCTGCTTTCACCTTCTCCAGGACAAACCTATTTGTTCTCCTAGCAGTCTATGGTATATTCAATACTCTTCTCCAGCACCACAGCTCAAAGTGATCAATTCTCCTTCTATTATTTTTAGTTATTTTCCAGCTTTCTGATGTATAGCATGTAATTGCTAAGACCATGGCCTGGATCCAGCACAACTTAGTGTCCAGACTGACATCATTGCTCCTCAGTACTTTGGAGATGTCCCTGACAGCAGACTTCCCCAATGCAATTTGTCTTATGATTTTCTGGCTGCTAGTACCATGAGTGTGGATTGTAGAGCTGAGCCAACTAAAGCTGTTAACAATCTTCATCTCTTCACCATCTGTCATGATGCTGTCAATCAGGCCAGTGGTAAGAATCTTCGTCTTCTTGCTGTTGAGGTTCAGTCGATACTAAAGGCTGCATCCTTGACCTTCTGTAGCAAGTGCTTCAGGTCATCCTCATTTTCAGCAAGCAAGGTTGTCTCATCTGTATAACACAGGTTGTTGATGGGTCTTTTTCCAATACTGATGCCACATTCCTCCTCATAGAGCCCAGCCTCCTGGAAGATCTTTTTCGCACACAATGAAAAGATTTTGAGATAGGACACATCCTGACATACACTCTTCTTGATTTTAAAACTTGCAGTGTTTCCTTGCTCTGTTCTGAAAACTGTCTCCTCGTCCAAGTAAGAACAATCAAGTGTTCTGAGATTCCAATTCTTCTCAGGGTTAGCCATTATACAATAAAAATCAAATGTATAACTTTTTATTTTCAAACACTTAAGAACTAATACCTAGTATTTTACTGATGGCATAAACATATATTTTGAGTGTTATTTATTATATACAGTGCTCCCACACAAAAGTCGCATTTTGAAGACAAGGTAAAGGGGAATTTCTAAAAAGGAAAATAAAATGTGAGATCTTTCCATGCTGGCTCTTTGCACCAGATTTATTTTTATAAAATTGTAGACAACCACAGCTTCAGAAAGACCTCAGTCTATATAGTACTTAAACAAGTAAGTCAACTTTGTCTTTTGACTTTGTCCCATAGGAACACGTTCAGCACTATACTGGCCCTTTAAATGGGTCCTGTGTGTTATCTGGAGTTATAATATTTCATTAAATATGATAAAAAATACCTGATAGCCATAAGGGATCACTTTTACTGTGATACAAGATTTACAGGAGAGATAAACTGCTCATATGGAGATGATTAGCATGCAATAATGTTTTAAAACTATACATGAGTAAATGGCCTCACACAGTTCCAATTCCTATTCTTTGAGGATCAACTATACTTTAATATTATGAATATTTAAATTGTATTGAATAATCAGAAAGATATTATGTATAATTACTAACAGGTTAGAGACAAGACTTTTGGTGTTTTGGGGTTTTTTTTTGTTCAAAGCAGTTACTCTTCTTGAAATGTGATGGCTCCTTTGTTAATGGGTTCATTGAAGTAATTTCAATAGTTAAGAATTTCAGTGAAAGTTCACATTTCATGGCCATAATTCTGAATAAGTAATAGAAAATTTATAAAAAAATAGATAAATTACTTTGTCTTTAATAGGATTATATCAATGTGTTATTAGGTATTTTACACTGTGCAGAAACAATGATGAATGTTTCAAAGAAACAATCATTTCTTTGATTAACTTTTGCTGAGGAAAATAGTTATGACTTAATGATACAAGTTTTGTTATGGTGGGTCTTAAGAAGAGAATAGTGAGAAGTCAGAAATAATCAAAGAAGTATTTTGCAGGTAAAAAAAGTTTGGAATGGGGTTCTAAGGATTCTTCCAACTATATAAATAATTGTGATGTATTGTGGGAATTTTCTTATGCTAATGAGATTAGTTGTGCTAAGAAATCTGGAGAACAACAACCACTTGGCCAACTGACTGGAAGAGATCTATATTTGTTTGCATTCCAAAGAAGGGTGACCCAACACAGTGTGGAAACTACAGAACAGTGTCATTGAGTTCATATGCAAGCAAGATTCTACTGAAGTTTATAAAAAAAATGACTGGAACAGCACATCA
>NW_006399817.1:11599064-11605160 GCF_000299155.1 Elephantulus edwardii | reverse complement strand
CAGCGCAGGAAGGGAAGACCCTCTATGAGGTGGATAGATTCAGTGACTGGGGTAATCGGGATGGGTGTGTCAGAGGCAATGCGATTGGCACAGGGTAGAGCAGGGTTTAGGGCTGTTGTACATAGGGTCGCTATGAGTGGCAAATGACTCAACGGCACATAACAACAATGAAATCAATTAATTATACTCGTCTAAAACCTAGACCTAGACCAAGAAGCTGTTGTCTGAACAGAACAAGGAAACACTGCATGGTTTCAAATCAGGAAAGGTGTACATCATGATTGTATCCTATCTACATTGTATTCAATATATACTGAACAAATATTTCATGAAGTTGGACACCATGAAGAAGAATGTGGTATCAGGATCAAAGGAAGACCTATCAACAACCTGTGTTCTGCACATGGCACTACCTTGTTTTCTGAAAGTGTAAAGGACTTAAGACACTTATTGCAGAGGACCAAAGAGTACAACCTCCAACATCATGACAGATAGAGAAAAAGTTGAAAGTGTCAACGTCTTCTTACTTGGATTCACAAACAACATCCTTGGTACAACAATCAGGAGGCCAGGAAATATATTACATTGGGAAAATCTGTAGTCAGGGACTTCTCCATATTACTGAGGATCAATGATAACAGTGTAAGGACTAACATGTGCCTGATTCAAGCCATGGTTTTTTCAGTCACTTGCTATGTATCCGAGAGCCAGACAAAGAAAAAGGATGACAGAAGAAGAATTTAAGCCTTTGAGTTGTGTTGGAAAAGAGCACTGACTATTTCATTGACTGCCAGAAATACAAAAGGATATGTCTTAGAAAATGTGCAGCCAGAATGTTCCTTGGAGGCAAAGATAGTGAAACTTTGCCTCACATGTTTTAGGCATGTTGCTAGGAGAGACTATTTCTTGGAAAGGGGCCATTATGCTTGGAAAGGTGGATGGTCAGCAAAAGAGAGAAAGACTCTCAGCAAGATTGGCACAGTGAGTGCAGCAATTGCTTAAATTGCTTAAATTTGGCTTAAAGTGTGAGTGTTGGTGAGGATGGCACAGGATAGGACAGAGTTCGATAGGGTCTCTATGAGTTGTAATTGACTCAATGAATCTATCAACACAATAAAAACAATGAAATTAGACATAAAGATGTTAACTCTTTTAATTGCAGTTTCCATGTAGCACCTTGCATCATGGGGTATTAACAATGGGAGCAGTATGGAATCAAGAACTTCCTGCCTGCCTGTGTGGAATGCAGGGAGGGCCTCTGGAGGCACATACAGCTGTAAGAAAAGAAAATAACAAACCAAAAAGAATGGTCATTCAAGATTTTGCCTAGAGCATCTCTCTATATTATTTATGACTTAAAGCTTGAATTTGTTTTCAGTTCTTTTAGCTTGAGAAATGCCAAGCAAGTTCTTTTTATTTTCAAGTATCTTTTTATTCTCAAACTCCTGTTCTAACACCAACACCTGAGACTAGGGAAGAGGAAATCAGGATATCATTACTTAATAGGTATAGAGTTTCTGTTTAGGAAGATAAAAATTATTGGAGAGAGTTAATTGAATTGGTTGCACAACACTATAATATCATTGACATTCCTAAATTGTGTTGTTTTTGTTGTTATATACTGTCAACTCTGACTCATAGTGACCCTATGTACAATACCTCTGAAACCTGCTCTATCCTGAGCCAGTTTCATCGTCTCTGACACATCTACCCCATTATCCCAGTTACTATGTCAATCCATCTCATCCAGTGTCTCCCTCTCTTGTGCTGTCCCTCCACCCTCCACCCTCCCCAAGCATGATGCTCCTATCCAAGGACTGGTCCCTCCTTGAAACATGCCCAAATATGTAATTTGTTGTTGTTATGTGCCACTGAGTTGCCCATGACTCACAGTGACCCTATGTGCAACATCTCTAAAGCCTACCCTGTCTTAAGCCAGTCTCATTGATCCTGATACACCCATCTCATTACTTTTGTTTCTATATCAAAAAAACCTCATCAGGTCTTCCTCACCTGTGCTGTAGCTCCACACTTCCAAGCATGATGTCCTTCTCCAAAGACCGGTCTCTCCTGGCCACATACCAAAATTATGTGAGACAGGGTTTCAAAAATTCTAGCCTCCAAGGAGAAACTTGGTTTCACCCTTTCTAAGACAGATGTATTTGCTTTCTTGGTGGTCGGTGATATGTTCAACAACTCAAAGGCATTGATTTTTCTTCTATTACCCTTAGTCATTGTCTAGGTCTCTGATGAATAGCAAGTAATTGTGAAGACTACAGCCTGGAGCAGGTGCACCTTAATCTCTAGACTGACATTGTTGCTCTTTAGTACTCTAGAGAGGTTCCTGACAGATTTTCCACTGCAATTTGTCTTTTAATAACCTGGCTGCTGAGACCAAGAGTGTTGACAGTGGAGCCAAGTGAATTGAAGCTGTTAACAATCTCAATCTCTTCTCCATCGATCATGGTGCTGCCAAATGGCCCAGTAGTGAGAACCTTTGTTTTCTTGATGTTGAGCTTCAATCTATATTGAATCCTATAGTCTTGACTTTCTGCAACAACAAATGTCTCAGTTTCTTTTCAGTTTAGGCAAGGTTGTGTCATCTGTATAATGCTGGTAGTACACTTAAAAATGATTAAAATATTGTGTCTTTGTGTAATACATATTACAAAAAATAGTAAAAACAGTTTTAGTATTAAAAAATCATGAATCAGAAAAATACTGCCAAGAAAGACACCAAATGTTAATGGTGGTTATCTCTGAGTTTTGGGATCTTCAGAAAATGTTCGTAAGCATTCTTCTTTTTCTCCATACTTTTTATGGTGAATATATATTGATTTTTTTATAACTAAAAAAAGTGTACATTTGTTTCTATAAGAATTATCCTTTTATTTAGAGATGTGACTAAACATTATTTACTACTTTTATTTACTAACAGTATATTGTTGCTATATGTCATCAAGTCACCTGCAACTCATAGTGCCCTATGCACAATAGCTTTTGAACTCTGCCCTATCCTGAGCCAATCCCACTTTCTCTAACAAACCTACAACCACATCCCCAGTTACTATGTCAATCTAACGCCTCCGGGGTCTTTTGCTTGCATGTGATATTAGTGATATTGTTTGATAATTTCCACACTCAGTCAGATCACCGTTTTTGGAATGGGGATAAATATGAATCTCTTCTAATCAGTTAGCCAGGAGTTGTCCTCCAGATTTCTTGACACAGCCTGGTGAGCACATTTGTTCTCAGTCTACTGAGGGCTGAATTTGTTTGTTGAAATATATTAATTGGTACTCCTTCAATTGCTGGGCCTTGTTCTGTGCCAATTCCTTTCAGAGCTGCTTGAACTTCCTCTTTCATCACTATTGTTTCTTGGTCATATGTTGTTTCATGAAATTCGTCTGTGTTCTTTTTAGTACAGTGGCTCTGTATACCTCTTCCATCTTCTTTTGGTGCTTCCTGAATAATAAAATATTCTACTTTTAGTATTCTTAAGTATTTTAACTCAAGGTAGGAATTTGTTCTTCAATTTCTTCAGCTTAAGAAATACTGGGAAAATTAGTTCCTTTTGAATTTCTGACTCCACCTCTTTGCATATTTCCTCATAATACTCTGCTTTGTCCTCCTGTGCTGACCTTTGAAATATTCTGTTTAGCTCCTTAACTCCCTGGTTTCTTCCCCTTACCTTCCAGCTCATAGGACACCAGAGCTTAGCTGTTTCTTATTACGTGCATAAAACGGACAGTGCTATATTCTGGGAGTATTACATGTAATGCCCATAGTAATCATATTTGAAAAAAAAGAAGTCTGTACAATCGTTTAGATTGTTTAGAAAAGGTAGTTAAGACACAGATAGTTTTACTATCCAAAGTCAAGTGATTCCATAATGGATACTTAAAACCATCACCTAGTCAGAGCATATTTTTAAGACTTCCTTGGACGTTTAAAGCAGGTTTGTTTTCATTACATTATGAAAAGTAAAATATTCATTCTTTAAGTCCAGCATTATTTTCTTTGTAATAATCAAGGGCTATTTTGAGACACTGTGTCAATGTACTTGTTGAGGATCTTCCTCTCTTTGTAACTTATACCAAGTTATTTTGTTTTGTTATTTCAAAATTTGAATTAGTTTTCAATATTTAGAAACAGGTGATTTTATGTGCAAGTACAAATACCAGGCTTGCAAAAATACAGTGCCCAGATTCCAATGTAGTACCAATGATATCAAGTTGAGTTGTGGTGGTATCACCCTCTTAAGATGACACAGGCTCTCTTCAGTCTCCTGGCTCTCATTAATCCCTATTGTCTCCCTGTCTCTAAAGTCAAGTGTCAGTTACCCTTTATCAAAGTATTCATGCTGTTAATTTTTTTATCTTTAGTAGAACTGGAGAAATTTTTCTTGGATTCACATCTCTATGAGAAATGTAAGATAAAGCAAGAGGACTCCTTAGTACAGGGTGTATTAGAAATGTATATTTGGGCAAATAATTTATATGTATTTAGTATGCCTATATGTTGTGTCTATGTGAAAAGAATGTCACCTACATGAACTAGTATGTTATAAAAATAAAAATTCTGACAATAAATGGAAAAATATGTATTAAAAAGTTTAATTCCGTTAAAAAGGCTGATATTTAAATAGTTTTTTTAAAAGCAAACAAAATAAGTGGTACTGTGGGAGAATGCATTTCTGTATTAAGTGAAAAAAATTGTTCAAGGATAAAAGCTATTACAACTAATAAGATTATAAAGAAACATCTAAAGTATATAATGGAAATTTTAAGTTACAAACAAATGAAGAATTTACAAATGTATGTCTTACTAGCAGGTCAGAATCTAAAAAATATACTTGAGAACAAATTACGTGAAAAATTTAAAGTGCTTTTTACATTTTCACTGCAGCTAATATAAACTCAAATATTAATAAAATTTTATTTTGCTATGCTGGTTAGGCAGAGTGGTGTTTCAATGGTAGAATTCTCACCTTCCATATGGACAATCCTGGTTCAATTCCTGTTTAATGCACCTCAAGTATGTCCCCCATCCATCCATAGTGAATACGTTTTGAAAACATAGACTCATATGTTTTTCTATGGGTCTTTTCAGGTTTCAGTTAAGCTTACAGACTAAAATAGACTAGAAAGAAAGGTCTGGCAGTCTAGTTCTGAAAACTGAGCCAATGAAAATGCCATGAAATGAGTTGGAGGCATGCTTTTAGCAAGAAATTTGGTATCAGGCACAAACTCAGAGAAATTATTTTTTTTTAATTAGGAGAATCCTGAAGCATTGAGAACATGAATAAGGGTATTGCTCTTACATTATTTGTTTTAAGGCACACTGATAAACTGCCGTCAGATGGATTCTAACTCATAGGGAGCCTATTTACTCACTTAGTCATTGCTGTTGAGTCAAGTAAAACTTTCCAACAGACGAGCTAATTACCTCCTCTTCATCCATGGACGGGCTAGTTTTGGTTGATAGACCAATTCTTAAGCCACCACACTACATCCCCAGGGATTCTCTCAAAATTAGTATGAAACTTAACTCAATGGCAGGAATGTTTTATTAGGATACAGAGCTCATTTGTGTTAATTGTATGATTCACTAACCATATCTTTGACGTAAAATGTTAACAATGATGCAGATCATGGACATAGTAATAAAGAGTATTACCAAGTATGCCTTCATGGTTGAAACCACTGATATTTTCATGTGTTGCTTGAGGAATTGAAGGCCCAGTTTTCTGCTATATCATATGAAGGTTTTATATATATATAAGCAACAGACAGGTGTTTTTCATAGGTACCTGTGATTTCCGGCGGGCCCGAGGGCCAGAAAGGGAAACACAATCTACACAGAAGTTCTACAGGACACGTCACCTTCCCTTGGAGACAGCACAACTAAACTTAAGAGACACTGGTCAAAAGAAAAATGTCAGCAGTCAACCTTTTTGGAATCACAGAAGCCAAGAAAGCTTAAGATAAAAACTGTCAGATCATGGGTTGGACAATGGAAGACATTTTCTGAATGGACATGGTAGATGAGAAGGGTTATCCTGGTGGAGGGTGGAGCTGGGAAGTAAGTGGGTAA
>NW_006399817.1:11588530-11595935 GCF_000299155.1 Elephantulus edwardii | reverse complement strand
GCTGTTGTGCATAGGGTCGCTATGAGTCGGAAATGACTCAACAGCACATAACAACAACAACAAATCTCACAGCACATATACATATATGTTTTTATTTGCTGTCATTAAGTACTCAGGTCATGGCAGATCTACATGTAAATGAGCTGACCTGCTTCTTAAGAAATTTCTTGTAACAGTACAACTTTATGGAATCTGAATATCAGGTATTTCCTTTCAGGGAGTGATTTGATGCGTGTGAACTGCTAGCTTCTCAGTTAGCACCCAATTAGAAAGCACTTTGCTAGCACAGTCTGAAAAGAAGAGCTTGTTTCTACCATGTAAGCCAAAATTTCTACTGCTCACCAATAAAAACTAATAAATTATGGAAAAAAACCAAGATATACCGTTTATTGGGTTGATGACCACTAAAATTGTTTCAATTCCTCTGCAATAATTCCTGAAAGTAGTTTCACAAATACTTTATTTGTGTCACTTATTCTCGGAGAAATTACATATTCAGAAAATTCAAATCACATATAGCATTTTGCATTTATTTCTCTGCTAAGGTTATTCTACAAACACAAAAACTATAACCTGAAACACAACCTCCACATTCTGAATTTAACAACCAAATTCTTGAAAAAATAAGAAAGGTTTTTAAATTTTAAGTGCTGTTAAAACAAATTCATTTTCTCTGTTCACATTTATATTTGTGTGTGAAATTAATAGGATAATGTGCATTAAATGTTTTTTAATAAATTACTACTAAGCCACCATGTACAACAGTTTAAAAAGTTCAATATTATCACACAGAAAATCAGAAACCTGTATATTGTAAAACCCCTTGTATATTCTGTTTATGTTCATAAATAAATATATTTGAAAACAAAGTTTTAACTGTGAGCTGAAGAAAATAACTCAGAAAGCACATCGCCATCAATTTGGAACCAAATCATAACTTTTGCTGGTTTTCAAAGGCTATAAATGGCGTAGGAGTTTACCCAACTTTGTCTCAAGGAGATAATTGTGAATTCAAATTGCCTGAGAGGTTCTGCCTTTGTAATGTCAGTGCAACACCTGTGAATGAGGCTATCAGAGCTTCCACTGAGTTGAGTTGAAGGAAACCAAAACAAATTTTAAATTATGTACTCATCACAACAGAGCATATAAAACTCAATGTTAGCATTCCAAGAGAATATTAGGTACTTTTTTAAAAATTCAAGTCAAGGAACTGTTGTTAAATGCCATCAAATCAAGTATGACACATAAAGACCCATGAACAACAGCTCTGAACCCTGTCCTATCCACGCCATGCTCACTATCTCTGACACACTGAAGCCCATTGCTGTGGTCACTGTGTCAATCCACTTGGCTGAGAGCCTTAACTCTAAAAGGAAATTTTAATTGTTAAGCATATCTTATAGTTAATTCTGAAATAATTATTTGTACTCTTCTGGGAGCTGTGCATAGACCAAGAGATAGCAGTTTGATCAGAACAAGAGCCATTGTTTTAAAAACAGGAAATATATCTTTCAGGAAAGATGTTTTATCTTCAATAGCATTTTATATCAAAGGTGATAATCTTCATGTAATATAGCTGACTATTAACTGGGCCTTCAATTCCTCAAGCAACAGCAGGATTATAGCCTTCCACATATACAGGCCAATAAAAAACCCACAAACCCCAAAAAACAACAACAAAAAATAAAAATCCTAAAATATAACCAAAAAATCAACCAACTGACTACCATCAAGTCAGTTTCGATTCATAGTGACCCACCATTGGGTGTTTGAAGATGAAAGTCTTAACAGGAACAGACTATTTCATATTTCTCCTTTGGAAAGGATGATAGATTTGACCTGCTGACTTTTTGGTTAACAGCACATGTTAACCAAGTATGTGAATATGATTAATAATTATTGTTTCACCATAATTATTCATAATGATATGTAGTATCTGCCAAGAAATTTGAAAGACAATTAGTTGACCTGAATGGAAGAAATCAATACTTGTCCTCATCCCAAAATAAATTACTCAATAAAATGTGGAAATTATTGAACAGCATCATTAATATCACATGAAAACAAAATCTTCCTGAAGTTTATATATTTTAAAAAAAAAAGATGAGACAGTACACTGACAGAGAATTTCCAGAAATGCAAGCTGAAATTAGAAGTCATGGCCTGTGGCAGCATCTTGCTGATATTAGATGAATCTTGAAAAGCAGAGAACACCAGGAAGATGCTTACTTGATTTTACTAACTATGCCAAGACATTTGACTATGTGGATCATAACAAATTACGGATAACATTGAGAAGAATGAGAATCCCAGCACACTTAATTGTGCTCATACAAAACCTGTATACAGACTAACTAGGAGTTTTCAGAACAGAACAAGGGAACACTGTTGTTTAAAACCAGGAGAGGTGTCCAATAGGACACCTTCTCAATATCTACCCAATCTGTATGCTGAGGAAAACATTCAAGAAACTAAACTATATGAAGTAGGATTCAGCATCAGAATTGGAAGAAGAAGATGAAGACTCATCTACAAACTATGCTGTGTAGCTGACATATCCTTGCTTCCAAAATAGGATTTGAAACACTTGCTGTAGAAGATCAAAGACTACAGCCTTCAATATGGGTTTCATCTCTAACTCAATAAGATAGAAATTCTCACTATTGTACTGAAAGGCAACATCGTGATAAATGGAGAAAAGACTGAGTTTGTCAACACTTGGATCTACAATGAATACAGTTGGTACCAGCAGTCAAGAAATCAAAAGATGAGTCACATTAGGAAAATCTACTGTCAGGGACTTCTTCAGAGTGCTAAAGAGCAATGAAGTCAAGTTAAAGACTAAGATACACCTAATCCAAGCCATAATCGCCTCAATTTCTTCCTATGCATCAGAGAGTTAGACAGTGATTAAGGATGACAGAAGAAGAATCAATGCCTTTGAGTTGTGATGTGGGAGTAGAGTAAATAATATCCTAAAGACTGCCAAGGTGACAAACATATGTATCCTGGAGAAAGAAAAACCAAGATGCTTCTTGGAGACAAGAATGATGAGGTTCCATCACATATACTTTGCACATGTTATTAAAAGGAGCCAGACCTTGGAGAAAAACATAGTACTTGGAAAGATGAAGGGTCAACTTAAGAGATGGTGACCTTCAACAAGATATATTGGCACAGCAATCAAAGCAATGGTTCTCAAGTGTATAGGAACAATGGGAATGATACAGGATAAGGCATAGTTCAGATCCGTTCATTGTTCAAGAGGTTTTATGAGTCTCAAGTGACCGGTACATAACAACATATGCATGTGAAAACTGAAGAATGAATAAAGTTCAAAATACGGTTGCCTTTGATTTATGGTAGTCAAGAATATTGATTATACAATGGCCTGCCATAACATTGAATAAATCTATTTTGGAAAAAGTGCAGCCAGACTGTTCCTTGAAACCAAGGACTTCATCTTACATATTTATACATGTTATAAGAAGAGATTAACCACCCAGATAAGCACCTCAGCACCCCAGGCTTGGTGAGTAAAGCATCATTTAAAAAAAAAAAAAGGAAGATCCTCAAGTAGATGGATCAACACAATGGCTGCAACAGAAAATTCCAGTGTGGCAATGACTGTGAGGATGGAATAAAAGTTCTGTTGTTAATTGCTGTTGAGTCAGAGCCAACTCATAGCTAACCCTTCAGCAAGTTTTCAGAGGCTGTAAATCACTCATCTTTCTCCAGAGGATCCACTTCTGGAGTCTAACTGCTGACTTTTTCAGTTAGCAGTCCCTTATGAAACACATAATGCCATTAGTTAAAAATGAAGGGTTGTTGTTGTTGTTGCTGTTATGTGCCGTCAAGTCACTTGCAACTCATAATGACCCTATGTACAACAGCCCTAAACTGCTCTGTCATGTGCCAATCTCACCGTCTCCAATACACCCATCCCGATTACCGCAGTCACTGAACCACTCCACTTCATAGAGGGCCTTCCCCTCCTGTGCTGTCCCTCCACCCTCCCAAGCATGATGTCCCTCTCCAAGGACTGGTCTCTCCTTACAAAATGTCCAAAGCATGTTAGATGGAGCCTCAGAATCCTTGCCTCCAAGGAGCCACCTGACTTGACCCTTTCCAGGATGAATCTGTTTGTTTTCCTAGCAGTCCATGGTACCTTCAATACTCTTCTCCAGTACCACAACACAAAGGCATCAATTTTCCTTCTATCCTCCTTAGTCATTTGTAAAAACAGAAGACTTTGATTTTATTTCTTTTGTAGATTAATGAATATTGTTCAGTTCACCTTAATTATCAGAAGTAGTTGAACTGGGGAAATCTATTGTCAGGGACCTCTCCAGAGTACTGAAAAGCAATGATCTCTGTCTAGATAGTAAAGTGCACGTGATCCAGGCTATAGTCTTCACAATTACTTGCTATACATCAGAGAGCTGGACAGTAACTAAGGATAACAGAAGAAGAATTGATGCCTTTGAATTTCAGTAATGCAGAAGAGTCTTGAACATACCATGGATCACCAAGAAAACAAATAGTTTGTCTTGGATAGGGTGAAACCAAGTTTCTTCTTGAAGGTTGGGATTTTGAAGACCCGTCTCACATACTTTGAGTATGTGGCCAGGGGGGACCAATCCTTGGAGAAGGACATAATGCTGGGAAAATTGGAGGGACAGTGCAGGACAGGAAGACCCTAGATAAGATTTTGTTATACAGTAACTGAGCTGTTGTACAGAAGGTCACTATTAGTTGCAGGTAACTCGATGACACATAACAACAGCAACAACAATTGAAAGGGGGTATTATTAATGAAATTGTGTTCCTGGCTTGCAGATAAAACAAAATATGAAAAACCAAGAAGTCACAGAAAACTAAAATTCTATAAACATCTCAGAAGTAACTGTTGTAACTTTTGTATAAAAATCCCTTTCAATTATTTTTTAAATGGTAAATGATTAATTAGTCCTGTTAAAGTGTTATCTTCCCATGCAGAGGTGAGAGAAGAGGGGAATTTCATCTTTGTCTCTAGTTGTTTTCAAAACTCATAGTTATATATTTATCTTACAATGGCAATTGATGTTTTAAAAATCTCTATGTAAAATCATAATAACAATCTTCTTTATTGTCATGGGAAAGTCATCTTTTCTTCACATATAAACAATGCCTTGATTATCAAGGTTATGATGAATTATATTGTGAAAGGTAGTATTACCCATGTCTGCTGAAGATAAACTAAATTAAATGAATAAATTGATTAGATATAAAGAAGGATATTAAGAGATTATGGAATTACTTCCCTTAAGATCTTTAAAAACAGTCCTGATATCCATCTGCCTACAGTAATTTAGGTAAAGTTTGCCTGAAGACAGAAGGATGAAGCAGAAAGATAACCTCAAGAGATTCCCTTGAAATGTATTTTTTTTCTAAGATTTCATTCTATTGCCCTCTAACAGTACAGGCATATTCTGTTTTTCTGATGAAGATTCTGGGCAGCAAGATTTTATGTGAATGTATGTGTTTTACCTTAATGTCAGTGTCATTATGAATTTTAAATTAAAATTTTCCATGTAAAAGAACAAGTAACAAAAAAAATAAACGTTATAAGCCTCAAATTTTGTATAAAGAAAATTAACTATGGTGAGTCCAGGTTAGCAATATTAAAAGTTTTAGACAGTGAAGTAAATTTTTAAGTTCCTAGTGCAATGTTCTTTATTGCAGCCACATAACCAATAAAATAATTCAACATTTTAAGTAGAATTCTAAAGTTTTTACCATAAATATTGGGGAGGGGAAACAATTATCTTATTGGGGGTTAAAACATATTCCAAGATTTTTTTCCCCGTTAATGTTAAAAGCCCTTTACCATCAAGTCAGTTTCAAGCCACAGCAATCCAACAATTAAGACAGAGTTGAACTCTCCAAATAGGGTTTCTGAGACTGTCATCTTTATGGAAGTAAACTGCTACATCTTTCTTTCATGCAGACGCTAGTAAGTTTAAATCACCAACCTGAAGGCTGACTATTTTAATCACCATTCTAAGAGAGTCCCTATCTTAATACTAAACTCAGAAGGAAAATGAAGGTGTTAGGTATCTACCCTATTTAAAACAAACAAACAAACAAACAAACAAACAAAACCTTTAACACAGTGGTGACATAATCCACTGTATTAATACCCGTGTTTATCGCAGCATTATTCACAATAATGAAGAGAGGGAAGCAGTCCAAGTGCCCACCAACAAATGAATGAATAAAAAAACCTGGTACATTCACAGAATATTACACACCATTGAAAAATACTGAACTTATAAAACACTGCACAGTATGAACGAGTCTGGAAGACATGCTGCATGAAAAATCTCAATCATAAAAAGACAAATACTGCATAAGACCTCTCTTATAAAAATAGGATGGGAGAGGAGAGGAAGAACAGGAAAAGAGCAGATGAAAATAAACATTCCACTGGAATAGATAAAAGAATACCTATCTGAAAGGAATGGATGATTAGGCATTATATGCATAACAATTGACAATCTGGAACTAGACATGCATTACAAAGTGAATTGGAGAGAGGAGGGAGAAAAATGTCTATCAATGAATGAATGAAAACCCAAATTTTGTAAACTTTCACTGAAATCACACGTGTACACACACACACACACACACACACGGTTTTAAGTAAAAATAGAATTCAATACCATCACATAAGAATTTGCAGACTGGGCACCTTTCAAAATCAAAAAGAACTATAACATATACTACAATATAAACAAACCGAGCAAATGAAAAGCACCCCCTTGAGTAAGGAGCGATGCACTACCTTTACATAGAGAATGTTAATGTAAAAAGCTCTGATTATATAAGAGCCTGAAGTATATTTGTGTATGCATGTAGGTCCATAAATATGAGTGTATTGGGGAGAACGATGGGCAATCTCCTCCTGCGTGATTCACTGCCTCTGAAAACCCAGTGGAGGGTCAGCTATAGATCGGGTTTGGATACATGTGGTTTGTGTATATCTATATTGATGGATTGATACAGTAACTGGGGCGGTGGGGATTGGTGAGACTGGCTCAGGACAGGGAAGGGTTCAGAGCTGCTGTACATAGGGTCGCTATGAATCGCAAGCAACTCAAAGGCACATAACAACAATAACATTCTGTAACAAGTTTGGGAGCAGGAGTGGCATCCACTTCTTAACATGCCTCCGGAAGCTCTATGAACTTTTATAAATGTAGATAGTTGTAGAGGGGCTTCAGGCCTTTTGTTCATAGGGTCGCTATGAGTCATGTATGAAGGCAAAATAGCTATGTTGTTACTGAGTACGGATGCTACACAGGAAACTCACAGCTGGGTCCTCCAAAGTGTTTTCAGAATCAGTAAATAACAGGGAGATGAG
>NW_006399817.1:11563299-11586103 GCF_000299155.1 Elephantulus edwardii | reverse complement strand
ATCATTCTATCTCCAGCCCCATTCCTGTCACCAAGCCCATGTTTTCCGACCACTGATAAAGGGAAAAAGAGAGAGACAAAGCTAGAGAAAACATGCCAGTGTTCAGGCTCTGGAGGCCTTATGGTTAAGGAGTTGCATGCAAAGGCATAAATATATAAAGATTCTAAGAGATATCATTCATTTTGTTAAATCACCAAGAATACTTTTGTCTTTTCAAATTTTCCTAATATCCCTTCATTCATGAAAAATTCTTTTTTAGAATTATTTGTGGCACTGATAATATTTTTAACTGGATCATGGCCCTGAAATTATGACATTTAAAAAGCATTCTGATAGTTTCATTAGCTTCCCAGGCTTTTCTTACATAATGACTTTTTACACAAAATCTTAATGGCTATATGACATGTTTCCTAGTGTGAAGTTTGTTAGGTACTTTAAGTATTGATCATGATTTTAAGTATTATTTAGGTTGATGATATTTATAGGCATGTTTGTTTTATTCAGTTGAAAACTGATAAGCAAATTTTGAAACATAAATCAATTACTTAGCAGACATTATAAAATTGAGATCAAGGTGGAACAAAGATATTTGCACAACGTATTTTTTTCTAGAAAAAATAATGAGAGATGTGTTTGTGATTTCCAGAGGTGATTTCCTTGTATTCCATATGTATAGAACATTAATCAATGAAGGGGAATGAAGGAAACTAGTTTCTCAAAGGAAAAATGATCCTATTACCTTTAAATCAATTAAGTATTCTCTTTTTACTTCAAATATTCTCTAGCTTTGTGACAGAGGAAGACAAGAATGTTACTCAAGGAAAAAATGAGTTAGGAACTACTGCCTTAAAAAAAAAAAAATAAAGTTAACATCCTTAAATGCTGCCACCATTTTCACATATGCTTTTAATTCATCTCTTAAATTTCACCAAATAAATATATTTGACTTAAAATGCTCTGCATTTTACCATTCCTTAGTTGTAAAGACCTTTTATAATAATTTGTACTATTGTGACACTTTTTACTTAATCATTTGTAATAGTCACCAAAAGTAAAAAAGAATATATAGATTCCCTAACTGGATTTCTGAGTCAGAATTGGTTCCATGGCAATGGAGTTTTGGTTTAACTAGTGTTTATTGATAAAGAAACTGTTTACAAACTTGAAGTTTAACTGAAATGCTTCCCTCACTCTCACTCATTGCTGTTATTGTTGTTGTTGTTGGGTGCTGTTGAGTTAAATATGACTCATAGTGACAATATTAAATATGACCTAGAGACTAAATACATAGCAGGTCTGAACCCAGTCCTATCCTGTGCTATCCTCATCATCGCTGACCCACTTGAGCCCATTCTTAACGTCCTCTCCTTAACTGTCCTTCCACCATGCCAAGCATGATGTCCCTCTCCCAGAA
This sequence comes from Elephantulus edwardii, assembly GCF_000299155.1. Taxonomy (NCBI): domain Eukaryota; kingdom Metazoa; phylum Chordata; class Mammalia; order Macroscelidea; family Macroscelididae; genus Elephantulus; species Elephantulus edwardii. Next base: position 11,584,689 of record NW_006399817.1, on the reverse strand, counting down.
ATAGCCTCTCCTAGCACACGCCCAAAGTTTGTGAGATAAAGCTTCATCATCATCTTTGCTTCCAAAGAGCACTCTCTGACTGTACCTCCTCCAAGACATATCTGTTTGTTTTTTCAGTCCATCAGATATTCAGTGCTCTTCTCCAACACCACAGCCCAAAGACATCAATTCTCCTAACATCCTTAATCATTGTCCCCGTCTCAGAGACATAGCAAGTAGTTGAAAAAGACCATGGACAGAATCAGGTATACCTTAGTCCTCAAATTAACATCTTTGCTCCTCATAGCAGCTATTTTATCCATAAACTGGAGAGGTCTCTGACTATAGACGTTCTCATGCAGTATGTCTCCTGATCTGATGACTGCTGGTACCAAGTGGATTGCTTGTGAATCAAAGTGAAACAAAGCTGTTGATAGTTTCAATCTTTACTCAATCTATCATGATGTTTACTACCATGCCAGTGGTGAGAACTTTTGTCACTGAGTGAGAGCCAAATCATATCTGACCCTCTATTGAATTTCCAAGGTTTTAAATTACATGAGAAGAGATTGATCTACTTTCTCCTGGGGATTGATCTACTTTCTCCTGGGAATCCACTGGTGGTTTCAAACTGCCAGAAAGAGGTGGTCTTTTGTTTAAGTAAGTAATTCTTTACAGACTATGACATCAGTTTTCTCCATCAATTCTCTACAGACTATGACATCAGTTCCCCAGTTGAAATGTTTATAAAGATTTATTTTGAAATTGTGTTTGAAAGAAAAACTATAATAATGTGCAAGACTATATTTCATTTTAATAAAGACAAATAAAAGAAATGCTTACAGTAGTTGACATAAAAACTGCAGATAATATTTATATGACTAGGGGAATGTGAATAGTCTTGTTTTTCTTTCATTTATGCTATAATCATTTAATGAGAGGAAACATTTATCGTATCTCTGATCTGATTCAAAAAGACCAGTAGTCTTGGTTTGCATTTATCCCTTTATTTTCATGATAATGAGTATATTTATAACTCACTGCAGCTACTTTATTATTTTCATGTAATGCATACATCCACTTCTACAAAGGACTCAATAAATTAACAATATTTCTAGCTATTGCTTAGAAGAGGGGGAAAAGGTGGAAAACTCAAGCGTATTTTATAAATCATACAGTTTAACAAAAATGAAACTCCCTCAGTGTCTCTGGACTTTTTCTCCTAAAGATTTCAAAATTACAAATACAAATGTGATTCTAGTTGAGTTTGTGAAACACCCTCTTTCCTTTCATGTTCCAAAAAGATAATAAAGCTTGAGTCAAGTGATAAAAATAATTTAAATTTAAGATTTACAATAAGTCTGTTTAGTATGGCAGAAGACCTAGTCATTCTATCTTTATTTTCTTCTTAGAGATTCCATTGTACCTTGAAAATGTGTCTACAGTCTATGCTAAGAAACATGTTGTAGTGTATAGTTCGCTTTTTAGGGCGTCTGCATTTGAAAACAATGCCTGGCATAGAAATCAGCAAAGACATAGAAAAAATATGAAAATCACGGTGGGAGTGACAGAAAAAAATGGAGTGAGACAGATTCCTCCTGTCTGATCCTCTATGATTCTTTACTAGTTATTGAGTGTATAAATTCCAATCCTCTAGTACAATGGGAGAGGGGAAAACATGATTATCATATCACTCAGAGCTTCACAACTTTAAAGTCAGCTTTGATATAAATTCACTCAGTGTAAAATGACTTTTAATATTTTGTTCCCTAACGTAAGTATTAAATTTTGTGTGATTAAAAATTTATTTACTTTCTCTTCCTTAATTTAGGTTTTTATTTGTTATTATTGTCATTTCTAACAAATATGGGCAAAAGTATGTTTCTGTATATCACAACCGGGGAAGTTTTAAAGCAAAGGGTAGCATTAACTTTGACACATAGTTAAACTTTCTAAGCCAACCTTTGTTTAAAAAAATGTGACAGGAAACTGTTGTGGCCTTTTACTCCAACCTATTAGGTACTTAACACAATGTTTCACAATGAAAGAGAATAAGTATATAAATAATCAGACAACCCTGAAATTACATGTTTCTAAAATTTACTTAATAAAAATATTAGTTGAATGACAGTTATAGTGAAAAGGAAGATATATTTTACCTCAGTATTAAAAGATACTCACCAAATTGTTTATAAGACAATGAACGGGAGGCAAAAAGAGTCAAATGTTGCATGCAAGAGGTGAGATAGAGTCAGAACTAATTGATAGGGAGCAATTGAGTAAGTAGCTCATGTTAGTTTATTTTGGTCATGTTAGTTTATTTTGGTAAAGATGTTATAAAACCTTCAATGGCTGCAAGATTTTGAGAGTATTTACAGGAGATTTTGGTATAATCAAATGGTAGTTAGTTCAGAAATAGATTCCTCAAGAGTAATTGTTCAGAGCCAGTTTAGGAAAGAAAGATGTCTCTTATGAATTGAACTGTCTAAAATGATGATGGTCTTGAAGAAAATGCTATCAAAATGCTCTCATAGACATCTTAAAATATCTTACCTTTATAAAGTATATTTAATATTTTTTTTTTGGATCTTAAAGACTCTACTCTCCCTTTGATAAACACATGCACGGATCTCATCAGTGATCTCATCAATGGTAATTAACAACAAAATGGACTCAATTTGTAGAAAGGTATGATTTGAAGGCTAATTAAGGCTGTAAGTGAATAAGTTAGTATAAAAATTTGATTCTTTTCAAACTCATCCTCTGTAATAATACAAATGGAAATTTTTAAATCAAATTATCTTCTCCTATATATTTTCCTTTATAAGAATTGTCTAAGGAAGGATATGACTAAAATTTTATTTGTTCTTACAAGTAGTTTGAAGTTTTTAAGAGTTTCATATTTTTAAAAAAATCCTGAAGTTTGTATGATGCATTTAAAAATTCAAGCCGAGAAAAACACTAATCCATATAAATGTACTGTGGGCAACACAGAATGTATATCCCTTGAAGCAAAAGCAAAGTGAGATCTGGGAATTTTTGTGGATTTCAGTTATCCTGATAGCGATTATCTGAGAATAGCTGGTTTCCATGTGGCTTCTTGCTGTCTTTATCTTCACTGTTTTTCTCCACTCAAGTGATGTACAGTTCACTTCCCTGAAGACATCTCTGCTCCTACCAAGCAACTTTTAAAATAACCTCAAGTCAGAAATTCTTACCATTACCAGAAATAATACTTCTGACTTCCTGTCTTGAGTTTCAGTGTTTTTCATTGTGGTACATTAAACCATAGTAGAAAAGAATTGGATGAAAAAAAAAGACATATTTTAGAAGATTATTAATTAACTTGGAAGCACAATGTTTTCTGTACTTTTTTTTCTTGTGCTTTGGGAGTCAGTTAACATCTGATATGATTTTACATTTTTAATTTCAACTCCCTGCAAATGTTCACAGGAAATAATCACACATTAGAAAGAACTAAGAGTTTTATCTGTTTTTAGATTCTGTATATCTTGCTATAACATAACAAAAATAGCATTACCCAATTTTCAGAAAGATGTCTGTAAATAATTGGAGTCTTTTTTTTTCCATCATGCTTAGTTTTAGAGATATACAAATATAGGTAGAACAACATAATGAACTCCCATGCTAAGAAGCAAAAGACATTGCTTTGGGGAAATGTGCTGTCAAGGACCTCTCTGAGATGGTAAGGAAAAACAATGTCAGTTTGAAAATTAAAATGCACCTGATTCAACTGGTAGTTTTTTCCATTAAGTTCTATTCATCTGAAAGTTGCGCAATGTATAAGGATGATAGAGGCTCAATGAGTTGTGGTGTTAGAGAAGAGTATGGAATATCCCATAGATGAGTACTGAATATCTCCTAGACATCTCCTAGTCAAAAGGACAAGTAAATATGTCTTGAAGAAAGTGTGCTCCCTAGGGCAAGAGTGGTGAAACTTTGTATCAAATATTTTGGGCATGTTAAGAGGGGTCAATCATTGAAAAAGCACATCATACTTGGAGAAGTGGAGGATCAGACAGAGGAAGACCATCAGCAAGATGGATTGACACAGTGACTAAAACAATGGACTTGAGTGTATTGAAGATGATGAGGATACAGGATATGGCAGGATTCAGATGCATTTATCACAGTGTCAACTTGACCCCTAATAACACAACCCATGTACTTTTGTGCTATCTTATTTAATATCAAATTCTGTCCAAAGCATTTATCCATCCCATATTACTTTGAGGCAAATCCTAGACATTATATCATTTTAAGCATATATGTTTTCATAACTATTTTCTAACTACTCAAAAGAATCTTTAATTTTTACCCATATACATACACATACTCTACCAAGTTATTCAATTACTTCTTTTTTTATTTTTATACTGATTTATTTACAAATTTTATTCATATTGCTTTCCAAGCCAGATCTTTCCCATATCCTTTACCCTCACCTCTCTCCATCCATCAAATTGTGTGACCCTATGATTAATGCCCCACCCACCCATCCTTTGCCCTCTGCTCCCTCTCTTCCCTATCCTTGGATCCTCATACTTATTTTATAATAATGGTGTTATACTGTAACTGAGCTAGTTCACTTAGCATAATGCTTTTTAGTCCCTTCTACGTTAGGTAGTAATTTACAAAAGCATTGCTCCTGTGTGCTGAGCAATATTTTATCATGTGAATGTACAATAATTTCTCAATCCATCCAATTGTCACTGGACATTTGGGCTGTTTCTATGTTCATAAGAATAATACTGCTCTAAACATTGGTGTACAAGTCTCCTTTTGTGCCTCAATTCTCATTTTCTCGGGGTAGATTCCAAGCATTGGAATAGCCAGGTCATATGGAATTTTTATGTTTAGCTTTTATGAAAATGCAAAACTGCCTTACAAAATGGGCAAAAGACATGGAAAGATTTTTCACAGAGGAAGATATTCGGATGGCCAACCGTCACATGAAGAAATTGTCAAAATCACTGGCTATAAGACAGCTGCAAATCAAAACCACAATAATATACCATTTCACCTCAGTAGCAGTGGCAAAGTTTAATAGGACAACAAGTAATAAATTTAGGAGAGGAGGTGGAGAGATAAGAACTCTTATACATTGTTGGTAGGACTTTAAAATGGTAAAACTACTCACACTTTTAAAAGAGAAATATTTTGAAATAACAAAAAGACCATTGTTGTTGTTGTGTCTGTCTAGTTGCAATTGACCCACAGCTGATCCTCTAGTGGGTTTTCAAAATCAGTTTAATCACAGGGGAGGAGACTGATTGCCCATCCTACTTCACTTATTACAGTGTGTCACATCTTACTTGATTGTGTTCAGTTTGTTCTCTTTGGTAATCTGGTTTCCTGTTCACTTACTTTTTCATCTTTGAATAACAGGTTCTTTTTCAGTCTCATAATGATAGTCTTAATAGGGCACTGACATGTAATATCCTTTATTTTATACACCAGTCTATTTCACTGAAAGATGATGCATGGGCACAACCTCACTTCTGTTTTGTGGGAGTGTCTCAGAGCAATATTCCCAAAGAGTTGTCTGTTCTATATTATCCCAGTTCTTCTGATTTTATTTATTTATTTTAATAGGAATTTGAGTTCTGTTCCATGTTTTTATTCTATTCTAGGCAATACAAAATATCAGATTGGCTAGAATAACACTGGTCAGGATTGTCTGTGATGGTAGCTAGTTACCATCTAGTTCTTTTGGCCTTAGAGTAGATAAGAGTCAAGTAGAGTTATTTCTTCGTTGAGCTTTTGGTGCCCTCCTTATTTTTGAGTCCTCAAAAGTAATGCCCTATATTTGTATTTGAAAACTAAGGTATCCCTAATTCAGGCTCTAGTCTTTTCAATTGCTTCCTATCATCTGAGAGCTAGACTATGAATAAAGATGACAAAAGAAGCATTAATGTCTTTGAGTTGTGATGTTGAATAAGAACATTGACTATACTATGGATTAAAAACAAACAAACAAACAGAAAATTTTAAAAATACCCCAAAAACAAACAACAACAACAAAAAAAAAAAACACCACCAAGCAAATATCCAACCATCTCAGGAAAATTGTAGCCAGAATTCTCCTTACAGGCAAAGATAGAGAAACTTCACCTCACGTACTTCGGGCATGTTGCTAGGAGAGGCTATTCATTGAAAAAGGATAACATGATTGGAAAAATGAGGGGTCAGCAAAAAAGAGGAAAATCCTCAATGAAATAGATTGGCACTCTGACCGCAGCAAAAGGTTTACATCAGAGATAATGAGGAGGGACAAGATAGGACAGGGTTCAGATCTATTTTTCATGAGGTCACTACAGGTCATGCCTAACTCAAAAGCACCTAACAACATGGTTGTGTCTGAGATGACTTTTGGCGATATGCCTTGTAAAGTTTGCAATGGTGGATTAATGTAGAGTCACTCTGCCAACTAGAAGATGGTAGTTCAAATCCAACAGCAGTTCCTTTGAGCAATCTCCTACTGTGCTATTTACAACCTCTGAAAACTCACTAGAGAGTCAGAGTTGAGTTGGTTCTGACTTGAAGAAAATTTATTTGAAGGGTAGTTTTTTGTTTGTTTTGGTTTTTTTTAATCAGTAGCAGAGGTTTGTTTTTATTTAATGTCAGCATAATTAGCATTTTTTGTCAATTAAATATTTTGTAAGAGTTGTGTTGTTCAGTATCATTCTTGTCTATTACCCATTAGATTCCAATAGTATATCCTCCAAAACACTGACAGATGTGGTTAAGAAACTAATTAAAAATTTAAAAAAGGAAACATTTTTAACAAACCACTGACTCATAGGCTCTTTTTCCCTATAAATTATTTATTACCAAGCCTGATTGACAGCTTATAAAGAGCACCCCACTGTTTGGATTTTGATGACTGCATCTTTATGATGTTGTTGTTATTGTTGTTGTTTTTATGTTCTGTTGAGTCACCAGCAAATCATAGTGACCCTAAATACAACAGCCCTAAACCCCGCTCTATCCCTTGCTAATCTTACTGTCTCAGATACACCTATCCTCATTACCCCAACAACTGAATCAATCCATCTCATTGAGGGTCTTCCTTTCCTGAGCTGTCCTCCCACCCTCCCAAGTATGATGTCCCTCTCCAAAGACTGATCCCACCTTGCAACATGTCCAAAGTATGTCAGACGAAGCTTCAGAATCCTTGCCTCCAATGAGCAACCTGGTTGACCCTCTCCAGAATGATCTTGTTTGTTCTCCTATCTGCCCATGCTATATTTAATACTCTTCTCCAGCACCAAAGCTCAAAGGCATCAACTCTCCTTCTATCATCCCGAGTCATTGTCCAGCTCTCTGATGTATATCAGGTAACTGCAAAGACTATTGCTTGTATCAGGTGCATCTTAGTCTCCAGACTGACATTGTTGCTCCTCAGTACTTTGGAGAGGTCTATGACAGCAGACTTTCCCAATACAATTCATCTTTTAATTTTCTGGCTGCTGGTACCAAGAGTGTTGACTTGCAGAGGCAAGCAAACTGAAGCTGTCAACAATCGCAATCTCTTCATCATCCAGTATGATGCTTCCAATTGGCCCAGTGGTGAGGATCTTTGTTTTCTTGATGTTGAACTTCAATTAATATTAAATGATGCAGTCTTTGACCTTCTGCAGCAAGCACTTCAGGTCCTCCTCAGTTTCAGCAAGCAGGGTTGTGTCATCGGCATAATGCAGATTGTTAGAGTCTAACTCCAATCTTGATTCCACACTCTTCTCACAGAGCCCATCCTCCCTGTTAATTTGTCCTGCATATAGGTTGAAAAGATATAGAGATAGGATGCATCCCTAGCATACACTCTTCCCAGTTTTGAACCATGCAGTGTTTCCTTGCTCTGTTTTGATGACTTCTTCCTGGTCCAAGCATAGTACAATCAAGCGTTCTGGATTCCCATTTTTCTCAGAGTCAGCCACAGTTTGTTGTGATCCACCCAGTCAAACATCTTTGCATAGTCAATGAAATACAGATAGACATTCTTCTGGTACTCTCTGCTTTCAGCCAAGACTCATATGACGTTATCAGACCATGTTATCAGACCAGTCCCAGAAAAAGCACATCTTACTTGGAAGAGCAGAGGAGTCAGCAAAGGAGAAGAACCTCAATAATATGGACTAGAACAGTGTTTATAACAATAGGCTTAAGTACAGCAGAGACTGTAAGGATGGTGCAGAGTCAGCTAATGTTTAGTGGGGGTGTTTTGTTTTGTGTTGGTTTTCCCCATTGAGTAGGTTAAGTATGAGTCAGAACTGACTTGATGACCTCCAATTTGCTGTATCAAATTGACCAAGCTGTTTGTAATTCAGTCTCTATATCATATTTGCTCATTTTTTTTCTCCTTACTATAATAATCTTCAGGGTACCATGAACTGCTAGGAAAACAGATTCATCCTGAAGAGGGTCAAACCGGGCTGCTTCTTGGGGGCAAGGATTCTAAGGCTCCATCTAACATACTTTGGACATGTTGTAAGGAGGGACCAGTCCTTGGAGAGGGACATAATGCTTGGCAGGGTGGAGGGACAGGCCCTATGAGGTGGATTGATTCAGTGGCTGAGGTAATCGGGATGGGTGTGTCAGAGACAGTGCAGTTGACACAGGACAGAGCAGAGTTTAGGGATGTTGTACATAGGGCCATTATGTATTGCAAGCAACTCGATGGCACATAACAACAACAACAATAATAATTGTACAAAAAAATAGAAACATAATAAATAAATAAATGAAAGAATGAGAAAAAATCATCTTACCACATGAGCCCCTTAACTGATCTCTGGTCTTTCAGTCTTCTCCTTGTCCAATTCCTTATTCACTCAGCAACCAAGAGTGCCTTTCTAAAATACATACCTCATTATGGAAAGCTTATCTTTTCACTTCTTACCAGATACTTAAAGCCCTTCAAGAACTCTCACTTGCCCTCAAGATATTGTCTGAATTCTTTCCTGGGATTTATTGAAGTTGTTGTGATTGGTTTCCTGTTTACCTTTCTAGTCTCCTTTTATGTTCCTTCTATTCTGTACAGTGTTCTATATTTCATATATGCATGGTTAAAAAACCAAAATCTTATTTTATATATTTAAAATTTTGTGCAAATTGTAGCACACATTTCTGATTATTTTACAACTTTTTTAACTAACTGCTTTTTTAAGTGATTTCATGTTAATTAATATAGATCTAAAAGTGTTAAACTTCTACATGAGAAAAAAAATATAAAAAATAAAAACAAAAAACTTCTACATGAGATTTCATTTTTTTAAGAGACAAGTCAATCCATCATTTTACTGCAATATCTTTATGTGTTTATTTACTGAAGTTTGATATTTAAAAATCTTGATCCATGTGATGGCTAAGCTAAAGCAAACAGAAAAATAAAATATTGTACAGAATCAAGGATGAGGAAAAAGAAAAGCAAAAGTTCTATCTCTCAAATTTTATACTTGAATCTATTTTCCATTAAAAATTTTGATAAAAAAATCTGATTTGAAAAAAATTAATTTCAAAGAATTGCAATTATTTCTACTTTTGAGCAATAATTCTTAAACTCCACTTTGTAATATCCTATTATGCCATCCAGAAATCTCCAACAATGTTATACAATGCAAGTAATATTAAATTTTATCTGGCTATATACCATATAGCACATTTGCTAAGCAGTTGGAACATATATTTTATAAACATAGATAAATATTAAAATTGGAATAACTTTAATTATTGGGAGATCTTTGTTTTTAAAGTATAAAAACATTTTATTATTTATTAATAGTGATAGAATATATTGGTTAATAATCACAAATAAATCATCTGAGGATTAGGTGCTTTGGGAAATATTAATATTCTTCTCTTTAACATAATATTATACAACTTCAACTAAACTTACTTTCTCATTTATTCACTATTTTTATGTTTACCACATAAATAGAAAAATGTTCACATTAATCACCCCAGTGTTAGCTTAAAAGTTGGCTTTTCTAGTCATTACGTTAGTTCCCTCTGATCTCCGGCTGCTTTAACTACAGGCACGTGGTCTTGAAAACCATTAATAGTTGTGGGACTGGAATAAGAAATATTGAGAGAGAAAGCGTGAGACAGTGAGAGTGAGAATGAGAGTGAGAGTGAGAGTGACACTGACAGTGAACATACACTGACTTGAGGGAGACTGTAACAAACTGTGATGACAGTGAGACACTAGTGGTAAGACCTTGGTGATGGTGATAGAGAGACTGTAGCATTGTTTTAGAGAAACTGGAAAGGTGTAAACAGAGTAACCCTGAGAGAATGGCCACAATCAAAGGGTTTGCTGTTCTTTCTAGATGATAGAAGGGAAAGCTGATGGTGGAAATGAAACCAGAGACTGAACTAATCAAAGAATTTTGCCTGGGACTGCTGGGCTAAAACTTGGACTTGGATTGGGTGATATTCTTTGCCTCCTCCACTCTTATACTTACCATACTCTCCATACTTACCTAATAAACCTCAATCTTGGTACCACAGTCTGTGAGTCAACAATGAATAAACAAACCTCTTGCTGCTGGGGTGGCTCTAGAGGCACCATGGGGCTGGGCTATGGGCTCTTTATCTGCTTTCTGCTCTGGGGAAGTGAGGGGCTGTTCTATTCTCACTACCTCTTATGGCCCTTTGCCCTTTTTTCCCTTTTTTTTTGTTCTCTAGAGGATCACTGAGAAAAAAAAATACAAACTATTTCTTTAGTGCAGAAAATGGAACGAGTAGATGTCCCCTTAAACTATAATTCATATGTATTTTTCATAAAAGTCATAAAGTTCCTTTCATTTAAAAATAATTAGAAAACCAAAACATTTAAAATTTAGTATACTGCTTTTAATATCTTTAAGATTAATTCTTGCTACTCTTGTCATTGCTGTTAACTATTGGCCAGTAAGAATTGACTTTTTTTTTAAATTCATTTTAATGAAAGTTTACAAAGACTTAGGGTTTACAGTTATTCATTGTTGCACTTTTCTCCCTGCGCACCCCTCCCCACCAATTCATTCTTTTCCTTGAAAAGTAAAAGAAAAACTTCTTCATTTTTATGCAATCCCTCCCCCCTAATCCTCTCCACTGTGAAACCTCCATTCTGGACTCCTGTCATGACAATAATACACAATCATGTATTCCTTTTAAACAGTTCTCTCTTTCATCTGTCTCAATGCAGTATACATCATTCATTCCTCCCATCCTTTTCTGCCTTCCCTCAACCCTGATGTCAGTCCCATTTTACAACAGTGGCACTATGCAATATTTGTCCTTCTGTGACATTTTTGTGATTTTTCATTCAGCATAATGTCCTCCAGGGTCATCCATTTTGCATAATATTGTATTAGTTCCTTATTTTTCAATGCTCTGTAGTATTCCATTGTGTGAATATACCAGAGCTTCTCTATCCATTCATTTGTTCATGGGCATTTGGGTTGTTTCAAGCTCTTTGCTACTATGAACAAAGCCATAATAAATATGGGTGTTCTTATATCTGATTGGGCGGTGCCTATGGTATCTTTAGGGTAAATTCCCAGTAGTGGAATTGCTGGGTCAAAATTTGCAACTTTTTGAGAAATCACCACAAAGGCTTCCATATTAGTTGCACCATTTTATACTCCCACCAACAGTGAATAAGGGTTCCAGTTTCTCCACAACCTAGCCAGCATTTGATTTTTGCTGCTCTGTTCAATTTTGCTAGTCTTACTGGATTGAGACGCTATCTCATAGTTGTTTTGATTTGCATCCCTCTTATAGCTAGGTATTTGAACATTTCTTCATGTGGTGGTTTTGTGTTTTTGTTTGTTTTGTTTTGTTTTTGTCATCTGAATGTCTTCTTTGGTGATGTGTCTGTTCTTATTAATTTTTACCTGACCTTCCAGCGGGATTTAGCAGAGATTGCCCATCTTTCTGATGACTGGTTCCAGGTCCAAGCATACGTTTCACATGAGCACAATCAGGTGTCCTAGGATTTCCATCCTTCCCAAGGTTAGTCACAATTTGTTGTGATCCACACAGTCAAGTGCCTTTTCATAGTCAATAAAACATGAAAAACAAATAGACATTCCTCTGGTTCTCTCTGCTTTCAACCAAGATCCATCTGGCATTGGCTATGAGATCCCACAGCTTCTTCTAAATCCAGCTTGTACTTTTAGCAGTTCTTGTCAATGTATTTACTGTTCCAGTCATTTTTGGATAATCTTCAGCAGGATTTTGCTTGCTTGCGATAGTAGCAATATTATTTGATAATTTCTGAACTCTGTTGTATCACCTTCTTTTTCCTTTTTCTTTTTGCATGGGAATATACATGCATCTCTTTCAGTCAGTTGACCGGGTAGTTGTCCTTCAGATCTCTTAGCACAGCCTGGTGAGCACTTTTAGGACAACATTTGTTTGTTTAAATATGTCAGTTGGTGTTCCATCAATTCCTGGAGTCTTGTTGTTTTTTGCTATTTCTTCAGAGCACCTTGAACTTCTTCTTTCATCACCATTGCCTCTTGAGTATAAGTTGTTTCATTAAATTCTGTGTCAGCTAGTTCACTTCCTTCCAACGTCTTTTTATGCATCCTGGATCATTCAGCATTCTGCCCATATCACCGTTAAGGATTGCCTTTCAGGGCTTGAAGTTGGTTTTCAGCTCCTTTAGCTTAAAGAAGGCAATATGAGTTTGTCCCTTTCGATTTGCTGACTCCAACTCTTTGCACACTTCATTATAATACTTTGCTTTGACTTTCCATTCTGCCCTTTGAAATCTGTTTAGCTTCTTAACTTCCTGATTGCTTCCCTTTGCTTTTGTCTGCTCAGTGTTCTGATGCAATATTCGAAGTCTCTTCTGACATCATTCATCTCAGTCTTATTTCCTCATCTCTCTTCATAATGACGTTTTGCATTCATGATAGATGATATTCTTGATATCCTCTCCTAGTTCATGTGGTTTCCATTCATTGGCATTTAAGATCTCAAGCCTGTTCCTGAGATGATTTTTAAATTCAGGTGGGATAAACTCAAGGTCAAATTTGGTTCTTGTGGATTTGTTCTAATTTTCTTTGGACTCAGTTTGAACTTAAATATGAGAACATGATCTGTTCCACAATCGGCACTTGGCCTAGTTTTCTCAATTGATACTGCTATCCAGCAATTCTTTGCACTGATGTAATCAGTCTGATTCCTGTGTAGACCATCAGGTGAGGTTCATATGTTTCATATGTACAGTCACCATTTGTGTTTCTTATAAAAAGTATTTGCAATGAATAAATCATTGATTTTTATACTGATGTGCTTACTCTTGAACACTTTGAAGAAGTGATTAACAATATACTCTTCCAATACAATACACTGTTTGATTTTTTGACTGCTACTATAATAGATGTTGGTTATGGATCTAAGTAAAATGAAATCATTGGCAACTTCCATCTTTGTTTCATCTATCATAATGTTGTGTATTGACCCAATGGTGAAGATCCTTTTGGTTTTTTGTGTGATATATTCCAAACTGAAGGCTGTAGTCATTTATCTTCTTCAATAAATGCTTTACTTCTCCTTCCTTTCTGTGAGCAAAGTTGTGTCTCTTTCTGTGAATAAAGTTGTATCAGCGTAACATTTTGATGAGTTGGGAGCTATTTATGAGTCTTCCTTCCATCCTGATGTCACATACTTTTGCATATAGTCCAGTTTCTCACATCAGTTGCTCAACATACATATTGAATAGATATGAAGAAAGGATATGACCTAGTCCACATCTTTCCTGATTTTTGTATAATTGTAGGCAGTTCAAAGAATGCCAAAACATGGTTTAGAATTCTAGAATTGACCTTTTTTCTCAATGATATCCATAATTTATGATGTACAAAAAAAATCAGATGCTTTTGTATAGTCAGTAAAACATAAGTAAACATATTTCTTGACATCAGCAGTGATATACCTTATTCCACGCCCTCTTCTAAATCCAGCTATGACTTCTGGAAGTTCCTACCCGGTGTATTGTTCCAATCAATTTTTAATAATTTTCAGCAAGATTTTACTGACATGTAATACTGATATTTTGAAAAAATTTCCATATTCCATTGGATAACCTTTTTTAGAAAATTGGCAGAAATGTGATTATCTTCTAGCAAGGTGTACAGGTATTTGTCTTCCAAATTTCTCGGCATTGACAGGTAAACATGTTCAGGGATTTATCTGTTTACTGAAACACCTCAGTGGTATTCCATAAAATCCTAGGACTACTCCCCCATATGTCAGTGCTTCTTGTACTTCTTCCTTCAGCACATTGGTCTTGAGAATATTAGAGATAACATAGCTAAAGGATAAGAAATTTAAAACTGTATTTTTCTTATGTCTTAAAGTTTCAAGTCCTTATTCTTTCTTTGTTAATTCTAGTTTCTATTATTTAATATTAAAAAAGAATGGGCGACAAGAGAAAGAAAAACAGGTCTACAAAATGGCAGGGAAAAAAGACTAAGACACAAGATAGCGGGTGGCTGAAAGCAGAGGCCACCAGAAAGATGTTTATGTGTGTTTTAGTCATTAAACTAGGGAATTTGACTGACCATAATAAGCTATGGATGACATTGAAAAGAATGGGATACCAGAACACTTACCTGTGTTCATACAATGCCTATATAGGCCAACAAGCCATTTCCCAAACAGTTCAAGGGAATGCTGCATGGTTTAAAATCAGGAAAGGTGTGCACCCAAGCTGTTTCTTTTCCCCTTTTCCCCTTACCTATTCAATCTGCATGTTGAGAAAGTAATTTTAGAAGCTGAGCTATATAAATAAAAAGTGACATCAGGTTTGGATGAAGACTTACCAACAACCACTCTTGTGCAGATCACATAACCTTGCTCACAGAAAGGAAGGGAAATTTGAAGCAGCACTTACTGAAGAAAATCAAAGGATTTTGATTTTTGTAATCCTTCATTATGGATTACATTTAACATCAAGACAATGAAAATCCTCACCACTGGGCCAACAGACATTATAACAGTACAAGGAGAAAAATGAAGCGTTATACCAGTCAAGATATCAAAAGATACTTAAACTAAGAAAATGTACCCTCAAGGACTTTTTCAAAGTGCTAAAGTGAAAGAATGTGATTTTAAAGGGTCAGTTGTACCTGATACAAGCCATGGTATTTCCACTTGTTTCCTATGCATATGAAAGTTAAAAAAAATGATTAAAAATGACAGAAGAAGAATAGGTATTCAGATTACCTGGTTACCTCCATCAGAATTATGTATACCCTAAGCAGTATTGCTAGTGGTTGAGAAGGAAGTGAGAGAACTATAGAGTAAGTATATATTTCCTCAGAGAACATATATGGTCCCAGTAATATAATGATGTTAGAAATGTGAACATTAAATATACTCTGGTAAGACTAAAATAAAATTATGAACATGTGAAGGCTATAAAAGAACGGTGATACTTTTCACAGTGTAGCAAAAAGAAAACAAAACACCAAATACCAAAAACTTGTCTTTTTATGCAGTGGCAAAAATAGGCACCCTACACATTGTCTAATTTATGTTCAACTCTTTGCTGGAAGGCATTTGAGGAAACTCGTTTAAGTTATAAACTTCACTATCTGGCTGAGAAGCTATCTAAGCAAGATTTTAAAGGGCCTGTATGTTTTATCTTTGCCACTTAGAATAAAATACAAGAGGACACAGAAATGAATTATATAAAGTGAAAACAAAACTAAAAGATTTGGAAAATGCTGTAGTACTTAAGACACAAGTTCTAAAGTTTTCACTAATGATATCTATATACCCACTACCAGAGCAGAAAATTCAGAGTGAAGGGGATATAAAAAAGAAAAGAAAAAAAGAACATTGTCAGACTCTTGGAATTCTATTTGGCAGAAAATAAGATGAAAGAGCTAAATCAATTTTCCTAGAGGAAAAGGGTCATCCCTAGAGCAGTTTGGAGATGAACAAACTGTATGAAGGACCACAAGAAAAGAGCTACCTCAGTCTCAAAGGGTGAAGCCAAAGCCTTTGGTATCTCAGATTGGGGTTATAGCCTCTGGAGTGTCAGAGAGCATAGAGTCAGAGGGCAGACCCACTGCCTCCTAGGTGCCAATAAGTCAGATCTTCACCAATTTGTTACTTGAGGATGAAGTTGTCTTTATTTTGGCCAACAGGAATAATCAATGCTCAAAGCTCAGGGGTTGTCATGTTCCAGGAGTAGAAAAAGACTTGTTGGGATAGGTGTAGTGGGGTCATCATTCAGATGACTAGGAGAACGGGGAACTCCTCAAACAAAGGAAACATAATTGTGGTCCCAATAGGTCTAGAAGGTAGAGCTGTAGCTCAAGGCTTAGTTACTTCTGGCCAGAACCCAGAAGACTCACCAAAATGCGGAGTATAAAGGGTAAAGGTATTGCATAGATGGTCTCAGAGAACAGAGATTGTTTCAAATCTTTGAGAGCTAAGGTAACAGTGTTTGCTGGAATTCATGTTATTCTTGATTTCCTCCAATTTTTTTTATTTGTAATGGAAATGTCTACCTTGTGCCAACTATACCATGCGAACAGATAAGTTGTAGTCTAAATTTCAAAGGTGCATAGATGATGAACCTTTGCCCCATTATAAAATACTCATAATATCTTATTCAGATTTTATTTGTATTATCTAGGAAGTGAGGATTAGGGATTTAGACTTGATTTAAGGCTTTTGTGATTACGTGGTGTGGAGAATACAAATGGGGGGATTGGAACAAGAGAAAGTGTGGAATATTATGGATTGGATTGTTTGTAAAAAAATAAAGAAATGTATTATAAATCCTAACTTCTATTCAATCTTTACACTGAAAAAATTATCTGAGAATCTAGATTCTGTGAAGAAGAGTATGACATCGGGGTGGGAGGGAGACTCATCAATAACCTATGTTATGCAGATGACACAACCTGGCTTGCTGAAAGTGAGGTGGACTTGAAGCACTTGTTGCAGAGGATGAAGGAAGGCAGCCTTCAGTATGGATTGCATCTCAGTGTCTAAAAACAAAGATCCTCACCACTGGACTGATTGACAGTGTCGTGATAGATAAAGAGCAGATTGAAACTGTCAACTGCTTCATCTTGCATGCATGCACAATTAACACCCATGGTACCAGCAGACAGGAAATAAGGAGACACACTGCACTAGGAAAATCTGCAGTTAGGGACCTCTCCAAATTAGTGAAGAGTAATGATTTCAGTTTGAGGACTAAGGTGCATCTGATTCAGGCTGTGTGTTCCCACTCACTTGTTATGTATCTGAGAGCTGGACAATGAATAGGATGACAGGAATAGAATTGACGCCTTTGAGCTGTGGTGTTGGAGAAGAGCTCTGAATATCCCATGGATGGCCAAGAGAACAAACAGTTACGTCTTGGAGAAGGTTCAGCTAGATGATAAGAAAGGAAAATATGATCAGGAAGGATCGAAGGAGGTTCTGAAAATGAGGCAAGAGGACATACACTTAGACAAACAAAATAGCAACTGCAGTCATAGTCATTGTAATCATATTTAAATCTCTTCAATAAAGACACCTCTTCCCATTACCAAAGGCTCTGAGGTAGAAGTTTCATTCACAGTTACTACCTACTTGAATATTGAATGTATCTTTGAACGTATTGTTTGAGTACACAAAATGCATATGCTTTTGTTCTTGATTCTTGGAAAGACTAGTTCATGTTTCCAAATAAAAGTCAGGAATGTTTTATGCTACCTTGCATTGACATTTTTAATTTTCCATTGATATTTTCAATTTGGAGAAAAACTGCCAGGCCAACTGATTGAAAGAGATCCATAGTTGTTCCCTTCCCCTGGCCCCCCAAAAAGTGATCCAACAAAATTTGGAAATTATACAATACCATTAATACTACAAGCAAGCTAAATCTTTCTGAAAATTATTGAAAATGGGTAGAGCAATGCATTGACAAAGAACCACCCAAAATACAAGCTGGATTCAGAAGAGATCATAGCACAAGGGATATCATTGTTGATGTCAGATGAATCCTGACTGAAAGCAAAGAAGGCTAGAAGGATGTTATTTATGTTTTATTGACAATGCAAAGACATTTGACTATGTGGATTCTGACAAATTATAGCTAACACTGAGAAGAATAGGATCCTATAATACTTAATTGTTCTCATAAGAAACCTACCTAGATAAGAAACTGGATTAAAATAAAACAGCAGTTTAAAATTTTTAAAAATGTGCATCAGAGTTATGCCCATTCTTCATAGCTATTTGATCTGTATATTGAGCAAATCAGTCGAGAACCTGGACTATATGAAGAATAATAAGGCATCAAGGTTGAAGGAAGCCTCATCAATTACCTCTGTTATGCAGATGACACAACCTTTCTTGCTGAAAGTTAAGAGGATTTGAAATATTTGCTGATGAAGATCAAATACTACAGCCGTCAATCGGGATTACATTCATAACTAAGGAAATGAAAATATTCATCCATAAACCAATAACAAGCATGATAGAATTAGAAGACTGAAGTTGTCAATGATTTCATCCTAATTGTATACACAATCAATATCCATGTTAACAGGAGTTAAGAGGTCAAAGATGTGTTGTATTGGGAAAATCTGCTGTCAAGGACTTCTACAAAGTACTAGACAGTAACATTGTCAGTTTAAATTGTGTCCAATACAAGTCATGGTCTTTTCAAATATCCCTATGCATCTCAACCCTCAAGTAGAACTGACACAATGACTTAACAACAGGCTAGGGTAGGGCAAGGTTCAGATCTATTGTTCATATGATTGTTAGGAGTTATAATTGTCTTGATGGTACCTAACAACAACAACAACTTTTTTATTTGCTTGATATGCATGTGAAAGTCAGAAAATGAATGAAGAAGATTGAGGAAGATTTGATACCTTTGCACTGTGATGTTTGTAAAGAATATTGAAAATACCATGGGCTTCCAAAAGAACAAACAAAACATGAAAGCAGTAGGGCAAGAGTGCTCTTTAAAGATGATGATAGGTTAAACAAGATATATGATAGGGTCTTATGGTTATCGCAAGAGTCCAGAATGAAGATTGCCTAGTTGAGTGTACTCGGTGCGGGGGGCAGGGGCAGGGGGAGAAGACTGTATACCAATGAAGGCATTCTTCTTTTACTTTTCAAAGAGAAGAGCAAACTGGGGGGAGGGGTGGGCAGGGAGAAAAGTGCAACAATGAATGAATGGAAATCCAAAATATCTAAAAGTGTTCATTAAAATTAATAAAAATTAAAAATAAAAAAGATGAAGATAGGCCGACTTTTATCTCACTTGTTGTGGGAACATTTTCAGATGAACCAGAACCTGGAAAAAGACATCATCATTGGAAAAGTGGAGGGTCAACAAAGGAGAAGACTCAGTAAGATGGATTGATACATATAATGCAATAATCGGTTTATACACAGAGGAGATGTGAGGATGGTGCCAGATTGGGCAGAATTTGTTCTCTTGTCCATAGAATAGCTGTAAGTTGGAGCCCACTTGGTGGCACCAAATAACACATCTTAACATAAAACTGTCCATTGCTTTCTTCTTCTGGAAACTTTATTCTTCAAAAGCTAACACAAAGGTCTCCCATAAAGTTTTACCCATCTTATACAAATTAATTTATCACTCCATTCTTTGTGTCTTCAATGTATCCAATACCTCTTTTACAGCATTTTAAATAGTCCAGTGTAATTATTTATTTGAAAGTCTGTCTTGCCAACATTATAGACAATGCCTTAAATGTAAACCCCTCATTTATTTTTCTATGTATATTCTAGTGCAGTGATTTAATTTTCAAAAGATCAAAGCCTTTTCATTTTAACATCAATATTAAGATATCTGTAAGATGTTTTAGAAAAGATTTCTATATAGTTTTATTATGAATGACTAAAGTTGGTTTTTTTTTTCTTTTCTAAAGGAAGTAATACACTGTGCTATAGATGAAATAGAGCTGTTCTTATGTGTTGACACGTAATGACCCTAACAGCAAACTGGAACTCTATCTTGTTCTTTGCTTCCTCATCATCTCTGACACACTTGAGCCCATTGCTAGACATTGTGCCATCCATCTCATTGCTAGACATTGTGCCATCCATCTCATGGTAGATATGCCTCTTTTCTTTTTTTTTTTTATCAACCCAAACATTCACTCACTCATTCAATACCATTTCTTGCACACGTCCATGTGTCAGATACTTCACTTGCATATGCATGGACAGTTGAGAACCATGTGAGTACTGAATGGCTGTTGTCTTCACAGACCTGAAGTGAGGGTATTGTTGTGTCCTGTCAAGTCAGTTCTGATTTATGTTTATCCCATGGGACAGTAGAACTGCCCCAAAGAGTTCCCTAGGATGTAGTCTTTATGCAAGATCATTAGCAAGTTGGGGGTGTTTCCTTTCATGGAGTCACACTTGAGTTTGAACTGCTCGCCTTTCAGTGAGCAGTGGGGGGTGCTTAACCATTGTGGTACCAGGCCTCTGAAGAGAGTGAGTAATCAAAAAAAACTCACTCCTGCCATTTAGATCCAGCTCCTGTTGTTCTTTTTTTCATCATTTTTTAATTAGTTTTAATGAAAATTTATATAGACTTGGGATTTCCATTCATTCATTGTTGAACAATATGGCTCTGTTTCACCGACACTTTCCAAGCATGATGTCTATTTCCAAGGTATAGCCTTTCCTAGCAACAGGTCCAAAATATTACAGATGAAACTACACCATTTTTGTCTCCAAGGAGCAGTCTGGGTGCACTTTTTCTAAGACATCACTGTTTGTTCTTTTGGCCCCTGTCTATGGGATATTTGGTAATCTTCGCTGACACCATAAGTCAACCACATCAATTCCTCATCTAGCTCTCAGATGCATAACACATGATTATAAAGATCATGGCCTAAAACTGGATATATTATGTATACTGCATTGAAATCGATGAGGGAGAGAACAGTTTAAAATTAATATATTTTAGGGCATTATGGTTATCATAAGAGTTCAGAATGAGGGTTGCAGAGTTGAGTATACTCGGGGTGGGAGTGGAGGTGTGCAGGGGGGGGATTGTATAGCAATGGAGGAGTTTTGCTTTTCAAGGAGAAGAGCTAACTGGGGGGGGCGGGGAGAAAAGTGCAACAATGAATGAGTGGAAATCCAAAATCTCTGTAAATGTTCACTGAAGTTAATAAAAAAAAATAA
This sequence comes from Elephantulus edwardii, assembly GCF_000299155.1. Classification (NCBI taxonomy): domain Eukaryota; kingdom Metazoa; phylum Chordata; class Mammalia; order Macroscelidea; family Macroscelididae; genus Elephantulus; species Elephantulus edwardii. The sequence continues at coordinate 11,563,497 of NW_006399817.1, read as the reverse complement.
ACACAGAAAAACGAAAAGAAAAGCAAAAAGAGAAAGAAAAAAAAGATCATGGCCTAAATCAGGCACACCTTAGTATTCAAACTGACCTCATTGATCTTCAGCATTCATAGAGGTCCCTGACAACAGATTCACCCAATGCAATATATCTCCTGATTATCTGACTGCTGGTAACAATATTTGTTGTTGCTGTTGTTATTG
>NW_006399817.1:11557238-11562964 GCF_000299155.1 Elephantulus edwardii | reverse complement strand
ATGGTCTGTATCAGACGCACCTTAGTTTCCAGAGAGACACCATTGCTCTTCAGTACTTTGGAGAGGTCCCTAACAGCAGACTTTCCCATCACAATACGTCTTTTAATTTCCTGGCTTCTGGTGCCAAGAGTGTTTAACAATGTTTAGTAATCGTTTATTAAAATTCAAATGTTATCAGTCAATTGTTGTTGTTATGTACTGTTGAGTTGAAACTGACTTATAGCTGGTCTGTCAGTGGGTTTTTAGAAGTAGCAAATCACACAAGAGAGTGTTTATTGTTTTCTCAAGGATTCTAACTGTGTGTCCTTGTGTTGGCAGAATAACTTCTTATCAATAAGTCCCAAGAACTCAAATGATCAGTAAATTATTAGATTACTTCACATTTCCAGAGCAAAGTGTAAGAAATGAAATTGGAGAAAGAAAAGACAGATAACAAAATTCCTAGGCTTAAGTCCTACAGCAGTTGAGATGAGTGGTTACCCCAGCAAAAAGAGATTCTATTCCAAAATCCAATGGCCCTCAACCCTATTTTAATGGATAACAACCCCATTGGATAAGGTAGACTATCTCATAGGGTTTCCAAGACATTCATACAGAAGCTGATTTCTATGTCTTCCTGCCAGAGTTGTTGATGAGTTAGAACTGCCAATCTTTCGGTTAGCAGTAAAATGTTTAATAACTATGTCACCAAGGCTCCTAATGAGAAGGGTTAGGGCACACTCACACAATAATTAACAAAATGCCAGGCTATAACTTCTCTACTCTGGTGGCTTAGAAGGTAAAATGTTGGACATCCCCCAACAGGCAATTCAGATCCACCAGCTGCTTTGTGGAAGAAAAATGAACAATCTCTTCCTGTGTGATCTATGGCTTTTGAAAACCTGCTGGAGGGTTAGCTGTGAGTTGATTCTGACTTGATGGCAAATGAGTTTTGCAAACAATAGATAGATGATGGAAAAATCTGTCTCTTGTACACCCATGTTTATCGCGGCTTTGTTCACAATAACAAGGAGTTAGAAACAAACTAGTGCCCGTCAACAAATGAAGGGATAGAGAAGCTGTGGTATATTCACACAATGGAATACTATGCTGCATTGAAAAACAAGGAACTCATGCAATAAATATTATTCAAAATGGGTGACTCTGGAGGACATTATGCTGAGTGAATTATCTCAGTCACAAAAGGACAAATACTGCATGGTGTCACTGTTGTAAAACAGGACTGACCTCGGGGTCGGGGGGTACTGAGAAAGATGGGTTCAGTAATGTATACTGCATTGAAACAGATGAGGGAGAAAACTGTATAAAAGGGATATGTGATTAGGTATTTTTGTCATTACAGGTGTCTAATATGAAGGCTATGTGTTGGAGTAAACCTGGGGGAGGGTTTGTAAAACGATGAAAGAATTTTTGTTTCACTTTCCCAAGAGGGTAGTGTACTATGGGAGGAGGGTTCGGAGGGGATAAAAGTGTAACAATGAATGAATGGAAATCCAAAGTCTCTGTAAATTTTTACTGAAATTAATAATAAATTTAAAATATATGACACAAAAAAAGAAATCTATATCTTAGTATTAGTTTACTATTGTTACGATAATAAGTACTACAAGAAGAGAAAGTACAGGATTTTAAATACTAAAAGTATAGTCAAGATCTAGGCAGATTTCCGTGCTCTTGAAGGATTTCTAGGCAAGAACTTTACTTGTCTCTTGTCTCTTCCAGATGGCAGTAGGTTCAGGTGTTCTCTGGTTTGTAGCAACATCACCCGATTTCTGCCTCTGTCTTCACATAACTACCTCTTGTGTTTTCATGTATCCTTTATGAGAATAATATACAAACTGGATTAAGATCCACCTTCGTTTGTACGAGCACATGCTAACTGATAATATCTACAAGACTTTATTTCCAAACAAGGAAGGTCACATTCACACATACCAGGGCTTAAGATTTCAACACGTCATTTTAGGGGCACATAATTCAAATCATAATACTTCATCCATTTTGAAAAATACACTTCTTTAAAGGAAAGATTAATTTGTTGCATGTACCAGAGAGAATTCCAATGAAATGAAACAAAATAATACAGAATTTTCTGGATGAATCTGGAACCATGGAAATCCAGAAATAGAAGATATCATCATATTCTGGTGTAAAAAATAATGAATATAGTTTATAATCTTACAGGAAGATATAATAGTAATAAGGTAAAAATAAAATATAAGAGGTAGGCCATACATAACATTAATGTTTCTTCTTACATATAAACATAATAATAGATAAGAAATAGATATTACCACACACAAATGATGTCAACAAATTGGGGACTCTTAACTTTTGTGGCCCTAGATTGAATTGTTTTCTTTATAACCTAGGCTTTTATAATAGTGGATGAGTTTGCAATACAAAAATAATTAGTATTTAATTTTTTAAGAAAATTATTGTTCAAAGCCATTTTTTGGGTTTTCTTTACAAAATTGTGACAGCCACAATAACAGAATTTATAACATATAAAGTTGATGAGATTCTGATATTAAAAAAAAACTGACATAAACATTTCAGACTCCATCCCCACCTAAAACAGTTAAATTTATATTTCAAGTTTGAATAATATGATGATACAGCATTATATATTTTTTTCTCTATAATTTATCATCTTAAGAAGAATACTTCTAAAAATACTTACAGTGTAACCTAATTCAGGCTCATTTTATATTTTATATTTTTACTCAAGTAATAAAATGCAGACGTATAGTGGCAGTAGAATAATTTGTTTTTTTTTTTCAAATGATTACATATGGAGAAAAGAAAAAAGTATTACATATAGAATCAGTAAAAAAAGGTGATAATTATTGAAGGCCATATATTTCATGCTAATTTCTTTAAAATACTAAGTAACTGGAATAATAAAAAGTCACATATGTTGTTACAAGTTTTTAAAATAAAAAATGCATTCATCTATATTTCAAATGATTACATGCATAGATATCATACAACTATTAGATCATCTATATTTCAAATGATAAAACTGATCTTCTTTTAATAGTACACAAAAATATGTAACAATCCTTATTATGTGTCTATTCCATAACATCACTTAAATGTATCCATCTCTCTCTGACATATAAATAACACAATACAGCATTATTCTTCCTAAAAGAAACTGACTATATGAGAGTCCAACATATGGGGAAATAATAACATGCCTACAAAAGTAAAGGGGAAGCTCTTATGATATGACATTAAATTCTAGATCTAAAGTTGTTCTGGGAATAGTTATTTACACTGCTGGTAAATTTCATATTAGAGGTCCTAGTCTATTGAGTACTTTCCTCCTATTCCCATCATAAGAAAAAAACCCACATAAAATAAACACTTCTCTAAATACAAAAATCCCATCCTGGACTTCTAATATCTCTGTGTTTAAAATCCCCTAACTGCCTCTTCCTATAATAAAATATCTATATATTTTATCTATATATGTTCATAGTTACCTAATCATTTATACCATTGTTTTTTGGCTTTATTTTGTTGCAATTTTAGAAGAAAGATTTTTAAAACCAGCTTATTCAAGAACAGCTAGTATTTCTTCGAGAAATTGAGTAGAGAAAACTTGTGTAAATGGTTTCATAAAATATTATTTTATTATTGCCATTATATTGTATCACAGAGTTGTACTTATTTATACTATTCTTCATGTGACATAAATTTATCTTAACATTAATGTATTACAAAAAATGTCTAATGCATCAATGGGCAATCAAATTCTGTTCTTTTATTTTGCAAATGTAAATTTGTTATTCCCTATATCCACCTCTTCCCTTCTCCAACATAGCTGCTTACAGAAAAGCTCAACATCACTATGTGGTAGTTGTTGTTATGTGCTGTCACATATGACTCCTAGCAACCCTATGAACAACAGATTTGAACCCTATAGCTTGCCAAACACAGAAAACTTCCGTTAGTTCTCTCCATTGTTGATATTGTTAGGAGTTGTTGAGTCAGAACTGACTCATGACACATCCTTCATGGGGTTTTCAGAGGCTGTAAACAGAACAGAAGATTGCCTGTCTTTCCACCCTGGAGCAGCTTGCGTATCCAAACTGCCTGTCTTTTTGTTATCTGCTAAAACTCCACATGCACATATATGACTCTATTTCCATGTAAATAGACTCTATTTCCATAGAAATATTCTAGTCATTTGGATGTTTCCATATTGTATATGTATGTGTGTAAATTAAGTTATAAGGTTTCTGGTGGCATTTGCATGTTCATCTTCTAAGAAAAAAATAGGTGGTTCATGTGCACCAGCAGCTCTTAGGGGAAAAGATGTGGCAATCTGCTTCTGTGTAGATTTACAGCCTTGGACACCTTTTGGAGCAGTTCTCCTCTGCCCAGTGAGTCAGAATCAATAGCAATCCGAATTGCATAATTACATACAATCACGTTTTCAGTGCTGTAGAAGTTGCTCCCATCTAAAAGTTTTGTTTTCAAATATTTGAAACAAATACTTGAAACAAAAATATGACTTAACTTCTGTGATTATCAATTCTTATAAAGCAAGAGATTCTCAAATAATGTGAAAAGACAGCTTATCAGAGTGTAATTCATGCAAAACTCATTGTGACTATAACAAACTTAAGTGATTTTTTTTTTTTTTTGCAATGTCACAGGCATTGAATAAAGGCAACATGTTTTCCAGTTCAGTTGATAGGTGATTTCATCAGGCCACTTCCATCCATTGGGATGGTAAATTGAAGAAATAGCTACTTTTTTTTTCTCTCTCTGTATAAATTTCTCCCTCTGTATCAGTTTTGTTGTTGTTAGTTAGCAACCCCATGTACCACACATTGAAACGTTGACTGATCCTGGCCATCCTCATAATCACTGCACCACTGAAGATCATCGTTGCAGACACTTTGTCAATCCATCTTCCTCTCCCTCTCCAGCTCTCTGACATCCTGAGCAAGATGTCATTCTACAGGTATTGTGCACTCTTGATTACATGCCCAAAGTAGATGAAATTGTTTGACCATCCTTGGAATTAAGGAGCATTCTGACTACACTTCTTCCAAGAAAGATCTATTAATTTTTTGTCATTCCATAGTATACTCAGTGCTCAAATACTTGCTGTCAACCTCACAATTCAAAGGCATCAATTCTTTTTTCAATCTTCCTTATTCAATGTCTGATTTTCACATACATATTAAGCCACTGAAAATATCATAGCTTGGGGCAGGCATACCTTGGGTTTTCTAGTGACTGACCATCCACTTGCAAAACAGTGAGCTCTCAGCCCTAAAATTATGATTGGAACGTTGTTTCTACAGAAGTCTGGTACAATAAAAATATTTTTTCCTTACACATCAGATACATAAGTTCTCTCAGCCCCACAAATTGGTGATAGTGTAAAAGAAAAAGTAGGACTCTGCCATATTGTTTTGTTATTAGAAGTGAATTAATATTTATCTACTTTTCTTTGTTGTTAAGTGTCATCAAGTCAACTACAATTGAACAGCCACCCTGTGAACAACAGATATGAACTTGATCTACCCTAAGCCATTCTCATGATCTCTGTCATATTCAATATCAATGTGGTAGTCACTATGTCAACTCATATCATTCATGGTCTTCCAATGTGGTAGTCACTGCGTCAACCCATCTCATTCATGGTCTTCCAATATCAATGTGGTAGTCACTATGTCAACCCATCTCATTCATGGTCTTCC
>NW_006399817.1:11548098-11549473 GCF_000299155.1 Elephantulus edwardii | reverse complement strand
AAGGGATATATGATTAGGTATTATTATCATGACAGGAGTCCAGAATGAAGGCTGCACAGTGCCATGGACTTGAGGGAAGGGATTGTATGACAATAAAAGCATTTTTCTTTTACTTTTCAAAGTGATGAGCACGAATTGGTGGGAAGAGGGTAGTCAGGGAGAAAAGTGCAACAATAATGACTGGAAACACTAACTCTCCGTAAACTTTCATTAAAATTAATTAAAAAAATTGCAACCAAAAAAATTTTAAAAAGAAAAAATTCATGACATTTAAAACTTACTACCACTGAGTCAATTCCAATTCATAGTGACCTTCCTAGGCTTCTGAGACTATAAATCTTTGGTAACAATAAAAGTATTATGCTTTGACTTAGGATTCTTCTGCGTTTTAATGGCACTTAATGCAAAATCTTGGGCAATGCTCATTTTAGCAAAAAGAAGTATATCCCAAGGAAGATATTGTTGCTGTTGTTAGGTGCTGTCAAATTGAGTATGACTCATGATCACCCTCTAAACAGTGGATCTGAACGCCATCCTATCCTGTGCCATCTTCACAATTCCTGACATGAGAGCCAATTGCAGCAGTTATAGTGTTAGGTGACTGGTTGAGGATCTTCCCTGGTTGAGGGTTTTCCTTTCTTTTGCTTATCTCCATCCTTGCAAGCATCATGTCCTTCTCCAAGAAATAGCCCTTCCTAGCAACATGCTTGAAGTGTTTGAGGGATAGCCTCATCATCCTTGCCTCCAAGGAACACTCCAGCTGCCCTCTCTCCAAAACATATGTATTTGTTTTTTTAGCATTTGATGGGATGTTCAGTGTTCTTCTACAACCCCACAACTCAAAGACATCAATTCTTCTTTTGTCATTCCTATTCATGTCCAGCTCTCAGATGCATAGCAAGTGATCAGAAAAACAATGGCCTGAATCAGACATATTTTAGTCTTCACACTAACATCATTACTCTTCAATAGTTTGGAGAGGTCCCTAACTGAAGATTTTACCAATGCAATATGTCTCTTGATTTCCTGACTGCTGGTAGCAAGGGTGTGACTTGTGGATCCAAACAAGTTGAAGACATTGACAGTTTCAATCTCTTCTCCATCCACCATGATGTTGTCTATTGGTCTAGTGGTTAGAATCTTTGTTTTATTGACATTGAGATGCAACCCATATTGAAGATACGTTGTTGTTGTTGTTGATTGTCGTCGAGTTGAGTTGAGCACAATTTGTAGCAACCCTATGAGCAAAAGGCCTTAAGCCTTTCTATAACTATATGTTGTTGTTGTTGTTGTTATGTGCCATCGAGTCGCTTGCAACTCATAGCGACCCTATGTACAACAGCCCTAAACCCTGCTCTATCCTGTGCCAATCTCA
>NW_006399817.1:11541653-11547998 GCF_000299155.1 Elephantulus edwardii | reverse complement strand
GTCAACCCATCTCATTCATGGTCTTCCAATATCAATGTGGTAGTCACTATGTCAACCCATCTCATTCATGGTCTTCCTCTCTTTCATTAACCCTCTATCTTTCCCAGCAGGATGTCTTTTGCTAAGGACTGTATCAATTCTTCTGTCATGCTTATTAAAAAAAAAAGTTTTTCCAGCAAAATGTGGAAATTATCAGATAATATAATTAATATTAGGTGAAAGTAAATGTTGTTGAAGATTTTAAAAATGGCTAGCACAGTACATTAATGGCTAGAACTGCAAGAAATTCAAGCTGAATTCAGAAGAGGGCATGGTAAAGGGCTTTCATTACTAATGTCAAATGTACCTTGTTTGAAAGCAGAGAATAAAAGAAAAATATTTACTTGCATTTTATTAATTATGCAAAAGAATTTGACTGTGTGTATCCTAACAAACTAACATTGAAAAGAATGAGAATTCCAGGACACATAAGTATACTCATGCAAAACCTTTACTTACAGGAAGAAACCATTTTTAGAACAGAACAAGAAAATATTACATAGTTTAAAATCAGAAAAGGTATGTAAGAGTTACATCCATTCTCCATACATATTTGGTCAGTATTCTAAACAGTTTGAGAAGGTGATTTCTATGAAGGAGAATGTGGCATCATGATCAGAAAAAGACAACATACAATATGCAGAGGGTACTACTTTGCTTACTGAAAGTGAAGATCTGAAGCACTTCCTACAGAAGACTAAAGAATACAGCCTTCAAGAGAGATTATATCTCAGTATCAAAGAAAAAATTCTTCTTTTAGGAAAGTCAAATACTAAAAAAAAAAAATACTAAGTAAAATATGATCAAAATTTAAAATTTATTCTTTAAACCAAAATTGATTTGGTGAAATGAATTGTTCTTTATCATTTGTTTTACTTAGCATTTTATCCAATGTAAAATGTGGAATTTCTCAATGAGATCTTCCACTATTTCAGCTCCCAAACACAACTTTTTACCTTTGTTCATAGAATCTTTACATTTTCAAATCATGTGTTCATTATAAGAACCAAAACACTCCCTACAAATCTTGTAGAAATTGTGTATGAGTGTGTGTTTTGTTGTTGTTTGTTTTTTAATGTATAAAAGATTACCAAAGATTGCAAAAAATTAGGAAGCTAGAAAAAAAGCAAATCAAAAACTGGGATAAAGCACGAAGTAAGGCCAAATCAGGAAAAGCATTGTCCATTGTGACAACTAATCAATCACGAACCTTTGTTGGAACTCTCAATAGACCAGACCCAAGGTTTTTGTTTGCAGAGTCTTTATTTTTTCATTCCATGACAAGCAGTTGGCTAACTATGATCCTTACTCACATGATTCTTTCACTAACCAGTAGTTTTCTATCAAAGAGACAGTCTTCGGGGAATTCTTTTCTCTTTCTAGCATAGTTTGTAAAAGAGTGAACATAATGCTTTTTCTCTGTCTGTCTAGCCTTATTTTTGTCACCTGGTCATTTTCATGTCAAACTGAAAATGCCTGTTTTCAAAGAAAAACAATGTTCATCTAACATCTTAAGTTGAATCTCCCATCCCTAGATTCTTTAATCAGAAGCTCTGTAGAAAATTATATACCTACAAATACTGTATTAAAAATGGTTTTCTGACACACTGTTTTCCTCGGCTCATAAATTTTCACTATTTTATGAATTTCCCTATGTTGTGTGACTGACTTGAGACTTGGGAGATGATTGTTCAGTGGGTGAAACAAAGAATAGGATCCAACTGAAAATTCATCTGGAGGTTCTCTTGGGTCCGCTGTGGTCTATGGGTGCTAGATATTGACTGCCACAGCAGCATCTGTGTTGTGCCTGAATCGCAGGAAGATACTCAGACATATCCTATTCTCTGACACTGAATTATTATGCTCTGGGGTTTCAGAGGCAGTAAATCATACAGGATGAGAATACACGTCTTTCTATCTATAAGTAGAATTCTATTAATAATTATTTATTAGGATTGATTGATTAAGTTGGATTGCACAAATAGTTAAGAACTCGTCTACTAACTGAAAAGTAGACATTTGAACCTACTTAAAGGTACATGGGGGGAAAATCCTGGCAAAAAAAAGTTTTAAAATCTTATGTATCAGTTGTACTCTGCAAAACAAAGGCTCATGATGAATCAAATTGACTTGACAACAGTTGAAAAACAAGAAAGCAGCCTTATATACAGGATGATGCACAGCTAAGCAAAAGGCCATGTGTCTATGGCAATTAGAATCTTCCAGCAGTTTCAAAAGAGGAAGATGGGCAATCTTCTCTTAATATTTAAGACTTCAGAAACTCAGTGGAAGGTCATTATATATGAGTCAGAAGTGATGTGAAGGCAATGAGTTTAAATGTTGAACAAACAACAATAAGATTGTAAACATATTGTTGTTGATAAATGTTGACAAGTCTTAGATGACTCATAACAACTCTATGAATGAAAGACCTGAACCCTATTGTGTAATTATCATCATTTCTCTAAGTTCATAGAGTTTCTAGAGGCAAACTATTTCGGAAGTGGATGCCTCTCATTCTTCCAAGCTGGTTTAATCTGGGAACTCCACCAAACACTGTCCACCAAGGGTAACCATTATCGTGTTTGACACATCAATGTCATAATTCTTAAGTATAGAATGAATTAATTCTTGAATAATTCTTGTAAAGCATTTAGAATAATGCATCATGTTATACAAAAGAAATTTTTGCTATTGTTTTAGTGTAGCTTGAACATTAATTCAAACTGGAGTTCACATTCTGGTTTCAACAATCCATGTAAAGCATTGACAAACTAACTTTTCTAAACCTCACAAAACCTATTCTGAAAAATAAATTGATGCCTACATCACGGGCAGCTCAAGAATACAAAGCCAAGTATTACAATGAAATGTGCAAAGAGTTGGAGTCAGAAAATTAAAAAAGGATGAATATTTCAAAAACGAAAATATTTTCAAATCAAAAGGGAAGGTATGTCTTCAGCTTAAGGAACTAAAAAACAAATCTAAGCCTCAAGTGGCAATATTTAAGGATGCTTTGGGCAGAATATTGAATGATCCAGGAAGCATCAAAAGAAGATGTACACAGAGTCACTTTACCAAAAAGAATTGCATGACATAGAAGAATTCATGAAATAACACATGATTAGGAGGCAATGGTGATAAAAGAGAAAGTTCAAGCTGCTCTGAAAGAATTGGCAAAAAACAAAGCCCCAGGAACTGATGGAATAGCAAAGGACATATTTTAACAAACAGTTGCTGCCCTGGATATGCTCCCCAGGCTGTGACAGGTAATCTGAAGAGTTACCCGGTAAACTGATTACAAGTGATTCATATTTATTCCTGTACCAAAGAGAGGTGATTCAGCAGAGTATGAAAATTATCAAACAATAGCACTAATATCTTGGAAGCAGGAGCAGCATCCTCTTGCCTCTCGAAACTCCATTGAACAGTGCTCAGGCCTTCCATTCACAGGGTCGCTAGGAGTCACCTATGACTCAACGCCACCTAACAACAACAACAACAGCATTAATATCACATGCAGGCAAAATCTTGCTAAAGATTATCCAATAATAATTTGAACAGTGCATTGACAGAGAACTGCTAGAACTATAAGCTGGATTTAGAAGAGGCCAAAGAAAGGACATAAAAACCAATGTCAGATGGATCTTGGCTGAGGCCAGAGAGTCCAAGAAAAATGTCTATCTGTGTTTCATTGACTGTGCAAAGGCATCTGACTGTGTGGATCACAACAACCTGTGGCTAAAATAAAGAAGAATAGAAATTCCAGAGCACTGGTTTGCGCTCATGTGAAATCTATACTTGGACCAGGAAGCAATCATTAGAACAGAACAAGGAAGCACCACATGGTTCCAAATTGGGAAAGGAGTACCTCAGGGATGCATCTTCTATGAAGAGAAAAATGCCATCAGGATTGGAGGAAAACTAATCAACAACCTGCATTATGCAGATGATACAACCTTGCCGAAAATGAGGAGAGCCTGAAGGGTTTAGGGATTGAAACTCAACATCAAGAAAACAAAGATTCTCACTACAGAGCCAATTGGCAGCACCATGATAGATTGAGATTGTTAACAATTTCAGCTTGCTTAAATCCACAATCAACACTCTCAGCACTTAGAAAATCAAAAGATTAATTGCATTGGAAAAAATCTGCTAGCAGGGACCTCTAGAGGGCTAATGTGCAACAGTATCACTCTGGAAACTAAACTGCACCCGATCCAGATCATGGTCTTTGCAGTTAATTCCTATGCATCAGAGATCTGGACAATGACTAAGGATGACAGAAGAAGAATTGATGTCTTTGAGTTGTAATGCTGGAGAAGAGTCTTGAGCATACCTTAGACTGCCAAGAGAACAAACAGGTTGTCCTGAAGAGGATGAAACCAAGTTGCTCCTTTGAGGTGAGGGTTTTGAAGCTTCGTCTCACTTATTTTGGGCATGTTGCCAGGAGGGACCACTCCTTGGAAAAGGACATCATGCTTGAAAGAGTGGAGGGAAAGTACAAGAGGGAAAGACTCTGGATGAGATGGATTGATATGACAATTGGGATAATGGGGTTAGGTGTGTCTGAGACAGTGAGATTGGCTCTGTATAGGGCAGGGTTCAGAGATATTGTACATAGGGTTTCTATGAGTTGCAGGTGACTCGATGGCACATAATAACAACAACAATATAGTGTGTTAATGCTTAAAAAATATTAAAAAGTCAAGGACTCACTACATGCTTATTGTACGAGGAAAAAGGAATTTTAATAGGCTAAATGGTATAAATGGTAAGAAGCAAATGGTTTTCATCTCATTCATTTAGTTCCGGTAAATTTACATTTTAGGCATTCTTTGCTTACGACTAGGGAATGATAATAAGGACTTTAGAGATTATAGTTCAATGTCCAGTTAAAATTTCAGAAGGGTGAGATGTGGCAATAATTCATAAAATACAATATGAATATGTTAAGACCATGAATAAAATGCCTGTGCTTTCTGGATCTAAAACTAGAACATGTGGTGTGATAATAGATTTTTTTCCCTCCTTGCTCATTTGTGAACTTAATTAACAAAAATAATTCCAAGGATAAATTACATTTAATTATACATTTTGAAGCATGCCTTTATTAGAAGAGAACATTTTTATGAAATCTAAAGTGATTTGGAATATGCATAATATATACTTACTAACCACAGAAGAAGTGACCACTTAAGTATAAAACTATTTAAATATGTTTTTAGTCATAAAACCTTCATCCTTGATATGAAAAATGCATACATTTCACTGAGACTGAGCTACGCTTCACTGTTACAAATATGCCTTTGAACTTTGGAAGTAATGCAGTGACTGCATATGAGTTTCAGACAGGAGCTCTTGTGGCCCTGGTAACAGACTTAGGACCTGGAAGTGATTCAGTGGGAAGAATGAGATCCTTGAGGTTAAATGTTGATTTTTGGCTCCATCCTAAATCAATGTTGTGAACTTAGAGAAAATACTTTAAAACTGAGTTGAAAAGTATTTGTTTGCAAAAGAAAAATTATGACCATGTTGTTATGTATGGTGGAGTTGGAACAGATCCATAGCTGACTCTCTAGCAGATTTTCAGAGGCAGTAAATCACACAGAAGGAGATTGCCCATCTTTCTCCCATTAAGTGGCTGGCAGATTCAAACCAAGTACCTTTGCACTGGCAGTTTAACTCCTTGTCACTAAGCCACCATACTTGCTCATGACTAGTGAATGTCGTTAGGTAGAATAAGAGCTATTTCTTCTGATAAGTAGAGTTAAGTGTTAACTATCCAAGTACTACATGTATCATCAGGTACCAGTTGGTCTAGAATAGCTTTGAGTAATATTAAAATCTTACTGTACTCTTTTTTGTTTTTCTTCTTTTTTTTCTTTAGCAAAATGTGTAAGTTATATTTAGAACAAGTAAAAACCATGTTGCGATTAAGTGATTCTGTTTCATTGCAACTCCCCATCCCTTCCCCAGGCTGTCTTTGGAGGAGAATTTTGTCCATTTTTCCCTTAGGAAGGATTGTGGAATTCAAATCAAAAAGCTAGCAGCCAGATACTTTACGCACAGGGTTAAAACCTATAAAATTCCTTTAAAAAGCTCTAACCCATTTACAGATGGCTTGCTCTGTTAATCATAATTTTTAAAAAAATTTTCATTCTACCCTCCCTTATCACCAGATCTAGATTTTATTTAAAAAATTTCAACTTTCTACTATGATAGATTGTAATGTTTTCTATTATCCTATTTTTTCCATTATCTTAGACAGAAATATGCAAAATATGTCTTACTTAGCTTTTTTTT
>NW_006399817.1:11530289-11535213 GCF_000299155.1 Elephantulus edwardii | reverse complement strand
ATCCTCCCTAGTCATTGTCCAACTCTCTGATGCATGACAAGTGATTGCAAAAACCATGGCCTGTATCAGGCGCACCTTAGTCTCCAGAGAGACATTTATTAAAGTTCATAGAGTTTCCAGAGGCATGTTGTTTAGGAAGTGGATGCCACTCCTGCTTCCAAATTGAAGATATAGTGGTGACTATATTTGAAATATGTCATATAGGAATCTTTAGTAATAAATATATCTTCGATTAATTACATTTTCTATTTCATTGTACTTCCTCTGTATGAAGAGTAGTGATTAAAACAAATCTTCAGTGTACTAGAGGTGAAAACATAGTTACTTTTGATAACTCCATGTATCACAACCACCATAGCTGAATAGAACTTGCTAATCAATCAGACCACAAATGCCACATTCAAATAAATGTCATACCTCAATTGTGATTCAAATACATTAGTTCACTTTATATAAATGTAAAATCTCACTGCCAAAAAGTCAATTCTGACTCACAGTCATTCTCCATTAGGTTTCTGAGTCTGTAAATCTTAAAAAAGAGGAGACTAACCATCTTCTGTTCACCGTTTTGGTTAACAGTGCAACATAGCAGAGCTCTGGTAGCCTAAAGGTAAGCAGCTGCACTGTAATCCTGAATACTCATGGTTCAAGTCCACCAGCTGCTCCCTGGAGAGCAGGAAGAGCAATCTTCTCCCTGGGATTTACTGCCTCTAGCCTCCCCACCCCCCACTACCAGAGGGTCAGCCATGGGTCGATTCAGACTAGATGGTACACAATAACAATGATAATGTGCCACCAAGATATATTTGTTCTTTTGGCAAGCCATGGGGTGTACCATTCTCTTTAGGTAAACATATAGTGAAATAAAATATTTCCCACATTGTGCTTTACACTCAATACTTTTCAAATTGTCACTGTGAACCATGATTCAAATAATATGTTTTTATATGATTATACAAAATAAATATTATTAAAATTTAGTTTTGTAAATAATTTTTGTTGTGTGCTGTCAAGTCACATGAGACTCATAGCGACGGTATGCATATTAACTCTGAACCCTGTCCTATCCTGAGCCAATCCCTGTGTCCCCAGTCACTGTACATTGCCCCTCCGTATTTCTGAGCATGATGTTCTTCTCCAAGGACTGGTCCCTCTTGGTAACATGCCAAAGTGTGTGAGACAGGGCTTCAAACTCCTTCCTTCCAGAGAGCAACTTGGTTTCAACCTCAGACCAGTTAGAACATACGTAGTATATATACAGGTATTTAGAAGGATGATTTTTTTCTCCTTTGCAGTCACACTCTGTTACCTAGTACGCAATTCAGTTTCATAGTATAGTATACTTCCTAGCCTTTAGGTACACAGAGAATTGTTTTAACATAAAGAAAAACAAATTTTGACAATATTTTGGGGAAAAAAAATTAAGATCTTTCCGAAATCTACCTCATCTTGCAGTTTCTATATTAATGTGTTGTACTCTTGCAGAGTTGTGAATGGATTTCAGAATTAGAGCCAAATTTAAAAAGTTCTGCACTTTAATTGCTACTCAAAAAATAGTTAAACTGCCATAAAAGCACACTTTTTAGCTAGTCTGGCTGTAAGATAACGTCTGATAAATATATTTTTTTTTAAATAGGTGAAGGTGAGAAAGAACTGATATAGTAAAAGAGAGAAAGAAATAAAATACTGAAACAACCAATTATATTTGAGTTATTTTTAATTTTGGGAAAACAGCATTGATAGATTTCACCATTTGCAGAAAGCAATGTGAATTAAGAAAAAAATAAAAGTCCATTAAATATAGACTTTAATAAAAATGCAGATGTATTATGTTCAAATTTACACTGTGAATTCAGCTGCTAATAAAACCACTTCTAAGCTACAAACTTACATGACATGCTTTAATAAATAGGTGGGGATCATTTAAAATTAGTCAAACCCATTTTTATCATACAATGTGTTAAAATCTTTTAGAGCAGCTTGGTTAAAAGCCTCAAGCAATCTTGTTTACACTATTAGCAAATCCGTGCTTCATAGATCATACAAAAGTAAATTTCAGCCTAGCCCAGTTCAAATTATCATAAATTCTGAATTATATTCAGAATTTTAATGCTGGAAGGGACCTCAGAGATCTTCCAGCAAAATCTACAATAATGAGGTTTTCCTAGCTGTTACATCTAAAATGCATGCCATATGTACAAATTCTAGACATTGTTGACTATTTTAAATATATTAGTGACACTGTATTGTTACTTTAGACTGGTGTGTCATTTCCTATTTATTTTCTTGTGATATTCATGAATGTTTTGTCAGGATATATTAGCAATGTTTTACATCGTTTTTATTATTTTGTTTTTTATAATTTATTTTCTTTTATTACTGTGGCTTAAAATGTTCAAGTGTATCAGTCTTTACACCTACAGTTGGAATAGATACCATATACAAATGCTGTTGCCAACAATTTCAAGAAGTTGTAAAAAGTCAAAAAAGAACTATTACATAGATCTAAAATTACTAGTGCTTGGAGCCACCATGTGGTTTTCTACACACATAAGAGAAAGCTCAGAATTTTACTCCACTCCAGCACTCTGTTTTGTCTATGTGTATTTTACACAGGGAAGAAGTCAGAAAAATACATCCATACAGCACTATAGAACCACACACAGCCATGGCTTCTCACCATACTAGTCTCCTTAATGCAAATTTTGTTGCTTAGACTTTTCTGGAAACTTATGTTAAAACTATCAAAGTAAGCCATCACTTCTAGTACGAAGCAGTGGGGCTTTCATTATTTGTACATCATCTGCCTAGTTACCCTTATCCTTAAAGTAATAATTTATCCATGCAATGACTATTTATTAAGCAACAACCAAGTGTCCAACATATTCTACCTTGCTAAGAGGAATGCAAAAGGGGAAAAAAAAGGGCACACTATTTTGTCTCCAAGAATTACAAGTCCTATTACTAAGAAAAGCATACTCATAAGTCAGCTAAATTGCACTATATAAATGTTGTTAGGTGCCACAGAACCAGCTCTGTCTCATACTGATGCTATGTGCGACAGAATGGAATCTGGTCACATCCTGTGTCATCCTCAGAATCTCTGCTGTCCCACATTCATTGTTATGGTCACTTTGTCAATCTTCCATTGAGAGTCTCCTTTTTCACTAGCCTTCTACTTTTCTAAATATGGTATATTTCTCCAGAGACTGACACCTCCCTATAGTGTCACAAAAGTATATGAGATGAAATCACAGCATCCTTGCTTTTAGGAGCACTCTGGCTTCATTATTTTCTGACATTGATTTATCTGGGTGTGTTTTTGGTTTTTTTGGTGTGTTTTCTTTTTTTTTTTCACAATTCATGATATATTCAATCTTCTTTAAAACCACTACAATTCAAAGACACCAATTCTTTTACAACCTTCTCTATTCACCGGCCAACTTTCATACAAGTATGAAGCAATTGATGAATACATGGCTTGTGTCAGGCACGCCTTAATCTCTAAACTGACATCCTTGCTTAATAACAACTTTTAAAGGTCCTAGACAACAGTTTTGCCCAATATATCTTTTATTTCTTGCCTACTGTCACCATGTATATTGATTGATTTGGGATCCAAGTAAAATTAAGTTATTAACAACTTCAATCTTTTCTCCATCTGTCACTGTGTTGAGTATTGGTCTTGTAGTGAGCATTTTGATTTTCTTAATGCTGAAGATTTCCCATATTGAAGATTATAGTCTTTGATCTCCTACAGTAAATGGTTTGAGCTTTCTTCAATTTCTGTAAGCAAGGCTGTGTCATCTGCATAGCATAGATTGCTAATATGGTAAAATTTGAAATGAAGAAAAACAGCTGCAAACGTTCACTAAATTTGGGTTCTACATAATGTACAATTATGTAAAGTAATTGCCAAGAAATAACACAACCAATATTAAAAGGAGGGAAGAACAATACAAATTTAATGTCAGGAAGATACTCTGTGCATTATTATTGTGGTTGTGTCACTCAGTATGATTTTTAGTGACCCAATAAAACAACCCTATGATCTTAAGCCATCTTCATCATCTCTGACACACTTGAGCACATTGCTGCAATCACTGTGTCAGTCCAACTCATCAAGTCTTTCTATCTTTTACTGACCCTCCATCTTTTCAATTGTGAAGTTCAGCTCCAAGGAACACTCTGTCCTAGCAACACGTTCAAAGTATGTGAGATTAAATTTTATCATCTTTGCCTGCAAGGTACACTCTGTCTACACCTTCTCCAAGTCATACACATGTGTATCTTTGGCAGTCCGTGGAATATTTAGTACTCTTCTCCAGCACCACAGCTGAAAAAGCATGACATTTTCCTGCTTCCTCATTCACTGTCCAGCTACCAGATGTATAGCAAATGACATCTTAAAAGTCATAACAACCTAATGAGAATTGGAGACTTAGAAATTGAAAGTTTAGCAATTTAAGTCAATAAACTGCTCCTTAGGGTGCAGATTGGCAATCTCCTCCAGCAGAGATTCACAACATTGGAAACTTTATGGAAAATCGTTATGAGTCAAACTCAACTTGACAGTGGTGGGCTTTGGTTTATTGTTGCTTTTACATGACAGCCAGAGGCAATTGATTCATAGCTGACCCTTCAGTTGGCTTTCAGTGGCAGTAAATCACAAGTGAAGAGAATACCCACCTTTTTGCCACAGAGCAGCTTGTGGATTCAAACTGCATGCCTTTGGGATAATAGCAAGTTTTGGTTTAGTAGCCAAAGTATATTAGTATAAAGTATATTAGTAGCCAAAGTATATTAGAAACAGCTAGGCTCTTTAACCTTGGTAGCCAGGGAATTAAAAGGTGCATTTCCATGGGAAAGTCTGCTGTTAGGGACCTCTCCAAAGTACTGAAGAGCAATGGTGTCTCTCTGGAGA
>NW_006399817.1:11528794-11530189 GCF_000299155.1 Elephantulus edwardii | reverse complement strand
ACAGGAGGAGATTGTCCCTCCTTTCCCAGCAGAGCATCTGGTGGAATTGAACCGTGCGCCTCTGGGATTGCAGTGCAGCTTCTTGCCACTAGGCCACCAGAGCTCCCTTACTTAGCTTTTAATATCACCAGTTACACAGGAAGGTTTTCTTATAAGATTGAGACATATATATGGGTAAACAATGACCTTGTAGTTTATGTTCATCACAAATTTTTTATGAATAAGAAAAATTTCCTGCCATACAAAAGTAAATGCTTGAGATAATTACTCCATTTCACTAATTGTAATAACAAGGGTGATTACCTCATTTAAAAAGAGTTATTCTTTGTATAAATAATGTATCTTCCCCATGAATTGAATATGCTCATTCTTTCAACAGTTCTCCTGAGCAACAAAATCTGTTCTGTTGAATTATTTAATTCCAAGTTCCAGTGAAAATAAAATTGATCACACAGCTAAGTTATGGTCACTTTAATTTAGTTACTCCTTAGAGTTATATCTTAAATGTCATCTGTATTGCCTAAATGTAAAATACAGGATAACTCTTGTTTCTTATTCTTTGCACTTGTTTTACTGCTGTTTAAAAGTTTTAATTAATTACATTCATTTATTTAAAGTTTTAAGATTACCATAAAACAGAACACCAAACCACATAACCACAGTGACACTAATTCAGTGGGTCATTGAATCTCTAGTTTTGCCAGAGGAAAAAATCTTCATTGAACTACATCTGGCATGCCATTTGAAAAAAAAACAAAACACAAAACCCTAAGTTACTTAAAGCGGAGAAATATTTATGCATTATGTTTTAATGACTTCGACATCAAAACACTGGAGTTGCAATAGATTATCCAAGTCTAACTCTTTAAAATTCCTTCATTGCATATAAAATAAAATTTCATTAGTAAAAAATCAATTTCAATTAGTCATACTAAGAAATACACAAAAGTGTTTTGATAAAAGATGTTGTTAGTCTGTTAAGTGCCATTCAGTAGACTGCAACTGACAGCAAAACTCTCAGCAACAGATCAAAATTTTGCCATATCCTGCACCATCCGCACAATCTCCACTACCCTCAAGTACTGTGCAATCCATCTTGTTGAAGGTCTTCCTCATTTTTGCTGGCCTTCTACTTTGGCAGATGGATCAAATCTGTGAGTTGCTCCATGGGAGAAAGATGAGCAACTTCTTCCTGTACAATATAACCCTCTGAAAACTTTCACTGGGATTTACTTTTTAGAGTAAATATGTTAAATCATTTCATTCCATGATCAACATCCTAAAGACTATTGTTGTTGTTGTTGTTATGTGCCGTCTAGTCGTTTCCAACTCATAGCGACCCTATGCACAACAGCCCCAAACCCTGCTCTATCCTGCCCCAACCGCACTGCCTCT
>NW_006399817.1:11509153-11528694 GCF_000299155.1 Elephantulus edwardii | reverse complement strand
GGAGGGACAGCGCAGGAGAGGAAGGCCCTCTATGAGGTGGATTGATTCAGTGACTGGGATAATTGGGATGGGAGTGTCAGAGACAGTGCGATTGGCACTATGGGTCACTATGAGTCGCAGGCAACTCGATGGCACATAACAACAACAACAATAATGAAATACTATATAACTCCAATTAAGAAATTAATATTTTTTCCACAAAATTTCCATATGCCAAAAAGTATTTCTGAGCATTTGTACAACTATACACACATACTCTTTGTCTTAGCCCTTTGCTTTGCAAAGAGGGATGATCAGATGCAAAGAATTGACCAACATAGATTGAATGTTTCTAAATCTTGCGGTAGAAAGTTACACAGATATCCTCTAAGAACCACATGCAATAATATTCACTCTTGCATGGTCTTTTTCCACACTACACTTGTTGTTGTTATATTCTGTTGAGTCGCTTGTGACTCATAGTGACCTTATGTACAACAGTCCTAAACCTTGCTCTATCCTGTGTCAACCTTATTGTCTCTGACACAACTATTATCCCAGTCACTGAATCAATCCATCTCATCGATGGTCTTCCTCTCTTGCACTGACCCTCCACCCTCCCAAGCATGATGTCCCTCTCCAAGGACTGTTCCCTCCTTACAACATTCCCAAAATATGTCAGACTTAGTCATGTGATTTCTTTCAACCAATGACACAATAGCAAATGTACTGTAAACAAAGGCTTGATACATACCAGTCTTCTTGAAACATTAGCTATTGGCAACTAGCTGTCAGGAAAGGAAAACTTGAAGGCTGTTTCATGGATGAGACCCTGAAGAATGATGGCTAGATTGGATGTTTCAGCCCCTGTAAACTTCTAAGTACAGCCACATGAGTAACCTTAAACAAAACAACAACAAAAACAAACAAACAAACAAAAAAAAAAACAAAGGGAAAAGTGGAAGTCCAGTTTTGCCAGAAGCATTTGTTGAAGAGGTTATCATGTCACTTATCAGTTGACTATAGAAAGAAAGGTCTGTTTCTGGGTTCTCAACTCTATTCTATTGGTCTATGAGCCTGTCATTGTACCAGTACCATGCTGTTTTGTTACACTGCTGTGTACTAGGTTTTGAGGTCAGGGAGTGCTATGCCTCCAAGCTCATTTTTGTTTCTTAGGAGTATTTTACTTATTCGAGGTCTCTTACCTCTCCAAATAAATTTTATAATTTCCATTTCAATCTCCTTTAAGAAGGATCTCATGAAATATTATTCAAAATTGATGACCCTGGAGAACATTATGCTGAGTGAAATATCTTAGTCACAAAAGGACAAATACTGCTTAGTGCCACTATTGCAAATCCATACTAACATAGGGTTCAAGGTGGGGGGGAGACTGAGAAAGAGGGGATAAATTATCTATACTGCATCAAAACAGATGAGAGAGAAAACTCTTTAAAAGGTATATGTTATGTATTATTGTCATGACATGAGTCCAGAATGAAGGCTGCTTAGTGGAGTGGACTTGGGGGGAGGGAATGTATAACAATGAAAGAATTTTTCTTTTACTTTTCAAAGAGAAGAGTGAACTGGAGGGGAGGGGTGAGCAGGGAGAAAAGTGCAACAATGATTGAATGGAAATCTAAAATATCTGTAAATTTTCATTAAATTTAATAATAATAAAAATTATTTAAAAAATGAATTTGGTATCTGGATTGTGATTGCTTTTAACACGTAGATTGCTTTTGGTAGGATTGTCATTTTCACAATATTGAGTCTTCCTATCCATGAACAGGGAACATTTTCCCATTTATTTAGGTCTTTTATTGTGTCTCACAGAAATGTTCATTAGGATCTACATCTCACATCATACACAAAAATCAACTCAAGGTGGATCAGAGACCTGGGAGTAAATCTCAAAACCATTATATTCATAAGAGACAAACCGGGTACAAGCTTAGAAGCATTACTCCAAAGTATAAAGAGACTGCCAAATACAATCAGAAATGCATAATCTGAAGAGGATAAAATTAATACATGGGACCTTCTAAAGATTAAATTAGTGTGTGCATCAAAAATTTTTTTCAACAGGGTGAAAAGAAAACCTACAGACTGGGAACAAACATTTGGTAATACCATCTCAGACAAGAATCTTATAACAAAAGATCATAGATTACCCCTGGGCCTCCACAAGAAAAAAAAAAACCTGTTAACTCAATTACAAAATAAACAAAAGACATGGAAAGAATTTTCACAGAAGAAGATATTCAAATGGCAAGCAGACATATGAAAAAAATGTTCTGAATCACTGGCAATAAAAGAGATGCAAATCAAAACCACAATGAGGTACCATCTCACTCTAGTAACAGCGGCAAATTTTAACAGGGCAGCAAGTAGTAAACATTGTAGAGGGTGTGGCGAGAAAGGAACTTTTCTTATACATTGTTGGTGGGATTGTAAAATGGTACAACAATTCTGGAAGGCAGTTTGGCGCTTCCTCACAAAGCTAAACATAGAAAGTCCATATGATCCAGCTATTCCACTACTTGGAATATACCCTGAGAAAATGAGAACTGAGGCACAAATGGAGATTTGTACAACAATGTTCATTACTCACCATGGCAAGAACATGGAAACAGCACAAATGTCCAACCACAAAAAATGGATTGAGAAGTGATGGTCCAGTCACACAATGGAATACTATGCAGTATACAGGAACAATGATTTTGTAAATTATTACCTAACTTGGGAGAGATTGGAAAGCATTATGCTTAGTGAACTAACTCAGTCCCGCAAGGATAAATATTGTATAAAACCATTATTATAGAATGAGTATAAGGATCCAAGATGGATGGAGGCGGTTAGAAGCAGAGGGATGAGAATGTGCAGGAGGAGGGGCGATTAATCATGGGGTTGTACAATTTGATGGGTGGGGGGCATGAAGGAAATTGAAGAATCTGTTCTCTAAAGCAATGTATTCAAATTTTGTAAATAAAATAGTGTAAAATTAAAAACAAATAAAATAGCAAAGGAGGGAAAAGAAAGGAAATTATTGAGCATTGTCAATTCAAATCTCCTGTAGACAAAATTATTGGGCACTGTCAAATCTGCTTCATAATGTCCAGAGTATTTTATGATGTGGTAATCATGCTAAGGTAATATCATCTTAAAAATCTTAAAAGCATAAAAATATCTTTTTTTTTCCTTAATCTACATTTTGGGGATAATCCAGAACGCTAATTCTGTATTTGGAGATGTGTTTGGAGATGACTAACACCTCAATTTCACTAGAGGGACAATTATGGTATAAATTATTCTCTAATAATTTCCAAGAAGAAAAATTGCAAGATTGTTCTTTGAACTAAGTAGCACTTTTAGATTTTATTAGATTTTTGGTTTTTTTTTCTTTTATGGAATTTCGTGATTTCGTCTTTACAGAAAATCATAAAAAGGCTTAGATGGCACATTGACTTTATGGAGTCAGGTAGGTTTTAGGGTTTTTTTAAATGTTTTTAGTCTTTATCTTCTAGTAAATACAGCTAAGTAGTGTTATTTTTATTAGTTAAGAACTTGCCATAATGGAACATTTTTCCTTAGTATACATCCGGTATTACTTGCTTATTCATCATCATATCGATTACTCTTAGTCATTTGTATGACTCTTCACTTGTTCTTTCTATTGCTCATGTCTAGTTTTGTTTGGCAATTTTATTCTCTCTGTAGCCTTCTTAGTAGTACTAATACTTTTTTGCTTAGATATCATTCTAAACTAATGGAACTCTGATGGCCTAATGGTAAGGAGCTATACTGCCAGCCCAAAGGAAAACAATTCAAATCCACCAGCTACCCTACAGGAGAGAAAATTGAGTGATCGCCTGTGCAATTTACAGCCTCTGAAAACCTGCTGGAGGGTCTGCTAAGAATTAGTTCTGACTTGATGGTGCATAATAGCAACAACTAAAAGCAGGAGGACAATATGTCTGTATAATTTTGCCCTTATGAAAGTCTTTCGCCAATCTTGGGCATGTCAGATGGTATAGTTTTTCAGCATTAAATATAATATCTAATCTGTTAGCAATGACATTGATTAATAGTCAATCTGCCAAAAAGTATTATGTGGTCAAGTAAATTGCGGAAATGGTTTGTGCTCTTTGAGTTCCAAGATGAATTTCAATATAGCAAAGACTCTGAAGAAGAAACTGAGAGATCATTTTTTTTATCTTTAATGTTACTTAATCACAGAAATGTGAGGGGTTTTTGTAGAATATCTCATGAAGTTTCTCGAAATAATCTAGCTTCCTTGGATCTTAAAATTATGAAAGCTAAGTGGGTTTCTCTGTTTTACTTTCCTCAGAGATGTTTTTAACAACTGTGCTTTCTGAGAAACTATTACCCATAGAGCTTTGGTGGCCCCAGGGAAAAATTGAGCTGCCAACCCGAAGGCAAGCAGTTCTAATCCACCAGTTGCTCCGTGGGAGAAAAATGGGCAATCTCCCACTGCAAAATTTACAATCTTACTGATTGTTGTTGTTATTATGTACCATCATGTTGGAATGGACTCATAACTCACCCTTCAATGTGGAGCTCTGGTGGCCTTGTGGTAAGAAATTGTGCCTCAATCCCAAAGGCATGTGGTTTGAATCTATCGTGTGCTCTGGGGGGAAGGATATACAACCTCCTTCTGTGTGATTTATTGCCCCTGAAAATCTACTGGAGGGTCAGCTATGAATCAGTTCTGACTTGATGACGCAGAACAATAACAGCATATGGTACAGGAAGAGATTGCTCATCTGTCTCCCATGGAGCAGCTAGTGGAATCCAACCACTTGCCTTTGGGTTAGCAGTGTAACTCCTTACTATTAAGCTACTGTTGTTATGTTGTTGTGGAGTCGGAATCAACACATAGATGACCCTCCAATGGGTTTTCAGAAGCAGGAAATGGCACAGGAGGAGATTGCCTATCCTCCTGTGGAGCAAGTGGTGAATTTGAACTATGTGTCTTTGAGAATGCATTGCAACTTCTTACCACTCAGCCACCACAACTTCCTATTAAGCCACCTGTTGTTGTTGGGTACCGGGGGCTTTCATAGATAGTTAATAGCATTGGAAGAGATTGTTCATCTTCTTCCCAAGTAGAATCCAGCTGCATGCTTTTGGGATTGCAGCATAGCTTCCTACCACTAGGCCACCAGGTCTTCCTAAAACTCACTGGAGAGTCAGCTATTCTACTCCAGCTCAGAGGACAGAGAGAGATTAAATAGATTGATTCCCCAGTAGCTACTGAAAAGTCTTCCACTTCCCATGCCCTCGTTTTGCTCAGTTCTCCCACTCCCTTTACTCTAATGCTATTTCTCTTACACTGGTCTATTCAGCATCACTATTTATCCCTTCTCCAAGCTTGTCATTGGTTGATCTCAGTTATTCCAAAGCTGAATGATCATCAGAATTGCTAGGTCTTTTGAAGAAAACAAAATGAGTCTGGAAAAAGTAAGTTGTTGGGATTAGAAATCAGCAAGAGTGTTATAAAAATGGAAGAACTTTTCTGCAATGTTCCCAGATACACCATAGAAAAAGTTAAGGTAATGAACAACTGATTAGCAATCAAACTGCACTGATTATGAGAAAGGATACATTTTTAATGTGAAAATATTTTAATAAAGAAAACTTTCATAGACAAGTGTAAGCCTCATGGCTATCACATTGGTTTTGATTAATCAGGACATTACAAGATAGACTAGAACTACCCTATAGAGTATCCAATGTTACAACTTTTTTATGGAAGTAGATTGCCACATCCTTCTCTCATGGAGCCCTGGTAGGTTTGAATCACCAAATTTTTAGGATGACAGTAGAGTGCTTAACCACTGTACTACCAAGACTTCTTACAGGATCCTAATGGAGGCACGAAGAGGGTAGGTTGCAAAGGACACTAATGGGATACTTGATGAATTTTGTAGGTTATTTGTAGATTAGATAATAATTTGGAGATGTTAAACTTTCTAATCTGGTAATTAGATTTTCATTTTATTACATAACTTTCTGTTTTCCCCTAAAATTACATGTTGTTGTTGTTAAGTGCCGTCGAGTTGTAGGCAACCCGTAGTGACCCTAAAAATGAAAGTCCTCAACACTTGTGTGACTTTCATCCTTTCTCCAGGTTCATAGGGTTTTCGGAGGCAAGCTATTATGAAAGTGGATGCCACTCCTACTTCCAGGCTTGTTTTACTTGGGAAGATCCACCAAACACTGTCCACCATCGGTAACTATTCTCACATTTGACACATCAGTGTCACAGTGTACATAGAGAAAAGTACATAGTGAAGTATTTAAGGTTAAAAGAGTATTATGTCTAAAATTACGCATATATATGTACAGGCAGACCTTAGACTGCAGATGTCCAGTTCATGGACAATTCTAATTATACTTTCAAGTTATGTCAATTTACCTTCACTTTGGAATGATTGAACCAACACTTATTCTTCATTCCAACAAATTCTTTATTACAATAACCTTCATTTGCTGCATGTGCAATTTTTAGATCATTGAAATTACTTTTCTTGAACTAAAGACAGATTAAATAAGATCCATATGCACTTGTTCCGATTTATCTACAAATCCAACCTAAATAAACACTTTGGAATGGATTTTCCTCATTACCCAAGAATTGCCTGTCTCTTTCTCTGTCTCTCTCTCTTTCTATGTGCATGTGTGTATGTAATTAGCGAGTAATGAAACAAATGGAGATACAGCATAAGTAGTTGATAAATATTATGCTGATAACACAACCTTGCTTGCTAAAACTGAGGAGGACCTGAAGCATTTGCTGCAGAAGATCAAGCACTATTGTATTTGATATTGATTGAAGTTCAACATCAAGAAAAAAACAAGATTCTCACCTCTGAGCCAATTAGCAGCACCATGATGGATGGAGAAGAGATTGAGATTGTTAACAATTTCAGCTTGCTTGGCTCTGCACAATCAACACTCTTTGAACCAGCAGCCAGGAAATAAAAAAATAAATTGGATTAAGAAAGTCTGTTCTCGAGGACCTCTCCAGAGTGTTGAAGTGCAGAAAGGTCAGTTTAGAGACTAAGGTGCACCTGATTTAGACCAGTCTTTATGATTACTTGCTCTACATCAGAGAGCTGGATAATGAATAATAAAAGAATAATTGATGCCTTGAGTTTTGGTGCCGGAGAGGTGTATTGACTGCCGGGAGAACAAACAGTTCTGTTCCGGAAATTGTGAAACCAAGTTGCTCTTTGTAGGCAAGGATTTTGAAGCTCTGTCTCACATACTTTGGGCATGTTTCCAGAAGGGACAATGCTTGAAAAAGGACATCAAGCTTGGAAACATGGAGGGGCAACACGGGAGAGAAAAGCCCTGGATGAGATGGATTGAGTCTCTGATTAGGACAATAGGAGCAGGTGTGTCAGAGACAATGAGGCTGGTTCAGGATAGGAACGAATTCAGAGCTATTGTGCATAGTCCCTGAGATATTGGGGACTTGATTGCACATAACAATAACAACAAAGCTCGGAAAAGAGTACATAGAAATTCCTTTTCTATAAAATAGAATGAGAATGAAGGATCATTTGAAACAAAACATATAGGAATTTGTATGCAAATCAATATAAAAAATTAATTAAAAAAACGTTGTTGTTGTTGTTGTTGTTATGTGCTGTTGAGTCCTTTGTGACTCACAGAGACCCTATGTACAACAGCCCTAAACTCTGCTCTGTCCTTTGCCAATTGCACCGTCTCTGGCATTCCATTCCCAATTACCCCAGTCACTGAATCAATCCACCTAATAAAGGGCCTTCCCCTCCTGTGCTGTCCCTCCACCCTACCAAGCATGATGTCCCTCTCCAAGGACTGGTCCCTCCTTACAACATGTCCAAAGTATGTTAGACAGCCTCAGAATCCTTGCCTCCAAGCAGCTGCCCGGTTTAACCCTTACCAGGATGAATCTGTTTGTTTTCCTAGCAGTTCATGGTGCTTTCAATATTCTTTTCCAGCACCACAGCTCAAAGGCATCAATTCTTCTTCTATCCTCCTTAGTCATTATCTAACTCTCTGATGTATAACAAATGATAACAAAGACCATAGCCTGTATCAGATGCACCTTAGTCTCCAGGGAGACACCATTGCTCTTCAGTACTTAAGTTTGGAATTATATAAAAAAAAATTATTGAATAATAGCTGTATTGTGACTGGAACTAAACCAAAGAAAAAACAAGACTGCTTTCATTGTTTCCAATTTATGATGGCTTTACCAGATTTCTAACCCAGTAAACCTTTATGGAAGTAGAATGCCTTATCTTTCTCTATGGAGAAAGACTAGTTGCTTTAAATCGCTGGCTTTCAGGTTAGTAATCAAGTTGCTTTAACCACAGAGCCAAAATGAAATGCTGGATTAATATGTGAGTAAGAGTATCAAAGGAGATAAGACAAAAGAAGATTATGATCTACAATCTAAGTAAGTAGAAATTAGAAATTGATTTTTTCAGAGATAAATCATTTATATAGATTAATTTTACAGTTGTTGTTGTTGTTGTTGTTGTTATGTGCCGTCGAGTCATTTGCGGCTCATAGCGACCCTATGTACAACAGCCCTAAACCGTGCTTTATCCTGTGCCGATCTCATTGCCTCTGACACACCCATCCCGAGTACCCCAGTCACTGTATCAATCCACCTCATAGAGGGTCTTCCCCTCCTGCACTGTCACTCTACTCTACCCAGCATGATGTCCCTCTCTAAAGACCTGTCTCTCCTTACAACATGTCCGGAGTATGTCAGAGGAAGCCCCAGAATCCTTGCCTCCAAGGAGTATCCTGGTTTAACCCTCTCCAGGATGAATCTGTTTTCTTGACAGTCCATGGTACATTCAATACTCTTCTCCAGCACCACAGCTCAAAGGCATCAATTCTCCTTCTATCCTCCCTAGACATTGTCCAACTCTCTGATGCATAACAAGTGATTGCAAAAACCATGGCCTGTATCAGGCAGACCTTAGTCTCCAGAGAGACAGTTAGAAATAGAAAAATATAGGTTAAACTAATAGCAAAAATTATTTTTTAAATAAAGATTTCCTGGGAGGCTGGGCTCTATGAGGAGAAATGTGGCTTCAGAATTGGAGAAAGATTCATCAACAATCTTCATTATGCAGATGACACAACCCTGATTGCTGAAACTGAAGAGGATCTGAAGCACTGGCTGCAGAAGGTCAAGTAATGCAGCCTTCTTTGTGGAGTGAAGGTAAATATCAAGAAAATAAAGATTCTCACCACTGGGCCGATTAGCAGCATCATGATGGATGGTGAAGAGATTGAGATTGTGAACAGCTTTGGTTTGCTTTGCTCCACAATAAACACTCTTGGCACCAGCAGCCAGGAATTTGAAAGACATATTGTGTTCGGAAAATCTACTGTCAAAGACTTCTCCAAAGTACTGAAGAGCAATTATGTCAGTCTGGAGACTAACGTATGCTTGATACAGGTCATAATCTTTGCAATCACTTGCTATTTATCAGAGATCTGGACAATGACTAGTCATGATAGAAGGAGAATTGATGCCTTTGAGCTGTGGTGTTAGAGAAGAGTATTGAATATACCATGGACTGTTAAGAGAACAAACAGGTTCAGCCTGGAGAGAGTTAAACCAGGTTGCTTCTCGGAGGCATGAATTCTGAAGCTTTATCTGACATACTTTTGACATGTTGCAAGGAAGGACCAGTCCTCAGAGCGGGACGTCATGCTTGGGCATGTGGACGGACAGCACAGAAGAAGACCCTTGATGAGATGTATTGATTCAGTGACTGAAGTAATGGGGGTAGTTGTGTCAGAGACAGTAAGGTTGGCACAGGATAGACCCGGATTTAGGCCTGTTGTACATAGGGTAACTATGAGTTACCTCGATGGCACATAGCAACAACAACAGTAATTGCAAAAAATGAAAAATCAATAAAGTTTTGTAACTGTATGGATAAAAGTGAGAGAAAGATATGCAAACCTAAAGCATCATTTCTTGAAATCTAAGATGCAATCATAAATTACACAAGTGATGTGGCATTACTTTTGAAGTCAGAAGATACAATTACAAATTTGTTTATTTATTATTAAGTGTTGTGCCTATAGAGAGACTACTAATTTTACTATCAATTTCTTAGTACTTAGAACAAACTTAGTTTCCTTCTAATGAAGAGGGAAAATGCAAAGAAATTTGCTAGTAAATTGTGTTATATAGAGCAAATAGTCAAGCAGAGTATCTCAGAAAGGCAAACAGAAATTTTTAACAATTTTACAAATGCATTTAGTGTTTCTGGGTTTTTAAGCCTTACAGGAGAGATCTCATCTAAACTATAAGATTAAAAAAAAAGGCATAAAAATTTGTTTCTTGATAGTGAGGAAGGTATGGGAATTGAAGGAATAGAAAGGAGAAGTAACTCACAAATGAAAGTAGCAGTGGCTCCCAGAATCCTGATGATGCATTACTTAAAACAATCCTAGAAGCTTTGATCCAAATAGATTAAGGAAAGACCTCATAACTGTTAATATCATCACTTTCCTATTACTGGTTTTTAAGCTTGATTTATTGAGATTAATATTGAGAAATTCTTCAAGGAATTGTGTAAGGTATGGAAATGCTATTTTTCTAATTGTGAATGCATGTTAAATTATCCTAAAATAACCTTTTCTGAGAAATACAACTTGTTTGTATTTGAAATTCTTAGATTTTTTTAATGTTTTATAATACTTAATAACAATGATTGTGGCTAGTCAGATACTTTTTTTCCCTATGTGAATATCAGTATATTTGTCCTTTATTTGAAGGATTGATAGATTATTTTTATTATTGTTTTTCTCATGTAATTCAAATGTTTGTCAGTATGAACTTTACAAGTATATTTTTTGTTCTATTTTTAATTTATTAAACTTTTTCAAATCTTTACATACAAATGTATCAATGGGATTTTCTTCTATGATATCTTTACTTCTTGCTTCTGTTTCAACTCTTTCTTCAGTAAAATGAATTAGTTATGTGTTGACATTCCATTTTAGGACTTGTTAATGAGCATACTCTCTCTTATAACATTAATTTCTTTGTCCTCTTTCTACACATTCTATTATAGGCCCTCACGTTCATTTCCCACATCACTAATTCATGTTTGTTCTATATTATCAATGTGGTTGTATGTTATTGAAACAGAAAAACAAAAACAAAAACAAAACTCATAGCTGATCCTCCAGCAAGTTTTTAGAGGCAGTAATTACACAGATTGCCCACTTTCTCCAGTAATGCAGCTGGTGGATTTGAATCGCATACCTTTGGGTTGACATAACAGCTCCTTACCACTAAAGCCAACAGAGCTCCCTATATTACATTACTAAAAATATGTTGAATAATTTTTAAAAAGTATTTTTCATTTTCCTTTTACATATTACCTTTTATTGACATTTTCTCTAGCTTCTCATTGATTCCCTTTGTTTTATCTCAGTTAATAAAGTCTCAGTCTTTTTAATACATTGTGTATAGAAAACAGATTCCAAAAATGTTCTTAAATATGTTTTTTAGAAATATGCTCTTCCTAATCCACAATTAAAGTTGCATAGTGGAATGTACTTTGGGTGGTGGGAGGGGCACGGGGGATTGTGTACCAGGGAGGGAGTCTTTCAGTCTTCCTTTTACTTTTGAAAGAGAGAAGCGAACTGGGTGGTGGGGAGCGGGGGGAAGGGCTGGGCGGGTAGAGAAGTGCAGCAATGAATGAATGGAAATCCAAATTCTCTGTAAATATTCATTTAAATTATTTAAAAAAAGAAATATGCTCTTCCTTTGAAGCTTAAGTTGGTAATTAATTTCCCTTGTTCCACTCTACTTTTTGTTTGATTCTTTTTCTCTTACAAAATATTGAATAAGGTATTTCCTTAACTTGATGATTTTCAGATTATTGGTTGTAGCCAGAGTATTCCTTAGAAGCAAAGATTAAAAACTTCATCGCACATATTTTGGACATATTGCTAGGAGAGGCTATTTCTTGCAGAGTAATCTTATGCTTGGAAAGTTTGAGGATCAGAAAAAGAGAGGAAAACCTTCCACAAGATGGATTGACACAGTGACTGTAAAAGGCTGAAGCACATGAGAGATCATGAGGATGGATGGCATGGGATAGAGCAAGGTGCCAATCTGTTGTTCATGGGGTCCTTGTGAGTCATAGTTGACTTGGCACCTAACAATAACAAAGTACTATAGTGTAATGTGCAAAGATCTCAAGTCAGAAGCTCAAAGGGGCTGAACGCACTCGAGTTGCTATTATTAAGGATGCTATGAGCAGAAAATTGTATGATTCAAGAAGCATTATAAGAAGACGAAAGGAGTATACAAAGTCAGTGTACCAAAATGAAGTGCCTAACACAGAAGAATTTCAAGAAACAACATATGATCAAGAGGCAATGGTGATGAAAGAGGAAGGGCAGGCTGCTCTGAAGGACTTGGCAAAAAAATTAAGTCCTAGGAACCGATGGAGTACCACCTGATGTATTTCAACAAACAGATGCTGCCCTGGATGTGTTCACAAAGTTGTACCAAGAAATCTGTAGGACATCTACTTGGCCAACTAACTGGGAGAGATCCATATTTATTCTTATTTAAAAAAATCAAAATGTAACCCAACAGAATGTGGAAAGTATCAAAAATATCACTAATATTACACACTAGCAAAATCCTGCTGAAGATTATCCAGAATTACTGGTAAGGTACATTGACAGAACTACCAGAAATCAAAGCTGGGTTTAGAAGAGGTCGTGGCATTAGAGACATTATTGCCAATGTCATATGGATCTTAGCAGAAAGCAAGGAATACCAGAATACTGACTACCACTGTTTCATTGATTATGCAATGGCATTTGACTGTGTGGATCACAGCAAACTGGGGCTAATCTTGAGGAAAATCAGCATCCCAGAAAACTTGACTGTGCTTATGCAAAACTTATACTTTGAAACTCTATGAACTTAGAGAAATGATGATACAAAAAGGCTTCAGGTCTTTTGTTCATAGGGTCACTATGAGTCATAACTCGACAACAGTCAACAACAATGACAACATACTTGGACAATGAAGCAGTCCTTAGAACAGAGCAGGGAAACACTGCATGGTTCAAAATAAGAAAAGGAGTACATCAGGGACACATCCTGTCTCCATACTTTTCAATCTACATGCAGAACAGATCAATCAGGAAGCAGACCTTTATGAGAAGTAATGTGGCATCAAGATTGAAGGAAGACTTATCAACAACCTACATTAAGCAGATGACACAATCTTGCTTGCTGAAACTGAAGAAGACCTGAAGCACTTGCTGTAGAAGATCATAGATTGTAGTCTTCAATCTGGATTGAAGTTCAACATCAAGAAGACAAAGATTCTCACCACTGGGCCAATTAACAGCACCATGATAGATGGAGAAGAGATTGTTAGCAATTACAGCTTGCTCAGAGTCACAATCAACACTCTTAACACCAACAGTCAGGAAAGCAAAAGATGAATTGCACTGGGAGGAAGAATCTGCAGTCAGGGACCTCTCCAGAGTGCTGAAAAGCAAAAATGTCAGTCTAGAGACTAAAGTGTGCCTAATCCAGGCCATGGTCTACACTATTACTTTCCATGCATCAGAGAGCTGAACAATGACTAAGGATCACAGAAGAAGAATCTATGCTTTCAAGTCATGGTGCTGGAGAGGAGTCTTGAACATACCATGGACTGTCAAGAAAACAAATAAGCATATTGGAGAGGGTGAAACCAAGTTTCTCCTTAGAGGCTAGGATTTTGAAGATCTGTTTCTCATACTTAGGGCACATGGCCAGTAGAGACCGGTCCTTGGAGAAGGACATTATGCTTGGAAGGGTAAAGGGACAGTGCAGGAGAAGAAGACTCTGGATGAGATGGATTGATTACAGTAACTGAGACAATGCGGGTTGGGGGAATTAGTGAGACAGGCTCAGCTTGGGGAAGGTTCAGAGCTACTGTACATAGGGCCACTATGGGTCACAGGCAACTCAACAGCACATAACAACAACTTTAAATATTGACGAACAATTTCTTTACCACTGATTTGCTGGTTTTTGTTTTAGATTTGTTGTTAGGTGCAATAGAGTCTAGTCTGAATCGTAAAAATTTTACAGATCTGAACCCTGAACTATCTTCTATAATTCTCATCAACTCTGACACACTAGAGCCCATTGCTGCAGTCTCTGGGTCAGTCCATTGTGCTAAGGTTCTTCCTCCTTCACTGACATTCTCCCATGCCAAGTATGCCCAAACTATGTTAGATGTTGCTTTGTCATCTTTGCCTCCAAGAAGCACTTTGGCTGAATTTTTTTCCCTCAAGACATACTTATCTGTCCATGGGATATTCATAACTCTCCTCCAACACCACAGCTCGAAGCTATCATTTTGTCTTTTGTCATCTTTATGCATTGTCCAACTAACAGATGCATATCAAGTGATGGAAAAGGCCATGGCCTTAATAAGGTGCACTTTGGTCTTCTAACTAACATCGTTGCTCCTCAGTAATTTGTAGAGGTCCCTAACTTTAGGCTTTTCCAATGTAATGTTTCTCCTGATCTCTTAACTGCTGGAACTAATGATGTTGACTGTACATTCAAGTAAGATTAAATTGTGATCATTTCCATTTTTTGTCTTTTTATCAAGATACTGTTTATTGGTCAATTGTTGAGGATTTTTGTTTTCTAAAGGTTGAGATGCAATCCATATGGAAGGCTGTAGTCCTTTATCTTCTGCAGAAAGTATTTCAATTTCTCTTTAATTTCAAAAGCAAAGTTGTATGATGAGTTTTCCTCCAATTCTGATGCCACATTTTTCTTCAGTTTCTTGAAAGATTTACTCAATGCACAGATTGAATAAGTATGGAGAAATTATACAAGCCTGATGCATATTTTTCCTGATTTAAAATCATCCAGTACATCCTTTCTGTTTGAACAAAAAGCCTTGTTCTAGATATT
The DNA here is from genome assembly GCF_000299155.1 of Elephantulus edwardii. Lineage (NCBI taxonomy): Eukaryota > Metazoa > Chordata > Mammalia > Macroscelidea > Macroscelididae > Elephantulus > Elephantulus edwardii. The sequence continues at coordinate 11,513,702 of NW_006399817.1, read as the reverse complement.
AATAGTTTGTACCGATACCATTTGCCTAATCACTTTTTTTTTGCCTAATCACTTTTAACCACTGAACATCTTACCAAAATGTCATTCTGTGTAACACAGGAAAGAGTGATAATTCTATTTCTATTGATGTTCTTGACAGTTCTTGGTCATATTTTTTTATAGTCTTCAGCAAGATTTTGCTTGAGTGTGATGTTAGTCATATTGTTCAATAATTTCAACATACTGTTGTTGGATTATCTATTTTGGAAATGGAAATAAATATGGACCTCTTCAAGTCAGTTGGACAGGAAGTTATCTTCCAGATTTCTGACACACATAATAAGCACACCCAGGGCTGCATCTGTTTATTGAAATATGTCAACTGGTACTCCATCAAGTCCTGGGACTCATAACATTTTTAAGTATTGCAATTTGAGGCTTGAATTTGTTCTTCAGTTCCTTCAGCTTAAGAAATGTGGAATGAGTTCATCCCTTTTGACTTTTTAACGCTTGTTCTTGCACATTTCATTATAATATTTTCTCTTATCTTTGTAAGCTGAACTTTGAAATCTTCTGTTCAACTCCTTAACTTCCTCACTGCTTCTCTTTGCTTTGGCTTCTTGGAGTCTTCATGTAATATTTAGAGTCCATTCTGGCATCCATCTCAGTCTTTCCCCACCACCCAGCCCCATCCTAGTAATGAACTTTTGCATTCTTCATGAATAATAGCCTTGATAACATTCCACAGCCCCATTGCAGTAGGGATATCCTTGCCAATATCAGATAGATCTTGGATAAAAGCAAAGAGTAGCAGAAAAATGTGTACTTGTGTTTTATTGACTGCAAATTATTTGACTGTGCAGATCACAACAAATTGTGGCTAATCTTGAGAAGAATGGGAATTCCATTTTATTGTGCTTATGTAAAATTTATACTGAGAGCAGGAAGCAGTAATCAGAACAGAGCATGGAAACACTGCGTATCAGGGTTGTATCCTTTCACCGTACCTTTTCAATCTATATGTGGACAGATCATTTAGGAGACTGGATTTCGTAAAGAAGAATGGCATCAGTATTGGAGGAAGACTCATCAACAAACTGAGTTATGCAGATGACATAACCTTGCTCACCAAAACTGAGGAGGACTTGAAATCTTTGCTGCCAAAAGTCAAGGGCTGCAGTCTTCAATATGGATTGCAATTCCACATAAAAAAACAAAACAAAAACAAAAACCAAAGATTCTCACAAATGAGCCAATTGGTGTCATCATGACAGAACGAGAAGATATTGAGGTTGTTGACAATTTCAGCTTGCTCAGCTTCACAATCAATACTCTTGGCTCCAGCGGTTGTGAAATTAAAAGGCAAATTGCACTGGGAAAGTCTGCTAGCAGAGACTTCTCCAGAGTGTTAAGGAGTATTGATATCAGTGTATAGATGAAGGTGCACCTGACTCAAGCCAACATCTTCACAGTATCTTTCTGTGCATCTCAAAGCTTGACAATGACGAAGTATGACAGAAGAAGAATCAATGCCTATGAGTTACGAGACTGGAGATGAGTATTGAACATACTATGGACTGCCAAGAGAACAGATATGTCCTGAAAAGCTTAAAACCAGTTTGTTTCTTGGAGGTAAGGATTGTGAAGCTCCTTCTCACATATTTTGGGCACATTGCTAGAAGAGGCTAGTCCTTGGAGAAGGATATCATGCTTGGAAGGGGAGAGGGTCAGCGCAAGACAGGAAGATCCTGGATAAAACGAATTAGCACAGTTATTGTGGCAATGGAGACAGGTGTGTCAGAGTCAATGAGATTGGATGTAGATAGGGCCAGGTTCAGAGCTACTCATCGAGTCAATATAAGTTATAGTTAACTCGATGGAATATAACAACCATAACATTGAAGTTCTACTGAACTCCTATTTTGTGTCTGCTTTTCTTGCCTCACAAAGCTCACAACAGCATGACTTTAAGTGATAATTTTGGGTCTACTAGCTCTGGTGGTTTAGTGGTAAGAATTCGTGCTGTCAAACTGAAGGCATGTAGTTTGAAACCACTAGCTGCTCCATGGGAGAAAGATAAGCAATCTCCTCTTGTTTGATTTACAACCTGGAGGGTCAGCTATGAGTCTGACTGGCTCAACAGTAGCCAGCAACAAGTACTGAAAGGAGGTTGGGTGTCATAGTCTCTGGAGATCCTTGCTAAGGGGGAAAAAGATGAGCTGCTCCCCACACCCTTCCAGTGTGATGTGTAGGGTCATTTATGAGTCATATCAACTTGGCAGCATTGAGAGACAGCAAGTACTGTAGCCTTTGATTCTTACTATTTATTTAGTTGTTTATTTTATGCTTGTTTGTTTTCATTTAGTTATTCATGGAGCAAACACTAAGAACCTATGATGGATGTGTTAAACTGTTTAGAACCTAGAAATACGGATTTTGCTCCAGAAATGTATGGTCCAATTATAAAAACAGATGCTAAATGAAATCTTTATACTATGCTGTGATGAATTCTTTTGACTATACATTATGTTGTGGGAAAATTCTAAACACTAGTTCCAGTAGTTTCTGATTGTAGTAGGCTTGAATTTTTAATTTTTTATCAACTATGCAGATTTAAAAATCTCATTTTAAAAAATCTTACACAAAAAACTATGGCTTCTTTGCTTTATTCAAATCAAATGGATCAGCATTTAATAAATGTCTGTTGTGAGCAAGACACTCCACTTAGCATTGTGAATTGCAAAGCTACATAAGTGTAAGTGTATATTTGCAAAATTTTTACAGTCTAGTGAGGAATGCAGACATATATACCAACCTATAACTCAATTGTAATAAAATCCACAAAGTGCTTTCTTGAGAAAACAAAACTGTTTTAGTTTTGCCTACCTGTATCAGTGTCTAAGAAGACATGCACTTGAACAATTGCTTCAAAATCTTGCTACTCTTTTTTTTTTTTTAAGCAGGGGATTAGATCATGCAAATACACTGAAAGCAAAGCACTTAGAAGAAATGCAGGGAAGAAGATGATCTGTATTAGGTTTAGCTCTGGTGGATTGCATTGCCTTTCAGACCTGGCTTGCAGCCACATTAAGACATAAACTTTCCAACTAGTATCCAGACTCATAAAGAAATAGTTTCAGGATTGTAAATTAAGTGTCATCCTCTTTTAGGTTGTATACATCTACCTTCCAAAAGAATTAAACCAAGATAAACATATTAAATTCATTTCTGAAATACAAAGAATGGCTAATGTTTTCCACGTAGGAATTAATTACTACAATTAAATAAACAAAGAAAAATGCCTCTTTAAATCAAATTGAAGCAGTCCTAGCATTGAAGAGAATCGTGAATGGTTCAGATTTCTAAAAGAAAAACCATATTAAAACCTTGGATAAGTATTTTTTTAGCAGTGGTTGATGATTCTGTTCAAAATGTGGGAAACTAAAACAGAAGTGTGCAATTGTGAAGGAGAACTTTGATTTAAGAACACAAACTAGCAAAACTTGTGCATAAAGTGGAGAAGTTGTTACATGAACCCTTCAGATTATGACTGCATAAGAACAAATCTGGTTTTGATGTCTTCATAGGTAAAGAATTTTTAAATATTCTTTTGGAAAGTCATTTAGAATTTTCACATTATCTCAAAATTTCCTCTTTTCAAGTAGCATTATTTAAGCTGACAGAGACTTGCTTAGATGGACTGACTCATAAGAAAATATATTAGGCTTGTAAAAAGTTTTTGGTTTTGTTTTTTGCCTCCTCATAAACTAAACCGAGTATTCTTAAGAGAGAGCTTTGGTGGCTTAGTGATAAGGAATTGTGCTGTCAATGCAAAGGTTCACTGTTCAAATCCTTCAGCTGCTCCATGGGAAAACTATAGGTAATCACCTCTGAAAAGACAATGGAGGGTCCACTATGGGTCGGTTCTGACTGACAACAAGTTTCTTACACTACTGTCATTGTAGATTAACATTAAAAAGCATTTTCTCTGTATCATTAATTTGTCCTTTAAAAAAACATTTTAAAAATCACTAGAGAATAAAAGCTTGTGTGCTTGTATAAGTGTCAAATAAATAGACTGAGGATATTTTAAATGATTCAGTTCTCCTTGACTACTTGGAGGGACACAGAAACGGGATACAGTACTTGGAGTACTAATTTTCTTCTCAAATAATTCTCAAAGCAGTACTAACAATGTGATTTTTTAAAAAGAAATCTATGGAAGATAACCTCTGATAAAACATATTTTAAAATCTCCGAACTACCTCCTGATTTGTTCTTTTAATCTTATTGGAATATTGAAGCGGAGACTACTTGGTTTCACTTTCTGCTTCCTTTCCATTAGAAGGAGGCTATTTTGCCATTTTACAACTTTAAAGGGTTCATTCAACAGCATCTAATCTCCTTAAGGAATATTCTCATTTATTTACACAATTATTTTTTTTAAATAATTAACATTAATGTAAAGCTTCTCTATATTCAAAGATACTAAATGTCATGGAATTTTGAGAGGAGAGGCTGTGTTTGTCTTTAAAACATGCTGCTAAGATAAAAATTGAATAAGTAAGCT
>NW_006399817.1:11486653-11504153 GCF_000299155.1 Elephantulus edwardii | reverse complement strand
GAGTCAGAGACCTGGGGATTGCAAGTCACCCTCCACCCTCATGGCTTATCTCAAAGGGGAGGGCTGGGTACTTTTCCAGCGTGTTATGGAAGCAGTTTTATTCTCTTGATTTATTTCCATTTCCATAATTGGTAGCTTAAAAAAACTGACTGGGGGGTGGGGTGGGGTGAGGGGGCTGGCAATTTGCTTTAAATGTGGCCACCTACTCCAAAATGCCTCGATTATTTGGGTAACCTGACCCCCTTTTCTCCCGGGCTCTTTCCCAGGAGTTCTTTTGGACGGGTCCAGGAGGTAGGGTCCTTCTGGAGTCGACGCCTGCAGAGGTCACTTGTTTGGTACGCGGGGTCGTCCCCAGCGTTTGTGAGGAGCATATGCATGTGGTTGTGCTGACTGCACTCACAGGCTTGTAAATTTTCACCCTGGGAAATTAGCAACAAAGCCCGATCTGTCTCGTGGCTGCTTTGCACTTTCCGAGGGCGGCTTGTACTTGACTGAGCTGCAGAGCAGGCACGCGAGAGCGAGCGAGGGAGCCAGCGAGCGAGGGAGGGCGAGAAGGAAAGGAGACGAGAGGGGAGGGGTGGGGTGAGAGGTAAATAGTCTTAAATCGGAAGGGAGCTGCTTCTCTGTGGTCTTGACAAGCGCTGCCTGGACTCCGCCGGCTCAGTAATAACTGAGTGACCTTTTCTCGGGCTGTATTATGTCTGGCTGGGAAGGGATTGCATTTTGCAGCTGAGAGCCGGGGCTTTCCTTCAGCTCGGCTCCTCGCGCGCTGCTGGGTAAGTTGTCTGGAGCCTGGACGGAGAGCGAGCCAGCCTCGGATTGCAGTTGCCTAAAAGGAGGACACCTGTGGCTCAGATGCGGTCAACACCATTACTTGGCGGATCCTCGAGGACCTCATTATTTTAAACTTAAGAAATAGCGACTCCCTCCCCCCTCCTTTTTTTCCCTATTTTTTCAAACAATGCTTCTTTTTGACCTTTCCCAAGGAGAAGCGCTACAAAGCAGCCACTGTGCTTACTGAACGGCCTCCCCCTGTATCGCTTAATTGAGAAGGTAAGTGCAGCAACCGTGCACACACGCGTCGGTTTATTTGTGCTGTGTGTGTCTGCGGGTGCGCGCGTGCGTGTGCGGATATGGGTCTCTGTTTCCCCCCCTTCTCCCCCAGCCTCTCCTAATGAGGCATAAACTGGAGCTGCATCCCAGCTCCGCACTACAACTTTCGCTCGGGCTGCAGCTCTGCTGAGACGGTTTTGTTTAAATCATGTGAGGCTTCATTATTTTTATGATGAGACATGAAATAGATGCAGGCGGAAGATATTGATGGCAGGAGGCAGAGCGAGAGGCTGCGGCGCGGAACGTCTCAAGTAGGACTCGAGTGCATAATAGTCAAAGTTCACGATGAACTGCAGCATTTGTAGACCTAGGCTCCCGGGCCGAGGGGAGGCAGGAGAGTTGGGAATTTGGAGAAATGTTCACTCTGGGCCTTGAGGAAGGGAATTCAGTCCCGGGTGAACTCCCGGACCCTGCCCCCCTCCCCCCTTCCTTGCTGGGATTCTCCACCACCACTACTGAAAGAGTTTCAATTTCAGTCTTTGGGTTCTTGTTGGCACTTCTGTCAACCCTCACACGACCAAAAGGACAAATTATTTCTAGAAGATAGGAGAGTGACTATATTTAGGTGTTGGAGGGGGAGAAGTCACCACAGGAGAGAGGTTCAGTGGAATGGGGTGCGTACGTCCTAATAGGCTGAGATTCAAACTGATGCAGCACACTATAACGGGGGCTACCCAGACTGTTGTTATGAAATACAAGTCAGATTTATGATCTTTTTCATATTGAACATGATATGCTATGCTAACGCTGCATGTGACAGTTTAATCAAATCCATTTGTTACCACGAAGCTAAAAGGGGCCGCTGGGATTTTAGGATTACGGGCAGAGTTAAGGAAGCATGTGGCTTTGTCATTCGCCATCATTCTGCACACTGCCACACTGCGAGGGGCTCCGTGCGCGCCGTGTCTCGTCTGGCCGTCCCTCATCCCTTCCCCCACCCCCTGCCGCCGCTCCGACCCACTCCCAAAGTGGCTACACAATAGTAGGTCCTCGGCAGTGTAGGCTGTGCACCAGGTCCACACTTGAGCTACATCAAGGAGACCCTTTTCCACTTCTACGTTTGGGCTTGGTGCTCAATGAGAAGCCGCTGCAACTCAGGCACGTCTAAGTCAACTCATGCAGAAAAAGGAGAAAAGTTTTGGTAAGGTTACAATCTATCATAGATGCACTTTGCCTGCGCTCGGCACTCTTAGTTGCTCAAAAGCCTTCTTGCTCTTCCGCCGCTTTTGTGTCTTTCTAACAGATCCGAAATATTATTGTAACTGCTTTGAAGACTGCTGCTTAAACCAATTAATCTTGCTAGGTGCTACAAATACTGACACATATTCTTTGCAAATCATCCCTGTGTGGCTGCAAAGACACAACTACAAAAGCCTGGAGCATAAACTCCGCAAGGGATTCTTTGTTAGAGTGTATGTATGTTTCTTATTTTTTTTTTTTTATTTTGCATGTGAGCTGCATCAAAATTGAACTCAGTCTTGCAAATCTCTTGTTGGCCTTTGCCAAGCACTAGCACTTTGCTGCCATGGTAACTGTAATTAAACTGATAAGAGTGGAAAAATGTCAGTATCTCTGAGCCTTGCAGCTGCATTGGAGAAAAAGGGAATCAAATTGGTTCCCAGCTCCATTGCTCAAAAAGGGGGGGGGGGGTGGAAGGGTGGGAGGGGGGGGGGTTGGGAGTTGAAGGGGCAGAGCAGAGTTAAGCAGCTCCAGTGCCTGAGATCTGGGGACATCTATTTGCATTGTTGTCCCTTAGGGGGCTGCAGCCTGTAGGGATGCTCTGGGCCAGTGAACAGAGAGAAACAAGCTTTTAGGCCCAATCTAGTTTTCAAATAGGGGCTGGGGGTTGGGGAGAGGATGAAGATGGGCAGGAGGAGAGAAAATCTTTTGTTTGGTACCTTTTGGCAATCGATTGGCTCTGTTGGCCAAATTCTTTTAATCTGTGTCACTGCTCCCAGCTGCAAGACCTGCATTCCCATTTTAGCATCTTCCTGAGGCACCTCATCTCTGCCAACCCCCTTTATGTATTCCCTGTCCCTGTGCCTTCTCCCAAATTGTCCTCTATGCATCTTCCAAGGGAGGCAAAAGGTTTTCTATTCATTATGTGCAGTTAGCCCTCAAACAGAAAAGACTGTTTCTAAGTGCTGCAGATCTTTCATCATCATCATCATCATCATCATCATCATCATTATTATCATTATTTTAAAACCTTGTGTGTTGTAGAGTTGTGGTTACTTTGTTGTGTTAACTACTGAAGCTGAGACTGTGCGGATGAATGGCACAGAACAAGGGAACATAATGGAGGCAATCAACCGTTAGGCTGCCTCACAATGCAATCCAGGCAATTAAAAGCTCACCAGAGTTTAAATGAAATGGTTCTACTTATTTCTGCACACCACACTGCACAGGCTATTATTTATGTCTTTTTTTTAATTATGATTTCCCTTAAACTGTCAAATAACTCAGAATGGCAGGGTCTCCGAGGCAATAAGAATTTCCCTTAGAACAATTTACATGCCAATCTGAAACTAGTTATGAGTCCTGATGTGCTATGAGCAACTTGTGAAGTGTTTCTTCACCTACAAACATGCAACTCTACCCAAACGTGCTCTTCAGTTTGGCACGAGGAGGCCACCAACTGCTTTATGCCTTTTAGGTACCTGGCAGTGTGCTGACTGCAAAATAGTTGGTTGGGTTTTTTAACAACTGTTAACTTGAGAATCACTGAAAAGCTTCCATTTTTTTTTTCCCCTCAAAGAGGAATATGATTGTGCTTTGACCTAAGTAACCGTGATGGAATGTATTATCTCCAACTCCTTTTATGCCCACGGTCAAACAGAATGTAAGAGTTTCAAATATTAATTGGCCTATGAGTGTTAAATTAAAATGTCAACACAACAAAAACATTTTGTGAAGACAAGCAGGGTAGTGTTACTTGTGCCAAATGTTGGTGTCCGCTGTCCTGGGAGCAAAGCATTTGGAGAAAAGAGAGTTGACCTTCTAGGCTTTATGGTAGGAATGCAACTGTGGGGACTGCAGCTTAACTGCTGCAAAAGATTTTTTTTTAAATTCTCATCTTTGAGCTATGAAATTTGAAAAATAATGTCTTTCTAAACTAGAGAAATAAAATGGCTAACCTGACTATATCTCTGGTTATTTATATCAATGTAATCCAAAACATCATTTAAGAAATCAAAATGTTCCTCATTTCCCCTCCCTACTCCCAAGTATACAGTTAAGAGGCACTTGGGTATGTTCTGCCCTGTAATTAATGGGATTCATTCCTTGTGGAACCTTGCTAGAAGTGGATAACCAGTTCTGATCAAAGAAACGTCATTTGTTAGAAGTTTTAGAGAGAGAGACTTAGCAGAGCTATCAAGGGTTATGATTAATCTACACTAGACTCCTAGTTTCTTCAGAGAAAAGGAACAGAAAGCAAACTACAGGAATACCACCTGCTCTTCTGGACAAACCCAGCTGCTAGTCTACAGCCTCAGTGACTATGTCTATGCAAACCCTGCAGAAAGACTAGTCACCCCACTTGCCTCCCTGCCATTCCTCCTCCAGTACTGCACAAGACAAGTTACTTCCTAATGAACCTTCAGCATCATAACAAGCTTGGATGCAATTTATTCATGTATTATTTGGAAGTAGAAAAGTTACTCAGTAGTGGGGTGGTCCCTTGATGTCTTATCTGTATGATATTTTTAAAAGGTTGTTGAAGGTAATGGGGGTAAAGTATTATTCATCATCCAGTATCAGGGAGAACAGAAGGTGGTTTAGGTATTATGGAAGAGGGTAATGCTCAGAAAATGCGGGCGGTTAGAGCTTGATGTTTCCATTCTTGAAACTGTTTCAAGTGCATGCACATATGGTGTTTTGTGTCCTTCTATTTCCAAGTTGAAAACTTTATGCCCAAATCAGGAAGCATAAAATCTCAAAGGGGTCTCAACTCTAGGAAGGCCACCTGGTCCTAAGTCTTGTTCTACTTTGAATAAGTCCCTTAACCTCTTGTGGGCCTCTATTGTAATGCGTAAAGTAAGGAATTTGTAATAAATGGGTTTGATATTTTATATTGAAAATTAGTTATTTGATAAATTACGAAATCTTATTAAGAGTCAATCCAGCATTTTTAAAAGCAGAATATTTGATACTTAGGAAATAAGACATTCAAACATGAATATCTTTCACTAGAAAGGTTTCCATCAAGTTATAATACGAGTGAAATCCAGCTACTGCTTATTTGTGATGAAAATATGATTTAAAAATATAGAAATATCCTGTATGATAATAATGTGAATATGTTTAAGTATGGTGTTTGTATTTAGGCTTTGCCCTTTTTTTGTCTTTCTCTCATAAAAATAAATAAGTGCATATTTATGGTAATGAATTATGTAATCTCATACTTTAGCTATATATAAAAGCATATAGTTTCGCAAATATGCCATGAATATGGGCATTGATACTTATGCATATAAATACATTCTTAAAAGTTTTAGCATAATGAATAGTGTGAAATATTAAGGACTGCTGGAAGTATTTAACTGTCAACAAGAAAAATAGAATTGGTGAGCATTTCAGGTGACTGTTGTGTACTTAAGGATAAACATTCTGATTCTTAATAACCTTTATGCAGTCCCACCTAGGGTATATTCTCTTTCCACAATTAAACACATTTTAAGTAAAATGTTTAACCAGTCAAGAAAAACTAATTTCTTACTGCTATAGATTGTGTGTGGATCTGTTTATGAAATAGCTTACTTTCAAAATTGTTAGCCATTTACTCACAGTGTCACCCTATAAGAAATACATGTAGGAAATAGGACTACCATATTATTATAAAGAATATTTATCTCCACATTTATGACACTATTTTTTTGGACACGAGTTTATAATTTTTGCGAGCTTTTACTTAACCACAGTTGTAAAAGATTTAATACAGACTTTGTAAAGTTTCAGACTCTTTGTTCCCAAAATTTGGTTTGATTCAGCAAACCCTGAAAGAAAAAAAAAATGAAGAGCTGATGCTCTCAGCAAAGGCAATATGAAATATTGAACTTGTTGAAGATCTTTTAACATCTGTTTTTATTTCGTTTGTTGTCCCAGCTCGCTTTCTGCTTTTGTCTCCTTTTAGGTATACAAATGCTCTCAGTCCAGCCAGACACCAAGCCGAAAGGTTGTGCTGGCTGCAACCGAAAGATCAAGGACCGGTATCTTCTAAAGGCACTGGACAAATACTGGCATGAAGACTGCCTGAAGTGTGCCTGCTGTGACTGTCGCTTGGGAGAGGTGGGCTCCACCCTGTACACTAAAGCTAATCTTATCCTTTGTCGCAGAGACTATCTGAGGTAGGAATTACCCTTGCACACCAGTGATGACTGGATTCCTTTTAAAATACTTTTGTAAGTGTAATTTTTGTTTGTTTTATTTCCTTGCTGCCAGTTTATTTTCCTGAATGATATTGACCTGTTAGTCTTCAAAACGCTGCCCAGTGTGTATGACTCCAATATCTGTGGAAGGAATGGCCAAAGAAACACTGTATCAAAAGTGTTCTGATTTGGCATGCCTGAATGCTGTGTTTTGGAATAGGTTACTTCACGGCCTGTATCAAAACTACCAGTTAATGTCAAGGATGCAGTTCATAGAAATCAACAAACAAACCTGTTATTACATTGCACTAATAACAGAGGTAGGATGGGCTAAGCACAATGCAGAGAAGAGAGTCAGTTCTTTGGCTAAACTTTCTTTTCTTTCTTTTTTAAGCATATCATGTGAAAACGTTTAACTGCTGCCTCTTAGACCTGAATTGAGACCTCTTCAGTTAACCAGTTTTCTTTTGATTCAGATTCATCAGGGAAACTTTAATTCTCAGTCCTTAGCTGGTAATTAGTAATGCATTTCTCACAGTTTTGAAAAGTTTTTCCAAGTGTGGATGTGTATTGCAGAAGGACATCATGGGGCGTCACTGAGCATTGAGCCACCTCAGCTTTCCAGTAGCTTTATGGGAAACAGCAAAGCTTAAAGCTGCCATCCAGTACCAGGAAGGAGGACAGATTTCTGATATTCAGATAGCTGCAGAGTTTCAGGGCAAGGCAGGTATTCTGGGTTGAGAGGCCAAGAAGTGAGTGTAAGCACTAGGGGATGAAACTCTAAGCTCTCTCTTCTCATATTAGCAAGACTTTAGTCCTCAACATGTAAACTTCCATGTAGAATAGATCATTCTGCTTTTTTGAAAAGCTTTGAAACTTACTACAGCTGCATGTCACTTTATTAATAAGGTAGGATCTAGGAAATTAGAGAAATGACATTGTATGGCATCATTTGGATTTTTATATTTTATGAAATTAGTAAATTTTCTAGTATGACATTAGTTTTGTTTTTAAATTGCCCCACCTATGACACAAAATTTAGTATTTAGCAGTGACATCTGAACCAACTTGATCATTTTGGAGGGGTTCTGAAGGAAATTTGGTGCTTTTCAATATGGTTTTCAGATAATTAGTCAGATGCAATGGTTACATACAAAAATATATCATTTGATTAATGGTAGTTATGAGGATGAATTAAGTACTTTATATTAGTGCTTCTCTTTGGACTGTTTCCTCTGGTGTCCTTCTGAACAATTACGACCACTTGTTACTACTACTTTGTGCTCAAGATACACAGAATACAAGAAGTTAGCAACAACTGGAGTCTCTACAGCCAGGAAGTCTTTGCTTGTGAGAAAACTAATCTGAATGAACGTATTGTATGAGTTCCCTTAGAAATTCCTAGTCTTTGAACGAAGGACTCTCTTTACAATAAGTTTCTCTTCTGCTCTTTGAGTTAGAGCCTCATTCTACATAAACATATTTGCTTTGAGTCATTTAACCTTGCTTACCTAATTTTGCTATAACCAATAATCAGAGCTTTTGAACACATTTTTAACTTTTATGTTTACTCACTATTTCAGTATCTCAAGGGTATTCATGTTAGAGCAATTCAATCCCATCCAACAGTTTGTATGCAAGACTAAAGTGTTCTAATCACCACTAAAGATGAAAATTCAGTGGAAGTTCAAGAAAGTCTCTTGAAATCCTGCAATCTTTAAATAAAAAATGTACATTTGACAAGGAAATGCTTGTGTTTTGAGCAAAAGTGCTTTGCAGTTTTCAATATGATAGCAAGAAAGAGAAAGCAATTATCAAATGGGTTTGTTTTACCTGTTCTTCTAATAGTAAAAATAGATGTTAAACTGGCATTTGAGAGTTTCAAGTGAGTTTTTGTTGAAGGGTATGTACCAAAATAGTTTTCTTCAGAAACCCTGCTGTCATTCAATGACTTCATATGTAACTTTTTAAATACAACTTTTAATTATTGATGACCTGAAACTTTTAATGTTAGTTTATTTAAAATATATAGTCATGCTCTGTCAAATATAAAACCTAGTCCTGATTTCCAATATATTTATTCATCAGGATAGAGTTTTCTCTTAAATTGTTCATTAACAAATTACTAGCTAGGTGTAATGTTAATAGTTCAAGGCTGTTAACATTTTAAACCAAAGTGTTAGCCGCAAGTTTCATTCCTTATTTATACTAAAGGTCTGTTTTATATAACATGACTTCTTTGGCTAAATGACTAATTCATCAGCACTTAAGTATTGTGAAAGTGAAATGGAAACTGTGTAGACACTGTGTTTAATAGATTATACCTCAGATTGGGTATTTGATTTTATATGAAAATTATACATCATTGATATTGTGTGAAGCAATAGTATCTGACTGGTTGTTTTTTCTATTGTGTGTATTGTGTCAAAACCTTCTGATTAGCACATTAAAATAGTTTGATTATGTATGTTAAAAAAGAATTAGAATGAATGAAATTAAATTTGCAAATTAATTTATATAAATATGTATAATCATTACAAATGTTTAGTGCTTACTATGAGAGAGACGTAATTTAAGACAATGGATAAAATGAACTGAAAGGAGAGGCTCCTTTAGAATTGTTATTTTCTAATTATTTAATTATTCAAAATTTGATGTCGTTAGTGAAAAAGTTGCCTTCTGTCTGTGACTATTTTCTAGAACTTAAAATAGAAATTTTTTTCCTGGTTCAGATTTCCTTTTATACTTTCTCGGGCCATTTCTTAATCATTCACATGCTATTAAAATGTGGTTTTATTTTGGTTTTGAACTTTGGAAATCATGTAATTCTTTCAAGTTACCAAACTGTCTATAATTTTTTTTTTTTATTCTTTGCTCTTTGAATTGCTAAGCACCTAACTAAGAGTACAGAAAAGGAAAAAGAAAAAACACCACCACCACCAGTTTGGCTGTTCCAGTAAATAGTTATTTTAATCTTGATGCAGAGAATTAATCTTTTTTAACTATAAAAGGTGAAATATTTTTGCCAATTGTATTTACCTAATTTTTTCCCCAAAAGGGAAAAAAAATTAAAAAATAAAAACCTTTCTAATGATCAACAGTGAGTCTTTAAGATTCACATTTTATGTAACATTACTTTGGATCATGATAGCATTGATATGTTTTTACACATTTTTTTATAATTTAGAATATTAAGAAATAGTAAAAACCATAAGTGTTTAGATCATAATATTAGTGTTAATGTAAGATCTATTTTTTTTCAAATAAGTTTCTCCTTTGTGCCACAAATACCTATATTTAAGAAATTTGTTTTTCAGTCTATGCACACACTTTCAAAATTACTCACTTTCCTAAGAAAGCTGATTAATTATCTTGTCTTATTTGTAGAATATATATTTCATGTGTCTAACAATACGTAATTTACCCATTTGTAGGATTATTTTCCTCTGTTGGCACATTGGATAAAGGAAGAGAAGGACTGGACTTTCAAAACCTTTTTATGAACAAGTTTTCTGACTGAAACTAGCCACTCTACCTGCCAATTGATATTTGTATGCTGAGACATGAACGTGAATGTAATTTACACCATGTCCAACACATAAACACCGCATGACCATTTTTATAGTTAAAGGATGAGTTCATTTCAATTTTAGACAAGTAGCAGTAGTTATACCCTAATCTGGAATTTAAAAAAATGAATACTTAAAGTAAGTTAGCAATTACTATGTTAAAACAGTTAAGTTTTAGTAGTGATGTTTATGGAACTCTAGCTCCTATTGAAGAGAAGAAAGGAGTATTTCAGCACTGATCTGCTGAACAAAAGGTAAATATTTTACCCTACCAGCCACTCCACTGGAGAAAGACGTCTCAGTCTGTTTTAGTAAGGATTTCAACCCCATCTATTGACACTGAGGCCAATCTACCAATCAATATTTACATATTGTTCTTGTTTATTTGCCATCAATTTAAAACAGACTCATAGTTGATCCTGTAGTGGGTTTTCAGAAGCTGTAAATCACACTGTAGGAGATTGCCCATCTCTCCTGCCAAGCATGTGGTGGATTCAAACCTCTGAGCACCACGTATATATACTACCCATCAGAGAAGCCCGAGAGACACTGTAATGTTGCTCCAGGTCAGAATAGTCTCAAAGACAAGAAGTTTTGTGTGTTTATTTTTAATCACTACTAAACAATCTTTTTTACTGGTGAATGTAACAATAAGCTCAACCGTGTTGGTATTGGTTGACACAGCATAGGGCAAGGTTCAAATCTGCTGTTCATAGGGTCTCTCTGAGTCATAGCCAACTTAACAGAACATAAAACCAACAACAAACTGTCATCTTTATTTCTACTTGGAAAGGATGAAAGAATCATTGTTTATAATTGGAGTTTGATAATTAAGATTTTGTAATAAACATTAAACAGAACAAGGAGGAACATCTAAACACTGTTTTTTTAACTTAGAAGAAATAGTCTCAGAATTTACTATTGGTAATTGAACAATTTGTGGTTTTTGATTAAGCCTCCAACTTCTTTCTTGTTTTATTTTCAAGCATTAGGGTGATGTAGACTGCTTCTTATCTTTCTATGAGTGCAAGCTTGTCAGAGTTTATTTGAAGCCATTTGGTATATACCATCAAAGTTGCGTATAGCTCTTACTGTATGAGAAGCTGAAAATGTCTTACATAAAACTTAATGTAATTTGCTATTTCTCTATTGGAGGATGATTTTTTTTTATATAATGAGAGTACTGAAAAGGATTGATTCTTCATGTTCCACCATAGTGCCAATTAACAGAGATGATTTGAAGCTGCAATTCTGACTATACTTTTTATATACTTTAATATAATAATATAACTTTAAAGCAGAAAATGAAAATAAAGAGCTATATTCAGCATAAATCTAGTTGTAACCTTGTTTCAAATTGATCTAATGTGCTGATTCTGTATTTTTGTAAAAGGAAAAGTGAGGCTAAAAATAAATATGAGTATGGTTAAATTATTTTGCCTACAAAATATATAGATCCTTTTTTAATATTAAATGAAGGCTTCTTTATTTTGCCCTTCATATTTAATTTTTAAATTTATACTTTTGGGAATAGTTACCTCTGGAAAGTTGTTGTTAGGTGCCATTGTTGCTAAAATTTTTAAAAAGACCACCTACTTTTACTATCTAAAATTTTGAAAACTTAAGTTTTATGTGGGATATGACTCCTTACAGATTAAATTTTTCCCTTAGATCTTCATATTCACTTTCTTAAAACTTTATTATAGTCATAACTTTTTATCATATCTAAGTGTCTATTTTAATCTTTGCATTATGAAATATTTTGGCGTGCCATTATATTACAATCCATAGTCTGTTAAAAAATACTGTTATATTCTTTGGAAGTTGTCTGATCTTATTTATAGCTTTATAAAAAGAAGTAATCTGGAGTCCATTTTCCCTTTTACCGTAGGAAAGCATTATTGGAATATATTTCAAACATTTTAGGCGATATATTATTCACACCTCAGCTCAAATAGGGAATGATACTTTTGTTTTCCACAGGATTTTGAAAGAGTGCTTTGCACTCAAATACTGCTGGGTTCACATGAGGTTTCCTCTGCAACAATTTCTGTGAAATTATTTAATCCATTACATTTTCAGTGTTTCTGATTTCAAATTTATTGACAACATCTTTCAGTCCTTTTTTTTTTTTTTTGCACTTTGACAATGCATCATAGATTTTTCTTCGGTGAATAAGTATTTCAATATTTTATGTAGTTAATTATTTTAGTTTGTAGCTTTCTTTCGTTTTATAGACTAGGGATATTTTCAGTAAATATACTTCCCAGAAACACACAAAAATATTTAAAATGTAAAACTAATGTTTTTTTCTATATTTACTGTTTTTTATCTTTTTATATAAAGCATGGAATACTTCAGTCAGTCGAGTTTTTACACATAAGATGGATAAGTTAGACATACCTGACTTAGCAGAAAAATATTCTGTTTCTACAAGTATGTTTAGGATTAAATGCATCGGGAAGAACTACATATGAGAATTGCTAAAATTGCTTATTTAGCACTTTATAAATACATAGAACTCTGGGAAAGAATATCTATTTTTGGTTGCTCTTAGAATATATCAAAGTAAGCCAGAACTTCATTTATAAACTTAACATTAGTCTCCATTAAGTGACTAATAATAAATTTTAATGCTGTGTTTTGACTGCATAAACACATATTATTAAAGAATCTAATTTTTAAAAATACACTGAAAGTATAGTTTTTAAAATGTTTTTGATGTGTATACATACATTTTAGAAATATATTACAGAGTTCAGTTTTCTGCTTCCCATAAAAATGATACAAAGTCTAAGGAGAATTGTACAAACCTAAACTACCATTATATTTTAATTATCTAATGCAAGGAATGAGAATCTTGTTTTGGTATTTATTTGGAATACATTTTTCCAGTTAGAATACGTTTTATTCAGAATTATGCACTGCAGCCATATCCAGTTTTGCAACAAAATTATTTAACATTTCTCACTGTGTCCGTAAATGCCAACATATGTAAAGTATAAATACAGGAAGATCCTGAAAACAAGATATATAAAAATGAAAATATTTCTATTAGATGGCATTTACATTAGTCATATTTCTATAGAAAGATACTTTTTAAAAAAAATTCTCTTTCAATGAAATTTGAGATCATTTAAGTGATTATTAACATGAATACATTGTTTCCCATTGTTAAGCATGAGAAGAGATACAGATATGTGATTGTAGACATATGAATGTGTTTTACATACAGATTTAGAATCTATGTAACACTAGAGTAAATGTTACCTTTTATCATCATTGACGTGGCGACATTTCTTCAGTTTGTCAAGTTTTTACCTTTGTGCAATTTAGATACTTGAGGCTTGCTAATTTATTCATATAGTAAATTACAGCACTGACTTTTTTATAGTTTTCACTAGTCCCAGGGAACAGCAAGTTTTATAAAACTAAAGAATGCCTTAAATGTATTCCCTCGTGATTTTTACCTTCTAGTTCTTTATTCTCACTTCCAATGGAGTTTGATATTGTCCTTATTTTGTTTCTACCATTGTTGACAAACATTTTTCAATTACTAGGCATACTTTCATTTTTTCAAGATATTTGTAAGAGATTTATTTTGAAGTGGCAGCGTATATTGGGAAACAATGGATATACCATTTAGATTTTCTTACCTGAAAGTAATTGCTTTCGTAGTCACTCTTCCCCTCTAATTATCAGTTTAAAAAGATATAACTACATGCTGAATATATTAGAATCTAGCATATTTTATAATATTCACCAAACCTATTTACTATAATCTCAAAGTACAAGCATCAAGCCTGCACATTGAGCTATACCACTTTTGATTTCAACTCTGATACCATCAAAACTTCTTGATAAACCTTTTTTCTTCTCAACAGTATTACTATAGTCATGTAAAGCTTCAAAAGCATTTGCGGAATTCTTTTGCTCCATTGGGGTTGTTATGATACAAAACCCTCTAGCAATGAGCTTTCCTACTTTAAAATAAAATCATTCCTAAGATAAGTAATCATCTTTGAATCAACAGATCTATGATTTGAAGTTGGAAAATTAACATTAAGCTGTGGGTATTAAGTTCAACTCTAACCAGTATATGTTATTATGATTCAATTTAATATTAAAAACTCTTCCAACTGGGCTGTGGAGAAAATAAGACTCTTAGGAATTAAAAGATTATTTGCAGAGGAGTGTTCCAAAGCCACATTTAAGCAACACTGCTATTACTAATGCAGTAAAGTTTTGTCCACAATATATATAGCCTACTAATAAAAACAGAAACCAGCTTTCTAATCAATATCTAATAAGACAAGGACTAGTCATGGGGCAGGGAGATCTGGTGGTCTATTGAGTAAGGAATTACTCTGCTGCCAACTCAAAAGCAGGCAGTTCAATACCAGCAGGCACTCTGTAGAAGAGAGACAGGCACTCTTCTCCTGTCCCACTGAAGAGTCAGCTTTGAGCTGATCCCAACACAAAACTACATAACAACAGTAATGGAGCATGTTCAAACTAGGAAACTCACTGCTATGGAGTTGATTGTATAAATTACTCCAAGCCCATAGTGTTGATCCAACTCATAGAGACCCTCCTTGGAAAGTGGGTTTCCAAGGCTGTAAATCCTTAAGAGATTAGTCCCGCTTTTTCTTGAGGAGCAGCTGCTAGATTAGAACCACTGGTCTTTTGGTTAGCAGTGCAACATATAATTCACTATGCCGTTCAAACTTCTTGGTCATTTATGAAGAGGACAAGATAGAAAAGCTGATGGAATCTCTTCTTTCCCTGATGTGTCCTTGTTGTGCTGGCCATGTTGGACATTTTATTTACCATTTCATGCTTCACTACCTCTTCAACAGTTGTACAAGGAAACAATTTAGTCACTAAATGTAATGTTGATAGCTCATACCTCTAAACAATGAATAATAGGTCATTATAGATTATGTAATAAGAAATGTACTGTTTGGTGGCTTAGTGGTAAAAGTAGGGTGTAATCCCAAAAGCACATATTTCTAATCCACAAGCTATTCCAAGGGGGAAGGATGGGCAATCTTCTTTCATGCCTCGAAAAACCTGCTGAAGGGTCAGGTTTATGGGTTGGTTCCAACTTGATGGCACACAACAACAGCAGTAGTAAAAAAAAAATTATTAAATCTGAGAAATTTAACAAGAATTTAAAGACAAGATTTAAAAAAAATTCTACAACTGATAAATATATTAACTCAAAAATACTGTGATTGAGTTAGAACAAACTCATAGCTGACCCTCCAATGGTTTTCTGGAGGCTGTAAATCTTAATCTCAAAAATGGAGGAGATTGCTCATTTTTCTTCTACATCGCTGCTGGAGGATTTGAACCATCAGAGATGCCACCTTTGGGTCAGCAGTGAAACTCCTTATGGGCTACACCACCAGAGCTTCCTGAATATATTAATACCAGTTGTTATTAAATAACTAAATAAAATGTCTACAGGGTTCAAGTCTACTTACATCTCATGTAAACGATATGGAGAAGGAAGTGGAATGATAAGGAAGTAATGGAAAGTTTATGGAAGAAATGAGGTTATAAGTAAAATGTAAAGAGATCCTTTTAAAAAGCTCAGCTCTGAACTTCTTAGTTGTGTTTTGGAAACAGAATGAGATATAAAGAGAGCTTAGTAAATTTCATTTTATTTGTATTGTTACATTTTTTATTTATAGGGACTGGTAAACGATCAACAAATACAAACCGTTAATTCATGCCCTTGCAAAATGCTTGGCATCCTAATACTCAATTTCTCATTTGTATTAGGATTCTATGTGTTCTACATGTGAAGACCTGGTGTCATAGTACATTATATGTTAGGCTGAGAACCAAAAAGTCAATGGTTCAAATCCAACAACCATTCTACAAAATAAAGATGGGCAGTCTCCTCCTGTCAAAATTTGCAGCCTCAGAAACTCAACAGAAGGTCACCACCATGAGTCAGAATCAATGTGAGGGAGGCAGTGGGGCATGCTGTAAATATTGTTACCAAGTCCTGGGATATGACATTGAATGAACAAATTAATCCATTTTCCGTGTAGAGGTATACTCAAGAAAACAAAAATATAATGTGTTACAAGACTGAAAAAAGCATTATGGGAAAGATTGTAAAAATATAACAGACCTATAGAACTTATATTTCTGTGCGGAAGGTTATGGGAGGGAAGAGGGATAGCAAAGGAGGGGAGAACTGGGGAAGGAAAAGGAGAGAAGAGAGGAGAGAAGAACAGAGGGAGAAGAGAGGGGGGAGGGGAGGAGAAAAAGAGGAGAGGAGAGGAGGAGAGGGAGGGAGAGAGAGAGATAGAGGGAAAGTAAAGGAAAAGAAGGGGAGGGGAGGGAGAGAGAAATTTAAAATATTAAATAAATTAGGTAAATGTAGCTTTACTTGAGATGGTAACATGAGAAAAGACCTGGTGAAGTGAAGGAACTATTATCAGCTATGGGAAGGATACTCTTGACACAGAAGAGAAGGAGGTTGCTTGGTGTGTTTGTGGAACATGAAGGATACAAGTCTGGACCTAGTCCTAACAGAAGAGGTAAGAGTTAGGAGCAGCCACTACATGTATCCCCTATCACTAAGAGAGCTAAATAATGCCTCTATTCTCACACTTTTAAATGACCCCCCCAGCCAGTGGTTATACTTTCACCTGATGATTACTGTAAAATTGATCCCTTTAGGCTGCTACTGAATAAACACAGTTTTAATTCTAGAACGTGTCTGCTTAATTGAGTGTGATGATTTCCAATTATTATTTAGTGGTAGATTTTTGTTGTTTGTTTTGGTTTTTTGTGCATTTTGATCTGGGCTTATTTGGACCTTGAATTATTAAGTAATGTAAAAGTAATTTGTGAAATAATATAAATCTGAGGATAGACCTTAGGGTTTGCTCACTTGATTGTCTATTGCTAATCTGTGAGTAATGGTGTAGTTTTTGTTTTATCTTTTAGATTTTTTTTTCAGTTGAGGCGTCACATGTAAATACCAATATGATTAATGAAGTGTATTATTTCAGTATGTTGATGAGGACTGGGGCTGTCTTCACAATCTACATGAGGGGGAAATGTTAAAGGTGACATTTAACTCACTCTTAATCCATTGTAGTTGGTGTTTTTGAACATACAGATAATAAAAGTGGTAGAGATGTAGACTTCTCATCATTGTCATGTTTTACCCTGGAGTTTGAAATATCCGTTTTTTCCCCATCTAAGAGTATTTTTTTTTCTTTTTAGAGTCAAATAGATATCTGTTTAACTCAATTATTTCTTTGTGCAAACATATAATTATTATTAAAAATGTATCCAAATCTGGCATTTTAAAAGATACATTATAGATATATTGTTCTTTAAAACTATTTAAATACATTCTTTTTTTTCTCTTTTTTTTCTATAATTATATTTTATTAATTTTCATAAACATTTACAGAG
>NW_006399817.1:11440507-11484118 GCF_000299155.1 Elephantulus edwardii | reverse complement strand
ATATGATATCTCATAGTTGTTTTTATTTGCATCTCTCTTAGAGTTAGGAATTTTTGTGCTTGTTAGCCATCTGAATGTCTTCTTTGGTGAAGTGTCTGTTCATATCCTGTGCCCATTTTTTATGTTGTTGTTCTTATGTAGAGTTGACTATAACTTTTAGCAACTCTATGCATAATCTCTCTGAACCTTCCTCTATCCTAAACTAATCTCACTGTCTCTGACCCACCTACCTTCATTGCCCCAGTTACTGTGTTAATCCATCTCATCTGGGGTCTTCCTCTCCAGTGTTGTCTCTTAACAAGCATGATATCCTTCTCCAAAGATGGTTCCATCCTGGCTACAAGGCCAAGGCATGTGAGACTTCATCTCACAAGAGGAAACTGCATGATATAGCTACTTATAGGAAACTGCTAATGTAGAAGCCCTTGAATCTGATAGCGGGGTACGGAAGAACTTTCAAAGCCATGGTCAAATTCACACACAAAACAAAGTGAGATGAACTTTTAATAAATTTAAGAGGAGATAATGGCAAAAGATTTTTTCTTAAATCCTAAGGTCTCCTGGGAATCCTGGATGCTTTTTTTTTTTATATATATTTCTAGCAGCCCTCCTATTTTTGGTAAATAAGATAGTATAGATGCCATTTTATCCTGTTTTCCTTGAAGACTTACAGTCCTAATCAGTTTGTGATTTTCACCTCCCAAAGTGAATCAGTCTGAACTTGATTGATCATGGTAGTGTTCTTAGTGCTTAAATAATCTTATCAGTGGTACAGTGGTGATTATTAAACCAAACCACTGGCTTTGGAATGAAGAGCACTTACACATTTGACTCAACATGTTAAATGCTTTGTCTTCTCTGTATTAATTGTGAATTTTTACATCAATCTAGGGGGAAATTTCTGCATTTTACAAAGATTTTTGTTTTTATTTTTCTATTTTATTTTACAGAATAATCTATTAAGTAGTAAACAATCTTACATTCCACCCCAATTCAAGTTTTACTAAGATTCTGAAGTTATAAGTTTATATTTTCATCATTATTGAAAAATTATTTAACACATTTGATAATTCTGTGTTTTTCATGTGTGCATTTGAATATGTTGTTTTTATGTGCTATCAAGTCACCTGCAACCCATAGCAACCCTATGAATCCTGCCCTGTCCTGAGCCAATCTCATTAATTCTGACACACCAACCCCATTGTCCCAGTCACTGTATCAATCCATCTCATCCAGGATCTTTCTCTCCTGTGCTGTCCCTCCATCCTTCCAAGTATGAAGTCTTTCTCCAAGGACCAGTCTCTCCTGGCCACATGCCCAAATAATGTGAGATGGAGCTTCACAATCTTAGCCTCCAAAGAGAAACTTAGTTTCATCCTCTCCAAGACAGACCTATTTGTTTTCTTGGTGGTACGTGATGCGTTTAAGACTCCTTTCTAGCACTATAATTCAAAGGGATTGTTTCTTCTGTCATCCTTAGCCATTGCCCAGGTCTCTGAAGCATAACAAATAGTTGCAAAGACTTTTTGAATAAAAGTGGCATTCATCATGTTACAGTTATACAACTACCACTAATTGTTGTTTTCAAAGGTCCTATCACCATAAACAAAAACTCATTGCTTCCTGAGCTATATTCGGAATTAATTTTAACACATATAGTATATTTTAAATAATTTCTACTCTGTGCTTCTCATTGTTCTACCGTAATGGATGTGCTCTCCTCCTACAACCCCTACATCAGTGTGGATAATAATTTATCATATTGTAAAATTGTGGAGTATTATTATTCTCATCTTTATTTTCTGTGAATACAATTTTTTTAAAAAAATATCATACTATATCTTTCCCACAACCCAAATATCCCCCAAAATGAGGTAAAGTTCCATCTAATCCCCAGATTTCTGAAGCAATGCTAAGAAGCATAATGATGACAAGCCCACATTTGAAATCTTTTTATTGATGTTACATGTTAGCTGTATGTTCTCACACAAGGTTCTCTATCACTCCCAAGCTCAGTTTCCTTATCTGTAAATAGGAGGAATAGACCTATTCATAATATTGTTACTAAATGTCCACGAAACACCATTGGAAAGAATCGAGCAGGCTGGCTGACTCTCCAATGTGAATTGCTGTGTTTATGAAAGAAGAAGAGTGCTAAACTATAAAGAGAAAATAGTGGGCAAACTAAACAGAAGAAAACTAAAGGAACAGATTTTGATAGACTTTAAAATTACTAATAATCAAAATATGAAAGTCTACTGTTATAATAATGTATGTTACCAACTTTTCATCTACAGAGAAGTTGAAGAAATGTGTAAATATAATGCACAACTGAGCCCACTTGGGGGAAGGGGGATTCTTTTAACAATGGAGATTATTAGAACTTGGATGAGATTATTAAATTAAGATTATAGTAGGCAGTTCCAGTCTACCAGCTGGCCGTTCCATGAAAGAACTATAAGCAATCTTAAGTAATCTCTACCTTTGTGATTTACAACCTCTGAAAACCTGCTAGGGGTCAGCTATGAGTTAGCTCTGACTCAATGGGAATGAGTTAAAGTTGTTTGTGTAAATTACACGAATATAAATCGTTGAGGGAAATTATAGAAAAATGTCATTTACTTTGTAACTAAAATGATAGTTATCAGTAATGTGTATGTTCTCTCCATTTCAGCATATGAAAAGTTTTATAGTTTTCTCTGTATCATTGCCATCTAGTCAGAACTGATTCAGAACTGGCCCACCAGTGGGTTTTCAGAGGCATCCATCACAAAGGAGGGAATTGCCCATCTTTCTTTCCCAGAGCTGCTGATGGACTCAAACCACCTGCCTTTGGGTTGGCAGGTCACTTTCTTATTCACTAGGCCACCAGAACTCCAGCAAATGCTTTTGACTATGTGGATCATAATGAATTATAGCTAACATTGTGAAGAATGGGAATCCTAGAACACTTAATTGTATTTATGAGAAACCTGTACCTAGGCTTGTGAACAAGGAGGCTGTGAACAAAGCAAGCAAACACTACATAGTTTAAAATTAAGAAAGATATGTGTCAGAGTTGTGTCCTCTTTCCATACCTATTCAGTCTATATGTTGAGAAAATTATTTGAGAAGCTGGACTCTGTGAAGAGGCATGTGTCATTAGGATTGGAGAAAGACAATAATAAACAACATGAATTATGCAGATGACACAATTTAGTGATAATGAGGAGGACTTGAAGTACTTACTGCAGAAGATCAAAGACTATAGTTTTTAATACGTATTAAATCTCAATATCAAGAAAACAAAAATTCTCACATTGTGATAGCAGGGGGAAAATTTCAAATTATCAATAACTTAATCGTACTTTGAATTCACAATCAACACGCTTGATACTAGCAATCTGTAGATCAGGAGACTTACTGAGAAGCAACTATGTCATTTTGAGGACTAAGGTGAGCCTAATTTAGGCCATGGCATTTTTCAGTCATTTGCTATACATCTGAAAGCTAGACAATGATTAAGACTGGGCAAAGAAGAATAACGCCTTTGACCTACAGTGTTACAGAAAAGTAGTGACTTTCCCATGGACTGCCAAAAGAAAAAACATATGTCTTAGAGAAAGTACAGCTAGAGTGCTCCTTGGAGGCAAAAATGATAAAAATTGTCTAATGGTTATGAAGGAAGAAGTTCAAGCTGCTTTGAAGGAAATAGCAAAATATAAGGCTCCAGGAATAGATGGTATACCGGTTGACATATTTCAGCTAACAGATGCTGCCCTGGATGTGCTCACCAAGTTGTGCCAAGAAATCTGGAGAACAACCACTTGGTCAACTGACTGGAAGAGATCTATATTTGTTCCCATTCCAAAAAAGGGTGACCCAACAATATCTTTGATTTTACATGGAATCAAGATTCTACTGAAGATTATTCAAAAATGACTCGAACAGCACATCAGCAGAGAATTGCCAGAAATCCAGGCTGGGTTTAGAAGGGGTCGTGGTACTGGCATATTATAGCTGATGTTAGATGGATCTTAGCTGAAAGCAAGGAATACCAGAAGAATGTCTACCTATGTTTCATTGATTATACAAAGGTGTTTGACTGTGTGGATCATAACAAACTGTGGCTGACTCTGAGAAGAATGGGAATCCCAGAACATTTAATCGTGCTAATGCAAAACCTACACTTGGACCAGGAGGTGGTCATCAGAACAGAGCAGGGTAACATTGCATGGTTCAAAATTGGGAATGGTGTACACCAGGGATGTGTCCTGTCTCCATACCTTTTCAACCTGTATGCAGAGCAGATTATCCAGGAGGCTGGGCTCTATGAGGAGAATTGTGGCATCAGGATTGGTAGAAGATCTATTAACAATCTGCGTTATGTAGATGATGCAACCATGCTTGCTGAAACCGAGGAGGACCTCATGCACTTGCTGCAGAGGGTCAAGGACTGCAGACTTCAGTATGGACTGAGGCTCAATGTCAAGAAGATAAAGATTCTCACCACTGGACCAATTGGTAGCATCAGGATGGATGGCGAAGAGATTGAGATTGTTCACAGCTTCAGTTTGCTCTGCTCCACGGTCAACACTCTTGGCACCAACAGTCAGAAAATAAAAAAACATACTGCAATGGGAAAGTCTGCTGTTAGGGACTTCTCTAAAGTACTCAAGAGCAACGGTGTCTCTCTGGAGACTAAGGTGCGCCTGATACAGGCCATGGTCTTTGCAATTACTTGTTATGCATCAGAGAGTTGGACAATGACTAGGGAGGACAGAAGGAGAATTGACGCCTTTGAGCTGTGGTGCTGGAGAAGAGTATTGAATGTATCGTGGACTGCCAAGAAAACAAACAGATTCATCCTGGAGAGGGTTCAACCAAGCAACTCCTTGGGGGCAAGGATTCTGGGGCTTTGTCTGACATACTTTGGGCATGTTGCAAGGAGGGACAGGTCCTTGGAGCGGGACATCATGCTTGGGAGGGTGGAGGGACAGCGCAAGAGGGGAAGACCCTCTATGAGATGGATTGATTTAGTGACTGAGGTAATCGGGATGGGTGTGTCAGAGGCAGTGCGATTGGCGCAGGGTATAGCAGGGTTAGGGCTTTGTACACAGGGTCGCTATGAGTTGCAAACAACTCAATGACACATAACAACAACGACAACTGAATTTGAGTTTGTTGTTAGAAAAGCCTATTCCCTTGGAGAAGGACATAATTTTTTAAAAGGCAAAAAGATATAAAAAGATAAAAACCCTCAGCCAGATGAATTGACACAGTCACCCCTGAAGTAGGCTCAAGTATGTCCGAAACGATAAGGATGGCACAGAATAGGACAGTGTTTAGATCTCCTGTTCTTTTAGGATTGCTGTGAGTCATACTCAACTTTATGGCACTTAACGATTGTCTAGAGTTATCCATAAAATTTTGATGGTTTTAGGTTGCCTTTATATTCTTGACTTTCTTTCTGGTACCAAGGACAATTGAATACAAATATCTTTTTGTTAATATTCTTTGTCGTAGGATCCTCTAAACACTTTGATTATATACCATCTTTCTAATGGACTCTAAATGTGAACCTATGAATTATGTATGTTTATAATTCATACATCCCACTGTATTATTTGTATGATTGTTGTTGTTGTGTACCATCAAGTTGGACTAGACCTGTAGCTGACCCTTCAACTGGTTTTCAGAGGCAGTTCATCGTAAAAGGAGATTGCCCGTCTTTCTCCCGCAGAGCAGCTGGTGGATTTGAAAGCAATGTTTACAAATGAAAGACAATATATAGAAACCCTAGTAATTTCTAATTCATCCTTGGAATACTGTGTCCTGAATTTTGAAAGCCATATGGATAGTTGATAGCATTTTCAACATGGTTAAAATTTTCTTGATAATGGCACTTTGGTGAATAAAATGAGAGAAAATACAAAAACTTAAGGAAAGAGTGGCAAGAGAAAAACCTGGTGCTTGTTTGAAAGGAAAAGATTTTCCACACATGAGCTAATAATACTTTACTCAATAATACTTTATTCAATATTCAAGTCAAAGGTCTCTTTCCTAAGAAATGTGACAGTGTGTGGATTCTTTCCATTGTATACTGTACACACTGGCAGCATTAATATGAGGCAGTTTTTATGCCTCCTCCCAACCCCCTCTTCAGGACACAGTGAGATTTTAGACAGATAAATACTAAGAGAACCCTATGTACCAAAGGCAGTGTTTACTGCATGTAATACATATCATTGTTTGTCTCCTGTAGTGAAAAATACTTGTGTCGTGCTGTTAAAATGCACTCCTGACAGACCAGTGCTTGCTATTATAGGGTCCATTGCTTAAAAAAATGATACACTGACAGAAATACAATTTAAGAAAATTTAACACCAAGGGTAGTCAACCATGTAGGCTACTATTAAGGGGCCAAAACTCAAGGCCAGGGGTTTATTTAAAAAAGAGACACAGTTTATTTGCTAGTAGTAGGCAAAGTTAAAAGAAGAAAAAAAAATTGAACTTGAATTCCTTGCTCTCTAGCCTGTAGAAAATTAATGAAAGCAACAGTTCAATAAGATTTTATTGCAGAAATGTTTAAGTGAAACATTTTAAGAATGCTTCGGAATTTTTAAACAGTTAGTTACCATTTAGAAAGCTGTAACACTACCGTGCGTGACAAATTGTTAGCATTGGATCCTAGGCACACCTAGTGATTTTCTTAAAATGTGTAGTCAGAGCTGGTTAATCGGAATCACTTTGTTCATTTCATTTGCGTGTGTGTAGCTTATAAATTTGAGATTGGCAGGTCAGCAGCCTTCACAATTACTACTATAACATAAAAAGTAAGCTATTGTCCAACTACTCTTAAGAGTATAGTTTGGTAGTTAAATGTACAAGATCTTTCAAGAAAGAAAATAGCCACATATAAGATAAGAGAAGATCTATTGAATTATGAGATGAGTACATGATGTTCTAATGAAAAAAAGAATACTGGGTGATGATAGACTATTTTTAAGCTATCACATGACTCTATTATTACAAGAGGAAAACCCATGAATTTAGATGAGATGTAGTATCTAATTTTAACATTTTTAAAAAGAATCTGTCATCCAGTAACATTTGTGTGCATTCTGTGTAGAGATTACATGTTCCTTTGGGAGAAAGATTATAAAAGTAATGCCATAAATAATCTGAGCTTCATACTGTGTAACTAGACCACCAGGAAGTTGAAAAAACATTGCCCACTGCTGTAGGGATGCAAGAGGTAGATCCTGGAAGGCTCTGCCCTGATGCTAGAGTTTTATTATCCAAGGAATAACCTTGACAGGAAATTGGTCCTGCCAAGAAAAAATGTCCAAAGATGAAATGCAGTGTCTTTGAAGATGTCCTCCAGAATTCAATTGGCCTATCTGACACTCTTATACAACAGAATTTTCTGTGGACGTGGAAGATAATACCTATTGTGACATATGTCCAGACACATTGTTTAGGGCCAATGTGGCTCAGCTCTGTTTGGGAGCTTACCTGTACATTTGTGACCCTCTTAACTGTCCTTACTACAGCCATGATGATTCTGCTCATGTACATGTATTAGTTACCTTTCTTAAATTCCTTATGCAGACCTTCTCCCAACCTTTAATCTTATTATGGAATCTCTGCACTCAGTATGCTTACCAGAGATAATAACTTCAAATGCAACTCACCTGTTTTTAAACAGCAGATCCATTTTTTAAAAACAAACAACAAAACCTTTTAAAAAGACATCTTAAAATGTTTTAGAGATACTCTCTGAAGAACTATATTAATATATATGTATTTTTTTGTAGTTGCATTTTTTAAAATAGCATATGAGAGCTATGCTCTTGAATTCTAATATTTTGGTCCCTTAAACCATTTTTGCAGACTTGTAAAAGTAGATTTCACAGTTGGCCCATGCTGAAGAATATTTCAATTAATAGCTATAAAACTAGTGTTTTAGAGATCATCTTGTGAACTTTGTTCACTGTATTATACAATGTCACTGGTGAAAGTTTCCCCAGATATTAGTATAGAAAACGTTTCTGGGACCAAGTGAGATTTTTTTTCTTAGACTTTTGAATCATATGTATGTTTACATTTTCCTTCTTTACTCCTACTGATTGGAAGCTTACATCCAAATTTATTTTTTACTTTTTCACTGTTTAGCTCTGCAGATATTTAATTGTGAACACACATAAAATATACTAGATTGTCAGCTATGACTAAGTGCACACAACAGTAGACACTTTGAATTACACAGGTAGAAATTGTCCATCTTTCTCCTTCAGAGCAGCTGGTGGGTTCCTACCCCTTGCCTTTGAGTCAGCAGCGCCTTGCCCATTGTTGTTGTTATGTGCCGTCGAGTCGCTTTCGACTCATAGAGACCCTGTGTACAACATCCCTAAACTCTGCTCTATCCTGTGCCAATCACACTGTCTCTGTCATTCCCATCCTGATTACCCCAGTCACTGAATCAATCCACCTCATAGTTCTTCCCCTCCTGTCCTTATCCATTAGGACACCAAAATCCACTTTTACAAGGATTGTTGTGTACCCTTGTGTTGGAACTAATCCACAGCTGACCCTCCAGTGGATTTCAGAAGCAGTAAATAGCACACGAAGAGAGTATCCATCCTTCTTCAGGTGAAACAGCTGGTGGATTTAAACCATGTGCCTTTGAGATTTCAGCACAGCTTCTTACCAGTAGTCAACAGGACAAAGATGTTTTTGTTGTTGTTATTCTTATCTGCCATTAAGTATGATTCACAGTGACTTTATGAATGCCACCTTGAACCCTGCCCTATCCTGTGTCCTCCTAACAATCTCTAACATTGAATATGGATATGCTGCAATCACCATATCCATTTATCTCATTGGGAGTCTTCCTTTCCTTTGCCAACTTTCTATCTTTCCAAGCTTGATGTCCCTCTCCTCACCTAACTACATGTACAAAGTATGAAAGACGAAGCTTCGCCATCTTTGCCTCCAAGGAGTACTTCGGCTGTACCCTCTCCAAGACATATCTGTTTGTTATTTTGAAAGTCCATGAGATATTCAGTACTCTTCTCTATCAAAGAATCTCAAAGACATCCATTCTCCTTTGGTCATCCTTATTCATTGTCCATCTCTTCAATGTGATTTGAGGTGATTGAGAAGGCTCTGGCCTAAATTAGGCACACCTTAGTCTCCACACTGACATAATTGCTCTTCGGAACTCTGGAGAGGTCCCTGACAGCTTAATGTATATAAATAGGATGAGTTATTCAATTCATTAAAGGTAAAGAATGACTTAGGGCTGAAGAGCTTCATCCAATTTTGGGAGCCATGGCTGAATTCTAGCAAACTGGGACCATATATATGGTCGTATGATTGCTGATTGCACCAGAGAAGCTAAGATTATTTTTTTTCTCAACATTGAAGATACTTCTTTGAATTTAAGGTATAGCAGCTAAGTCTTTTGCAGTGTGTAATTCTCCAATATGTAATCTCTTAGTCAGAATCCCAGTATGCTAGTTCTAAATAACTGATGAGATTCTTTAATCCATGTGATTGACTGTGTGATTTGAAAATATTTTTTGACAGTCTGAATTCTTGAAGAGGTTATCAATGCCTTGCATCCCACAAATACCCATCATATCTTGTTTCAGCCTCAGGATAATGAGGACTCTTGGCACTGCAGGCATTCCCTGGGTTATGGACAAGATCCATTTCTGTGACTAAGAATTTGTGGATTAGTCAGTGCCTATCAGGTGCACATGGTTCTGATTTAGCCTCACTTTCTTACAAGAAGTGGCTTAACACCTTTTCATGCAGCAAATGAAGGTGATTGTGATGAAAAATTTGTTGTGAGTCGAGGCTGATCTAATCATTTCAAGACAAGGGCAAATTTACATAAAAAGCTTCTAAGATAGTAGTGTCTTCTGCTTTAAGCCAGCTGCCAACCACTCTATTTGCATACATGTGGCTCATCACAATGCTGCCAAGAATTCAGTCTCACTCATTAGGCTTCTGTGAGAGGCACACTACGTTTCTGAGTGTCAAGACGACTAGGACTTGACTTCTTGAATTTTCCTGTTCTGGTTTTCCTGATAAATCACTCATATAGTAAAAATTTTGTTCCTCTTTTGCTTCTTAAGTCATGATAGAACCAACTCAAAGTCCTGTTTTAAAGGACAAGTAAGAATTGCCTGTGAGACATTCATTACCTGGGGACTTCCTGTACATAATGAGATACAAGGCATTCCCTCCCCAACACACAAAAAAATAGAATTATTTTTCCTCCGTTGAAACGTATAGTAAGCATTATAATTTGTTGAGATTAAGTCAGATATTTTTCTCAAGTTAGGATGTCTGAAGCTATCCATTTTTAAAAGGTCTCTGAACTTCATAATTATCCATCATTGAATGAATTGAAAATCCAGTAGAACTACCCTTTTTCCTACCAACATCAATTCTAATCCCCTTTTATTTTTATTATTTTCCTCATTCTTTGTGTATGTCCACTGTTACTGTTACTCAGTGATTTCCCTGGAAACCTCCTTCTTACCATAGTAATTTTTCCAGTGCCTGCAAGCTTTTCACAAGATTTTTTTTCTTTCTCATTAAAGCACTCTTTTGACCAAATTTTATCCATTGTGTTACATTAAGTGTGAATTAAATATGCTTTACCTTTAATAGAACTGCCCTGAAGAAAATAATTTTCTTTTCAACTATCAACAGTCAACACACTACTTATTGTTCTAAATCATATGTTTTCTGAAGTCAAGAGATGCTCACCTTCTCGCAGATACATATAAACATCTAAACTCACTGATGAAAGTAAAGCGTCCTTCAAAACTCATGAATCTGACTATATTACCCTTTTATCCTTTCTACTGCTGTAATTCCCCTCTTGTGACTCTTCTATATTTTGTTGAAACTATTTATAACTTAGCCATCCAAACCTAGCTCTAGTGTGACTTAACCCTACTGAAATCTAGGCTTTGTCCTTAGAAAATTATTCCATCTCAGTAAACTCCCATCATCTCTAATGTTTTATCTTCAGTTTTTCTTGTAATAATTCTTGAAATCATTCTTTGATTTTAGATATTAAGCTTTTATATTATTTTTAAATCTGAATTTATTAAAATTTTTCAGGTTTCTATTCCTTTCTTACTCAATATGAACTTAACCTATTAATCATGTGAGTCCCGTCAGACTATAGCCTCATTTATTCTGCCATCTCTATCCTTCTGTCTCTGTATTTACTGAGACCTTTGTCTGACAAAATGACATTGGCTTACCACTACTTTTCTCAATATAAGAAAATAATATTGCTTGTGTGTTACATGCTATTGAATTAAAACCAACTCATAACTGACCCTACCCTAGGTTTTCAGAGGCTGTAAATAGTGTGGGAGGACCTTGACAGCTCTCCTGGACATTCATTGTTTCCCTTGAGGCCCCTTATTTGGGTTAGTTATATTGTTCCTTCCCACTCAGCAAATGCCTTTGCTGCTGATTTCACAATTGAAGGCATATGAATTTGATGTTAGAAACTCAAATTCATTATGAAGTTAGAAGGAACTTGTAACTGATCCCTAATTGGGTTTCTGAGGTGGTAAATATATTGTATAGGAGGACTTTACCTTCCTTTGGAGAAAAATGGACAGTTTCCTCTTATGTGATTTACAGCCTCAGAAATGCAATTGAGAGTCAGTGATGAGTTGGTTCTGATTCAATGGAATGGGTTTGAGTTTTTATTTTGACGTTAATGAACCATTAATTATATTTATATCTACTTTTCATCTGTCTGTAACTTCTTTTGTTCTATCTTTGTGAATAAAGTGTCTCAGTTCTTAAGAAAGTCAATCCATGTCCTTTATGCCATTCTTTTTCATGTTCCCTGGCTCATCACTTAATAAAATCACTATTTTCTCTTTATATATATAATTTTTCCTCTTTTTTAATTGTGATTTTAACTGAAGTTTACCAAAAGGCTGGATTTTCCTTCATTGATTGTTGCACATTTTCCTTCTCCATTTCCTTCCCCTGCCCCTAGTCTAATGAACTTCTTGTTCCAGATTAATTGTCATACATACAATGGCTAAGAATATATTCCTTTCAGACAGTCCTTTCTTCATCTTTTCCAGTGCAGTGTTATCTATCCACTTTTATCCCTATTCTTCCCACACCCTCAATCTCCCTCCCTACCATGTCAGTCCTATTTTATAACAGCAGTGTTATGTAGTATTTGTCCTTTTGTGACTGAGATATTTCATTCAGCTTAATGTCTTCCAGGCTTACCCAAGTATGTTTTATAGTGTTTTACAAGTTCATTGATTTTCAATGCTGAAAAATATTCCGTTATGTGAATATACCACAATTTTTCCATCAATTCGTTTGTTGATGGGCAGTTTGACTGCTTCCATGTCTTCACTATTATGAGTAATGCAGCAATAAACTTGGGCATCTGTTTGAGTCATGGTTTTTGTTTCTTTAGGATATATTCTCAGCAGTGAGAAAGCTGAGTCAAATAGTATTTTTGTTTCCAACTTTTTTAAAAAGTACAAGACCATCTTCCATAGTGGCTGTGCCAGTCTACCAGCAGTGAATGAGAGTTACAATCTCTCCACAGCTTGCCAGCGTTTGTTGTTTACTGCTCTGTTGAACTTTGCTATTGTTCCTGGAGTGAGATGATATAGCATAGTTGTTCTAAGATCTTTATTTTCTTAAGTGTTTATAATATTCCCTTTTCTGTAGCCTCTTAACTCTAACCATGTGAATGTATTAACTATCTTATTATGAGAAAACAGACGACAACAACAAC
The DNA here is from genome assembly GCF_000299155.1 of Elephantulus edwardii. NCBI lineage: Eukaryota > Metazoa > Chordata > Mammalia > Macroscelidea > Macroscelididae > Elephantulus > Elephantulus edwardii. The sequence continues at coordinate 11,471,319 of NW_006399817.1, read as the reverse complement.
AACACACCCTTTAAGTCTCCAAATGTGGATATAGTTGTTACTTCAACATATATTATCAAAATTTTAAAAAGAATATTCTACTGTTTCCATCCATATTTTCTTAACCTCATTTGATCCTGACCAACACAGGCCTCTACTATTCTATTGAATACTATTCTACTATTCTATTGTTCTCTCTGATATCTAATTGCTAAAATCCATGGACATTTTTCAAGGTTTAATTTTTTTTATTTCTTTAATTATTTTTAATTTATTGATCGTTCCTTAAATTTTTAATCTTTCTTCTATCTTGGGTGCCATGAATTCTGATTCACTGACATGACCCTTTACAATTATGGTTCCTTTCTTTGCGGTTTGTTATTTTTGTTATGTGTCATTAAGTCTCTTGCAACTCATAGAGACCCTATGTACAGCAGCTCTAAACTCTACTCTGTCCTGAGCCAACCTTATCATCCCTGACACACCTGCCCCCATTATCCTAGTTACTGAGTCAATCCATCTTATAGTGTCTCTTCCTCTCTTGTACTGTCCCTCCACCCTCCTGAAGCATGATGTTCCTATCTAAGAACTGGTCCCTCCTTGCAACATGCCAAAGTATGTCACATGAAGCTTCAGAATCCTTGCCTCCAAGAAGAAGCCTGGTTTTACCCTCTCCAAGATGGATTTGTTTGTTCTAGCAGTCCATGATATAGTCAGTATTCTTCTCCAGCACCACAGCTTAAAGGAAAGAATTCTCCTTCTATCATCTTTAGTTATTGTCCAGATTTCTGATGCATCACAAGTAATTGTGAAGACCATAGCATGGATCAGGCACTCCTTAGTCTCCAGATTGGCATCTGACATCGTTGCTCTTCAGTACTTTGGATAAATATCCATGACAACAGATTTTCCCCAGTGCAATTAATTTGTCTTTTGATTTCCTTTCTGCCATCAAATAGTTAAGTGAATGAAGAATAATGCCATGAAAACACTACTTAATAAGGGATGCTTCTTTTCCTAGGTGATATTACCTGTCTTCTAGATTAGAAATTTTTTCCTAATGTTATATCTCTAGACTTCACTAGCAACTCATTACTGTTTTCCAAACTTAAATTTCACATACCCAGTAATATGCTTAAAATCTTCAATAAAGTGTTATAAAAAAACTCCACTTCAGAATGTCTAAAACTTGGTTTATACCTAACTACAATCTCTGAATCTACGAAAATATAAAAACATATAGAAACTTTTATCTGAGTAGACATGTAATGATTTAGAAGATAATAAGAAATACTCTCTGTTGTGGCTTACTGGTAAGGAGTTGCACTGCCAAACCAAATGCATTCAGTTCGAATCCACCAAATGATCAACAAAAGGAATATGGGCAATCTCCTCTTCAATTTACTGGCCCTAAAAATCCTCTGGAGTGTCAGCTATGGGTTGGTTCCAAGTCAACAGTATATAGCAACAACATAACAAGGTTGTTGTTGTTGTTGTTATCTGCTGTCAAGTTTCCTGAGACCCATAGCAACCCTATGTACAGCAGCTCTAAACCCTGCCCTGTTCTGAGCCAGTCTCACTAATTCTGACACACCAAACCCAATTGCCCCAATCACTGTATCAATCCATCTCATCCAGGATCTTCCTCTCCTTGCTGTCCCTCCACCTTCCATGTGTGATGTCTTTCTCCAAAGACCTGTCTCCTGGCTAAAATATGGGCAATGAATTAAAAATCCTAGCCTCCAAGGAGAAAATTGATTTCACCCTCTCCAAGACAGACCTATTTGTTTTCTTGGCAATCCATAGTATGTTCAAGACACTTCTCCAGCACCACAACTCAAAAGCTCTGATTCTTCGTCTGTCATCCTTAGTCATTGTCCAGCTTTCTGATATATAGTAAGTAATTAGGCACACCTTAGTCTCAAGATTGCCATTGCTGCTTTTCAGTTCTCTGGAGAGGTCCCTAACAGCATATTTTCCCAATGCAATTTATCTTTTGATAACAAGGGTATAAAAATAATATATACTAGGAACAAGTAATCTGATAGATAAATCATAAGATGATACACTGCCAACTCAAAGGAACTTAGTTTCTAATCTGTCTACTGCACCATGGGAGAAAGATGGGCAGTCTTCATTCATGTGATTTATTGCCTCTGAAATACTGCTGGGCGGTCAGCTATGAGTTGATTCTGACTCAGTGGCTAAAAAAAAGCAAGGGACAGGTAATATTAATTCTGGAGGGCAAGGATAATCACTAAGATATTTCAACCTAATTTATTATATTGTTAAACTGACAGCACACTGTTGAATATAGCAATATATACCCCAAAATTCACTAGCTATTCCAAAACCTCAAAATAAAGAGAACTAAGAAGAAACTAGAGTTCTAAATTTAATTTTAAAGCTTACTGAAATCTAACAGAAAGTATAATAAGAAAGCAAAATATCAAGCTCATTTCCATAAAATTGGGGGTTAAGTAGGATATCCACTACTGTCACTCTTACTCAATGTTGTATGAAAGTTCTAAGTGAAGTAACATGACAAGAAAATGGAATACTCGGTCCAGTATTAAGAAGAGAAGTGTATTCTTTGCAGATAATTAGCAAGATTCAAATAGTAATAAGAAAATACAGCAATTTCTTTAGCAATAGAATACAAAGGTAAATAGAACTTTTAGTTTTACTCTGTGCTAAAAATGACAGGTAAGAAATTGAGAATAAAAGAAATTCATTAACAGTGGTAATAAAATCCTTGCAATATGTAGGCATTACATTCTAGGATCTAAGTGATGAAATTTTATGAGAAGAAAACGGCTAAAAAGATTGTTCTCTATTTTTGTCTATTTTACATACTAGTTAAAAGTCTGAAAAAACTCAACTGGACTGAGAATAAGAACAGTTAAAATAACAATGGAATTATGAAGGTTTTTCTTAATATTTTATAAAAATCAATAGCAGTAAAACTCAATGAAAGATATTTATTGAGGATTTCCTATATTGAAGATCATTGAACAAATACAAGTATGTCTGTGACACATTCTATAATATAGAATGTTATATGATTTGAACATGTGTGAACATCACATTAAAACATATGGGAGCTGGCTTCTGGTTGTTCTCTCTCCTTCTGAAGTTGATTCTTGAGACTCTTTGAGCAGGTGCTGCCTGTAGCAGTAGTTGAGAGGGCTACTGTAAGAGTTGGGTCACAGAAACTAAAGAGAGAACAGAATACTCTCACCCTACCCAATGTTGGACCAACAAAAGCATCCCTGTTACTACCTCCCACTGCTCTGACCAAAGATCAGAAGCCAGCACTTAAAACCATGTATTCTGTCTCACCAACCAGTATCCATCTCATCAATATTACAGTGATACAAGAGTTTGTGCTTCAAGTCTTTAAAACCATTAGAGAGAAATAATAAAAAGAAAACTGATTTCCCTCAAAAAAATTCTTAGGTAACTCTTAGTAAAATTATTATTATTATTATTATTATTATTATTATTATTATTATTATTATTTCATACAACCAGATGTATATGTAATTGAAAACTAAAGAAAAGGGACTTGAAGCAATGGTCCAGATCTGTATTTTGTGATGGTCAAGCATTGTAAGGCACTGTTCAGGGACTGGGGCTATAGCCATGTAAAAACAAAAACCCAAGCTCTGTGCCATTGCATATATTCTATCTTAATAAACTAGGAACCATGCTTTATTGTTTTAACCTAATTAAACCTTGGAAATTACTTTTATACCCATTTTAGAGAGAAAGAAACTAAGGCAAAGAGTACTTAAATGATTTAGCCAGTGTCCCAAGGTATAAATGATGGATCAACACTCAAAGGAAGGCAGTATGACTTCAGGACCATATGCACTGACTATAATTTACAGTGTAGTCATTGAAATTATATTTCCAGAAAGCTCACCCTCTGATATTTATAAATTGGACATATGCTATCCAGTTAAGTTGTTAATCACTCAAATCCAAGCATCAGTGAATTTTATTTTCTCTCCCCAGAAAACCATTACTTTTCTTGCATCTAACTGTATTTGTGATGTGGTTAACTGTAGGATGGAAGAATTCTTTTAGTTGTTAGAATTTGGTGAGAACCCATTAAATAAGAAAATGACAGCCACATAACAAATGATGCTGGCAAAAGTGGACATCTGCCTGTAGAAAACTGAAATAGGATCCACATCTCATATCATACACAAAACCCAATTCAAAGTGGATCAAAGACTTGAGGTAAAACCCCAAACCTTAAAGATTATAGAAGACAAAATGGGAACAAATTAAGAATCCCTAGCCTATAGCAAAATTAGGCTTGCAAACAAAGCCAAAAATACACACTTGGAGAGAATAAAATTGGCAAATTGGATCTTCTTAAAATCAAATTCCTTTATGTGTCAAAAACGTTCTCTAAAAGAGTAGAAAAGAAAGCCTACAGACTGAGAAAACATTTTCCAATGACATTTCAGACAAAGGTCTCACAACTTAAGTTTACACAATATTACATGGCCTCCACCAGGAAAAAGAACCCCAAAGCAAAAAGGTCAAAAGATGCGAAGAGACAGTTCATAAAGGAAGACATTCAAATGGCCAAGAAATACATGAATAAATATTCAAAATCACAGAAATCAGAAAGATGCAAATCAAAACAACAGTGAGAATACCATTTTACCCCAACAGTGTAGCAAAGTTTAACACAGCAAACAATATATGTTGGAGAGGATGTGGAAAGATTGCTCTTCTGGAGGGGTTGGGGGTGGAAAAATGGTACAACCTATGCCAGGGATGTGTCCTGTCTCCATACCTTTTCAACCTATATGCAGAGCAGATTATTCGGGAGGCTGGGCTCTATGAGGAGAATTGTGGCATCAGGATTGGTGGAAGATCTATTAACAATCTGCATTATGCAGATAATACAGCCCTGCTTGTTGAAACTGAGAAGGACCTCATGCACTTGCTGCAGAGGGTCAAGGACTGCAGCCTTCAGTATGGACTGAGGCTCAATGTCAAGAAGACAAAGATTCTCACCACTGGACCAATTGGTAGCATCAGGATGGATGGCGAAGAGATTGAGATTGTACAGAGCTTCAGTTTGCTCGGCTCCACGGTCAACACTCTTGGCACCAGCAGTCAGGAAATAAAAAAACGTATTGCGATAGGAAAGTCTGCTGTTAATGACTTCTCTAAAGTACTCAAGAGCAATGGTGTCTCTCTGGAGACTAAGGTGCGCTTGATACAGGTCATGGGTCTTTGCAATCACTTGTTATGCATCAGAGAGTTGTATAATGACTAGGGTGGCTAGAAGGAGAATTGATGCCTTTGAGCTGTGGTGCTGGAGAAGAGTATTGAATGTACCGTGGACTGCCAAGAAAACAAACAGATTCATCCTGGAGAGGGTTAAACCAAGCTACTCCTTGGAGGCAAGGATTCTGGGGCTTCGTCTGACATACTTTGGGCACGTTGCAAGGAGGGACAGTTCCTCGGAGATATTGTGCTTGGGAGGGTGGAGGGACGGTGCAAGAGGGGAAGACCCTCTATGAGATGGATTGATTCAGTGACTGGGGTAATCGGAATGGGTGTGTCAGAGGTAGTGTGATTGGCAAAGGATAGAGCAGGGTTTAGGGCTGTTGTACATAGGGTCGCTATGAGTCGCAAACGACTCGACGGCACGTAACAACAATAACTAAGGAAGGCAGTTTGGCATTTCCTCAAAAAGCTCAATGTCGAAATTCCATATGACCCAGCTATTCTAGCAGGAATATAAGGAAACCCAAACCAAGACACAAATGGAGGCTTGTACAACTATGTTCACAGCAATGTTATTCACAATAGCAAGCAAATGGTAACAGCTCAAATGGGCATCGGCAGATAAACAGATTAAAAAATTGTGGTACATCCATGTAGTGGAATATTATGAGTGATTAATTAACAGCAATTTTGTTAAAGACTCTATAACCTAGTCTAGAGAATATTATGATGAGTGAAATAACTCTGTCACATAAGGACAAATACTACATATGACAACTACTGTAAAAATAGAAGGATAACTGAGAAAAATATATATAAATGTTCAAAAGGGAAAGAAGAAGGTCAGAAGAGGAAGACAGGAAAAGGGGAAAGGGAAAAAAGAGTATGATAGGCTGGTGGGCAAATAGGAGGAGGAATAGGAAACATTCAGTAGGAACTTGGAAAGATGATATGATAATAGTAATTATGTAAAATAAAATTTATATGAATAAAACAATGTACATGAATGAAACAATGTATAAGAATGATTGTGCAAACCAACAACAAAATTTAAAAAGGAGGCACAGCAAATTTAGGCTTGAAGTGTAAAGGAATAAATGTGTTATACTGAACATGTTTTAAAAGCATATATTTGGTAACAACAATTGTGAATTCTGGGTAGCCAGTTCTATATTTTTTTTTGTTTTAATTTAATAGTCTTTCAATAAAAAAGAAATATAAACCTGTTGTAAAAGTTTCAAAAATATAGATAAACAAAAAATGAAAACATCAAAATAACTATTATTTTCCATTCTAAATATTATTCTATCTGAATTTTACATGTATTTGTGGAAAATCCATATGATATTTCAGCTACTATTTTAGAATTTGATTTGTTAATCTGTGATCTACATTTTTCCATGGTAGCAGTAAAGTTTCATTTAGTCTATTATAGTCAGATTTTTCTATTTGTCCCAAAAACATCATCTGAAGTTGGTTTTTGTGTCAGAATGCAATTTAGTAGTACATCTCATATCCAGTTGTGATACGTATTCTTTCAATCTTTACCAGAACCTTTTCTCCGTGTTCATTTAATTTACAATAAAAGCTATCCTGTACAATATTTTTTCTCCTTCTCTTAATTGATTGGTCCCTTGTGGTGCCATTTATTTTGTTCCTTCAGTTCCATGTGTTTAAAGTTGCTGTGACAGCTTGGTAAATGCTTAAGTCTCCATTTGGTCAAGGGCATGATAAATGATATCTTTGTGTTTTTATATCAAGAAACCTGTCTCACTATTTATCTCACTATTAGTGATAGTAAATATGATTTCTGGATTAAAATGATGACAAGGTAATGCTGGTTCTGTAAAATTACCTTTACCCATTGTAATCAGAAAGTTTGCTCTGTGGTGTTCATCAATACCAACAGGTGTCTGACTCACCCTTAGCCAGTCACTCTTTTGGCCTTTAATTGCTAATCGTGATATGAATTAATAATTTGATTATCAGTTGTAAAACAATTCTATTGTTCTGTCATCTCATCTACATTTATTAGATAACTTAGTTTTCTTCTTTTTAAATTTTTTTACTATTAATAATTTTAATGAAAATTTACAGAGAATTTGGATTTCCATTCATTCGTTGTTGAACTTTTCTCCCTGCCCCCCCTTCCCAGTTTGTTCTTCTCTTTGAAAAGAAAAAGAAAAATTCTTTCATTGTTATACTATCCCTCCCCCTAAGTCCACTCCACTATGCAGCCTTCGTTCTGGACCCCTGTCACGACAATAATACCTAGCCATATATCCCTTTTAAACAGTTCTCTCCCTCATCTGTTTCAATGTAGTATGCATAATTTATCCCATTTTTCTCAGTCTCTTCTCAACCCCGATGTCAGTCCCGTTTTATGACAGTGAAACTGTGCAGTATTTATCCTTTTGTGTCTGAGATATTTCACTCAGCATAATGTCCTCCAGGGTAACCCATTTTGAATATTATTTCTTCTTAAAAAGTTTTCTGTCAACAGAAACTGCATCTGTTTTTACTGTTCGGTAGCCTCTATTTAGTTCAGATTCATAGGCTGAACATAGAACAAAACCTTACTCAGTTCTTTACCGTCCTCACAATCACTGCTCTACTGGGGCTCACATGTCAATCCAATGCCAACCCATCTCATTGAGGATCTTTCTTTTTTCATTGGCCATCTACTTTACCAATAGTGATGTCTTTTTCTAGGGCAGACCCTCTTCTGGAAAAGCAAGACAACAACTTAATGAATAGTCACAGAGTACCTATTAGGGTGAGGGGAATACACAGATGAGGAAGAAGGCACCCTTAGCTTCTTCCTGATCTGTTCCTTCCCATCTAAGTGATATTCTTTACTGGGACAGATAGCCACACTTGCTATATTAAGATTCTATCTATTTTTACATATGAATGTTATATATTATAACTAAGTTATGTAATAATTTTCAAATCTTTAAGTCATTTATTATTAAAAAGCAAATGAATATTCACTTACACATCTATGTTACCTTTGTAAAAGACCTTAGGGCTTCTGAAGCCATGAATCTTTAAGAGAGGAGCCTGCCCATATTTTTCCTTTGAATTGCTTGCTGTATTCGAACTGTTGACCTTTTAGTTAGCAGCTCAATGTATACTATATGTTATGCCACTAGGGCTCTATTACATCAGGCACAATAAGCTATAATTCCATTTTGCTGCTCACCAAAAAGCTTCCTTAGAAATACACTTATTATTTTTCTTCTTTCAATGTCTGAGCCAATAGAGAAATTTGGATCATTTCTGGTTCTTTGGCTTCTAAAGCTGACTGGAGAAAAGCCAAACCAATTCATAATGATTTCTCTAAATATATAAATAATGTGTATTGAAGATAATATGTATAATTTAATGCCAGAGGAGAAAACATTTTGTTCCTTTAAGGAAAAAAAATCCCTGTGGAAGTTTATGACCTTTGTAATCAATGCCTATCGTAAAAACTAGACTCTAGAGAGTGTTTGGGTTGGAAAAGGTCACCTATTTGCCATGATATATTCTGTCAAAAGTGTGTATAACTATTATATGCTAGGCCTGAACAATGCAATGTATTTCATTGGAATTAAAGATTTCTTTTGGAGGCTTTTAGTTCAAATGAGACTTTATTAAATGTACTACTATGAATGATTCACCTTTTAATATATTAGTTTGCTAATATAATTCTTGTGGTAGTACTTAAAATTATTTGGAGATGAGGGTCAGATGTGCGCCTGGACCAGACTGAGAGGACTATGTACGCAAAATGACACAAGTGCCTCCTCCCTTCCCCATCATCTTACTTCCCTTTTACCTTTTTCCCCTTCTTTCCTCTCATTTTGCTAAAAGTAAAGGAGTGGGAATATATTTTACATTTATATTTTTTCAGGAAAACTAAGTAATAGCATTCCTTAAATTTGAGCGGTTTACTTACTCCATCGAATAAAAACAAAAATTCTCTTAGAATCCATACAATATAAAGTGCTTGTTAATTTGAAAAAATAGCAGATATGTAACATTTGGTAGTTACTTAATATTTTCTAAATGTAATGAAATTATGCAAGTTCAATTAAATAACACAATTTGAAGAAAGCACAGTCTCTGTTGTCTAGGAAGACTTTGAGGAAGAAATTAAATTGGTGATGGAGAGAGAACACACTTCAGGTGGAAGCAGCTGTCTATCTACACAAGGACTGGAGTTCACTACAAAGCCACTAACAGGACAGGCTAAATGAGATGTAAAATTGACAGAAAAATATAAGCAGTTGTATTTTATTTGAAAATAAACCAGGGATAATTATTTTAGTGTCTGTATGCCTCGTATCTGGAGAGAGGATGAGAGACACACAAGTGTTGAGGACTCTCTTTCATAGGGTCGCTTTGAGTCAGCTGCAACTCGACAGCACTTAACAACAAACAACAGGCCTCATAGTTTTATTGAGGAACCCTAAGCTTGACAATCTTAATTAGATGATATATCTAGGAGAAAGTGAGGGAAAATTATGATTCAGAAAAACTGGTACAAAGAGCCATTCTCAGCATTCTAAATATATTATATGGGTAATATGGAACCATTGTAAGTTCTTGGACTCATGAGTGAAATAAGAATATTTGGGTTTTAAGGGAAAATCCTCTTGCAAGTGTGTGCTGAATGGTTTGTCATAGAAATGGCTGGCTTTTTTTAAATTGTACCTTCTCATTTGTCTCTATAGACTGGACTACCTATAAATGTTCAGAGGCCAGAGAAGTTCATTAGTTTTTGAGTACTCATCATATAGTAGAAAACCTAGCAGGTAGCAGGTGCTCAACAAATGCTGACTGGAGATCAGGAGGAGGCTGTATAATAGAATAAAATTGTTTAGAAATGCTTCTATAGAAAAGTAGAAGTATATATTGCAAAAATAACAAAGACTTAAGTTATATTGTTTTTAAAAATGTGATTTCAATAATGGAGATTATTTATTTTTTGTAAGCAGTTTTAGTTTGGGTTGTTTTTTTTGTTTTTTTTTTTTTTGGTCTTGTTTTTGTTTTTATTTTACTTGTTGTGTGCCGTCTAATTAGATCTGACTGGCATCTGGTGGATTCAAACTGTGTGCCTTTGGGATTGCAGTACAGCTTGTTGCCACCAGGCTACAAGAGCTCCCATGGAGATTATTTCAGAAAGTGTCATGGGAGGATTGAAATAGGAGATGGTGCTGGAAGCTGGAAAGGAAATTTAGGAAGTGGCGCTTCAGAGTAAAATAAAATCTTGCTTCCTCACAAATCCACACTAAGTACTGGTGTATCTTCCAAGCATCCTGTCGGATAGATAATTTAGAATCTATAGTTTTTGTTACTCTTTAATGCGTGATGAGAGAATGATCGTACAAAACTCGTTGCCAAATAAGATAGGAAGTCACTACCCACCTGTCAGTTTGTTGTACAGTTGGAACTTGAAAGGTGTTGTGATGTGGAAGCTATACCACTGGTTTCTGAATGCAGATAATCCAAATTTATAGAAGTAACTTTGTTGTTGTTGACTGTCATTGAGTCGAGTAAGACTCATAGTGACCCTATGGACAAAAGACCTGAAGCATTTCTATAACTATCGTCATTTATCAAAGTTCATAGAATTTCAAGAGACAGGTTGTTTAGGTAGTGGATGCCACTCCTGCTTCTGAACCTGTCTTAAACTGGGAGTCCCACCACTGTCCAGCATAGGTAACCGTTATGGCATTTGACAATCCAATGGCACAAGGTTCAGCATCACAGCAACCCCAGGTAACCTCAGGTATAACATATTGACAGAAGAGTATGTTATGTCATTTCTGAAATAAGTATAATACCTAATTTTTAAAATTTGGTTTTCATAATTGCCTTTTTATTATTTGTATCTTTAAAAATCATAACTTCTGTGCAGTGGACATCTGAGAATGACAGTATCAGCAAAGTACAAGCTGCAGGATTTCCTGTAGTAAATATTAGTAGGAGCTTCGATTGTCTAGTGGATTGGAATTGTGCTGCTAATCCAAAGGTGGGCAGTTCAAACCCACCAGCTTTAATCTCTTCCTATGTGATTTACAACTTCTGAAAACCCTCTGTAGAATCAGCTATGAGTTAATTCTGACTAGATGGAATGAGTGACATTACCAACAATAAGATATATTTGAGAGAGAGAAACTGTCATTAATGCGATTTGTTGAGTGCATCATAAGTTGAGAAAACATTTTGGCAACAAGGCCATTTATTATGGGTAAGTTTTAGTGGAACTTCCAGACAAAGTTAACTAGGAAGAATGTCTGGTTGTCAGCTTCAAATACTTGTTGCTGTTATTGTTAAGTGCCATCGAGTCATAGACGACTCATAGTGACCCTATGAATGAAAGACCTGAACACATGTATAACTTTCATCGTTTCTCCAAGTTCATAGAGTTTCCGGAGGCAAGCTATTTCGGAAGTGGCACTCCTGTTCCAAGATTGTTTTAACCAGGGAGCTCCACCAAACACTGTCCACCATGGGTAACCATTATCACATTTGACACATCAGTGTCACAGTGTTTAGCATCACAGCAACCATGAGTTACCTCTGTACAGCAAATGGACAGACCAGTGCTGTACCACTTAGAAGAATATTTGAATAAAAACCTGGGCCTGAGGGCCACAGATTAAAATCATCCACCTTTGGCTTGGTAGCATAACTTTCTATCCACTAGGCCAACAGAGCTCTCTTATTGTTGTTGTTGTTAAGTGCTGTTGAATTGTAGATGACTCATAGTAACTCTATGAACAAAGATGAGTTCAAAAACTTAGCCAATGAAAATCCTATAAATCCCAACAGAGAACTGGCCTATATAGTGTAAAAAAATCAAAGGCACCAAGTTGAAGACACTCAGAGTCCATGGTGACCACAACAGTGGAGTTTAGTGTACCAATCACTGTAAAGATGACACATGATCAGGAAATGTTCTGTTCTGTTATACATGGAATCATCATGAGTTAGATCTAACTTCACAACAGCAGCAGCATAATGGCTAGAGATGACACCAATGAGGCACCTCCTAACCCATCTTTAATGTGATCTGAAGTCAGATCTGATTTGTGCTGTTTCAGCATGTAGACAATGAGGTACTTGCCTCCAATGTGGCTTTACTCAATGAAACTTTGTCATTGTTGGTTATCTCTAATTACAGTTCAGGGATTGAAAGTTGTGGAGTAATATAATAACTTCTTTGTAACGGTTTCTAAATATTTTATCTCAGTTCTTTTTATAAGCTATGCATTTATTATATATACTATGTCCAAGAATGGAACTGAAAAGATAATATCCCTAATATATACACACATACATACACAGCAGCAATATAAAGAGTATAAGAAAAAAATATATGAAATTAAAAGGGTCCTAATTTCCAGATGTATCTCTACTTAGTAATTTCAAAGTCTATAAATATTATACGTGTTAGGTGCCGAGAAAAGGCGAGCTAAGGTAGAGACAGACAGAGGGACATTAATTGAAACGATGCTGTAAGTTCTATGTAGTCTGTGAAAACAAGCTCCAAAATACACAAAGAAACATGAGAGTCTTTCCTTTTCAAGGAACGCAGAACAGGATTCATAAATCAGTAACATTTGATGCTAATTAAGACAAGGATAGCAGTTCATCATGAAGAAAATATTTAGTATAGCCTTAACAGGAAGCAATGATAAAAGTAAGGCATGAAAGGAGGTAATGAATGGACAGAAGAATAACTATGGTAAGAGTGAGCAGTAGTGGTGAGAAAGGAAAATATAGAAAGCAATGCACCCCCCAGACAGTGAGGAGTTATTGAAGGTTCTAACCAGGGGAAAACAACAGATCATATCTCTTGTTTCAGAAACGGTGGTACGACTGTTAAGCATTAGCTAGAGAGATTACAATGGTAGCACAGAGTTTCAGTTAGAATAACTTAGTCTGATGCCTCAAAGAAGTGATTCATGCTAGAGATAGGTAGAAACCTATGTATTGGTAGAGAAGGAAGAAGAATCATGTCCTCAAGGCATTTTGAGGAGAGAATTGGCACTTAGATTTGGGAAACTGAGGCGAGAATAAAGAGACAAAGATGAATTTCTGACTTCTGGGTTGAGAAAATTAAAAAAAAAAAATTCCTGCTGTTCATTTCATCAGCAGAGAACTGCCGGAAGTCTAGGCTAGGTTTAGAAGGGGTCATGGGATATTGTAGCTGGTGTTAGATGGATCTAAGCTGAAAGCAGGGAATACCAGAAGAATGTCTATCTGTGTTTCATTGATTATGCAAGGCATTTGACTGTGTGGATCATAACAAACTGTGGCTGACTCTGAAAAGAATGGGAATCCTAGAGCATTTAATCATGCTAATGTGAAACCTATACTTGGACCAAGAGGCAGTCATCAGAACAGAGCAGGGTAACATTGCATGGTTCAAAATTGTGAAGGGTGTACGCCAGGGATGTGTCCTATCTCCATACCTTTTCAACCTGTATGCAGAGCAGATTATCTGAGAGGCTGGGCTTTATGTGGCGTCAGGATTGGTGGAAAATCTATTAACAATCTGCGTTATGTAGATGACACAACCCTGCTTGCTGAAACTGAGAAGGACCTCATGCACTTGCTGTAGAGGGTCAAGGACTGCAGAGTTCAGTATAGACTGAGGCTCAATGTCAAGAAGATAAAGATTCTCACCACTGGACCAATTGGTAGCATCAGGATGGATGGCGAAGAGATTGAGATTGTTCACAGCTTCAGTTTGCTCGGCTCCATGGTCAACACTCTTGGCACCAGCAGTCAGGAAATCAAAAAGTGTATTGTGATGGGAAAGTCTGCTGTTAGGGACCTCTCTAAAGTACTCAAGAGCTATGGTGTCTCTCTGGAGATTAAGGTGCACCTAATACAGGCCATGGTCTTTGCAATCACTTGTTATGAATCAGAGAGTTGGACAATGACTAGGGAGGATAGAAGGACAATTGATGCCTTTGAGCTGTGGTGCTGGAGAAGAGTATTGAATGTACCCTGGACTGCCAAGAAAACAGATTCATCCTGGAGAGGGTTAAACCAGGATACTCCTTGGAGGCAAGGATTCTGGGGCTTCCTCTGACATATTTTGGACATGTTTTAAGGAGAGACAGGTCCTTGAAGAGGGACATCATGCTTGGTAGGGTGGAGGGACAGCGCAGGAGGGGAAGAAGATCCCTATGATGTGGATTGATTCAATGACTGGGGTAATCGGGATGGGTGTGTCAGAGGCAATGTGATTGGCACAGGATAGAGCAGGGTTTAGGGCTGTTGTACATAGATAGGGTCGCTATGAGTTGCAAATGACTCGACGGCACATAACAACAACAACAACTGTTCATTTCAACATGGGTCATGAGGCAGTCATGGGGGAGTGGGCTTTGTACTACAGAATGAAAAAGAATGTGTGTGAGGAGACCTGGGCTTATTTTGTAAGGGTTCAGTGAGTGGAGAGTCTATGGAGACAAGGTTTAGCTTCTAATAAAAGCACTTGCCATAGATCAAATTTCTTAATAAGTGGTGGTTTTGAAATGCTAATGAGGTTCGTCCTGTTCTTTTAAAACAAGAGGCAATTCTAGAGATTCAGCTTGTGACCCCCACTTCCACTCCCATTAAATATCTGTGTGACTATGGACACATTAGCATAATATTTGTACATCTCGTTTTCCTCAGCTATAAAATGGGGTCTAAACCACCACCTGCTTTACTAGGTTGCTATGAAGAATAGTGATACAACTGTATAAAATGCTTAGAACCGTGTTTGGGAAGGAGTCAATAAACATTAGGTCTTATATACTAAGCTCTTACATAATTGACCAGATTTTATATTGATATTGATTTGAGATGTTTCTTTAAAATGTAAGCACAGAAAAATCTTTTAACTGATTTGTCTCATTTGCTGTGGTATAATTATCAGAGAGGACTTAGACTTTTACTTATTTTTCCATTAAAAAGGCTTTGTAGACTGTTACTTTAGTGCGAAGACACTGATCTTTCTAAAATAATAAAACCTCAATTTTAAAGGTGATCTACTTATTAATTTGGAGCAAAACATAGTGATGAATTTTTATATAAAATGCAGCAGATAACAAAATGTGATCATATGTCGACTGTAACCTGGAAATCAGTGTATTATTTTGTCATCTTTTGCTAAGTAGTTAAGAAAATATCTGTTCTTTACCTGGCTTTTATTTCTCTGTTAGTGGTATATCACTCTATCTTTCATATTTGATTAATTGTTGTTGTGTACCATCGAGTTGAAATCAAACCATAGCTAATCTTTTGACAGGTTTTTAGAGGCAGTAAATCACATGGGAGGAGACTGTCTATCAGAATTCTCCTGTGGAACAGTTGGTAGATTTGAACTCCACACCTTTCTTTAGATTCTCAGTGCAATCCTTACCACTAAGCCATCAGATTTCCAAAGAAGTTCAGTGTGGACTGAGCGCCTCATGTGGTGGTCAGAACACAGATTGCCAGGCTGCCTTTCCTGCCCCTACATACTAGGAAATCTTAGGTGTGCCACAGCTCCCTCTGTGCTTTAGCTCCTCCAACTAGGAAATGGATTTCCCCCGAACCTTAGTAATCATAGCAAGGATTATAATTTATTAGCAATTTATGTAAGAAAATTTTAAAGCCACCAACAGAATTTTTGGCAGTTAAAAATGAAAACATGTTTTTTATTTCCTTTTATGTGTCCTGCAGGAAGCTCTGATATTAAAGTGACTTAAGTGTCTGATGGCTAAGTGAAAGGCCAGGATTTTAATTTATCATTGATTCAAAGGGAGAAATTGAGCAATCTCCTCCAGTAAAGATTTATAGCCTTAGAAACTCAATGTAGGGGAACACTGTGAGTTGGAACTGACTTCATGGCAGTAGGTTTGGTTTGAATTTCATTATGTGTCCTATAGTTATTGGGGGCAGATGGACATTAACTCCATTGCCTCAGTAAGAAAACTCAAATATAAGGTCACATCTAGAACTAAAGTGCTAGAATAAAGGGGGAAAGCTCCTAATTCAGATTTGTTTGTTTGGGGTGTTTTTTTAATCTTTTTTTTCTCACTGTACCCTAAGTACGGATTGGTTAAATTACTTCAAACATATCAGAAATAGAATATAGGCAAGAAAATGAAATTCGAACAAGAATTAGCATCCTGACAGTCTGGGCTGCTGGGAATATCTTTGATGCCATTTGTCACAGGAGATTTTAGGTGGGAAAGCAACAGATCTGTGAATCAGGCTCAAAGTTCAAAAGCTAAAGGTCACTCAGGCATAGTGCACAGAAGCAAGATGTTTCCATTGATCGTAGCATGCTTCCGCTGTAACTACTCAGTAAAAAAAAAAATAAATAAATAAAATAAAATAAATAAATGAAAGAAAAAAGAAAACCAAAAGGTTTAAAGGATCATCATTTATAAACTCATCTAAAGGTCCTGTCATTTAAATCAATGCTAGTGAAATGGGTGGTGCAAAATTTCAAACTTGTCTCCTAACTCAGTCTATGATTCTGTTTTGCTCCGTGTAGTAGAGAAAGTCAGCAGAGGGAGTGGAGGAAAGTGGTCCAAGGGGTCTAGTAAGCTGCAGATCCTCGACTTGGCTGCTTTTGTTACTTTGGGCAAGCAGAGAGGCAGCAATTAGGCATTGGAGTAATGCTCTTCAAGGCACGTGCTTCAGTTCTGTAATACATTCCTTTCTTAATGTGACTTGATGTAGATAGAGTGAGGGCCTATCAGGTGTGAAAAGCCCGGCTGCTCCTGGCGTGGAGTGGCCTCCAGACGGTGATTTGGCGACGTCAATCTAGTCATGCTTGATTTCGACACTTAACGTGGTAAAGCAGGATTTCTCTACCCCCGATCAACTTCTCAATTAGCAAGCTGCCTTGTGTAACGGCCTTGTTTTGCAGTCCCTCAGGGCTGCTTCAGGGGTCATTAGGGTGAGAAAACTTCAGCACTAGCTCCAACTCGAGCAAAGCAAGAAGGGAGCCTAAGAGATTTTCTAAATACATATAACCCTTTTTCAAGTTGTTTGCTTTCATGGGATTGATTCTTGGCACATTAAGAAGCTTAAGGCTCCAGTATCTCTTTTAAACTGCCCCCCTTATCTCCTTTGCAGCTGACAGGGTTTTTTGACAGGCTGAGAGTAAAAAAGAGATAACTAGTAGGTTAGTACTTTATTTATACATGTGGACACACACACACACACATAGAAAAAGATGCTCGCCCATGTTCAAATAACTTTCAAGTTGTCTTTTCAGGGCCGCTGGTACCAGTAAATATCACCTATCATGTGATTCTAATACTTTATTTTTCTTAATTCAATATGCCTAAGTTAAAAATCTTTACCTCCACCATATCTAACTTTATCTTCTAATGTGTTTAAATTGTTCCTATCATGTTCAGGACTTTACCTCTTAACCCCAAATAATATTTACATAAGTAGTATAGGTTAACATGAAGTATTTATAATGGAAATTTATGAATAGGCATTGCAGTACGTTTGATTTTTCTCTAACTTTGTTTTGATAGAATGATTTATCCCCAACTTTAAGAGAAAGAATATTAAAATTTGGAGTTGTGTTAAACATAAGATTTAGGGTGTTTAGTTAGGTTTTTGGGTTTTTTAAAAAAAATCTGTATAAAGAATCACATAATAAAAACAAAGACAATTATTTTTTGTCAACAGAGGTTGACGTTTACATGGCTCATTAGTTCTTTGGAGTAGTTGTTTCTATGCATCTTTGCTTTTCCTCCCTCTTCTTTGCTCCAAATAGGGAGATTGTAAAAAGCTGGATGCTATTCACCACAACAGGATGTAGAACATTGTTTTTGCCAGCTACATTATGTCAATTGGCCTTGATGTCTCCAGAGACTATTGTCCTGAGGTGTTAGGACGAGAAACTCATTCCCTTATGGTGTTTGGTTATGATTAAGAAGTTTGTATAACTTTATTGCTTATTGGTTTTTCTTTATAGACATGGATATATTTATAACACATACAAAGATGCATTTAGAAATAGCTTTTGCAAAACCTATGTCTGGTCAAGGATGTATAACGTTTTGTTATTTTTAAGGACGCTATTCTACCTACCTAACATAGGACACTTGTGATATAAAGGGCTCTCCAAAGAACTAGGCCACTGTTTGTACTTGGCTTGCTACAACATGAAAATATCCTTGCTGTTATAGCTGTCAGCCCATATGTGATAAAAAGAAATTATGCTTTTGACAGAACTTTAAAGAATTTAAGGAAAAGTAACAATTAAAATCTTAACAAGGCAAATGATGTTAGCTATTAAAATAACTTTTCATGAAATGCTTTTAAAAAGAGAAAAAAAAAGATCTAAATTATAAATCTTGCATCATAATTTGAATAAGATTCTGAACTCTGCTGCCTTCAGACATAATATCATTGACAAAATTTAAAAAAAAAAAGAAGTCAGTACAATAAGTCCCCATGGTAATATTTTCTGTACAAGTTTTGCTTTTAGTAAATTTAATTCATAAACGAGGTTATAAACTCATTGCTGCAGATTGTCTCCCATTCTTGGTCATCTTCTACAACAGAGTAGAGCTTCTCCATAGGGATTCCGAGGCTGCACATCTGTAAAGAAGCAGACTACCACACCTTTAGATCACAAAGCTGGCAGATAGACTCAGTGACCTTTTGGTTAACATCAGAGCACTTAACCACTGTACCTTCAGAATGCCTAAGATGAGTGAAGTAATAGCCCAAACTATATGTACCTTAAAAGAAAAATATTTTTTCCAAGAGTAAGGATAAATATATATTTTAAAAGTTTCCACCTTGAAAGTGCAAGTCAGCTTTCCATAAATTTTAACGCAAAGTTTTCTGGACCTCATGATAACATTTTATTATTACCAAAAATATTTTAAAAATGTGCAAATGTGCTTCCATTAAGATATATTGTATGGAGTCTGAAATCAGGATACAATTAAACTACCAACAACTTCTTCAGTTACATTAAGGGAAGTTTGTAGTAACTAAGTAGCCCACTTTTTTTTGTTGTTGCGTGGTGTTGAGTCAGAACTGACCCACTGACCCTCCAGTGGGTTTTTAGACGCAGTAAATTGCATGGTTCATCCACGCAATGGATGACTCATCCTTCTCTGATAGGGCAGCTGGTGGATTTGAAGCATATACCTTTGAAGTTGTAGCACAGTATCTTATCAATAGTTATAGATTTTTATGTTGATATAATTATGGCTGATTTATCTTCCCCTTAAGTATTCCTTTACATTCAAATTAGAGCCAGAATTAACAATTAGGCAAATAATTTTTTATTATTAAGGGGTTAAAAAAATTTCATCCTTCTATCAATGGTTATTCTTTAGTATATACTATTTCTTATTTTCTTCTACTTCTTATTGTCCTAGCTCTTTTCATAAATATATCTAGATTAAATTTGAAAAATTCTGTTTTTTAAAGAATTACTACCACAGCAGTAAAAGGAATCTTTTGTTGTGGTGATTCTAGCTACATTAGAGTTTGACGTCTAAGGTTTTATGATCCTATGAAATGTTGAGACTGACGCTCAGTCCTCATCAAATATGGGACAAGAATATATCCAATTTTGCTTTCTCCTGTATACCTTCTATAGTAGGCTACTGGGCTGATCATAAATAGCAGTTGCACCTGCTAACATTTATTGAAAGTGAATACATGACATTTAAACATTGTTTGAAACTTTTAACAGCATTGAATGGGAGAAAGGGGGTTTTTTTTGCAAATCAACAGTTATGATCTGTCTAGAAATTAAGACATTTGTCCAAAGCAGCCCCTTTTTATGTTAATTTTACAGGAGTTGGCAGGATATTGTACTTACAGAAACACCAGAGAGCAAGGTTCTCATGATATCTGTGATACTAAATAAATGCATAAGGTTATAAGTATAGACTTGAGGCCTTCCCTGCTTCCTATGGCTGATATAGGACAGAAACCAGTTAGCCCAAGTATCCCATAGTTCTTGGCACATTGTTCTGTTATTCTTTTCTTGAAACAGAAAGTGATAAGTTTAGAAAGGAGTTACTATTGAATAAATTTAAAGGCGGAAAAATAGATGAAGGCATTGTAATTTATTCCAGGTTATGAATAAACTCTAATGATAACTTAAACAGTATTAGCATCTGTGTTTTTATATTTTAGAATAAAATCTATCTAGCACTAAATATTTGTATCCTTGAGAAGGAGCTCTCTGGCTTGGTAAAGAACCATGCTTCCAACCTGATGGTATATGGTTCCAATCCACCAGCTTCCTTGTGGGAGAAAGATGAACAATCACCTCGGTGTGATTTATTCCTTTGGAAACACACTGGAGAGTCAGCTAAGATATGGTTCTGACTTGATCAGACATAACAACAGCTTGGGTGTATGTGTGTGTGTCCATCCCCACTGAGTTGGAATCGAATCACAGGTGGATTTTTGATTCATAGGTGGAATTGACTCATAGGTGACTCTCCAGTAGACTTTCAGAAGCAATAAACTGCATGGGAGGAGCTTGCTCATCTCTCTTCTGTAGAGCAGCTGGTAGGTAGATTTGAACTACATGACATTGAGTTGGAAGCACAATTCCTAAGTTTCTCGTTGGAGGCTAGGATTTTGAAGCTCCGTCTCACACACTTTGGGCACATGGCCAGGAGAGACTGGGTCCTTGGAGAAGGACGTCATGCTTGGAAAAGTGGAGGGACAGCACAGGAGAGGGAGACCCCGGAGGAGATGGATTGATACAGTAACTGGGGCAATTGGGCTTGGTGTGTTTGTATTAGTGAGACTGGTCCAGGACAGGGCAAGGTTCAGAGCTGCTGTACATAGGGTCCCTAGGGGTCACAGTTGACTCAATAAGACATAATAGCAAAAACACAATAAGCCACCAGAGCTTATATAAACCTAGAACATTGGAGGATAGATTTCTTGTATGAATTTCAGTTAGAAAATTGTTTAACTCAATTTGTACCACACAAGCCTTGCCAGAGGCACAAGAAAAGAGAAGGCTAGACATGCAAAGTCAAATAGAAATATAATGAGATTCACATTGATGTGTATTGTACAACATTCCAGGCTGCTAACCATGGGATTAGTAATTTGAATCCACCTGCCACTCCAAGGGAGAAAGGACAGGCTCGACAGTCTCTTCATTTAAAAATGTATTACCCCCATGTATTACCCGTGGAATGAGTCATTATGCATGCGAATCAATTCAGTGATAACTCTGAATGCCTCTAAATGGGTCATTATGGGCAACAATCAATTGATGTCAGAGAGCTTTGAGTTATTAAAAGAAAATAATTTTAAAGTGTCATACAAGTGTTGAGAACTTTCATTCATAGGATCGGTATGAGTCACCAATGACTCGACGGCACTTAACAACAGTAACATCAACATAGAAATTAATTGGCCTAGTGGACAGAGTGATGCTACCAAGCCAAAAGTGGGCAACTTTTAATCCGTGGTCCTCAGGCCTGTTTTTCATTGTTTTTGTTCAAACATTCTTCTAGGTTGTATAACCCTTGTGTGTCCTCTTGTCGTACAGAGGTAACTTGTGGTTGCTGTGAAGCTAAACACTGTAACACTGATGTGTCAAATGAGATAATGGTTACTCATGGCAGACAGTGTTTGGTGTAGCTCCCCGATTAAAACAAGCTTGGAAGCAGGAGTGTCATCCACTTCCATAATAACTTGCCTCCAATAACCCTGTGAACCTGGAGAAAGGATGAAAGTCACACAAGTATTGAGGACTTTCATTCGTAGGGTTGCTATGAGTTGCCTACGACTTGAAGGCACTTACTTAACAACAATATCAAATTAACATTAAATGTGTGTTTACGTGACACAATGTATTCAAAAGATTAAGGTTAAATTTTCCATGGTGCATTGCATTGCTAACCAAAAGACCTCACATCTCTAATAATTCAAATCTACCAGTTGCTGCTCTGGTGGACTAGTAATAAGAAGCTATATACTGCAATCCCAAAGGCAGGCAGTTCAAATCCACCACCTGCTCCATGGGAGAAGGATGAGCAATCTCCTTCCATTCCATTTTCTGCCTCTGAAAACCTGTTGGAGGGTGAGATATGGGTTGGTTCTGACTCATCAGCTTACAACAATAATGGTTCCTCAGGAGAGATAGGCATTCTCCTCTTATGAAGATTTATAGACTTAGAAATATATGGAGGTGGGTCACCATGACTTGGGACTAAATTGACATCAGAAGAGTTTGGTTTTGACCTAGTCTTCCAAAGATTGTTATTTCAATAATCAATATCTTAAGGGAGCTCTGGTGAACTAGTGGCAAGAAGCTGCACTGCAATCATGAAGGCACGATGTTCGAGGCCACCAGATGCTCCGTGGAAGGAGAAAGGGCTATCTCCTCCCATGTGATTAACTGCCTCTGAAAACCCTACAGAGGGTCAGCTATGGGTTGAGTCCAGCTCTACAGTACAGAATAACAGGAACAATAATTAGTTTATTAAGATATTAATGAATGAAATATTTTACATTTTTCTGTGCCAAGCTTTGAATTATGTAGTGTATACCATATTGACAGTAAATCTCAAATTAAATAAGCCACATTTAAAGTCCCTGAGAATTACTGTATTAGTCAAAGCAACCATAGGCAATTAGTGCGAGGGTGGTTGATTTGGCTTAAGAATTGATTGGAGGTGGCAAGGTACTAGCTCTGTATTTAAGATATGAAGGATATTCCTGCTTTTAGAGTTTTGTTTTTGACTTACTTTGATTCATTTTATTGTCCTGGATTATCTCAAGCTGAGAATAGATTATTTTAAAACATACAAAACCGGAGTAGATTCTGTGATTGAATAGGGAACTTTATTAACTTTTCTAATACCATAGGTTAAGTTGTGATGGCAAGACAAGTCTTTCTGGTGTCTGCTTACTCTTTATTTTCTCTCTGCCTAAAATACAATGCTCAGAGTGAGCAAAGACAATAGCTTCTGCCATAATTTTTCTTCACCTTCTACATTCTGTTACAAATATCTGAGTTATAGAACACTTCTGCTTGACCTTTTAAAGGTTCTGTTACAGAGAATGAAATAGGAAGACATCAGAATTTTTATAATTTTGATTATTTGTCATGGTAATAGAATAAAAGAAAATATGACTGAGAGCCCTGGATTAGGCAACTCAGAAGAGTAGCATTTAGCCCTTACAGGAACCTGAGCAGTGAGACTGGAGTGTTTGCAAGACCATGGTGAATCACACACATTCAGAGCTTTGTGGATGGGCTGCCATCTTTGATAAAGCCCTGCTTTTTTTTTTACATGAGTTTGCCCCCACTTTGAAAGAACTGAACCACAACCCACTAGCAACAAATTCTTCATCACATTTATGTTCACTTGCTGAATATCCAACTTTTGAGACATTCAAAATGATTAATATTCTTACATCAATGTAAGAGACTAATAGCCACCTGTTCTGACTGGCCTACAATTAGTAAAGGTTCATTTCAATTTAGAATGGATCTTGTTTTAATCTGGGGACTGCTTGTATTTTTCTTTGTTTTCACTGTACTGCTTTGGATGGATTTGGGGAATGTTTTTAAATTAAATCTTCTTTCTTCTTGCTTAGAAATAACTTTTTTAATAAATAATCTTTTCTTGTGATTTTAATGAAAATTAACAGAAAACGTAGATTTCTATTAATTCACAGTTGCACATTTTCCTCCCTAACTTCCCTCCCGCGCTGCCCAGTTCACTTTTCTCTTAAAGAAATGAAATCACTGTTGCACAATTTCCTTCCTCCTCCCTCCCCCAAGTCCATTTTACTATGCTCCTCTTATTCTGGACTGTTGATATACAAATAATGCCGAATCATATATTCCTTGTAAACAATTCTTTTCTTTATCTGTTCCAATGAAGTGTTCATTACTTACCCCCACTTTTCTTAGTTTCCCCCCAACCTCCATCTTAGTCCTGTTTTATAGCAGTGACATTATGCAGTGTTTGTCCTTTTGTGTCTAAGATATTTCACTCAGTATAATGTCCTCCTGGGTCACATATTTTGTATAATATTTTATGAGTTCCTTGCTTTTCAGCACTGCATAGTATTCCATTGTGTGAGTATACCACAGCTTCTCCATTCATTGTTGATAGGCACTTGGGTTGCTTCCATTTCTTTGCTATTGTGAATAACTCAGCAATAAACATGGGTGTGCATATATCTGTTCGGGTGGCAGATCTGGTTTCTTTAGGGTATATTCCCAGTAGTGGAATTGCTGGGTAAAATGGTATTTCTACTTCTAACTTTTTAAATTTTTTTAAATTATTGTTAATTTTGGTGAAATTTACAGAGATTTTGGATTTCCATTCATTCATTGTTGCATTTTTCTCTCTGCCCACCCCTCCCCTCCAATTCATTCTTCTCTTTGAAAAGTAAAAGAAAAATTCTTTCATTGTTATACAATCCCTCCCAGCCAAGTCCACTCCACTATGTAGCCTTCATTCTGGACTCATATCAAGACAATAATACCTAATCATATATACCTTTTGAACAGTTCTCTTTCTCATCTGTTTCAATGCAGTATGCATAATTTATGCCATCTTTCTCAGTCTCCCCCCAATGACTATGTCAGTCTCATTTTACAACAGTGACACTATGCAGTATTTGTCCTTTGTGACTGAGATATTTCAATCAGGATAATGTCCTCCAGGGTCATCTTTTTTGAGAAAGCACCATATTGCTTCCCATAGTGGTTGAACTATTTTATACTTTCACCAACAGTGAATAAAGGTTCCATTTTCTCAACAAACTTGCAAACATTTGTTGTTTGCTGCTCTGTTGAACTTTGCTGTTGTTACTGAGGTGAGATGATATCTCATAGTTGTTTTAATTTAATCTCTCTTAGAGCTAGGGATTTTGAACATTTCTTCATGTGTGTTCACTATCTGAATGTATTCTTTGATGAAGTGTCTGTTCATATCTTGTTCCCTTTTTGTGATTCGGTTGTTTAGCTTCATCTTCTTGAGCAGCTGGAATAGTCTATAACTTTTAGATATAAATCCCTTATCAGACATATAATTAACAAATATTTTTTTGCCATCTGTGGTTTTTCTTCTTACTTTTTTTTTAATGTGTAAGGGGATTCTATGGTGATGAAGGAGAAAGTTCAAATTGCTCTGAAGGAATTGGCAAAAAACAAGGGTCCAGGAGTTGACAGCATACCAATTGACATATTTCAACAAACTGACACTGCCCTGGATGTGCTCACTAAGTTGTGCCAAGAAATCTGGAGGACAGCTAGCTGGCTGACTGACTGGAAAATATCAATATTTGTTCCCATTCCAAAGAAAGTGACCCAACGGAGTGCGGAAATTATCGACCAATATCATTAATATCACATGCAAGCAAGATTCTGCTGAAAATTATCCAAAAACATTTGGGACAGTATGTCAACAGAGAACTGCCAGATGTGCAGGCTGGATTTAGAAGAGGTCGTGCTACTAGGGATATTATAGCTAATGTCAGATGGATCTTAGCAGAAGGCAAACAATTCCAGAAGAATGTCTATCTGTGCTTCATTGACTATGCAAAGGCTTTTGACTGTGTGGATCACAACAAGCTATGGCTGACTCTGAGAAGAATGGGAATCCCAGATTTGATCGTGCTAATGCAAAAGCTATACCTGGACCAAGAGGCAGTCGTCAGAACAGAGCAGGGAGACACTACATGGTTCAAAATCATGAATGGGGTTCGTCAGGGATGTATTTTGTCTCCATACCTTTTTAATCTGTATGCAGAACAGATCATCTGAGATGCTGGGCTATACAAGGAGGAATGTGGCAGCAGGATTGATAGAAGAGTCATCAACAACCTGCATTATGCAGATGACACAACCCTGCTCTCCGAAACTGAGGAGGACCTGAAGCACTTGCTGCGGAAGGTCAAGGACTGCAGCCTCCTATATGGATTGAAGCTCAACATCAAGAAAACAAAGATTCTCCCTACTGGGCCAATTGGCAACATCAGTATGGATGGTGAAGAGATTGAGATAGCTAACAGTTTTAGTTTACTTGGATCCACAATCAACACTCTTGGTAACAGCAGCCAGTAAATCAAGAGACTAATTATACTGGGAAAGTCAGCTGTGAGGGTCCTCTCAAGAGTACTGAAGAGCAACAACGTCAAGCTTGAGACTAAAGTGCGCCTGATCTGAGCTATAGCCTTCACATTTACGTGCTATGCATCAGAGAGTTGGACAGTGAATAGGGATGATAGAGAATTGATGCCTTTGAGCTGGTGCTGCTGGAGAAGAGTGTTGAATATATCATGGACTGCTAGGAGAACAAACAGATTTGTCTTGGAGAAGGTGAAGCTGGAATGCTCCTTGAAGTCACGGATTCTGAATCTTCATCTGAACTACTTTGGGCATGTTGCAAGGAGGGACTGGTCCTTGGAGAGGACATCATGTTTGGCAGAGTGGAGGGGCTGCGAAAGAGAGGAAGTCTTCGATGAGATGGATTGGTTCTGTGACTGCAGTGGTGAGAATAAGTGTGTTTGAGATGGCTAGGTTGGCACAGGATAGAATGGTGTTTAGAGCTCTTGTACACAGGGTCACTGAGTCACAAGTGACTCAATGGCACATAACAACAACTATGGGATTAGATTCTTATACTCTCCCATTCATCTATTTTATTCTCTCTGGTTGTAGGTTTTTCAGGATGCTTGGAAAACTGTTCATGTTGCTGATAAGGACTTCTAGAGTTCTTCCAACATTTTCTCTGATGAAGTTATATTCTTTAGTTTTACTCTTAGGTCCTTGATTAACTTTGAGTTGGTGTTGGTGTATGGTGTGAGGTGTGTGGCTTGATTGAGTTTTCTACAGATACTTTTCAAATTTTATAAACACCTTTTGTTAAAAAGGCTCTTTCCCCCACTTAACTGATTTCATCTCCTTGTCAAAAATCAGTTGACCATAAGTGATTGTTGTTATGTGCCAGCAAATCATTTGTGATTCATAGCAACCCGATGTACAATATCCCTGAAACCTGCTCTGTCCTGTGCCAACTTTACTGTCACTGACACACCTACCCTCATTACCCCAGTCACTGAATCAATCCATCTCATTGGTGGTTTTATTCTCTTTCTCTGTCCCTCCACCCTTTTAAGCATGATGTCCAAAAGACTGGTCCCTCCTTGCAACATGCCCAGAGTATGTCAGATGAAGCCTTAGAATCCTTGCTTCCAAGGAGCAGCCTAGTTTCACCCTGTCTAGGATGACCCTGTTTAGTCTCCTGACAGTCCATGATATACTCAACACTCTTCTCCAGCACCACCAGCTCAAAGGCATCAATTCTCTTTCTATCATCCCTAGTCATTGTCCAGCTCTCTGATGAATAGCAAGCAATTTTGAAGACTATGGCCTTGATCAGGCACAACTTAGTCTCCAGATTAATGCTGCTCTTCAGTACTCTAGAGAAGTCCCTGACCGCTGACTTTCCCAATGCAATTTGTCTCTTGATTTCCTGGCTGCTGGTACCAAGAGTGTTGATTGTGGAGCCAGGCTAAAACTGTTAGCAATCTGAAACTCTTCACCATCTATCATAATGCTCCCAATAGGCCCAGTGGTGAGAATCTTTGTTTTATTGATGTTGAACTTCAAAATTACCATAGGTAGATGAATAGAAATAACTTTTATCTATAATTGTATCATCCCTACCATCTTTTTTTTGGTTTTAACATCTTGAATCATGAATTGATACTCAGTAAATCCAACTACTCTGAGCTCTCCCACTACACTACTATAACTATCCTCGTTCCGTTAGCGTTATTAGGGTTTTCAAAGGCCTGTTATTTATGAAGTTGATAGCCCAGCTTCCTAGTCTGTCTTAATTAGGTGTGAGGGAAGAGCTCTGAACATCACCCATAGACTGCCAAGAGAACAAATATGTCTTGGGGAGAGTGCAGGCTGAGTACTCATTGGAGGCAAGAATGATGAGATTTTCCTCACATACTTTGAGCATGTTGCTAGCAGGGACTATTCCTTGAAGAAGGACATTATAGTGGAAAGGATGGAGGGTTGGCAAAGGAGAGGAAGACCCTAAACCATGTGGATTGACATGGTGACTGCAGCAATGGGGCTCCTGTATGTCAGGAAGTTTGAAGATGGCACAGGATAGAATAAAACAGGATCTTTTGTTCATAGGGTTCTCTATGAGTCATACTTAACTCAATAGTACCTAACAACAAGTCCAACTAATGGTTGATAAATGCTTAGGAATTGTCTTCTGGGTTGGATTTGAGTATCTCAGCTTTATATCTTCAGAGATACACTGCCTTCAATGACATCTACCTGAGTGTGGTAGAGTAACACCATTCCTTTCTTAACACTCTCAAAATTCTATTTCACCAACATGAAGTCATCCAGGCCATAATCATCCATCCAAGTTTCTAGACTTTATTTGCCATTATAAAAATATTTCTTAAATAAACACTAATTTTGACGTTTTCTGGGTGAAGATGTTTACCCTTTAACATCATTCTAAGATACCCTTCTTTCCATTTCTACAGCTTCTCTATCTTGTGAAATGGGATCTGTCATTCAAGTCCTGATTAATATGGCATGTCTGTTCTAGGAGCGCAGCATATCTTACCAACTGACATGCTGCCCTCTCTTTACTGCCTCACACTTTTCAAAGTCACCTGTGTGTTGTCCTTCTCAAGGACCTCATGATAGTCATCTTAACATCACTCAGGATCTTTTACACAGTAGGAATAAACTTTCATTAAAATGTGTGTATTGAACATGTGCTTTCTCTCTCTATAAGGAGACATCTCTGGGATTCCAGGTGATAAATGATATCAATGAATATAAGATATAAGGGACTGTCTATAGCATGCACCTTTGGTAATTATTTATTGAAATCATATTAGGCACATAATAGAATTTGCCCACTTTTCCTTCTTGCCTTTTTCACCCTTTGTCTCTTTTTCTTCAATGTCGTATGTATCCTATGTACATATGCATGTATATACAATTTTTAAAGTATTTTTTAAATTTTATTTATTATTATTTTGTGTGCACAGTCAAATTATATCTGATTGACACAAGAGGAGATTGCCCTTCGTTCTCCAGCAGAGCATCTGGTGGATTGAAACCACGTACCTCTGGGATTACAGTGCAGCTTCTTGTCCCTAGGCCACCAGAGCGCTCTACAATTTTTAAGAAAATTGTCCTTTTATCTATGTGTCATGATCTATATATTTTAATTAAAATGTCATATACAAAGGTTGGCATTATAATATGACAGGTATTATACTAAGTTAATGAGATTTTAATAAAAGTCCTTTATGGAAAAAGTATTATTATCTAATATTATTTTTTTTAAATATACCTGGTTCTTATAAAGGTGGTCAACCTTTTTGCTTATTAGAAAAATTCAAAGTCTACTTATGTATTCAAATGTATATTAAAAATATAAACGTAATTATGCAACAGTTCAAAAGAAGATTAAATTTATTTATTTATAATTTCTCTGTAATGATTATAAGGGTCTTTTTGTGGCTTCATCTCTGGTGAGTTGTGCTGCTGACTCAAAGACAGTACCACCTCTCTGGTGGCTCAGATTTATTGGCACCAGAGGAGAAAGAAGGGTAATCTCCTCCCATGTATGTTAAAGCCTCCTAGAAATCCACTTGGAGGATCAGCTACAAGTCACTACCAATCAACAGCAAAGATTTATCTATTTATTTATTTTTAGTTTTTGACTCTCATAATATCTTTATATACATGAAAGTGGAACTCATCTAAAACCTAAGAAGAGAAGTGATAGTAGTTTAAACACTTTTTAGCTCTGTAGTGGATGAGCTTTTTTACGTTTAAAACAACAGAACTGAATATTGAAAATCTTTTCTTCCTCTGTAATTTTATCCCTTTATAATGTGAAATATAAAAGGAGATGAGAAATATATTTGTAATAGACAAAAAAAGCATTGTCCTTCTCAATCTGTGAAAATGTTGCATTCTTTCTTACAGAACTTAATAAAATTTCACCAACCAGCAGTTAAAAGGTAATGAATTAATTACAAGTTCATATACATAGAAAAACAAATGTGCTTTTCTTTGTAAATCTCCAGCCATTCTGTAGTGTTTAAAAACTTAAAACTTAGAGGAATAAATAAACTACATCTCATCTTCAATATAATTTAGAAATATTCTTAGGTTTATATGTACTCAAGTCAGTAAATAAAATGGCTTGACTTCTAGAAGAGCTAATGTGATCTTCGTTCAGAATTGAGGTTTACTACAGTCATATTTATCTGTTTTCCCTCAAATAATAAATTCATTTGAATCAACTATTATGCTTTCCATTGGCTTGGGAAAATGTGATTTAGTGTCTTGAGCCACTGACCTGGTAAAAAATCTATAGAAACATCTGGTGCTGTAAAATAAAAGACACTAATACAATGAATACTCATTTTTTTCTCCAGTGCCTCTAGTAAACTATATTCATTATTGCTGTTTTAAATGATTATATGACTTCAGTTTTTCTCTACCCCCAACCCCAAGAACTCTAGATGCACGAATG
>NW_006399817.1:11368007-11435507 GCF_000299155.1 Elephantulus edwardii | reverse complement strand
GGAGCAAGACTTGGTATTAGAATTCTCTGCATTGGGGAGCTCTGGTGGCCTACTGGTAAAAAACTGTGCTGCAATCCTGAAGGCACATTGTTTGAATCCACTAGCGGCCACACAGAAGAAGGATGGGCAATCTCCTCCCATGTGATTAACTGCAAACCCAGTGGAGGTTCAAATATGGGTCAACTGTGCCTCTGTGTTACACAACAGTAACAAGTGCATCAGAGAGGTGGCAGTGGAGAGTAGACAGGGAATCTGCAAACCTATATTCTTTATCACTTTATCTCTTGTAAACTGTGTGACTTGGAAATAAGCAATTCCCTTCTCTAGAACTTGATTTTCTTCTCTGTAACATAGGGATTTGGATTAGTATATTTCAGAAAACTCTTTCAGTTCAAAAGAATTTCAAGTTGTTCCTAGTTTTCCTTACTGGAATGTATAACTTTTATATTCATTCACAATTAGATATTTCTGGCTTTAATTTTGTGAGAAATGGAAGTAAAGAATGCTAGAATTGAAAATATGTATGTTGTTGTTATTGTTATGTGCTATTAAATTAGATGAAATATGTTTACGGCACTGAAGTCTTTGGGGGAGAGAATATTTTCTATTTTAGGGCATTATGTTTATCGTAAGAGTACGGAACGAGGGTTGCAGAGTGGCTTATATTTGGGGATTGGGGGATGTGTGTGGGGGATTGTGTACCAATGAGGGAGTTTTTCTTTTGCTTTTCAAGGAGAGGAGCAAATGGGGGGGAGGGGGGAGGGGTTTGTGCGGGGAGAAGGGTGCAACAATGAATGAATGGAATTCCAAAATCTCTGTAGATGTTCATTGAAATGAAAAATAAACAACCTAAATAAAAAAAAAAAGTTAGAATGAATCCTTAGCTGACCCTCCAGTGGGTTTTCAGAGACTGTCAAATGGGAGAGATTGTCAATCTTTCTCCCATGAAGCAGCTGGTGAAATCAAACTCCTTGCCTTGGGTTGATAGCACAACCCCCCTTATCAATAGGTCACCAGCTATGGACTGTCAAGTCAGAACTGTCCCATAGCTGACACTCAACAGCTCTTCAGAGGAAGTTCATTTCATGGAGGAGATTGCCTATCCTTCCCCTGCAAAGCAAATGGTGGATTTGAACTGTGTGCCTTTGGTTTTGTAGCATAGCTACCTACTCAAAGTCATGGGTTTGAATCTACCAGTTGTTCCAAGGGAGAAAAATAGGCACTCATGTGATTTATGGGTCAGTTCCAATTTGATGGCATATAACAGTAACATGTGTGTTTTAAAGTTGCATGAGTAGTAAATTTAGAGTATTAATGTTTATTTGTCACATTGATCCACTAATAAGTAAAATAATTTAATGACACAAAAAAATTACTACTCTTCTACTTCTAAAAGGTCTCTTATTTATAGTAAAACACCCTTAAAAATAGAAAAACACAAAAAATATTACCTAATTTTTTCTTATTCTAAAAGAAAATATTTTAGTATCTCGCTGTCTCTTTTCCCATGCATATATATGACACATTATAGTATATATTTCCCATTATATACTTACTTCAGCAGCTTTTTATAAGCAACAGTGTACAATCCAATGTTTAATGATTGGACTTTCTTCATTAATTATGTAGTCTGTGCATTTTTAATTTCCATTAAACAAATTTTTATACTGTTTTAAGGTTTCCTGTGTTCTGTTTCATAGATTAGGCATCACTTAATCTTCTAGCTTCAGGTGTGATTTGTTTTTAATTTTATAATATCAATGTAATGTAAGGTCCATAAATAAACACTTAAATCTATGTTCAGTTTATTCAGAGGTATATAATTAATTGGAAATATTACTTAATATTTTGAGGATTTATATGTTGTACCAAAATATTTTCCAGAAAATTTGTCAAACAGGTAACATGAAGAATTATGAACTTCCTTACATTCTAACATTTGAGAATGTTATTTAGAAAGAAATATTTGTCAGTTTGTTACTGGAAAGGTAGATCACTAATTTTTAATCATCATATATCTGATTATTTACAAAGTTATTCTTTTTGAAATTTGCCTGCTTATACTGTTTGTCCCATTTTTCTTTTGAAAAAAGCTTATTTATATTATCTATGTTCTATACAGAAAACTTAAACATCACTCAAGTTCTAAGTCCAACTTAAATTTGATTATTATGCAAAATTGTAGGTTGTTAATGCTATTTACAAATCATACATCAATTTTATTTCACCATTGAAATAAAAAGTTGCATTCACAATTAAGTCTCTCTTCAGTAGAACTCAGTCAAGTAAGACAAACACTCCTAAATTTTGACTCTAAAACTGTTCACATTCTTATTGCTGCAAAATACTGTTCTAGTATCATTATTAAAGTACCCAATATATTTCTGTGTCTGCTTCATTTATTACATGCCATAATGGGACTGCATATACTTTAGTGCTGGTTATGCACAATTAGCATTTAGTTATTGTCTTGTCACTCCAGTGTATGGAAGACAAACTTCTTTAATGCAAGAAGTCAGCTAATCTTCATCAGTCAAAAAAGGCAGACAAGTTTTGTTACCCTGAATATGGCAGATTTCAAATACAGGAGATTTGCCTTTACTTCAGCATTTACTTGAGGGATTTCTTCTGCAATATGGTAAAGGCTTGAGTCTTGACTTTTACCAGCCACTTCATTGTCACAATACTGCACCTTTACAAATAAGAAAAAAACAAATAGATAGTTAGGAGGTACTTTCCCTTAAACAAACTTTATTCGCATCTGAAGTTGTGAAATTATAATACTTGCTAATTTTACTTATTGCAGTTAGCAATAATTTCATCCTAGCTTTTAATTTAAAATATCATTGATTTCCAAAGGATTTATAATTAAAGTTTAAAAAAATATTGTTTCTATTTGTCTTTGTGTCAACTCTAACTCATAGTGACCTCATGTAGAACTGGCAATATTTTGTAGTATGTACTCATTTCTTAAAAGTAAGCAAGCCCTTCTTACTGTATAAATTCTGTAAATGAAATTATGCGGTTTTTAAAAAAATATACTTCTTAGATATATAGATTGATATCTATCTTTTGTTAAATACTTTCTATGTATTAAGTACTGTACGAGATTCCATGGACAGAGAACTGAGTGAAATTCAGTTTCTTATAGAAGTTCAGTGCTATGGAAAAGATAGGACATCAAAGACTCATGGTAAAATATCAGTTTATGTGCTAAATAGATCTGTGCTGAGGGAAGAAAGCACCATCCTTGAAGTCTTAGGGAAAAGCATCAAAGGACTGAGGTGCTGGATTATAAAGAAAGAGCTCCCTAAGACAGGGATATAGGAAATGTCTTGTCCTGGAGAAACGGAGATGTGGAAGCATTTGACTTGTTCAGGAAATGACAACAGCTCAATTTGACAAGAGATGAGGAGGAATTTGGTAAGAGTATGAAGAAGAAAAAAACAAGGCAAGAAAAAAGCTAGGGTGGGAGAGAGATGTGGAATGGTAAAGGTAGGACATCCATTAATAGAAGTCAAATAAATATATATTTAAATTATTCACTTAAAATACCTTCATTATGTAAAGCTATTTGGTTGTGGAATACATCTATCTTAACTTGTATCATTGGTAATGTACCTTAAGTGGTAATAAACTTGTGGTGGTATAACAAAGAGTTCAAAAGGAAATAGAACTCATGGCCATTTACCTCAGAACTGCTGAAGAAAAAAAAAATATTTAAATACTAAAGTATGTGATATATGAGTGCTTTTAGGTAAGGTTAGGATGGGTTTATGTGGTCAGAGACTGTTACTAAAAGGAATAGAAATGAAAAGTTTGGGAGGTTTTTTTTGTGTTTTTTTCAGATGACCGAGAGGGATGTAGTCTGGTGGCATAGTATGTTACATGTTGTTCTATTATAACACAACAAGTCACTTGTTTGAACCCACCAACTATTCTAAAAAAGAAAGGTGGGCAGTCTCCTCCTATAAAGTCTCCCAGCCTCAGAAACTATTAGAGTTTCAAAGGTCACTGTGAGTTAGAGTCTCCTGCAAGACAGTGGGTATGTCCAAGATGGAGAAACATTGCTGCCAAGAGAGAAGCTAAGAGACTTGTGGAAAAAATCATTAGGAAATCATAAATTTGTAGCAAATTCTCATACAGCACTAATCATATTTTGTTAAGAGTAGTTTAAATGTACTTCATTCATGTAATCTTCTCATGAAGTATTCCCCAAATATTACCCATATACAGATACCATCATTTGGAAATTTTTACAGATGAGGAAACTAAAGCACAGAGAATTTAAGTCTCTTGCCTGAAATTGATATACACAAGTGGAGCTCTGGTGGCCTAGTGGCAAGAAGCTGTACTGCAATCCCATAGATATACGGTTCAAATCCACCAGATGCTCTGCTGGAGAAGAAGAGGCAATGTCCTCCTGTACCAGTCAGATCTGATTTGATGGTACACACATACAAAATAAAATTTAAAAATTTAAAAAATAAAAAAAAAATATTGGTAGACTCCAGATTGCAACCAAGTCTGATTTCACTCTCTGGACTTAAAGACTATTGCAGCCCCATAGCCTGTTTCAAGAAGAATATTTATGTTTCCAAGATGCTTGTTATGCATCAGAGAGTTGGACAATGACTAGGGAGGACAGAAGGAGAGTGGATGCTTTTGAGCTGTGGTGCTGGAGAAGGGTACTGAATGTACCATGGACTGCCAGGAAAACAAACAGATTCATCTTGGAGAGGATTAAACCAAGCTACTCCTTGGAGGCAAGGATTCTGGGGCTTCGTCTGACATACTTTGGACATGTTGCCAGGAGGGACGGGTCCTTGGAGAGGGACATCATGCTTGGGAGGGTGGAGGGACAGCGCAGGAGGGGAAGACCCTCTATGAGATGGATTGATTCAGTGACTGGGGTAATCGGGATGGGTGTGTCAGAGGCGGTGCGGTTGGCGCAGGATAGAGCAGGGTTTAGGGCTGTTGTGCATAGGGTCGCTATGAGTCAGAAACAACTCGACGGCACATAACAACAACAAGAAGATGTAAATTAAGAAAATAAAGATTTTCACCACTATGCCAATTGGCAACATCATTATGGATGATGAAAAGATTGAAATAGTTAACAGTTTTAATTTGCTTGGTTTCACAGTCAATACTCTTGGTACCAGCAGCCAGGAAATCAAGATATGAATTGCATTGGGAAAGTCAGCTATCAGGGACCTCTCCAGACTACTGAAGAGCAACGATGTCAGACTAGAGACTACAGTGCACCTGATCTGGGCTATAGTCTTTGCAGTTGCATGCTATGCATTGGAGAGCTGGACAGTGACTAAGGATGATAGAGAATTGATGACTTTGAGCTGTGGTGCTGAACAAAAGTGTTGAATATACCATGGACTGCTAGGAGAACAAACAGGTTTGTCCTGGAGAGGATGAAGCCAGTCTGCTCCTTGGAGTCAAGGATTCTGAAGCTCCATATGACATACTTTGGGCAAGTTGCAAGGAGGGACTACTCCTTGGAGAGGGACATCATGTTTGAAGAGTGGAGAGACAGCGCAGGAGAGGAAGACTCTTGAAGAGATGGATCATTTCAGTGATTTGGGTAGTGGGAGTAGGTGTGTTGGAGACAATGAGGCTGGCACAGGATAGAGCAGGGTTTAGGGCTCTTGTACATAGGGTCACTATGAGTCGCAAGCCACTCAGGCACATAGCAACAACAAAGATAAAAATATCAGTAAGTACAGAGACATAGTAAACTTATAATAAGGTAAGTTTTTTAATGACTTAGAGTAGAATTCAAGGTGTTGTAGTGTAACTGGGTACAGAAAGGGTTGTTAAGAATCAAAATGTGTATAGACAACTGGACTATCAGTGGACAAAATGAAATTTGCATACATGTGTATAATAATGGAATAATGAATATGTAATCTATATCTCTTAATAAAAATACACTATAAAAATCTTCATTTTGAGTAAGTGAGGGTGCTCAATAAGAAAGTACTGATGTTGGAAATACATATTGGATATCCCCTTTTTTAAAAGTGTGTATGGTTGGAAATTAATTATAAATGACAGTCACTAACCTTAAGGAAATAAGGTGACTAAGTTAACATTTTCATTTCTTAAAAAGGATGTTATAAATTGAGTCTTTTTTAGCATAGGCTTTTGATAACCTGCTTAAAATGACTATAAGCCCTGTATTTTATCATGTAAGAATGACTTATTAATTATACTTATTTTCTCTACTTATCAAGCCTCTAAAACCATATGAATCCAGCTAAAACCACTCTGAAATATCTTGAAATTGAATCTACTATTAATTCCAAAATGTCAAGTTGAGATAGCTTAATCATCTGAGTGGGCATCTTTTTCATTCCTCAGTGTGTGTGTGTGTGTGTGTGTGTGATTTTAAATGAAAGTAATACTAATTGAACTGACCAGAACATAAGCAATTAGAATTAGATTACAAATAAGATTATTGGCTTCTTTTCAGAGTTTTTTTTAGCCTCATTTGTTAATATTATTATCATTACCTCTAGCCATCACTGCTTTTGTAATATTATTTTTGTATAAACACCAAATCTAACAAGAAGGAGCTGATTATTCAATATTGTAAGTGAGCTTTTTGTAAAAAAACAAAATCACCATTGAAGATTATTTTGTTAAGTGTTTAATATGTCCACTTTTGCTTTTCTTATTCTTAAAATCCATACAGAGAACATTTTAAAAGAGAATGCTGATCCTAACCTCATGGTCAGATTTCCTTGGCTATAGCTTTCCCAGGTGTTTCCTTGAAACTCATGTTCAAGTGCAGCATGTTATTTTTCCTCTTGACTGTTAGGTGTGAATGGAGCATAAACTTATTTGACAACATTTAATAATAAAATTTCTGAGATGGAAATGTTTCAAATAAATCCCCCATATATTACTAACATCTCATTAAGTAGTAGGCAAAATTTTTGCAAGTTATAAAAAAGAAAAATCCTAAAAATTGAAAATAAAGCTGTGTGATTCTTCATTCCTTATGCTATATTTGTACTTTCTTGGTGGCACAGTGCCTTATGGATTGAGCTATTAAGTAAAAAATCGGTCATTTTAATCTACCAGCATCCCTGAAAGAAAGATATGGTTCACTGCCTTGGTTATTGAATACAGAGACACCTTGATTGCTTTCCTACCCTTTGTCCATTCTAGGGAACACTGGTTACCTAGCAGGTAAGGAATCATGCTGCTAACACAAAGGCAGATGGTTCAAATCCAGCAGCCACTTCACGGGAGAAAGATGGACAGTTTCCTGCTTTGTGATTTATAGCCTCTGAAAACCTGCTGTGTGGTCAACTATGCTTTTACTCATTACCAATGGCAATCAACAACACTAGTACCACAACATATATTCTAGCTATAGAAACTTGGACAGATTTCTTAAACTCTGGATAGAAGTTTAATGTGTTTAATCCGACAAGGGTAATCATAATAGCTACTCTCTAGGTAAGTTATAAAGACTAAATATGATCATACAGACACAATACCATTAGCCCATGATTTTGCCGTTGGTTACCTTCTAGTTGCTTCTGACATGTTCAATGTGATGTGTTACAG
The DNA here is from genome assembly GCF_000299155.1 of Elephantulus edwardii. Lineage (NCBI taxonomy): Eukaryota > Metazoa > Chordata > Mammalia > Macroscelidea > Macroscelididae > Elephantulus > Elephantulus edwardii. The sequence goes on along the minus strand of NW_006399817.1, from coordinate 11,427,911 downwards.
AATACGCTGCTGCATGGATTTTCTGGGCTTCCATTGTCATATACAACTTTGAAGCCCCAAAAGGTGACTTTGAGTTAGAACTGACTCAATGGCTGTTAAGTTTGAGTTTCTTTGAATCTTCATTGAAAGAAATTATAAGGGTGCTTTTTTATTTTCTGTAGCACTCTCTGTTTCTCTGTCTCTCTCATGGCCATCAGATCAGAACCAACCCTCTATTGGGTTTCCAAGGCTGTAAATTACACAGAAGAAGATTTCCCATCTTTCTCCACCGAAGAGACAAAATCCTTGGGTTGTAACACTATTCCCTCTCTATGGACTATGGTGTCAGGGCACCCTGTGGTCCTGCTGCATAAATTACAATCACCAAACCTTTGATTAGTAGTCCAACACAAATTGTACCACTGTGATCCTTTTGAGCATGCAAAGTACTATATAAAATTTGACACTTTAATTATATAAAGCCATACCTGAGTCCCAAGCACTGAGGTATGGTTTTATGTAATTGATTTCTATTCCTTATGCTAAAGTGGCTGATATTATAAATTTTAAAAACTGAAGTTTCATCTTCAATGTCATAAATGTAGGACTGGAATTTTATTATTCAATGCAATGTACCTCTCTGCTTTCATGAGCTTTTTCATTTAAACGTTCCTACAATCCATTGCTAGGCTATGTTATCAGAGAGACCAACCCCAGGAGAAGGACATGTTTGAGTTAGTGAAAAACATCCTCATTGAAATATGTCAAGTTTCCATCTATTATAAATGGAGGGTCCCTGAATCAGAATTGTCTCAATGGCATCTAACCACAGTAGTAATGATACAATCTATTAAGTGCCTGAATGATGCAAATCTTTAGTGTCCTAACCTGTTAATGAAAAGGTCAGAGATATGATTCCACCTAGAGGTCCTTTGATAAAAAGAGTTACTGATCTAGGTCTGAAATAGCCATTAAAAGCCTTTGAAAAGTATTTCTGTTTTGATACATGTGGAGTTGTCGTGAGTCAGAATTGACTAGACAGCAGTTGGTTGGGTTTTTTGTGATTTGTTTCATTTTCATAATTCAATGATATAGCTGTTTTTGTCTTAAATCCATAGAGGTGAGGTGAATAAAGGTGTTAAATGTAACCTATGTCTTCCACTGGCTAGAAAATAGATAGAAGCAGGACTCAGTACTTTAACACCAGATTCTTGGTTTGGTATTTTCCCTATTATGATTACTTTGACTTTCTAATTTCTATATAAATAAAAACCCAAAACCAAAACAAAATTAAAAAAAACAAAAAACAAAAAAAAACCCACCACACAATAACCTATCTACATTTCCGTAGGTCTAATAATTTGACATGAGAGTTTTTTTTGGGAAAATTATTCAGCTGCAACACAGTGTTCTATTGTATTCCTTTTCTATGTGATATTATTTGCTTCTTAGTCAATACGTTCTTCTAGGTCGTATAGCCCTGGTATGTCCACTTGCTGTACAGAGGTAACTCATGGTTGCTGTGAAGCTGAATATTGTGACACTGATGTGTCAAATGTGAGAATAGTTACCCATGGTGGACAGTGTTTGGCGGAGCTCCCCGATTAAAACAACTTGGAAGCAGGACTGGCATCCACTTCCGAAATAGCTTACCTCCGGAAACCCTATGAACTTGGAGAAAGGATGAAAGTTATACAAGTGCCCAGGTCTTTTGTTTATAGAGTCACAAGTCACCTACGACAGCGACACTTAACAACAACAATTCAGATTCATTTCAATGGGGTAGTATTGGTTAATAGTTTTGAGTAGTAATCAGACATTTCTACATTCTGTGTGTTATACAGTCTACATGGGAGAGTTGAGTTTCTGATTTGGCTGCTTCTGTCCAACAGCCAAACTACTTCTTTAATTCAACATATGTTTGTGATCAGGATAAAGCTGCAAAGATTGGTTTGTTCAAACACCATTTTTAAGGGCAATATTTAAGGTGTGTAGTTTGCAACTAATAAAAGAGTATATGCTTAAGGCACCAAATTTCTTTTATTGTATCCAGTAGCCTTGACCACAAAAGCTCCAGGATTTCAAAATCTGCACTTTCAATCAACATCATCAGCAGGCAGTAATCCTGGAAAAAAAAAAGTAAATACCACAAATAAACAGACCAATTTTCTTTTAAGAGGAAAACTAATTCTTTTCAATATACTTTTTTTTATTGCATTATTTCCCCCCTCTATCTACTTAGCTAGTATAAGGATAAATTTCTAGAGCTACCCAGTTGGAAAATAAATAGGTTCACTGTCTAGCATTCCAGTCTTTACAAATGTAAATCAGTCCAACTGCTCCTCACTTAAACCTACAGCTTCACAAAACACCAGAGGGTAGCTTTCACCACACAGTTTAATCTATCCACCAAGATTTCTGCTTGAACATTATTCAAAATTGACTATCTGATAAAGGTAGACCACTATCAAAGGTCTAGGAGGTCAACTTGGATAATTACAAGTGGTTTTACTGGGTCAGCTCTACCAAACAGCACTGTTTGAAACTTAAATGGTTACAATTAAATATATATACAAATCTCCCTCCAGTTACTTTATTGTTAAATGGAAACGACATAAGCATTTATTTCTGACCTTAATTGTGTCCAAATTTTTACCATGAAAAAATATGTACAAACTAGAGCAATTACTAAAAAAAATTACAATTCTATGCATTAAACACTTCATAAAAGAAAATGCATAATTAAGTACTAGGAATGAGCTTTATTTATCACATCAATATTAAGGTTACTCTCTTAGGTTGAATTGAAAAGGCTGTAAGAAATGGCATGGACTATTATTCCATAGTTTGTGAACTTACCACAAAAGAGATATATAGCCCAGTGGCACTCTCTGATGATGAAGCAAGGCACACTTCAGAGTACTCGCATTCAAATTAATATAATTTAATCATGTTTTAACAGATACTAAAAGAAAGCTTTAAATGGGAAGTATTGAAATGTACTATACTATTTTCTAATTGTTTTATTTTTAAATCTCTTTGAATCGTTGCAATGATATATTATCACCATTTTTTAATTTACTGTATATATATATTTCTATTCTACACATATAATCTATAATCTCAGTTTATTTCTCTTCAATGTTCTTAAGACTTTTTTATAAGAAGAAGAGCTTTAAAGTTTTGTATATAGTCTTTCATTGAATGAACTAATAGTTTCATTTTTCAAAGCAACCTCTGGGCTTTCAAATGCATGTTAATTTATTATTTGGAAAATAAATCTTTAAATCTGTACATGTGATTGAAATGGCCTTAACACATTTATTTATTTTTTTAACATTTTCAGATTTTGTGTTGGAGACAAATTTTTCCTAAAGAATAATATGATCCTTTGCCAGACAGACTACGAAGAAGGTTTAATGAAAGAAGGTTATGCACCCCAGGTTCGCTGATCTATCAACATCACCCCATTAAGAATACAAAGCACTACATTCTTTTATCTTTTTTGCTCCACATGTATATAAGAATTGACACAGGAACCTACTGAATAGCGTAGATATAGGAAAACGGGATGGTTATATGGAATAAAAGGCGGACTGCATCTGTATGTAGTTAAATTGCCCCAGTTCAGAGTTGAATGTTTATTATAAAAGAAAAAAAAGTAATGTACATATTGCTGGATTTTTTTTGCTTGCTACTTGTTTTTGTGTCACTTGGCATGAGATGTTTATTTTGGACTATTGTATATAATGTATTGTAATATTTGAAGCACAAATGTAATACAGTTTTATTGTGTTACCATTTGTGTTCTGTTTGCTTCTTTGTATTGTTGCATTTAGTACAATCAGTGTTTAAACTTACTGTATATTTATGCTTTCTGTATCTACCAGCTATTTTAAATGAGCTGTGACTTTCTAGTAAAGAACTGAAGAGCAAATCTCACATGATGATACACATATAGATAAAGGCAAGTCAATCAGCATTGAAAAATACTAGAAAAATGAAGACACACACATACAAAGCATTTTACCAACATCCACAACTTAGTATCACTACAATATAAAGTCTATCAGTGTTTTCATTACAATTCCCTATTTTCAGGGAGTTAAAGATCAGCTTTAAAAAAAATGCTTAAAAATTTCATCTCAAAGCACTTTCATTTTATAACAACATGAAAAGTGCCATTTTTAAAATAACTTTAATGCTTAACAGTTATCTTTTTAATATGCTTCCCCTACCCACCCACCCTGTGTTCTTTATATAATGGCTTTGTTTTCATTTTACAGTCATCCACCCCTTATGTGAACTAGTGCCTTTGGGTATCATGTAAAATTTTTTCCAAAGGGTTACTTTTAACAATTATGACATAAGTGTTAGGAAAAGAAAACCATGAAAAATTTCTTATACAAATTTTGCCCACGAGTCTCTCCACAGGGCTCAAGGTTTAGTAACTTTATGGCTTACTAAGTTTATGATACTAAAAAGATTTGAGTGTGAATCTGTTGAGACCATGTTAATGGACCAGGAAGTTGTCATCCTATTTGAGCAGTGAGATTATGTTTGGTCAGAGCAACATAATACCCGTGGAATCTTCTAGAAAAGAAACAAAGGAATTGATAAAAAGCTGGAAACTAGTTATGCATTTTTTTTCTGATTTTTCTTGCCATTTATTGTAATGTTCAAAAAGTGAACACTTTAAAAGTTTGATGTATCTTATTCTCTCATTGCTTCCTTTAAGTAATTACCCACTCAGAATACATCTCACTTAGGCTGAAATCTGTCATTTTATGTTTTAAAGGTGAAATATTACTCCCTCACCTACATGATAGCTGATAAAAAAGAAAGCTTTCTAGAATCAGAAATTATGGAGAATGAGTACTTATATTAAAATTAAGGAAATGAAAGTAAAATTCTAACTTCTCTTTTTGGTTGCAGACACTTTGTTTCTGCCCCTGTGATTAAAACTGCTTTCCAGAAATCTGATCCCACACAGACACAGTAAAGCATGTTTTTACCAAAACAAATTTAGTGCTGTGGCATTTTGTTTTTCATGGAAACAATATTTCTCAGTGTTACTTGCATACATATTTTGTCCTGCCAATATATACATTACAGGTAAAGTTCGTTAAACCTTAATTCTTGGTTTGGGGCCAATGTATTAAGCTGAAAATAATGCTGGTGTGGATTTGCTTTTAAACAAAGCTTTATCATGAATATGATGCATGTGAATCCGGATATTGCCTTCATTCTTAAGAAAATGGTTCTGTGGAAAGTGTATGATATGTAATTTTACAAATGTTTCATGGTTAAGAGTGTTCGAGTGACATGTTCCCCAAATTTCAAGTATACTGATGGAATAGTTTCCAAAAGACTTATTATTTTAGCCTTGTAGCCTTACAATGGTTTCCTGGAAGGATTTGCATTTCAAAGCAAACAACAAACAAGGGGATAAGGAAGAGGAAATGATTTTCCAAACTGTTGCAACCCTACTAGACCCCACTAACAATTTCTTTGAAATTTATGTGGATGTAAAGTATCTCTTTCAAATGGTTTTTCAGACTTTAGGTGTTTTGTATATGTTTATTAATATATCAAAATACTTGTAAATCAGATCAAAATTCTTTCAACTTCTTGAACCTGTTTAACTATCTTTGCCACCCAAAGACTAAACACTGCGTTTCACTTAGCATAATCCTTGAGAAATGAATACTTATGCTTTTTACTACCAACAAAATTACTCACCTGGATTAAAGATCACAGCCTTAATCTCCTTAGATTATCTTTAATCTCCATGAAATTGTGAAACAAGAGAGAAAGAGTTTTTTAGCTGTAGATCATTTTACAGCTAATTTCCAAAAAATAGCATTTTTGACCTGAAGTATTGTCTTGACTACTCAAAGTCCCCAGTTGTTGTCAACTTCCCTTATTGTGTTGTGTAGCCCTGAGGTCACTTGGCTTGTTATCTGATTCCTCGAATAGGGTACCTCCATGGGGCTTTGAATTCTCAAGCAGCGAGAGCTCCTCACCTAACATACATCTCATGCAGACTGCCTGTGATGAAGGACCTGGCCCCTCCGTTCCACCAGAGTGCTGGCTGAGTTTAAAAGCTGACCTGTGTTTGTAATATCACTTTCATCTTGCTTAATAAATATCTGCTGGATTCTTTCATTCATTTTTTATATTTGGATTTATGTTTTTAATAAAAGGGGTATTACACTGTTTCATTGCACTTAATTGGCAGAATATAAGATGCTATCTAGACAGCATACATTAAGTTCATGAAAAAGGATAAAACGTGTAGGAACATTTACTTTCTAAGTGTAAATCATTGCAAGTGTAGACAAAGTACCTCAAATGCTTTCTCCAAATGTTATATTTAGGATTTCTGAGCTCTAGGTAGTTTACTGCTATTTGCTTTTCTGAAAGAGGGGGAAATGTCAAAAAGGAAGGTAACAATTGCTGGGTGTAATTTTGTACATTTATAGACATTTTAAGTGATCTTTCTGAAAGCAGCTGTGCTGCTATTGTCACGCAAAATTTCAGATTTCCTATTATCTGTTTAATGAATTAAAACAAACCAAAACAAAAATCCACTAAACCGTACATTTTCAGAAAAGAGATATGTGGCTTAACTGAAACTGGGTCCAAAAGATTATATCTGTAAGTGGAATATAACACACACAAGTGGTTTCCTTTTAACTCTCACTTTAGGCAAACCACTCTGAATATTCACTTAAACAATTTCACAGAGATGATATAGGCCAAACATGTTTAGTGTGCATGCCAGTAAGTTGCAAAACCAATCTGCATATTTATGGTAATAGAACATTAACACTGAATACAATCTTAGCAGAAGCTTTCTTCTTCTTATTTTTTTCTTAAAAACACCATTACAGATATTTTAAAATGTGATTTATGCACTTGTAGGTAACAATGAGGGTTTAGTATAGGTATTATTTCAGTTAACATTACTGAGTACTATGTGATTGGTCTTGCCCTGACCACTCAACTTCCTTTGGGTAGACACAGCTCTGTATACCTTAGATAATGTGAAAGTGTCTGTTCATTGGGCTCACACTCATCTCCAACTTGCTAATAATGAGCTTACAGAATTGAATACTGTCTTCTACCTCTTCAGCCTGTCGTTTGCATGAAAGCTCCAGAAAAATATCTCAAGTAATCAATGTGTTCAGAGAATTATCTCACACAAATTACTCATTAACTCAATAGCACATAATAAAAAAGAACATCAATTAATTAATGAGTCACCCGGAGATCACCATGATTACAATAGAGCTCTTTTGAAATAGCAGTTATAAATGGAGCTGCCTCTTTATATTCATTGTTTGCAATTGGTCCATTATTTGGCTTAAACCAGTGTCATCTTGAACATGTGCCTGTAGGTAACTGTGTGATTAGTTTCATAAATGGAGATTTCAGGAAGTTTACTGCATATGACACTATACACAGGGTAGGAGGGGGGAAGCTATTTTACGATGGCATTCTTTGAAACTAAGTTACTAGAAAGATATTAGCTTGCTACAAGGTGTAACTTTGCACTTATATTCAAGGCACAAGACAGTTATATTGAACATTAAGGGAGCACTCATGGCTTTGTAGTAAGGAGTTGTATTGCCATCCCAAAGGCACAAGGTTTGAACCTACTAACTGCACTTCAAATGAAAGATCTCCAGTGATTTAGTGCCTTGAAAAGCCACTAGGGGGTCAGTGATGAGAAGGTTCTGCCTTAAGGACACATAACAACTGTATGTTGCATATTAACAAGCTCTGTAGTTGTGGCATGTACAAGTTGGGCTGCTAACTGAAGGGTCAATGATTCAAATCCTCCAGCTACTTCAAGGAAGAAAGATGGGGAGTCTCCTCCAATAAAGATTAACAGCCTCAGGGAACCAATAGAGAGTCATGAGTCAAACTCTACAGTAGGGGTTTTTTCATGTTGAACACTGTGAGAATTAGCTGTTCAAACACTTAAAAGTGAGTAAAATGTTTCTTCATACATGACATTCATTTCAGTCCCTTTTCAAAATGATTAAAAATTTGAATATTCAGAGAAAGGCATTTTGGCTTTTAGTAGATAGCATTGGAGAGAGTGCAAAGGGTTAACAGTTGTAAGTATAAAAGAGTTAAACAACAAATATTGCATGCAAAGTCACCAACTAAAGTTTTTCAACTATCTTGGTAAATGCCATTTCAGTAAGCTTATAGAATAATTATACCAGTTCCCTTAGGTAAGTAAGAAACATCTGTTGGTAACACATAGCAGGTGTTAACAATTACACATACTGAAAATTTTAAAAATGTTTTTAATTAAAAGAATTCTGTTATCTGAGAAGGGAAGTATGTTAAATTCAAAGGCACTATTGTTGTGGGTGTGCAGATCACGTAATGCACAAATTGTAAAGCTGAAATCATCTTGGATCAACTGGGTTTTGTGTTTGGTTCAGATCTTTCCAATAAAAATGAATTAGAATTCATTGCACTTTTTACACAATTAGTATTCCGGGCTGAGGAGCTGAATACTCATGAAATTGGTATAGCAGAGCTGATTACAGAGTATTTTGGCTTTATAGGCAAGGTGCTTGCAGTTAACTGTACCAAATGTAATGGACACAGTACAAAGAAAAAAGGGGAGCAAGGGACATCCAGAGAATAAATGATCCAAATCTTTTCTACTCTACTTCTCCAGAAGGACTAAAGTGTGTAAATGAAAAAGAGTTTGTTTATAACATTATCAAAAGACCCACCATCAGCTATTTTAAATAATAGTTAACAGTTCATGAACATTCACCAAAATCAGGTAATTTTTCATGTCCATGTAGTCTCTGAACACCTCTGTGACATAATGCTACTACCTCTAATTCATTGAGTAAAGGCAGAAAATGAAGAATCTAACTTATCTAAGTTTATACAACTAGTAAGTAGTAAACCTTTGATTCAGTTTGTCAGGCTAAATGCCCATACTTAACTCCTATGCTTTGCTATCTATGATAATGGTAATATAGTTTCTAAGAATGGCCAAGAACTAAGAGTTATCAAAGGTGTCCTAGTAGCACAATGTTTTGGCTAGTCTTCAACATTTAACTTCTAACCAAAAAGCTGTATGGTTATATCAGTTACCCTAAAAGACTTGGTGACTTGTTCTGGTAAAGATTGCAGCCTCAGAAATCTTTTAAGTGACCATGAGTTCTACTACGCATTTAACAAATGCTTCTAACATTCTAAATGCTTTTAACAACAAGGTGTGATCTGTGCTTAATAAAATATTCTAATCATTTCGGAGTTAACGTCACCTATTAAGAAGACAATTGGAAGTGAAGTAGATCATATTTTCCTAGATGCAGTCTGTTTAGGAGAGTCTTCATTCCTATGAACCTTGAAGACATAGATTTAATTTGCCATTCCAGGGTACCAACAATAGAAGATTTCTGGTTGATAATATTTGGAACACATAGTAGTCCACATCAAAGCAAATGACTCAGAGCAGTGAGCTGCAATTAGGATAAGCCTGCCATGGTGAGGTTGGACCAGTCTCAAAAGAAAAATCAGTATGTGCTCACTCATCAAACATTCACCAGGTGTAGTCATTGCCAGGTTAACTGTCGAAGGTCGAAGAAACATTTTAGTCTTAAAATTACAATAGCAAGTGAGATTGAACAATTGGGATCTAGCAATTGTCCTCAATATTGCTGGTAAGTTCCAGGTGAATTAATTTTTATTCATAGTAATCGCAAGCGACTCGACGGCACATAACAACAACAACAACAATCCCATACAACAGTAGAACTGACAATAGAGGGATTTAGGAGTTGTGTAGCTACGTTAAAAGCTATTTCTATCAAGCTACTCAAATCCACAATAGGTCTGTGAGAGAGAAAGTTAGGAAATCTCCATTCTATTTTTAACCCTTCAGAAACCCAGTAGAGGGTCAGTCAGCTATGAGTTAGAACTGAGCAGAAATGGGTTTGATGTTTTTGTTTGTTTTTTAATTTGTATGGATCACATAGCCTGTCTTCCACAAAGCTATGAGGTGAGTTCCAGTTGCTAACCTATCAGCAGTCAAGTGCTTAACGCTGCACCACCAGAATCCTTCATCCTTAACACAGACCAGAGAAAAAGAAAACTACTGTAGTTTTGTGTTACCAAGAAAGAGATCCAAAACCTTCGCCTTTCCACTGCTTTGATGCCTACTGCCATCACTACAACCATTTCCACATATTGTGGTCTGTTAGAACTTGCGTGACTCCAGATTGGATATCCAAATTGGAAGTTTCATTGCACAAGCATTTTTCTACATTTTCAGTCCAAAACCAATGCTTATCTGGACAGCTCAGAGCTGTGATAATCATAAAAGAACGTGATTAAATTATTCCTCATCCTAGATCCAGTACAAGTCCAAGGACATTTTATACGTAGAAGAACAAAATCCAATTGCCAGGAATCAATTCCAATTTATGGAAACCACATGAGATTTGTCCCAGAGAAAGTGAAAACAGGGTGCTCATTAGGGGCAAGGATGGTAAAAATGTGCCTTATATTCTATGGGCACATTGTTAAGAGGAAGTCATGCTGGGTAAGGTAGAGAATCAACTACAGAGAGAAAGACCTTCAAGGAGATGGAATGACACAATGGGCTATGTATGTATGAATGCAACAATGGGCTACAAACCCATGTATATCAGAGATGACGAAGATGTCATGGGATAGGGCACGTTTCCGGTCTGTTGACAGGGTCACTAGGAAAGGTAGTTGACTCAATGGCATCTAACCACAAGAACATAATAGCATTAAGGGAGCTCTGGTGTCCTAAAGGCAAGGAATTGCACCATCAACCCAAAAGCACATGGTTCAAATCCTCCAGCTGTTCTATGAGAGAATGATGGGCAACCAACACCCATGCAATTCACCGCCTCTGAAAACCCATTGGAGGGTCAGTCCCAACTCAGTGGTACACAAAGAGTGGCATTAAGGTAAGAGGAAGGCTCAACAACTTGCACTATGCAGATGACACGACATTGCTTGCTGAAAGCGAACAGGACTTGAAACACTGAATAAAATCAAAGACCACAACCTTCAATATAGCTTATGTATCAACATCAAGAAGACAAAAATCCTCTTCCCTGGGCCGACAGGAAGCATCATGCTAGATGATATGAAGATTGAAGTTGTCAATGATTTCTTCTTGCTTGGATCCACAATCAACATCCTTGCCACCACCAGTCAAGAAACCAAAAGACATATTGCTGTTGTTGTTGTTGTTATGTGCCATTGAGTCACCTGTGATTCATAGTGACCTGTGTACAATAACTCTGAACCCAGCCCTGTCCTGTGCCAATCTCACTGACTCCAACACACCTACCCCCATTGCCAGAGTTACTGTGTCAATCCATCTCATCTGGGTCTTCCTCTCATACCCTGTCCCTCCACCCTTCCAAGAAAGATGTTCGTCTCCAAGGACTGGTCCCTCCAGGCCACATGCCCAAAGTATGTGAGATGAAGCTTCAAAATCATTACCTCCAAGGAGAAACTTGATTTCACCCTCTCCAATACAGACCTGTTTGTTCTTTTGGCAGTCAAAGATACATTGCATTGGGAAAAATGTGTTGTCAAGAACTTGTCTAAGATGGTAAGGAACAATGATAGCAGTTTAAAGACTAAAGGACATAGAATTCAAGCTTTGGTCTTGTTCAAGTACTTGTTATGCCTGTGAAACTTGGACGATGACTAAGGATGACAAAAGAAGAATCAATGCCTTTGAGTTGTAGTGTTGTTTCAATGGCACCTAACAACAACAAGCAGCAGTAAAATGAGTGTTGTATTAGATTGCTACCCAAAGGTGAGCCTTCCAAATCACCAACTGCTTTCTGTGAGAAAGATGAGGCAAATTCTTCTTGTTAAGATTTACAGCTTTGAAAACTCAATGAAGGGTGACTATGTGTGGGAATTAACTATAGGTGGTGAGTTTACTTTTTGGCTTATGTTTATTATGAACAGTATTTGAAGCTAATACAAACCATAGAAAACCCATAGAAGAAAATATCAGGTAAAAATAAGCAATTCTCCTTTTGAAGAGAGCAGGTAACTTTATGTAAAACACCATTGAGCTTCTACCATGTGAATAGCACCATATTACACATTTCTAAATTTTTCTGCCTGAAAGATACTGGTGCATGAAAAGTAATGTTCATCACTACTTATTCTTTGTTTAATGCCCAATTTATTAAATATGCAGCTTGAGTAAATGCAATTTCTCTAAGCATTTGAACACCATTTAAACAGTTAATAAAGCAAATCTGGTAAATTTAACAAATCAGATTCAAGCATTTAAACAATGATTAGAATCTTAGTCAAATTCTTTTAGACATTTCAATACAATTCTAAGTAATAAGTTTCACATACTTTAACAAAATGTAGAAATTATCACAATGAGTGAAAATTTGCTTGTTAAAAATGTGCTTAAGGGTAATCCTGGCTGAAAACAAAGAATACCAGAAGAATGTCTATTTGTGTTTTATTGACTATGCAAAGGCAATTGATTGTGTGGATCATAACAAACGATGGCCAACATTGAGAAGAATGGGGATGCCAGAAAACTATATGGTTTTAAATCAGGAAAGTGTGTAACTGGGTTGTATCCTTTCTTCACATCTATTCAATCTGTTTGCTGAGAAAATAATTCAAGAATCTGAACTCTGAAGAAGAATGTGGCATCAGTATCATAGATTCATCAACAGCCTGGGCTATGCAGATGCCACAACCTTGCTTGCTGAAAGTGAAGAAGACTTGAAGCACTTGCTGCAGAAGAGCAGACTATAGCTTTCAATGTGCATTACATCTAAAAACCAAGGAAACAAAAATTCTCACCACTGGACTTATAGGCAACCTCATGATAGATGGAGAAAAGATTGAAACAGTCAACAAATTCATCATATTTGGATCCATAATCAACCCCTTTGTTACCAGCAGTCAAGAGATCAGGAGACCATGTTATGTTGGGAAAGTGTGTAGTCAGAGACCTCTCCAAATTATCGAGGTGAAACAATATCTGCTTGAGGACAAGCGTGCACCAGATGCAGGTCATGTTCTTTTCAATTGCTTGCTATGAGAGCTGGGCAATATATAAGAATGATAGAGTTTATTCCTTTGAGTTGTGGTTTTGGAAAAGAGTACTGAATATCTCATGGACTGCCAAAAGAACAGATATGTCTCGAAGAAAGTGTAGGCAGCGTACTCCTTGAAGGCAAAGATGACAAAGCTTCAACTCACATACTTTGGGCTTGTTGTTAGGAGAGGCTAGTCCTTCTAGAGGAGAACAATGCATTCTGGATGGAGGGTCAGCAAAAGAGAGAAGACTCTCAAACAGATGTATTGACACAGCAGGTGCTGCAATAGGTGATAAGTATGGCACAGGGTAGGACAGGGTTCAGATCTGTTCATCATAGGGTCACTGAGTCATATACCATATGTGACAACAATAACAAAATGGAAACAAAAATTATAAACAATGTAAGTTAGTATTTCTATTTTTGGTTTTCTATCTTTATTAGGTTATATCAATAATAAGTAGGGAACTTTCACAACCTAATCCATAGAGACTTGGGCTGCTAACACAAAGGCCACACTTCTCTTGTGATTTGAAACCAAAAGCAGCTCCTGGGGAGAAAGATGATCAATCTCATGTGAGATCTACCATAGAAGACATCCAATGGAGGGTCAGCTGTGAGTGGTTTCTCCCATCCAAATACTAAGGAGGCCCTACCCTGCTTAGCTTCCTGAGATCAGATGAGTTTGGGTGTGTTCAGGGTAGTAAGGCCATAAACTATGAGTAGTTTCTAATTTGATGACAGTGAGTTTTGAGATAGTAACTGATTACTTTCAAATCAGAAAAAAATTATCTCAGATTACCTGAGGTTTTAAAATCTAGTATTCAATCTATTATTAAAAGGAACTGACATCAGGGTTGAGAGAAGACAGAAAAGGAAGGGAGGAACGATGTATATTGCATTGAAACAGATGAGGGAAAGAACGGTTTAAAAGGACATATGAATTGGTATTCTTGTCATTAGAGAATTCCAGAGTGAAGGCTGCATGGAGGAGTGGATTTGGGGGGAGGGGGTTACATAACAATGAAAGAGTTTTACTTTTGCTTTTCAAGGAAAAGAGTGAATTAGGGGGAGGGTGGGCAAGGAGAGAAGTGTAACAATGAATGACTGGAAACCCTGAATGTCTGTAATCTTTCATAAAAAAAAAAAAAAAACCCTACCAAGAAAAAGAGGAAAAAATCTATTATTATGTTAACTAGGTGAACCTGGATTGGACTAAAAGAACTAATTGCTCTATCCAAGATAATTTAAATTTGCACCAGGTAAATGCATAAGTTAGGCCAGCCATTTTGTAATCATATTTCCCTTGTTACACCAATGGGTCTTTTTAAAGTCAACAGCTTTTGAAGAGATTATAATTTCCTATAACTCAATGCTAATTTTCCCCCTAAAACATAGTGTTAACATTATTGGAAATATAGATACACTATTTAGAAATTTTTATCTCTCAAGAAATAGAGCATTGAACTTATGCAGTCAAATTTTCTATTAAGATATTCAGATTATCCTTTTCCTTATAGAAATTATTGAACCCTCTCTCTAACTGAATAACTTGCATTAGCACCTGTTTTGATTAGCACATGATGTTCTTAATAAGGTTTGAGTTGTAATTTTTTACACTTAATATTCTCTATTTTCTAAGTGGAGACAAATGCAAACCGAAATGTTATATATACGTATATATTAAATTGAAGAAACAGTTCACATACACTAATATGTTTACTGTTTTGCACAACACATCTTTTGTGTATTTTACATTCATATATCTCTGAGCATAAGAGCTGTAGTTTTCATAGATTCAAATACATTACAGGTAAATTTAATAGTAGGCTACATTCTGTACATGTGTGTGTGTGTGTGTGTGTGTACGTGTGTGGGTCCATTCATGTCTTATTAGAAGTGTTAATTAAAAAAAAACAATGTTTTTTTGGCAACAATGAATGACTGGAAATTCTAAGTCTCTGTAAACTTGCATTAAAAATAATAAATACATTTAAAAGCAAATAAACAAACAGAAAACCTCAATGTTTTTAAAGACACTACCTTGAAAATTAGAAAGCCAAAATAAGTACCTTGAAAGAAATGTGTGGTAAAGAACAAAAATGGTGAGTGAAAGGTGTGCTCTTCAAGAAAAGGGTACACTACCTGAACATTGTAAGCACAAACAAATGTGACATAAAAACAGAAGTAAAAGAAATGGCTTACAGTGACAGACTCAGTATTTTACACTAGTTGAATACTGATGAGAAGAGATTAAGGAGACACAAGAACAAGAACGGATACCAAGACTTAATTTCCCATACCTGAAACAGTTTAACTCACTTTAAATAATTGTTTTGGACAAATCATATTTATATCGTATTGTCACCATAGTTGTGTAGGTACTACATATAAATAATTGTTTTGGACAAATCATATTTATATCGTATTGTCACCATAGTTGTGTAGGTACTACATATTAATGTAATTTTTATTATTGTTTAACTCAAAGTACAACTTTCTTAGATACATTGAACCTGTGTGTGTGTGTGTGTGTGTGTGTGTGTGTGTGTGTGTTTAACTAGTCTTGACACTAGACAACCAATGAACTTAAAGAAATTATCTTTGTCCACTGCAATGAGTGAGTCCCAATTCATAGCAACCTTATATGTAACAGAATGAAACTCTCTCTAATCCTGTGTCATCCTCAAACTCTCTAATGTGCTTACTCTTGCTTTCATATCTATAAAATGAACAATAATACTTGTTTCTGGAGGCTGTTTTGAACATTAAAATAATCTATGTCTAGCAATTAGCATGTCTGATACATAGATTTAAAATTATTATTAATATTCTATTTTAGTTATTCCAACATGTTCTAATGTTCTTTAATGTCTGTTTATCGATGTAAACTAATCAACCTGGTGGAATATCACAGTTGGTTTGTGATCAGTAGTCAGATGTAGGGCTAAGAATAATAGAGATGAGCATCCAACAAGGAAATGAGGCAATCCTTTTTAAGAAAAATGTTGAAATTCAGAGAGAGTTAAACTGCTTAGCCAGTCATTGTAGGAGATAGTAACAAGTGAAATAATTTTTGTTTTCCTACTGTCATTGCAAATAATGGGAACTCCAGTGCACATATTTGTGCTCATGTGAAACCTGAACAGGACCCTGAGATCAACATTAAAATAGAACCAGACAATATACTGAACTGTTTAAAATCAGGAAAGATGTGAATCAGGGTTGCATCCTTTCACCATACTTATTTCATGCTTAGCAAATATCATGGGGGGATGGACTACATCAGAATTAGAAGAAACTAATTTATAATTTAAATTATACAGATCATACAACTGTAATAGCAAAAATACGAAGAGGACTTAAAGAATTCACTGGTGGAAGATCAAAGACTACAACCAATAGTATAAATTACACCTCAACATAAAGAGAACAAAATTCTTTATATTGAATCAATAAGCAATATCATGATAAATGAAAAAACATTCTCAATTATTTCATTTTATTTGGAATCTCAATCAACACCCATGGAAGCAGCAGTCAAAAAATCAAAAGGAAGGAACCAAGATCGTGGTGGCAGCAGAAAACAATGAACTTAAGGAGCTGCAGGAACAGCAAGCTGCATAGAAATGGGTCACCATGGCCCTCGACAGTCCTCTGTTTATTGATAATCGAACAATTAAACAGTTGATTACTGGTCTTCAATATAGACCGAGACTTAACATCAAGAGATCAAAGATTCCCAAAGAAGAATGGGTGAGTCCTGCGGTTCCCAGCCCACGCCACTGCCACGACCCCAGGGATACCCTCACGCGGGATGGATGACAGGCACTGGGCCCCAAGGCTGGTGTGGAGGAACCTCCAAACTGAGGCAGAATAGACTTGTTCTGGGAAGAATTCTCAGAACGAAGACGGCGGTGGCAGGAGACACGGCATGGCAATCAGGAGGCCCAGTGGGCCACATTTAAGCAGGCCACACAACTAAAATGTGCCGCCCAAACAGCCAAGCAGTTGACTGTTGGTCATCAGTGTGGACTGGAACTCAACATCAGGAGTATGGGGATTCTTGGGGGGAACATGGGTGAGTCCCTCTTCCTCCCTCTGCCTGCCACTGAGCTCACATTGCCAAGACCCCATGGAGCTGTCGTGGGCAGGGCCCAAGGTCCCCTAGGCTACACCAGGCAGTGAGGGCTGGGTCCCATGGCTGGTGTGGTGAAGGCTCTGCACAGATGGTAAGCCATGGCCCCCAGTGCAGCGTGGGGGCTGGGGGAGTGGGGTGTAGGGACAGTGGCGATTGCAGTGGTGGTGTGGCCGTGGAGCTATAGGAGGTGAAGGTCTTGAGGTCTTGATAAGAGAAAACAATCTTGCTGTCAGTGAAGATTTACTTGGACAGGCCAGAGAAGAACATCATGAACATAGTGGATTGATAAGGGTCTCTATGAGTTGTCTACAACTCAATGGACACTTAACAGCAACATATACAAGATGGCAGATATCCTCAATATACCACATCTTTTTACCTCTTGACTACTGCTGCCAAGAACTGTTTAGACCTAGGGAGGGTCTGTTCATCACTCTCAAATCCCCCTCTCCATTTGTGAAGGGGGAGGGCAGTGATGCCTAATTCAAACTGCAGTCTGACTACTTGGTGGAGGGAGGAGGGTAATGGTGGCAGCACCAGAACTGGGGGTGTTGTCCCTGGCCATGGTCTTCAGAGAGGCACAGGGTCCAGACCTCAGCATGGAGTGGGGGACTTTGTTAAGGGGGTGTGTCGCTCAGCCCCTGGAGTGTGTCATCTGGCTCCTAGAGTGAGCCATTTGGCCCTTGGGATGAGTGTCCGACCCCTGTGAGGAGCCTTCAGGTTTCTGGGGAAAACTCCCTAGGATATACAGAGAATTTTATCTAGGCTACTTTCCTCCACCTTCTCCCCCAGTACACCTGTAAATAACACCTCCAAAGTCCTTCTATTTGTAACTCACAAGTTTGTTCTAAGCTTGCTCTCTTTCCTATAGGTAATCTTAACAATGAGTTTTACTCCAAACCTAAACCCTGAACCCAGTTCCAGAGACAAAAGAGAAATATACCTACCAGCTAAGGAAGCAAAGGAGGATGGAGCCTCAGGGTTTATCCAGCCATCCCCACTGGACCCACCTGGGAAAACACTTTGCTGTCCAGAGAGCAGTAAACATCAGGAAGATCTCTTCTAACAGAACAAGAAGGCATGCAGCTTCAACTCAAGATCACAGTAAGGTGTTAAAGTGGGGTCCCCTTCCCCCACACCCCCTTCACATCAACACCCCTGTTCAGCATGAAGAAGCCAGAGAGTCTGTGCTCCATTCCCAAATGAAACACCCACAATGACACAATTTCCTTGTTTAAAAAAAATAATAATAATCACCATTGGACTATGCTTACCATTGCCCTATCTCTTCTGGTCCTCACTGGATCTTTCTTATTTCCTTTGCCTACTCCACCCACCCACCAAATTGTACAGCCCTGCAATTTCCTCCCTGTCCATCTTCACTCTTAGTTTCCAACCCTCACCCCCTTATATCACCATATATGTTTTTCACAATAAATAAAATTTAAATTTAAAAAAATATCAAAAAGAGTATTATACTGGACAAATCCACTTAAAAACCACAAAAACAGCAAAACTCTTTTTAAAATGTTAAAAAGCAAAATCTCCCTTTAAGATCTAAAGTGAGCTGACACACCAGTAGTCAACATGTTGTTGTTGTTGTGTGCCATTGAGTTACCTGTGACCCATAGCAACCCTATGTACAGCAGCTCTGAACCCTGCCCTGTCTTGAGTTGGTCTCACTAATTCTGAGACACCAATCCCCATTGCCCAAGTAACTGTATCAATTCATCTCATCTGGGGTCTTTCTCTTCTGCACTATCTCTCCACCCTTCCAAACATGCTGTCCTTCTCCAAGAACCAGTCTCTCCTGGCCACATGCCCAAAGTATATGAGACAGAGTTTCAAAATCCTAGCCTCTAAGGAGAGATTTTGTTTCACTGTCTCCAAAACAGATTTATTTAGTTTGTTGGCAGTCCATTGCATGTTCAAGACTCTTCTCCAGCACCCAAATTCGAAGGCATCGTTTCTTCTTCTGTCATTCCTAGTCATTGTACAGGTATCTGATGCATAGCAAGTAATTGTGAAGACCATGGGCTGGATTAGGCACATTTTAGTGCCTAGACTCACATCGTTGCTTTCAGCACTCTGTGAAGAGGTCCCTGACAGCAGATTTTCCCAATGCA
This sequence comes from Elephantulus edwardii, assembly GCF_000299155.1. Classification (NCBI taxonomy): domain Eukaryota; kingdom Metazoa; phylum Chordata; class Mammalia; order Macroscelidea; family Macroscelididae; genus Elephantulus; species Elephantulus edwardii. The sequence continues at coordinate 11,408,544 of NW_006399817.1, read as the reverse complement.
ATTCATCTTTTGATTTCCTGACTGTTGGTGTTAAGTGTGTTGATTGTGGAGCTGAGCAAGCTATAATTGTTAACAACCTCAATATCTTCTCCATCTATCATGGTACTGCCAATTGGCCCAGTGGTGAGAATCTCTGTATTCTTAATGTTAAACTTCAATCCATATTGAAGACTAGGGTCCTTGACCTTCTGCAGCAAGCACTTCAGGTCTTCTTCTGTTTCAGGAAGCAAAGTTGTGTCATCTGCATAACGTAGGTTGTTAATGAGTCTTCCTCCAACCCTGATGCCACATTTCTCCTCATAAAGCCCTGCTTTCTGAATGATCTGTTCTGCATATAGATTAAAAATATATGGAGATAGAATGCATTCCTAACACACTTGTTTCCTGATTTTAAATGTTTCCTGCTGTGTTATGAGGACTGCTTCCTGGTCCCAGGATAGTTTTTGCATAAGCACAATTAAGTGTTCTGGGATTCCCATTCTTCTCAAGGTTAGCCACAACTTGATAGATGGAGAAAAGATTGAAGCTGGCAGTGATTTCATTTTGCTTAGATCAACAATGAACACTGTTGGTACCAACAGTAAGGAAATCAGGAGACGTTTTGCATTGGGCAAGTCTACTGTCAGGAACCTCTCCAAAGGATTGACGAGTAGTATGATATCAGTTTGAAGAGTAAGGGGTGATTAATTCAGACCATGATCTCAATCACTTGCAATACATCAGGGAGCTGGACAATAACTAACAATGACAGAAGAATTGATGCCTTTGAGTTGTGGTGTTAGAGAAAAGTACTGAATATCCCCTGGACTGTCAGAAAAACCCAGATATATCTTGGAAAATATGCAGCCAGAGTGCTCCATACAGGCAAAGATGATAAAGCTTTATCTTTTATACCTTGGACATGTAGCTAGACGAGGCTATTCCTTGGGAAGGGACGCCATGTTTGGAAAGACGGAGGATCAGGGAAGGAGAGGAAGACTTCCAATGAGATGAACTGACATAGTGATGTGAGCAATGTCCTCTAGTGTGTCAGAAATTATGAGGATGACACAGAATATGGTAGGATTTAGGTTGGCTATTCATAGGGTCATTATGATCATACTGGACTGGATAACACCTAACAACAACAGCAACATGTGCATAGGGAACTCTGGTTGCCTCTCAGTAAAAGTCTACACTGCAATCCCAGAGGCATGCAATTTGAATCCACCAGGCACTTAGCAAGAGAAAGATGCATATTCTCTTTCTATGTGATGTAGTGGCTCTGAAAACCCTCTGGAAGGTCAGCTGGGTCAGTTCTGGCTCAACAGCCCATAATAACATCTTAACACCATTAATTCTGGGGTGCTCTGGTTGCTCAGTGCTAGTGAGTTGTGCTGCCAATGCAATGCAGATGGTTCAAATCCACCAGAAGCTCCACAGAAGAAAGACGGCAATCTTCTCCCTTGCAATTCACTGCTTCTGAAAACCCACTGAAGGGTCAGCTATGGGTCAGTTCTGACTCAATTTCATAAAACAAAAGAAATAAACATATACATATGAAAACTGGAAAATGAATATGGAAAATTAAAGAAGAATTGATGCCCTTAAATTATGGTGTTGGCAAAGACGATAGTCTTTACTTCTGGAATAAACAAATCTGTCTTGGAAGAAGCAGAGACAGAGTGCTGCTTAGACAACAAGATGCTAAGACATTTTTTCTCACATATATTGGGCATGTTATAAGAAGAGCCTGGTACCTGGAGAAGGATATCGCTCCTGGTAGAGTAGAGAGGCAGTGTAAAAGAGGGAGATCAAAAGGAAATAGAACTCTATAGTAACTGCAACACTCAAGTATAGCCACAACAGTGAGTACATTACAGGACTCTAGTATTTTATTCTGTTGCACATAGGGTCCCTATGAGTTGGAAGTGACTTGATGACATCTAAGAATAACATGGTCTAGGCCTTTTTCCTCAGGATTGGAGGAATACTCATAAACAATCTGCATCATGTAGATGACACAACCCTGCTTCTTGAAACTGAACAGGACCTGAAGCGTTTGCTGCAGAAGGTCATGGACTGCAGCCTTCAATATGGATTGAAGCTCAACATAAAGAAAACAAAGATTCTCACCAATGGACGAATTGGTAGCATCATGATAGGGGGTGAAGAGATTGAGATTACTAACACCTTTAGTTTGTTTGGCTCCACAGTCAACACTTTTGGTATCAGCAGTCAGGAAATTAAAAGACAAATTGCATTGGGAAAGTATGCTGTCAGAGACCTCTCCAAAATACTTGAAGAATAACGATGCCAGTCTGGAAACTAAGGTGTGCCCAATCCAGGCCATAGTCTGCAATTACTAGCTATGCATCACAAAGCTGGACAATGACTAGGGATGATAGAAGGAGAATTAAGGCTTTTGAGCTGTGGTGCTGGAAAAGAGCATTGAATATATCACGATGGCTAGGAGAATAAATAGGTTTGTCCTAGAGAGGGTGAGACCAGGCTACACATTGTAGGCAAGGGTTATGAAGCTTAATTTGACATACTTTGGACATGTTGCAAGGAGGGACCAGTCCTTGGAGAGGACCATCATACTTGGGAGGGTGCAGGGACAGCTCTAAAGAGGAAGACCCTCAATGAGATGGCTTGATTCAGTGACTGGGGTAATAGGGGGTACGTATGTCAGAGACAATAAGATTGACACAGGATAGAGTAGAGTTTAGGGCTGTTGTACATAGGGTTGCTATGAGTTGCAGGTGACTAGATGGCATATACCAACAATGCCTACTATTCATCCTGTATGCATCTGATACTTAACAAGCTGGATTTAATAAGTACATCTATCTAAATAATCATAAAGGCCTTTATTGGGTAACTAAAAAATGCAAATCAATCTTTATTTTTATAAATTTTGGGTTGAAAAATTATTATCCATATCTTAGAGCTTTTGGAAGGAGTGCATCCCTCTTGACATCTAGCTTGTAGCCTTGGGAGCACTAGTGGTCTAGTGCTAAGAAGTTGGACTACAATCCCAAAGACAGGCAATTAGAATCCACCAGCTGTTCTACAGGATGGACAATATCCTCCTGTGCAATTTAACGCCTCTGAAAAGCTGCTGGAGGGTCAGCCATGGGTAGGCTCTGACTCCACACCACATAACAACAAGGAACGAAAAGCGGTGTTGCATTGGGAAAATCTGCTGTCCAGGACTTCTCCAAAATACTGAAGAACAATGATACCTCTTTCAAGGCTAAGATGTGCATGATCCAAGCCCTGGCATTTTCAGTTGCTTTGTATGTAGATACATCTTGGAGAAGGTGCAACCAGAGTGCTCTTTAGAGGCAAGGGTGGTGAAGTTGTTGCTAAGGCAGGCTATTCCTTGGAGAGGAGGGAGCATCATACTTGGAAAGGTGAAGGGAGAGCAAAAGAGAGGAGGACCCTTAACCAGATGGTTTGACACGGTGACTGCAGCAATGAGCTCAAGTATGTCAGAGATTGTAAGGATGGCACAGGATAGGACAGGATTCAGATCTACTGTTCATAGGGTTGCTCTGAGTTGAATTCAACTTGATAGCACCTAATAATAACAACAACAACACAAGCAACCCTCAAAATGTAGCAACAACAGAAGAAAGGGTCATTTTCCTCTGATTCTGGGAAGTAACTTGAGACAAAACAATTCTAATAAAACTAAGCTAGTTTATCTTTAATGTAGCACTTTTGAGGCTTTTCAGATTTTTTCCACACACATATATATTTTGACCCATTGTCAGGATGTGCCAGTCAATGAAAAAAGACATCTTGTTGGGAAAGTTGGAAGGTCAGAGAAAAAGATCTAGACCTTCAACAATCTGAATTAACACAGTAATTTGAACAATAAGCTTTAGAATATCAGAGATGATGAGGAAGGAGCAGGATAGGGCAGAATTCAGATCTAGCAGTCATAGCAAGCAAGATTGTGTCATTTACATAACACAGGTTGTTGATGAGTCTTCCTCCAGTCCTGATGCCACATTCCTCCTCATAGAGCCCAGCCTCTCAAATTATCTTCTCCTCGTACAGATTGAAAAGGCACGGAGATAGGACAGATCACAGACACACTACTTTCCTGATTTTGAACCATTCAGTGTTTTCTTGCTCTGTTCTGATGACGGCTTTCTGGTCCGTATAGGTTTCACATGAGCATGATCAAGTGTTTTGAGATTTCCTTTTTTCTCAAAGTTAGCCACAATTTGTTGTGGTCCACACAAATGCCTTCGCGTAGTAATGAAACACTGATAGACATTCCTCTGGTATTCTTTGTTTTCAGCCAAGATCCATTTAATATTCATTATAACGTCCCTAGTACCACAGCCCCTTCTAAGCCCAGTCTGCACACCTTGCAGTTCTCTGTTGATGTGCTGTTCCAATCATTTATGGATAATTTTCAGCAGAATCTTGCTTGCCTGTGATATTAATGATATGGTTTGATAATATCTGCAGTCTCTTGAATCACTTGGCTTTGGATAATTACTGCCTCTGAAAATCCTTGGAGGGTCAGCTATGAGTCGGTTCCAACTCCATGGTACAGAACAACAACATTCTAGTTCAGTTCCCTCCAGTCTCATGACACCACACAATCTTCCAACAACAACAACAAGAACATTTCTAGAATTTGTGTCTTATAGTCCTCTGATCTTGCATAGCCCAAAACTCTACTCTGGCTTTTAAACATAGAGTTATCTTTTTCATTGGAATATTATAATTTATCCAACTTTACATATGGTCAGTGGGGAAGGCTGAGTTCTCATTACACTGTCATAAAACAATATAGGCAGAAAGATGCTGGGAAATAGCAGAGGTATTTTCAAGTAATTAGTTGGAACTACAGATAGATAAAAAAGAAAGCCATTGTGCAAATGTCAGGCCATTCAAGGTTATTTCACCTTGAGGAGATAATGTCAGATCCCTGCTTTGGATATAAAGGAAGTTTTGAAAGTCTGCTTATCCAAAAAAACCTGTCTGAAGATCATTTATGATCTATGAAATGTCCTCTTCTCTAAAGATTAAAGGTAAAAATCAATAGTATTTATGTGCATTTTACACAACTCTATTTATTTCCATCTGCTATTTACTTTTCCTACTTTTGGGATATACAAATAGCTCTTTCTTTAAGAAAAAAAAATGATATAAATAATGTTACCTTTTTTATTGTCTTTCTTGGAGAAACAGTTATTCATGTCATATTATTTTCCCTATTAAATATGTAAGTATTATTGTGCAAATTATTAATGTTATTTAGGTTTGGATACAAAATCTGGCATCAGTCTTGTGTCTCTTTATTTATAGATTCTTCTTCTGTTGTTCTTAGTCATTGTCCAGCTCTCTGAGGCATAGCAAGTAATGGTGAAGACGATGGTCTGGATGAAGCACTCCTTATTTTCACTTACTCCAGCACACCTACTCTCATTGCCCCAGATACTGTATCAATCCATCTAATCTAGGTCTTCCTCTCCTGCACTGTACTTCTACCTGTCCAAGCATGACGTCCTTCTTCATGTGATGGTCCCTCCTGGTTACATGTCCAAAGGACCTGAGGAGCTTCAAAATCCTAGCCTTCAAGGAGAAACTTGGTTCGAGATTATTTTTGTTTCCTTGGTGGCCTATAATATGTTCAAGACTCTTCTCCATCACCACAACTCAAAGGCATCGATTTTTCTTCTGTTGTTCTCAGTCATTGTGCAGCTATTTGATTCATAGCAAGTAATTGTGAAGACCATGGTCTGGATCAAACACACCTTAGTTTCTAGACTGATATCTTTGCTTCTCAGTACTTTGCAAAGGTCCCTGACAGCAAATTGTCCCAGTGCAATTTGTCTCCTGACTGCTGGTTCCAAGAGTGTTGATTGTGGAGACAAGCAAGCTGAAACTGTTAACAATCTCAATCTCTTCTCCATCTATCCTGGTGCTGCCAATTGGCCCTGCTGTATTGGAGACATCTGAGGCCTTAAGTTGGGAGAGAAATGAGGGAAAGATACATATTAAAGACATTTAGAAGGTAGTCAATACAGGAGGGAATGAATGGTAGTTCATTGAGGAAGAAGATGAGTTTTTAGACTTATTTTAATTGCCTTTGAGATAGAAGACAGAAATACAACAAGCATTTATACTCTAAATAAAACTTTGGGGTGGAAAATTAAAGGAAAAGAGATGGTTATATACCTGAATGGATTGAAGCCTAACACCAAGAAAACAATGATTCTCGTCAATGGGCCAATTGGCAACACCATGATAGATGGAGGAGAGATTCAGATAACAATTTCTACTTGCTTGGTTCCACAATCATAGCTCTTGGCAACAGCTGTAAGGAAATGAAAACACAGACTGCATTAGGAAAATACGTTGTCAGGGAGTCTAGAGACTAAGATGCACCAGATCCAGGCCATGGTCTTGGCATTTACTTGCTATGAATTGGAAAACTGCACAATGACCAAGGATGACAGAAGGAGAATTGATGTCTTTGAGTTGTGGTGCTGGAGAAGAATATTGAGCATACCATGGACTTCTAAGAGAATGAGAGTGAAACCAAGTTGCTTTTTGGAGGCAAGAATTTTGAAGCTCCATATCACATAGTTTGAGTGTGTTGCCAAGGAGAGAACAGTCCTTGGAGAAGGACCTAGGAAGGGTGAAGGAATAACGCAGGAGAGAAAGATCCTGGATGAAATGGATTGACTTAGTAACTCATGTAATTGGGGTAGGTTTGTCAGAGACGATGAGTTTGGCTCAGGATAGAACAGTGTACATGGGATCATTATTAACTACAGTCAATTTGATGGCACATAATAACAATAACAACATACCATAGTGGTAAAGGTAATATAGCCTTTAATCTTGAAGTTGCATTGTTTAGAAAACATTTAAATGACAAGCAAATCTCACCTTCTCAAGTATAACATGTTTATTTAGAACATTACATTGAATCTGAGTTTAGGGTAAAAACAATGACTAAGAACAACAGAAGAAGAATCAATGCCTTTACGTTGTGGTGCTGGAAAAGAGTTTTGAACATATCATAGATTGCCAAGAAAACACATAGGTCTGACCTGGAGAGAGTGGAATCAAGTATCTCCTTGAAGGCTAGGACTTTGAAGCTCCATCTCTCATACTTTGGGCATATGGCTAGGAGGGACCAATCCTTGAAGAAGGACATCATGCTCGGAAGGGTGGAGTTATAGTGCAGGAGAGGAAGACCCCTGATGAAAAGGATTGATACAGTAAAAAGGGTAATGGGGGTAGGTGGTCATAGTCAATGAGACTGGCTTAGGACAGGGTAGGTTTCAGAGCTGTTGTAGACAGCATTGCTATGAGTCCCTAGTGACTTAACTGCACATATCAACAACAACAAAATATTAATTTGAAGTAAGATGTCATTTTACAGTATCATTTTATACTTAGCACCAAAACCACATTCTAACTCATATGTACAAAATATTTTATTAATCCTTCATGATTATAAGAATTATGCTTTACTGTATTTATTACTATCACAAAAATTACTTTCATTTGTTCTTCAAAAATACTATTGAGGCTGCAACTGGACAGAATCGATGATTCTGAAATTGTGAATTTCATTTTTCCGCTGAGTTCTTTCACACACAGTGAACCACATGAATACAGTGACAGATGGTGAAGCATCAGTGTTAGAAATTACTTATACTCTTGCTCCAAAGTAAGGGTATAAACTAAATGGATAAAATATTTTTTAACTCTTTTAGTAAGATAACTTTAAATATAGAAAATGTTCATTACATAGATTTCATCTTATTAGAAAGAATAGCTAGTACTTCCCAAGTTTTCACATTCAAGTACCTATACTTATATGCTAGTTACCAAATTTCCACCCAGGCTTTCAAAGACACCATTTCTAGTGGTTGAAGGTGCTCTTCATTCAGCCTGTCTCCTTATGCTTCTAAATCCTTTGTGTTTCACTCTTATCCTATTTCTTTTTCTCCTGTCTTCTGTATCTGATAGATGAAAATGCTTATCAACTATTATCTGAATAAGAATCTTAAAATACTCACAGATCATCTCAAAATAGTTCTTCATGCAGAATAATCCTCAATCTTTTGACTTTTCCCCAAAGGTTTTATTTTCCAAAACTTGGATAATCTTTTTGGCTTTCCTTGGAACTTTTTCATGCCTTTCACATGTATTTTTGGTTGTGGGGCTCAGAAGTAGATACCGGATTCTGACTGGTGAGAAATATATTACAAGCTGTAGGTAATAAATTGGTCTTCTCTTGTTGCTGCTTACTATAATTATAATTAATATAATAAATATAATGTAATATTTCCATTTTCCAGTGAAAAAGCAACTTTACTGATATATGGCCAATTTGTATGCTTCCATTATGGATCAGAAGAATTTTCATGCATCTTTCTGGGAATTCCCGTGATGTTTGTATAGGCTGATTTTCTCTGCTCTTGCCCAAAAGTGAACATATGTGTCTATATCTGTCATGTTGAAATTTGATCCAACAAAACTGTGAATATATCTTCTACTTACACTAAAGTTCTTTATAATTCTGAGCATGTCTCCTCAATTGCTTAAATATCACTCTCTCTCCCTGGCGTATTTTGGGCACTCTCTTATACCAGGCAGCTGCATATATTAAACACCGAGCCTACAACTGACTCTTGTGAAAGCCACTTGTTAATTAATGACCATCTTTTAGGTATAATTTCCTTTTATGTCCATTTGGAGGCATAGAATTCCACCTTGGTAGGGAGAGTTGGCATAATTGGAGCCTTGTTTCCACTGGGGGAGAGGCTAATGAGAAGAATTTTTATTTAAGGCTATAGAGACACTAGAACCTAAGGTGAATGTAGAAATTTTGAAAAATGAAACAACTAGGAAAGAAATCTGTCAGAGAATTAAATTTGAAGATCAGAAGCAAATGTCATAGTCAAGACAAGGCCTGGGATACAGGTTAGCTAAGTAAAACAATTAAGAAAATATTTTGAAATGTAAATAGATTTGTGGTCCTGGGCACAGGAAAGGGAAGTAGCATGATTACTCACGAACAGTCTCTCCCATAAAAAATATTGGCATATGTTATGAGCAGAGCTGGGAGGGGCTGCTAAAGAAGTTAACTATTCAAATTCACCTGCTGCTTTTTTGGAAAAAAGACAAGGCATTTTTCTCCCGTTAAAGACCCATGGGCTCAGAAACTTGATAGGGGTTCATGAATCGAAATGGCCATCAAGGCAATAGGTCTCTATTTTGGTAGAGTTCAGGGAAGTTGAAGCCTGGCTTTAAAGGCCTCAAATATGGACCAAATTTGGTTGGTGAAAACTAATTTCCTAAATGATTGCCTAAGATACAATTGAGAGAACAAAGAAAATAAAACATTCTAATTCAGATTGGCTTTCATTTCCCAATGTTTCTATCAAATCTACTATCTCTCAAAACAAACAAAAATGCAATTATTTTAAAAAATGAAAGGGCTCAAGCCTTTTTTTATAATTCTACAAGAGTGTTTCTTGGATTAAAAAGCATAGTCCATGTACTTTTTGATATGCCAATGTTATCTTCTGTTTCTTTAAGAAGTTTTCCCCTTTCTGCTATAAACAATGAGTAAGGGAACATTTAGCCCCATGCTTCATATGCCATCTCTTACTATTTGTGGCTTCCTAGAATACATAATAGAAAGATAAATGAAAAGCACATTAGAAATGCACCTAGTGGTGGGAATCCAGCCAGTGTTGATTGCACATGTTTTGTTTGAATCAGTGGCTACACTGAGTGGGAGAAATGCCTATTATATAAAATCAGTCTTATCAGGTAATTCTGGGAAGGAGGCATACTCTAAAGAATATCATCTTTATCACAAATGTGCACATCAGGCTTACTCAGAGGATACCATTTTATACCTATTTAAAACATATACCATAGACATATTTATCATTCATTTTGTCCTTTTGGCTTCCTTTCCACTTTTCTTTCATTCCACAGAGTAGCGAACTAACAAGTTGGTTGACTCCCTACTGCCCCAAGTTAAAAGTTAAGATTCTATAGTTTTCCTAATCCTTAAATAACAAACATCATTAGGTGCCGTTGAGTTGGTATGTTACTCATAACAACTCTGAGTGCAACAGAAATTACTAGGATTCTGTATCATTTTTACCATTAGCTGTGTTGTAGCCATTGTGTTAATACATCTTCTTGAGAGTTTTCCTCTCTTTGACTTTCCACAGCATGATGTCATTCTCCAGGGCTTGACCTCTCTGCTAATATGCTTCAAGTACATGACATTGATCTCACCATCTTTGCTTCTAAGGGGTATTCTGGTTTCACTGCTTCCAAGATAGATTTGTTTGTTCTTTCCCCAGTCCATAATATACTTAATCTTTCAACAACTCCATGATTCAAACACACAAGTTCTTTTTTTATCCTTATTATTCTTTATTATCCTTATTATTCTTTATTATCCTTATTCAGAAGTATCCAGATTTCACATGTATGTGAACAATAGAAAATATCATGGCTTGTGTCATGCACACCTATGTCTTGAAATAAACATTCTTGCTCTTTAGCACTTAAAAGAGTTGCTTGACAGCATATTATCCCAATACTAATTTATTTACTACTGCTTTCATGGGTGTTGATTGTAGATCCAAGTAAAACAAAATCTTGACATCAGTCTTTTTCCCCACTTTTCATGATGTTGTTTATTGATCTAGTTGTGAATATTTGTGTTTTCTATATATGCAATTAGTACTGGATACTGCAGTCTTTGAGCTTCATGAATAAGCACTCTAAGTCTTAATCATCTTCTATAAGCAAGGTTATATTATCTGCACATTCTTTTTCATATTGTCTAGCTTCTCAGATTATTTGCTCAGTATATCATTGTAATAAGTAACATGAAAAGGTATAATTGTGAAGCATACCTTTCCTGATTTTAAACAATTCAGTCTCCCTTGTTGTGTTCCAAAATTTTCTTATTGGTTCATATATAAGTTCCACATGAGTGCAAGTAATTTTCTGAATTCTCATGTTTCTCAATGTTATTGATAATCTATTAAGATTCACACAGTCCAATACCTTTGCATAGTCAACAAAATACAAGTAAACATCTTTCTGGTCATTCTCTCCTTTCAGCCAAGATCTATCAGATACCAGAAAATATATTTCTAATTCCAAAGCCTCTTTTGAATTCAGTTTTCATTTATGACAGTTTCCTGTCAATGTACTGCTTATGCAAATTTTAATCTTTAGAAGATTTTACTTGTATTTTATATTAATGACATCGCTTTATAATGTGGAAATTTTCCACATTCTACTTGGCCACTTCCTTTTGGAATGAACCAAATATGTATATTCCAGTTGGCTGGCCAGATAGCTGTCTTCCAAATTTCTTGGCATAAACAAGTGAGCTCTATTACTAGAACTGTATCTGTTTGTTGAAACATCTCAATTGGTATACTATAAATTCCTAAACTCGTATCTTTTTGCTAAAGGTTTCAGTGAAGCTTGGACTTCTTGATAATACTCTGCCTCCTAAAATTGTTCAGTACTGACTTAATTCTTTTTGTCTGTATATTGTTTTCATACTGGGTATATTCATCCTTCTTCTTTTGATGCTTCCTGAATCATTCAACATTTTACCCAAGAAACTTCTCAGTATTGAAACTCCAGGTTTATTCTTTAGTCTTTTCAGACTGAGAATAGCTAAGCATTCTAACGTTAGGTCTTTGTACATTTTGAAATAATTTCTTTTGTCTTCTCAAATGGCCTTTTGAAAGATTTTGTTCATGTCTCCTATTTCATCATTTCTCCCTTTAATGTTAAAATTCTTCTCTCCATTCAAGAACAAATTTTTTTTCTTCTGACATCCCTTTTGTTCTTCCCCCTACTCTTTCCTGTCTTTTAAATGACCTTTTGCTTTCTTCATGAATAATATCCTTGACATTATCCCACAATTCATTTAATCTTCTAGTCTCCAGTTATTCATGTTCAGTGCATCAAATCTATTCTTAAGTTAGTTTCTAATTTCAGGTGGGACATATTCAATATCCTATTTTGGCTTTCATTATTGACCTATTTTAATTTTCTTCAGCTTCAGTTTGAACTTGTGTATGAGCAATTGATTGTTAATTTCACCATCACACTTGTCTTGTTTTGACGAATGATATATAGCTCCACTATTGTTTCTTTCCACAGATGTAGTCAATCTGATTCAATACAGAAATCTTCACCATGCAGTGAAGGCACCATGTAGACTTATCATTTATGGTTTACTTATTTTTTTTAAGGGACTTGTATTGAATTGGTCATATAAAATTTCATCACACCACTTCTGACTTCATTTCTAACATTAAGGATAGAGCAGGGTTTAGAGCTGTTGTACATAGGGTCGCTATGAGTCGCAAACAACTCAACGGCACATAACAACAACAACAATGTGACTACAAGTCCTTTTATGTTTCCAACATTTGTATTCCAATACCAACTATTAATACAGCTTGACTGAATATTTGATCCATTTCAGACTGAAAAAGGTGGTGCATATTCTCAATTTTTTAATTTTTTACTTCAGTTTTCAGTGCCCAGATTTGAATAATTTCAACATTTTGCTTAGAGAGAAAGAAAGAGGGGAGATTATTCCATCACTGACATCATTGTGCTTTAGGATAAATCTGGAAATGTTCTTTTTGACAGTAAATGTGACACCAATCCTCTACAATTTGTTATTCCTAGTTAAGTAGACTGTAGTCTTCTCAATTACTTGTTATGCTCCAGAGAGCTGGACAATGACTAAGGATGACAGAAGAAGAATAGATGCCTTCGAACTGTGGTGCTGGAGAAGAGTCGTGAACATACCATGGACTTCCAAGAAAACAAATCTGTCTGTCTTGGAGAGGGTGAAACCAAGTCTCTTCTTGGAGGCTAAGATTTTGTTCTGTCTCACATAATTTGAGCCCATGTCCAGGAGAGACTGATCTTTGTAGAAGGACATCATAATCGAAAGGGTGAAGGGACAACACAGGAGAGGAAGACTCTGGGTGAGATGAATTGATACGGTATCTGTGGCAATGGGAGTTGGTATGTCAGAATTACTGACACTGGTTCAGGACAGGAAAAAGTTTAGAGCTGCTATACATTGCAGGTGACTCAATGGCACATAACAGCAACATACCATATTGGTTATTTTTTATTTATGTGTCTTGTTTAGAGTCAGCAAGACTTCATGTAGGACCTTTTTAAAGTTGGACCTATTTAAAGTTGGTTCTTATTATATTTTGGAGGAACATTCTTCTAAGTACTCTTCTGAAGGAACCAGGGGTTGCTGTGATGATGAACCTGTGTCATTGGGTTATCAAATGTCATAACAGTTCCCGTGGTGGACAGTGTTTGGTGGAGCTCCCAGTTTAAGACAGGTTTGGAAGTAGGAGTGGCATCCACTTCCTCAATAACATGCCTCTGTAAAGTCTATGAACTTTGATAAATGATGATAGTTATAGAAAGGCTTCAGGCCTTTTGTTCATAGGGTCACTATGAGTTGTGCTCAACTCAATGGCAATCAATAACAACAAGTTAAGTAGACAATGCAATTGTCTGATTCAAATAATATAATAATATAATCCATTCCTGCTCACTAATGCCTAAGATAACTATTTTTATTAATTCCATTTCATTTATGCAACTTTCAATTTTTCTAGATTCATACTTTACACATTCCATGTTCCAATTAATGGATATTTCTAGCTATCACTCCTCAGGCTGTACCATTTTAGTCATTAAAGTTCTTTATAGGGTGAAAGTTCTACTCTATCTGAATCTTTTGTTGTTGTTAGGTGCCATCAAGATGAGTAAAACTCACAGAAACCCTGTGAATAACCAAGCTGAACTCTACCCTATCATTTGTCATCCTCATCATGTCTGACACTCTTGAGTACATTGCCAGTCAGTCTCATTGGACATCTTCCTCTTCTTCACTGACCTTCCATCTTTCGAAGCATGATGTCCCTTTCCAAGGAATAGGCTCACCTAGCTATATGTCTAAAGTATGAAAGATGTGTCATCATCTTTGCCTCCAAGGAGTACTCTGGCTGCACTTTTCCCAAGACATATCTGTTTTTCTTGGCAGTCCATCGAATATTCCGTTTTCTTCTCCAGCACCACCACTCAATGGCACTGACTCCTCTTCTGTTATCTTATTTGCTTTTCAGCTCTTTGATGCATAACAAACGATTAAGAAATCATGGCCTGAATAAAGTTCACTTAGTCTTCAAACTGACACCACTGCTCTTCAGCATTTTGGAGACGTCTCTGAGAAGAAACTTGCCCAAATGCAATGCATCTGATTTCCAAGCCAAATTATTAAGGTAGACTCTACTCTGAGGAGTCATCTCTTCTCCAGTCTTATTTTGAGTGACTCTCAATCGCAGGGCCTCATCTTCTGGTACTATATTATGTTCTACTGCTATTATTGTGGTTTCAAGTGATCATTATTTCAGAAAAGACATTGAGTTCTGCTTTCTAATCTTTCTTAGTTTGGAAACACATATGATGTGAGTATCTCTGCTTGTATTTGAAATTGTAGTCAACAGCAGAGCTTCCAGCATCATAGCAACACAAAGGTCATCACAGTATGAAAGATGACTGGCAAACATAGCACCATTTATTTTTATAGGCTTGTCTTGTCTCCCTTACATCATAGTCTATCCTTTTTTCTATATTCCTTACAATGAACAATAACTTGCTATCATCAAGTTGTCACCAACTCATAGCTGACCCTTCAGAGGGCTTTTAGAGGTAGTAAATTGTATGGGAAAAGATTGTCCATCTTTCTCCTGAAAATCAGCTGGCAGATTAGAACTGCATGCATTTGAGTGGTCAGCTCAGCTTTCTAGTCCCTAGACTACCCGAGCTCCCTAGTTATACTTTAGACATGAGATGACTCCTCTTTCTGCCTATGTCTTCATGTCTGGGTTGTGATAATGTTTGTGTTTTTTTTCTTTTTAAGAGTACGTACTTTCCCAGCAATTGACAAACTTAAAGAAATTCCATGTGGCTGAAATAGATATATTTTCTTTGGTGTTTTTTTAGGACTGATTAACATATTAGAGTTAGACATTTTTGGTACCAATAACTTGACTAAGCCCCATACAAGGTTCCTACACACTGCCATCCAGTTAAGCCCAATTCATAGTGACCCTCTCTATAGGGTTCAGTTGGTGAATTTGAACCAATGACCATTTGGCTAATAGCCAGATATGTTGCCACTATGAGATAAGGGCTTCTTAAAAGATCTCCAGGATACACAAACATGTTGGTACAGAAAAGATTCTTGATAAAATTTTGATGAATTGTTCAATCAATTGGACTTTGCCATTCTGAAAAGTTCACATAATCCTGGAATTTGTCTAGGATTTACTTCAGGATTCTAGCAGTTAATAATATGGTGCAGAAGGTGATGAAGCCAAAACAATCTAGTGAAACACCTAACCTAGGATAAAACAACTGACCTACTGCCACTGAGTTGATTTTGACTCATAGCAATCCTCCACTGGATTCCCATAGCTGCAAATCTTAACTTTCTCCAATTAAGTGACAGATAGTTTTGAACTGTAAAACTTATAGTTTGATACATTTTGCATTACACCATCAGACTCAATTTAAAATCTTGATAGTGGAAAATGGATGTTCCTGATTTTAGGAAAGACTATCGAGACAAATGTGCAGCTGAGATTCCTGCTTGGTTGGCCTAAGAGAGATAATTGCAGAAGGTGCTGAGTCCATTGATTAAGGACCCTCTCAGTCACATTCAGTGACTACTCTAAACTGGGTCCTTTTAAATGAACCTTTAAATTTCCCCCTAAGTACATGAAAATTAAAGTGGACCAAGAAATTCCTCCAGATTCCGGTGGAATGACTAAAATGATAGCAGCCTGTTTAAAAGGAACCCTGGTAGCATAGTAGGCTTAGGGTTGGAGTGCTAATAGGAAGGTTGGTGGTCACTCCACAAAACCAAGTTAAAAATTTACAGCCTTGAAAATCCAGGGGGGCAGTCCAACTCACTATTATAGGGTCACCTGGAGTCTTACCTAACTTTATGGCGTTGAAAAATTTTTTGATGTGTATTGTCATGGCAACTGTTTACAAAAACAAAAGAGAAAGTAAAATTAAGACTTGATTTAAAAAAGACTTTTTAAAGTCTGTTAATACTAGTTAGTAGAATGTACAGCTCTACAGTTTTATCTTAAACTGGCTGTAAAAGGAGAGAAACTCTATGGAAGATTATAGTCCCAAGCTACAATGGCACTTCTCTCTCTCACTTCACCTGAGATTCAACAAGAAGACATTTCTTAGTAGCTTTGCTCATACTCTCTCATGGGTTTTGTGGCGGGCCTTAGGTAAGTCACACAAATGTTTTAGTTCTTTGAGCATTATTTTGTTTACAGAGTATGAAAGAACATTAAGCAATGCTTTACAGGTAAGAGCGACCTTGTGAGAATGGTACGATAGTACACTGTAGAGAAGAAACATTTATCTAATCCACCCTCCCAGAAATGGCACAATTCCAAGTCATTTGAAATAAGAACCTGTGATGGTGGTGAAACCTTTATGTCCCCTGAACACTCCAGCTCTATCATTAACATGGCTAATTGTCCCTGATGATAAAACCAACTATGATTCTCCTTACTCCTCACAGTTCCCTTTCTTCTTCTGTTGAAAAATCTCACAGACTAATAAACCAGAAAAACAAAAACCCACTGTTGTCAAGTTAATTCCAACTCACCGTGACCCTGCTGGAGAGAGAAGCACTGCCTTGGAATTTCCCAAGGCCTTGAATCTTTACAGGCTCAAACTGTCCTCGCTTTTCCCCCAAGACGCCTCTGGTGGATACAAACCACAGACACTTCCGCCAGCATCCACGTGTCTACACACTGTGCCACCAGGGTTCCATTAATAAATATAAGTGAAAATATTTCGGGTTTAAAATGGAATGCAATATAGTAATCACTAGTGTTCCTCCCTGGTACTTTCCTAGATCTAACTGAAAGGGTGTTTTTTGGGTGTTGAGGTTTTTTTTTTAAGAGAATGTTAATTCTCCTGCTAACTTCCAAAAACCATTTTAGGTCAATTTCTTCAGCAGAGACTACAAGGGACGTAGAGGGAATGAAACACTTAGCAGGACTGGCCTTGGCACGTTTTATGCCCCAAGCAAGCAAACAAGAATAAGATTATAGTGGCCCTGAATGGAATAAGAAACGGGAGAGAGGTTTTTACCCTTCACAAGAGACTTTTGGAAGAAAAACCACTTTAAGATGCAATCTGTATGGGGGAAGCCACTTGACACCTTGACACAGGCAAGAAGTGCCTGTGATTTTGCAATCCGTCCCTAGCATCAACACCTAAAGATACAGCCCCTGAACTCCCGTCTCCTCCTGGACATGAGTAAGCGCCTGGTTTTGAATTCAGGAAGCTGGAGGCACGCTAGACTCACTGACAGACACATCGGAGATGCCCAGGGCTGCTTTCAATTTGAGGCAGAAGTTTTACATTTTAAGAAGACGAATGAACAGCATTACCTGTTTACTTCAATATTGACAAAGAAAAGCCTGTGGCCCCCATGCACCTGTTAATACTTGCTCTTTATACGTATGTGACCCAAGCAGCTGCTCATTTCAATTAGCCCAGGGCCAGTCTTGGCATTTACCCATAGACACAATGCTACACAAAGAAGTGCCTCTGTGCATTCGCACTGGCACACGTCCAAGTCACATTTGGCTTCTGCACATTTTCCCAACCTGTCTCCCTGAGAGGAATGCCTTGCTGGACATTGAAGTTCCTAAAAAACTAAAAGCTTTTTTACCCCACTTTATGGTCCTTTGAAAATATTCTTCAAGAATACCATTTATTCTTTTCTACATCTATTTTCTTCTTTTGCCTTCTTTCCTTTTCTATCGCCATACAGAATCTCAAAAAGACACTGACACGTATGTTAGTTCTCACTCATAGCAACAGAGATAAAAAGATGAAAGAAAAGCATCGATTTTAAGAATAATCCTTAATTTTCAAAATAAATAAAAGCGTATATAAATTTAAAATTACTATCTCGCCTGGACTTCTATATGCTTCGGTGTCAAATTTGCTTTAATAATTAGATACTCTGGTTAGAAGGTACCACAGTCCCTCCCACTCGACTTCACCACTGTCAGTCTCTCCTTTTTTGGATGGAGGGAGTTGGAGACAATCTCTTTGCCTACGCTCAGTGATGAAAACATCGATGGCAGCTTCCTCCCAGAATTACTCCTGAAAGCACCACCACTCTCTCCCTCTCTTCCCTGAGCACCATCAGACATTCTGTTTTCATTTGAGTTATATTGAATGTGCCCTTTTATGACATGCCTAAAAGATGCTTAGAGACATTTCTTTATTCACTTCCCAACTCTTCACTGTTCCCGCATAGGGAATTTATCACCACATGAGCAAAGACTCTGCTCATACTTTAACTGAAGTTCTAATTTTGCTGTGAGACATTTGATATATGCCCAGTGCTAGAAAAATTTATTGGTTCCTGTAATGAGGGGTGGGTATCTTCAAAACAACTGTTTGCTACATTACATTTGGACAGTGAAATATCCTACCGGGCCTATGGTAGAGAGTTACTTTCTTTTGCTTCATGATAGAAAATGAGCCAGCTCACTGGGTCTGTCTTGTGTCTATGCAACCATCTGGAACAACATGTCAAGGGTAGGAAGACATGTTTACCATGCCTTCACCGCCTCCATTAACTGGCCTCAGTGGGTGACTTCTTTTCCATTTGCCAGGAGATACATCTGCAGAAAATCTCGTTTTTCAGTCTGAGTGTTTACACATTTAGTAAGATGGAAAGTTCTATAAAACTCTTCTATCTGTATATATTTGTTTTGCTGTCAAGTTCCCTGTAGTTTTTGTTTGTTCAGGGGCTGAGTTTGTAGCAGGTGTTTGGAACAATTAACAGAAGCAGAGAAACCAGGAGTGGGCAAAGGATGGAAGAGTATAAAACAATAGCTTGGCATTTTAAAAATAAAGACCTTAAAAAGTATACTTTAAAACTTCAGACTAGAACACATCAAAGGTGCTACAACAAAAGATAAATCAATTCTAATTAAACTATGAATATGTGCCTTGACTATAAAAGTATTATCTATGTCTGTATATTATTTCTTTTTAAGCCATCATTAGTACAAATTTTGAAGTTTGAAAAGAAAAACATATATCATATCTGGCTATACAAATCAGCCCATTCAATTTGCTCTTGGTCATGAAATTGCCCCCACACAGAGAACAACCAGCATTGCTTTGTGCATTTTTTTGCTATTTGCAGAAACTTAAAATCAGATGGAAGGAGTCTTCCTTGCTTCTGTGTGGGTGACTAAGATAGTTAATTGGAGCTATGCCAAGGAGTGTTTTTCATATCAAAGCAGTTTGGGGAAAATTATATTTATTTGGATGGTTTCACACTTTGCGTTTTGATTTCATTAAAGTCAGCATGGATTTACAATTATAGATTTCTAACTTATTCCATAAGCTTGCATGCCAACTCATTTATGTTCTAACAAAAACACAGGCCCAAATACTTTGCCTGAAGAATAGCTTATCTCAACCATGCCTTTATCATTATTTTGTTTGTAGTTAAACTATACCACAATTTAAACAGTTGTTCCTACAAATATTTACTGAATTATTTAACAAATGCCCTGCACCAGCAGGTGATGAGATTATATTAGTGGATGAGATTTGGCTCTGTCAGAAGGAGTTCCCATTGTATTTGTGAAGATACTGTTGTTGTTGTTGTTGTTGTTGTGTATTATTGAGTCAGACTGATCCATAGCTGACCCTCTGGCATGTTTTCAGAGGCAGATTGTGGATTTGAACCACATGCCTTTGGGATTGCAGCACAGCTTCTTGCCACTAGGTCACCATTGCTCCCTATAGATATGTGTATACTGTATATATGCTCCCTAATAGATGTTGTTGTTATTGTTAAGTGCTGTCGAGTTGCAGGTGACTCATAGCAACCCTATGAAGGAGAGTCCACAACGCTCCCTAATAGATGTACTAAAATTCGTCAAGAACAATATAACAATTAGTTTATTAAAATCTTGTACTAGTTACTCCAAGGAATAATCCTTAAGTCTGGTAATAAGGTCATAGATGACCTCATTGAAATTTAATATTTTAACTAAGCCTTTAAATACGATGAGAAAAGACACTAAATCAATAGGTTATCTTTGAGTACTTGAATTAGCAAACTTTCTAAACTATCACTAGAGTACTAAATAAGTATAGAGAATATAATTTATATTCTACAGATCTCTCTCTCTCTCTCTGTCTCTCTCTCTCCTTCTCCCTCTCCCTTTCCTTCTCCCTCTTTCTCTCTCATATTCCTATGGAATTAGAATTGACTCTTGCCTTTCAGTGATTCTCAGAGGTTGTGAATCACATTAGAGGAGACTGCCCATCTTTCTCCCATGAATCAGCTGGTGGGTTCAAACTGCCTGCTCTTTTTGGTTGGCAGTGCAACTCTTTAACCACTAGGCAACCGAAGCTCTCTTAATCTAATACTTAGGACAATATAAAGAATATAAAGACTTACATGAAATGTAGAAAGAAAATCATTGTCAATTATCAGTTCTCTGGAAAAGATGAAAGTCATTTCCCAAAAATTAGAGAGAAAGAGACATTAAAATATAAGTTGTATAAAAGTAGCACTAACAGGAAAAGGAACCAAAGAAAAGGAAAATTGTCCTGAAATTAGTGGTTATATCTAAAATGAAAGTAGAATGATTAGGTTAGGTAGATTTACAAATGGTTTAGAATTCAGACCAACTTAAATCCCCTTTCCTCTTCCTTAGTAATGAAGGTTGAGAGCTCTACTGACTTCATTTCTAAAAACAAAAGTCTAGTTATATTTAAGTAACTAGCCAAGTATTGATTATTTTTCACATCAGTTCAATGTCAGAGAGATTTTCAATTAAAATGGCACCCACCCTTCTACCCAGACTTTTTCCTATTCCCAGTCCACATTGAATGTTATATATTTCTATTCGTCATGGCAAACTAACCTAAGCATTTAATTGGTGAGAAGATTTATACACTAGGACTAACTAGATATTGTTGACTAGAATATTTTGCTAGAACTAAAATGTACACTCTGTACTATTTTTTTTACCTAATGCATCTACCTTTGTGATTTATCAAAACCAATATGATTACAAATTGACATTAATTATCTATGACCATTAAGTCACCATAAATTGATAATATTCCTGGAGAACAGATCTATGGCTTACTGCTCAGATATATGACCTTTGGAGAAGGAAAAATTTCATTACAAATATAGAATATTTTCTGGATATATAGTAATTTTCTTAAGATTATAGGTCTTATTATTAACTTATAGTACCAATATTTATTTCAATTTTTATTTAATTTTCACTCTATTAAAAAAAAAAACCCAACAAACCTCTAGGTAAATTCCCTGACAAGCTTCTTCCTGCTTTGTTGTATACTGAATTATGTCTAGCATGTACTGATGCATATGTAATAGAATAAGAACTACTGATACTGATACTTAACTAGTCAATAAAGTATTAAAAATTCCAGAAAAACGTAAAAGACATACATTGTTTTGCCTGAGGGTAACAATACAAAATAAGTTTGAATTTATTATTTAGCTAAGTTATTTATTATTTGGCTAAGTTGTCAATACTCATCCCTTCTGTAGGCAACTTTGTCAACTTCCTTTACAGACATCAGCTATTTTTTCACTCTACAAATAACTTAATCTGCATGAGTATTGTATTCTTTTATAAATCAGAAGGGCTTTTCCCCTAAAACCTGTATAGTACTTAGAAGATTGAAATAAAAACATATATATGTTAAGAATCTTTAGCGGCACGGTGAGCTAAGAATTTGGCATTAACTAAAATGTTAGTAATTCAAATCCACCAAGCACTTTACAGGACAAAGATGAGAGAGTCTACTTCTTTAACTATTTATAGCCTTGCAAATCTCATGGAGAAGAAACATTTTACTCTGTCTTGTAGCCTCACTATGAATCGCAATCAGTTCAATGACAGTGGGTTGGGTTTGGTTTGGAGTTGATAGGTTTTTGTGGGCTAGACCACAAAGACTGCTTTGGTTTCCCCAGTGAATGAAAATGACTCTAACAGAGATTGCATGTAAAGTGCCTTAACCTTTTAAGCCTACTTAAAGATGTAATGGAATAAAACTGCTTATTATTATTTTAATAGCTTTATTGCCTCTGCAAACCCACTGGAGGGTCAGCTATGGGTTGGGTTTGATTCAATGACACACAGTAGATCAAGTCAGAAGATTTCTGAATCTAAGAAGCATTGCTTTTTACCATCATATTAAGAAAGAGAAGGGGTGGTTGGTGAGGTGGTGTTAGGAATCACTGATGACACTAACTCATAGGGACCCTACGTGTACACCAGAATAAATGAAACTCAGTCTAATCCTGTGCAGTCCTTACACTCCTCCCTGTGTATAAACCTCTTATTGCCTTCACTGTATCAGTCTGTCTTGTTGAGGACCTTCCTTTATTTTGCTGCCCTTCCACTTTTCCAAGCATGTCCTTTCTCAAGGCCTAACTGGCCCCTCATTGATAACAAGACTAAAGCATAGAAGACGAAAGTTAAATTACCCAGATTTAAGATTTGGTTTATATTCTCTTGTTGCCTTATAGTCTATAATCTAGTACCTCATATTAAATTTCTTAGGATAACTCAAATTTATAATTTTTACAAGTCCTATTACATTTTCAACGTTTTAAATGACCACTAACAACGCAAAACGTAATAGCCCTGGTCATAGAAAAGTTAAGTGGCTGGCAGCTAATCAAAAGGTTGGTGGTTTGAGACAACCCAATGGCTCCATGAGAGAAAGACCTGGCAATCTGCTACCATAAAGATTATAGCCAAGATAATCCTATGAGGCAATTCTACACTATGCCATGCCGTCGTTATGAGGTGAGAATTGACTCAGTAACACTTAATAGCAATAACAATAAGCTATGGGGTTTATATAGCTGGCAATTACAAAATACTACAATTATCATTAAGCTATTAAAGAACAAATTGTGAAGTAGTATGATAGTTGAGGTTTTATTCTTTTTCTTCTTTTGGTATACTGTTGAAACATCCAATAATATGGTTGTTATTCCAAATAATGATATAGATTATTATAGGTATAATTTAAGTTGCAGAATGATTAGATTAAATAACCACATCGTAACACTAAACATCTAATGAGAGATCAGAAAAGGTATTTTTACTGAAGTTAAGATGAACATAAACAGAAGTATCACCACCATTCTTTCCACCATGCCTATTCTAAAATTAGATAGACTTATAGGTGTCTCAGGATGAAAGTAAATGATGATAGATGTAGGAACAATAACTCACCATAGTTCCTGGTTTCGTTTTCTAGATTCCAAATTTCTGTTTAAAAAAGAGGGATAATTTTTTCAGCAGCAAAAAACATGATTTGGTTTATCAATTGCTGTAGTCTTGTCTTGCTGGCCAGTGAAAGAGAAGACCCACAACAAGACGGACTGACACAGTTACAGCAATGGGCTCAAGTATGTCGGATATTGTGAGGATGGTACAGGATAGAACAAGGTTCAGATCTGCTGTTCATAAGGGTCACTGTGAATCCTACTTAAGTTGATGGCACGTAACAAAAATTTTATCTCTGATATAGTTATAAGACCATTAGCACTCACTTTTCCCAAGTTGTAGCTTTCAAAATAGGACTTTTTCATTGGTTTATATAAGTCAAGTCTCTTTAAATCAATACTAAGATTTATTCCTTATTAACTTATTAAGAAATATAGTCATTATTATACCTTTTCATGTCAATTTATGTCGATAGAATTAATTCAAATTTACAAGTCAAAACATTTTTATGGCCAGACATTGGAAATGAGAACACTATCTTATTTGTGCCCTTTAAATAAAAGCATGCTGTTATTGTTATTAGGTACCACTGAGTCAACCACTACTCATAATGACTCTGTGAACAACAAATGTGAACTTTGCTCTATCCTGTACCATCATCTTCATCATGCTCAAGCCCATGGTGGTAGTTCTTGTTTTGTTTCATCTTGTTAATGATCTTCCTCTCTTTTTCTAACCATCTACCTTTCCCAGAATTATGCCTTTTTCCAAGGACTAGCCCCTCCTGACAATATTCCCAAGTATATGAGAAGTTATTGACAGTAACTGTTTATAGGGCTTCAATTCTTAATAGCATCTATTGTGAGGCTATTGAAAGATTAGTAAATCAATGCTTTCATTATTATTGTTTCATGACTGATTCAAGTAATTTTCATATCTAAATTGTTGTTTTTCTGGTGACATAGTCTATACAGAGTTGTACTTCTAACCCAACAATGCTAACTCCCTGGTGATTTGAGTCCACTGGCCACAGTGAGGAAGATGGACAATGTCCTCAATGATTTACCATGTACTGGAGGGTCAGCGATGAATTGGTTCTGACTCAGTGGCAATGAGAGATGAGAGAGAAGAATGTAAATTGATTTCATATGTATATTAATATAAGAATATTGATGTCTTTGAATTGTGGTACTAGAGAAGAGTATTGAACGTACCATGGACTCCCAAAAGAACAAACAAGTCTGTCTTGGAAAAGGGGGGACCAGGTTGTTTCCTGGAGGCAATTATTTTGAAACTTCATTTCACAAACTTTGGGCTTGTTGCCAAGAAGGATAAACCCCTGGAGAAAGACATCAGGCTTGGGAGAGTAGAGGAGTCAGCCTAGGAGAAGAAGAAGACCTTTGATTAAATGGATTGACACAGTGACTGTAGCAATGGGGTCAGGTGTGTCAGAGATGGTGAGATTGGCTCAGGATAGAGCAAGGTGCAGAGCCATTGTTTATAGGGTTGCTATGAATTGTAGTGGACTAAACTGCACATAACAACAACAACAAAGTATGCAAGTTACGTATATAATGTATAAGTATATAGTAGTTCTGAACAGTATTTGCAACATACACTGGAAATGAAAACCAAAACATTAGAGTCAATATAGCTTAGAGGCTTTAGTTTGATTCTGAGCAAACTAGCCATTATGATTATTATTTTGGAATATGTTGAAACAGCTAGTCAAGTTTAGCAGGGTTTATGTCCCCCTTGATCTGGTTTTGTGAGCTTACTATCTGATTGGCTTGTGCTGAATTAACTAAATGGGAAACGTTACTAAATGTAACCTCAGTGGTCATAAATCTTTACAGAGCAGATTTTCTCATCTTTCGCTCTCTCAGCATCATCTAGTGGGTTTGAACCCCCAACCTTTTGGTTAGCAGCCCAATTCTTACCCAATACACAGTCAGGGTGTATCTCTGTTGTTGTTGTGTACCATTGAGTTGGAACCAACCCATAGCTGACTCTTCAGCAGGTTTTCAGTGGCAATTAATTATATGGGAGGAGATTGCCTTTCACTTGCAGAGCAGCTGGTGGATTTGAACTGGTGCCTTTGAGATTGCAGTGTAGCTTCTTGTCACTAGGCCACCAGGACTCCCTCATTATTTTTAGGTGTCTGTAAGTCAAATATGACTCATAGCAACCCTATGGACAGCAGATCCAAACCTTTTCCTATCCTCAAACACAAGCCCATTGCTGCAGTCACTGTGCTGATCTGCCTGGGTGAGAGTCTTCCTCTGCTTCACTGACCCTCCATCTTTCCAAACGTGATTCTTTCCAAGGGAAAATCTCTGCTAGCAACATATGAAACACACTCACAAATTTCAATGGATTAATTCCTTAATATCAACTCAAAGTCAAAGTGAGGAAAAAAGATAAATGCTTACAAGGAAAGATTCAAAGATCAAAAGCATTTTTTTCTTGGAAAGAATGTGTAACAACAGTAAAATATGACATATGCACTATATTTTTTTTGAAAGTTTAAATAAGAAGTTCAGTGGGCAATGATATATTTTAATAGGGGAAGAACAATTCAAAAACAGGTGAAAATAGTTTCATAATCTGAAGAATGGGAATGGAAACTGAGATACACATGCCACAACTGTTTGTAACATCTGATGTTTCAAAAAAGACTAAGGTGTATCTGATTCAGGCCATGGTCTTTCTGATTACTAGCTATGCATCTGAGATCTGGATAATGAATAGGAATCGAAGCCAAGATCTGGGATTGGAGGTCACGTTCAATGTCAAGTTCAAGTCCACTGTCAAGATCAAGTCCAAGGACAAGTTCAAGGCTAAGTTCAAGTCCAAGGTGTGGGCCGAGGACAGACCCATGGTTGAGGTCTAGCTTGAAGCCAAGATCTGAGGTTGTAGGCCAACTTCAATATCAAATCCACCATCAAGTTCAAGTCCAAGTTCAAGGCCAAGGACGAGCCCATGGAGGTCCAGTTCAAACCCAAGATCTAGGATTGCCTGTCAAATTCAAGGTCAAGTACACAGTCAAGTTCAAGGCCAAAGACAAGCCCATGGTTGAGGTACAGTTCAAAGCCAAGATCTGGTATGGCCGGTCAAATTCAAGCCCAATGTCCACTTCAAGCCCAATGTCAAGTTCAAGTTCAAGGTCGAGTTCAAGTTCAAGGTCGAGTTCAAGGCCCTGGTTGAGGCCCAGTTCAAAGCCAAGACCTGGGATTGCTGGCCAAGTTCAAGTCCACCATCACGGTCAAGTTTAAGTCCACCGTCAAGGTCAAGGCCAAGGTGTGGGCTGGGGATGAGCCCATGGTTGAGGTCTAGTTCTAAGCCAAGACAAGATCTGGAATTGGAGGTCAAGTTCAAGGTGAAGCCTGTTGTTGAGTTCAAGGCCAAGGTGGGGGCCAAGAGCCCATGGTTGAGGTCCAGTTCAAAGCCACAATCTGGAATTGGCGATCAAGTTCAAGGTCGAGTTCAAGGCCAAGGTTGGGTTCAAGGCCAAGTTCAAGTTCAAGGCCAAGGTGTGGGCTGAGGACCAGCCCATGGTTGAGGTCTAGCTCAAAACCAAGATCTGGGATTGGAGATCAAGTTCAAGTCCAAGTTCAAGGTCAAGTTCAAGTCCACCATCAAGTGCAAGGACAAATCCAAGTCCAGTATCAATGTTCAAGGCCAAGCTCAAGACCAGGGTGTGGGACGAGGAAGAGCCCATGATTGAGGTCTAGCTCGAAGCCAAGGTCTGGGATTTGAGGTCGAGTTCAAGGTTAAGCTTAAGTCCGCATCCAAGGTCAAGTTCAAGGTCAAAGGTGTGGGCCCAGGTAGAGCCCACGGTTGAGGTCTAGCTCAAAGCCAAGATCTGGGCTTGCCGGTCAAGTTCAAGTCCACAGTCAAGCTCAAGGCCAAGGTCAAAGTTCAAGACCAAGTTCGAGTTCAAGGCCAAAGTGTGGGCGAAGGGACGAGCCCATGGTTAAGATCCCGTTCTAGCCAAGATCTGGGATTGCTGGTCAAGTTCAAGGTCGAGTTCAAGCCCACAGTCACGTTCAAAGCCAAGGTCGAGGTTGAGGCCAAGTCTGTGTCAAGTTCAACGCCAAGGCCAATGTCTAGTTCAAGGTCTAGTCCATGGTCGAGTTCAAGGCCAAGATCTAGTTCAAGGATTCCAAGGTCAAGTTCAAGATATCCTCCAAGGTCTTGGCCAAGGTTGAGTTCAAGGTCACATCCTAAAAAATATCAATAAATAATGCGTAACAAAGCAGGTAAACTAAGTGTGGTATCAACATCAGCTCATGGTGATCTATACATGTCCAAGAGGAACTGGCTCCTTAGAGTTTTCTTCAGTGACTGATTTCTTGACAGTGGCTCACCAAGACTTTCTTCCAAGGCATTTCCGGGTGGATTCAAACTCCAGCCTCTTGGTTAGCAATGTAATCAAACATCTTCCCTGGAGTCACTGGACCCTGAGATGCATATCTGTCAGTGTTGACTTGCAAAAGGGGGAGGATCTGCACCAATATTGTCATGTATCGTGGGCACCACACAACAGCATTTTAAAATATTTCAACAGAATAGATTCGATTTCAGTAGACTAATTGGCACCTTTGAGCTATGAAGGGCACTGAACATTCCATGGACGGCCAACAGAATGAACAGTTATGTCTTGGAGAGGGTGCAGCTGGAGTGCTCTTTGGAGGCAAGAATGATGAGGCTTCATTTCATGTACTTTGGACATATTGCTAGGAGATGCTATTCTTGGAGGACAAGGGTGGAGGGTCGGTGAAGGAACAGAGACCCTAAATCAGACTGATTCACATGGTAACTGCTGCTATTGGGCTCTTTTGTATCAGAAAGTGTGAGGATGGCACAGGATAGAACAGGGTTCATAGGGCCATTCTGAGTTGTACTCGACTTGATGACACATTGTCCAGGTGTGATGTCCTCTTCACTGAAAATCCACATACACACTTTTATAATGAAATGAAACTGATTAATAAAGCAATTAGATTGTATAATATCAAGTTATTTAATGATACAGTTTGGTGATTATTTGCCATTTTCTGACCTGTGATGATGATCCTCTAATTTTCACATAATAGCATGATTGTTTTTTAATCCAATCATGTCAATAATGAGCTATAGTAGTTCCATCAACTGCTCTGCATGAGAAACACATGTCATTTCCTCTCTTAAAGGATTTCAGCCTTGGAAACCCAAACTAGAGTTTCTGTGAATTGGAGCTAATAGCAGTGGGAACCACGTCAATAAATGAAAACTATAAATGAAAGCAACACGAAAAGGCTATTCAAAGAATGGGTGTGACTCTGTATATAATGAATCCGTAATTGGCAGCTGCACCTCACACACATTTTGAGAATGTTATTTCGGAAGAGAATCCCTGAATAAAGACATCTTGCTTAGAGGAGGATCAACAGGTAAAGAAGAATGCCCTCAGTGATGGATGAGAATGGCATTATCAGGTAGTGTTTTGTTCTATTGTACACAGAGTCATTATGAGTCAGAGTAGACTCTATGGCACCAAACACCACCACTTTAGGCAATAATAGACAAAAAGAATCATGGTATGGTTAGAAGTTGGGTTGGGGCAGATAACTGTATAATTTAACAGGATAATATATTTCAAACCTAAAAAAAAAAAAAACAAACCCAAAACAAAACGAACAAAAAACCAACAACAAACACCCAAAGACTTGCTAAAACTCCCTAATTTTGTCAAAGGGATTTAATGGCTACCTAGTCACTTGCTACATATCTGAGAGGCTGATGGAAGAATTGATGCCATTAAACGGTGGAGCTGGATAAGAGTACTGAATATCCCATGCACTACCAAAAGAACAAACAGCTATGTCTTAGAGAATGTGCTGTCAGAGTCCTGTTGGGAGGCAAAGATGATGAAACTCCATCTCATTTACTTTGATCATGTTGCTATGAGAGGTTATTCCATGGAGAGGGACAGCATGCTTGAAAAGGCAGAGGGATAGTGAAAAAGACTAAGATCTTCAACCAGGTGGATTGACACAGTGATTATGGCAATAGACTTGAGTGTGTCACAGATTGTGAGGATGGCATGGGATAGGACAGTGTTCATATCTGTTTTTTGTTGTTCATAAGGTCTCTATGAGTGGTACTTCACTAACAACAACAATAACAAATGATAACTAATTAATTGGTAGAACAGGGACTAAATTTTCTAAAAGCTAGTATGTCTCCTTTCAATATAATAAGAACAATATTTTCTCTGTTCAATTAAATCCATAAGTGGTTTGTATTATGAAATAGGATGGTTTTTATTTACTAAATTAGTGGAGCCAACAGATTGAATGTTAAATTCACATCTAGAAGTACATTCTGTTAGCATCTTTACTTCGATTTTGTTTTCAAACTTATTTAAAACATGTCATATGCTTTTCAAACTGAAAAGACCTTGAAATATTTTGTTAATCTACATAATTATAAACACGCACATGGCAATTTATAGAATGACTAACATTTGAAATTGTTGCTATGCGGAAGGTTCAGTGTGCACAGGTAAGGAGCTACCTTGAGATTCAGCACAATAACCTCTTTAAAAAGGTTAGATAAGTCCCGGTTACTTTAGGTAGAAAGCACTTTCTTTAAAACCATCAGTACACTTGTGAAATTCACATCTTAACTGCAAATATAGAGCCTAAGCTGTTCAAATTGCCTGTGATTGCTATAAAGAGTCCCAAATGTTGAGCTATACGAAGCGTATCACCAGAAAAAGAATTTCTTCAGTCTGGGTTGTGAAGGGGTTAATTATGAGACCTGAGATAAGGTGTTGCTACATCTAGGCACTTCATCAAGCCATGGAGTCAGGAAACAAGGGAGAATAGATGAAGGTGCTAGGGATAATAATGATGGCAAGTAATGATTTCCCTAGAGGTGAGCTGATCTATGGCCACAAGCTAAGAAAAAAGACTAGAAACTACCATAACATTACCTTGGAGTACTTAACAGACTCAAAACCAGTAACCCTGTGTCAGAAAAGGCCCATCATCCTGCTCATTTTAGGTAAAAGAGTTATGCCCAAGTACAAGAGGGGAATGCAAAATTCACATATGAAATTAAACAGCTGAAAGGTATGATTTAACAATGCTCAAAACTCAATAAGCCAAAGATAAACAGCAAATTAGATGACTCAATGTCAGGAGGAAAAAACATCTTCCATCGATCCCCTCGTCAAAAATTAATCTGCCTGAGAATGCCCTCTGCTCCAATCCCCGAGCTGATGAAGAGTGGAGGGATAGAGTAAAACCTATGTACGAGCGCTTCACCTTCGGGCTAGACCCTGATTACAATCTCCTGTGAGACATTTCAGCATGAAGCGCCTCTCATGTTGGGACTGCAAAATTAAATTGCGATCAATACTTTACAAAAATAATTGGGGAAAAATGTTCAGAAGTCGGAGCTGCACTGTGTGGCCACAAACATATGAAAGTTATTTTTTCTCCTACCTTTCTTGGGGTTATTCTTCAGGATAGATCAGTTCAAAGGTGTCTCTTGACAATAGTGCTCTTGGAACGGTTTCACTCACCTTGTTAGGGAATTTTTAAAGCAGAGGAGCACTTACAGCCTACCAACAGTGGTATCTTATTGCAGCATTCTTGGCTTCCTTGCTTTGGAGTGCTAAATATTTCCCTAACTTCTTCTTATCTCTTCTAATGTTGATGTTGATTTAAATTTCTTTGCAAATTCATTTGCATTGTTAAACAGAAATTGCACAGAAAAAAATCTCTCAAATAAATAATAGTTATGAGAGAAAAGAATATCAGACACACACACACACACACACACACACACACACACACACATGAAATGTGGCAGGCTTTTCAGACACTGTCTAAGAATTGTTCTGAAGCACTCCACACATTTCCATGTTGAACTCTGTAGTTAAATTTAGGGTACAATGTATTGAATCAAACCCTTCACTGCCTTCAGCAATGCTTAGTATTCAGATTTTCCTTCTTGTCTGCCTCTGAATAAGTCCTTATTGGGGGAAAGATTTACTTTTTAATCCACAAAGAGAGGAGGAAGTGGAAGAATGCAAATGCTGTGTGAAATTATCACTTTTTAAGTGAGTGGTCATTTTTGGTTTTGTTATGTAGAAAGTTGAAAATATTGTACTTTTTTAATTGCATTTGGGAATCTGCACAGGCTTTTCTGGGTTTTGATTTGCTGTGTGACTCCTCCGACAAGACAGCCTCCTGATTTGAATCACATGAATCATTTGCTATAACCTTAATCACATATACAAGGGGTGGGGGTGGGGAGCAACTACATTAAGAATATGTCATATAAACCATGCTAAAATAAGTGTAACACTAGGTCAAGTGGAGTACCTTAAGAGGAGGAATCAATGGCTTGCTGTCATCCTCAGAGGGGTGAATGTATTGAGTGGTGTCCTATAGGGTGTCCTGACTGGGTGAAGGAATTCAAAGTGTGCTTATTAAGTGTGAAAATGACAACACCTTAGACCAGATTGCAAACACCTGAGAAGACATGAATAACATTTAAAGTGACCTTACTCAAGGAAATGACAGTACCTTCAAGAACTGGAAGTAAGGGAGAAGTTTTATTGGGCATCCTCAAATGAAACAGATAACATAAGCTTCATGATTTAGCTATGATAAATTTCAAATTGGCTTCCTTCCACCATCCCACGTGCTCTTGAACAACCTTTATTCTCATAAAGGTTATTCTCATCAGAATATCACTGTTATTCTCACCAGGATGAAATAATGCAAGTTATTTTAAGATTTACCAGAGCAAATATATAAAGATGAGGGGAATAAAGAAGGCAGCAGTGTGGGGAGGAAGAGTGAGGGGAAAATCTCAGAGACAACCTGTGTTTCAGCCCCCCTGTTGTCCTCACAAAACCACACTCTCATTCATTTCATCATTTCTGGTTCAGTCTCAAACACATTTCTCAATTGCAATTGTCTAATGTGGATTCAGTTCCTTCAGTCACAATTTAAACTTTTCTATGGTGCTAGGAGAGACTATTCCTTGGAAGGAGATATCATTCTTGGAAAAGTGGAGGGTCCTTGAAAAAGATCAACAAGGTGGATTGACATGGTGACTGCAACAATGGGCTTCAGTGTATCATCGATGGTTAGGATGGCACAGGATTCAGATCTTTTGTCCGTATGGTTGCTATGAGTCATACTCGATGGAACCTAACAACAACCTTCCAGAAAAAAAATTAAAATTCTGAAAAAATAAATCCTAAGTCTCTCTGTTCCAGAAATTAGCACCCTGACAGTGTGAAGGCATTTATTATAGTTTTTATTATATTAAATTTAATTTTTTCTTCCCTACTACATTATAATTTTCTCATGATTATGACATTTATTTAGGAAATAACAGATTGCAACTAGATTTTGATCATGATTTATCTTAATTTTTCTTTGTTCATGCAGACTTTTTTTGGTAGCATAAATAGACCAATTTTTTTATTATGGTTTTTCATTGGTTTTCTGTTTTAGCCATGAGCAACAGGGATTTACATTCATGCTCTCACATTCCAGTCACTAGTGTCTGCTTACAACTGTTGCTTCTCCTTTGTGTTTCCATATTTGAGGGCTCAGCCTCCGTTGCCAGATCTACTAGATTACTCTACGTGCGCTCTATTGTACAGAGATTTCCAAAGGGCTGTAATTTTGCAAGTCGACAGCCAATCCTTCTTCCTATTCTGTCTTAATTTGAATGCCCAGCTTTATCTAAGTAAACAGTATCTGACAGACAAGGGATATTATAGCCAATGTTAGCTATTAGATGGATCTTGACTAAAAGCAGAGTGTACCCAAGGAATGTCTCTCTGTGTTTCATTTACTATGCAAAAACTTTTGCTATTGCCATAAACTGTGGCTAACTCTAAAGAGAATGGGAATCCAGATTATGCTTATGTGAAACCTATACTTGGACCAGGAGTCAGTTTTCAGAACAGAGTAAGGACACACTTCATGGTTCAAAATCAGGAAAGACGTACACCAGAAATGCATCCTATCTCCATACATTTTCAATCTTTATGTGAGGTAGATTATCCAGGAGGCTGGGTACTATAATGAGGAATGTGACATCAGAACAGGAGGAGGACTAGTCCTTGGAGAAGGACATCATGCTTGGAAGGATGGAGGGATAAGGCAGGAGAGGAAGACCTCAGATGAGATGGATAGACACAGTGTCTATGGCAATGGTGGCAGGCATGTCAGAGACAGTGAAATTGGCTCAGGATAAGGTAGGGTTCAGAATTATTGTGCATAAAATCTCTATGAGTTGCAGATGACTCAATGACACAAAGGAACAACAAATAACAAGATGAAGTTATAAAGAAACAACCTATTTTTCAGCAAAAATATGAAGTTATTCAAACACACAACATGGAAGACAGACCAACCTAAAAGTGGACTAATAGGAAAACATAGTTATTTTAATGTTCAGGTCTCTAGTTCCATACCTATATACACTTGAACACCAACTACTTTGTATTACTGTTCCTTTGGATCGATCCACTGTCAATTCAATTGACAGCAACTGTGATATGGTTATTATGCTTTTCTTCCAATCTCCTTACGACACACCATAAGTTGAAGTTGTTATAAGTAGTCATTATGAACTGCTGTTGGAGAAATAGAACAAATATTATGGCACATTAACAAGAAAGGCTGTAAGATCTTTAATGATGGTTAAAAGCTAACAAGTATCTATTATGTGCCATTGTTGTTATGTGCCGTCGAGTCATTTGCGACTCATAGCGACCCTATGTACAACAGCCCTAAACCCTGCTCTATCCTGTGCCAATCGCATTGCCTCTGACACACCCATCCCGAATCAATCCACCTCATAGAGGGTCTTCCCCTCCTGCGCTGTCCCTCCACCCTCCAAAGCATGATGTCCCTTTCCAAGGACCTGTCTCTCTTTATGATATGTGCCATACAATTTTCTAATCTAAAGGCTTTTCTGGTGAGTACTGTCATTCTCCCTTTACACGTTGAAGAAACTGGAATTTGGAAAGGGTACTGGAGAGATTGGGCCCAAGGAACACAACTAAAAAGTGATAAAACTGAAATCAAACTAAGATTTGTTTGTTCCTGAAGTCTGAGCACCTCCTGCTCTGATGTACTGCCTCTCCATCCACTGAAGTGTAAAGTGATATGAGTTGGCAAAGAGGAATTGGTATCTCTTTGTATAACCCATATACGATTTATCTACCCACCTACAAGCATATGAAAGTCTTCCCAGTTTAGCTTTGGTTCGGGCCGATTAGTGTAGCTATTCTTATCCATGTATTCCCTAATGAATCAAACATTTGCAACAGCCTCAGGCCTCCAAGTAGGAACTATACCTTCTGTAGAGCTAAATATCTATTGACTTTGGACTAAGGTTATGGAGATAAATATAATGTAAGCAATTCTTTTCTGTCCTAAATATCAGGGCCATTCTGGGGCCTCATGAGAACATTGCCGTCTGACAGATTCAAAATCAGTGAATTTTCTCTGATCTGGGACACTTAAGATCATTAGGAACAGCCAGAGTTTACTTTTTAAAAGTGTTTATATTCATTTAAAAAGATCTTGGAATACCATCTATGTTTCAACACACTTTTGTAAGTGCTATGGCTATAATAATGAACCTAAAATTCCTCTTCTCTTGAAATATATATTTTAATGAATTAAATAGATTTTTTTCCTAAAACCAAAAATTAAGGCCAACTACTAAGAGTAGTACCATTTATTAGAAGCCATTTTTTTTCCAAAAAAAATAACTGTATCAGAGTAGAGAAAGGAGGCCTATCTTAAATACTAAGGAGCTGTGGAGGCCTAGTGGCAAGAAGCTGCACTACAATAGTTAGAGGCCACCACCTGCTTCGCATGAGAAGGAAGGGCAATTGCCTCTCCTGCAATTAACTGACTCTGAAAACCTGCCAGAGGATCAAGTATAGGTTGGTTCAGACTCTTGGTACACAACAACAACAGTGCACAGAAGTTCATGGATGCTTGATAGACATCTTGGAAAGACTATTTGTCCATATCTACTAACATTTCTATGTTCAATGTTCAATTGTCTTTGAAATGAACATTCTCCTAAGTGGTACAGCACTGTTCTGTCCTTTCTCTGTACTGAGGTAATTTTGGATTCTATGATACTGAATGGTGTGCCATAATGCCTTAATAGTTACACATGGTTGACAACGTTTGGTAGAACTCATTGATTTAGACAGACTTGGAAGCAAGAGTGGCATTTACTTTCTAAACATGCCTGTGGAAACTCTGTGAACTTAGAGGAAAGACAATAGTACTTTTGTTTATAGGGTTGGCACTTAACAACAACATATAACGCCAAAGCCCTTCTCTCCATTTTTGAGTTGGATGGAGCGACTGGACTCTGTAAGATGGTGCTCTTGTTTTGGTTTGAGGATCTATGTGGATTGTTTTGGTTCTTTGTATTTAAGCCTCCTGTTTAGGGTCAACAAGACATCCTGGGGGGAGGGGGGCTTATATTTAAAAGTTGGGCCTGAGGGATTATATTTTTATCCCTTGTTACTATGTTTTGGAGGAACATTCTTCTAAGTCATACAGCAGTCTGGTCAATTTGCTATGATGAGGTAATCTGGGTTTGCTGTGACACTAAATTCTGTGCCATTGGGGTCTTAAATGCTGTAATGGAACAACTGTGCCATAGTTGTGTCAAATACCATAATGGCTGTCCATTTTGGGTAGTGTCTGGTGGAGCTCTAAGACTGATTCAAGTTTGGAAGCAAGAGTGGCATCCACTTCCTAAACCACATGCCTCTGGAAACTCTATGAACTTGGAGAAATGATGACAGTTCTAGAAAGGCTTCATGCCTTTTGTTCATAGGGTCACTATGAGTTTTACTCAACTTGATGGGCTGAAACAACAACAACAACAATGGTTAATGAACATATTCTAAATGCAAATATTGTTTATGAAATGCCACAACCCAAAAGGGAGCTCAAGTGGTCTAGTGATAAGGAGTCATGCTGCTGACCCAAACGTACACAAGTGAATCTATGAGTTGTTCCACAGTAGAAAGATGGGCAATCTCCACATGTGCAATTTATGTTTCTGAAAACCCTCAGAAAGTTCAGTTATGGGTTGGATCTGACTCACCACACATAACAACAGCAGCAACAATCTAAAACTAAGTCCTAGCAAAGATCAAGTTTAAAATACATATTTTCTGATACCTATGAATATCATTTCTATTAAAAAATCTTACCAAAGTTATTGTTTTCCTCTGGGAATTTAGCCAGGAAATAAATTTAAAATAATAATTTTAATAAATTGAAAGTTTATGTCCAATAATGATTTGATATTTTACTCCTCTTCAGTAGCATCTTTATTGAGTAAAAAGACTAACAATGGAAACAATGCTCTGGTCTATAGCCAATATAAAAAAGTAAACCAGTGTAGACCAAATAACTCAGTGATGGGCATGCTGTGCATGTCTGATTGGGCAACAGTTCTATGACTTGACATTTTTAAAATGAATAATTCAAATTATCTCTGCATGTTTGTAATAATTTATAATAGGAAGTATCACTTAAAAGAAACCATGCAAGTTTAAAGATCTAGCCCATAGTCTTTTCAGTTACACACTGTACATCTGAAAGTTGGGCAATGACTAAGCATCATAGAAGAACTGATGTCTTTGAAGTGTGCTGTTGGAGAAGAGTACTGTACATGCTATGAAATGCCAAAAGAACAAATATGTCTTGAAGAAAGTGCCACCAAGGTGCTTCTTAAGAGGCAAGGATGGGGAGACTTTGTCTCACACACTTTGGACATTTTTTTCCTCTCTTTTTTTATTATTAATTTTAATGAAAATTTACAGAGACTTTGGATTTCCATTCATTCATTGTTGCATTTTGCTCCCTGCCCACCTCTCCGCCACAATACACTCTTCTCTTTGAAAAGTAAAAGAAAAATTCTTTCATTGTTTTACAATTCCTCCCCCTAGGTCCACTCCACTATGCAGCCTTCGTTCTGGACTCCTGTCATGACAATAATACCTAATCACATATCCCCTTTAAACATTTTTTCCCTCATCCGTTTCAATGCAGTACAGTGGGCCAATTAGCAGCATCATTATGGATGGTGAAGAGATTGAGATAGTTAACAGTTTTAGTTTACTTGGCTCCACAGTCAACACTCATGGTAACAGCAGCTAGGAAATCAAGAGACGAATTGCATTGGGTAAGTCAGCTGTGAGGGACCTCTCAAGAGTACTGAAGTGCAACAACATCAGGCTGGATACTAAGGTGTGCCCGATCCAGGCTATAGTCTTTGCAATTGCGTGCTATGCATTGAGAATTGGACAGTGAATAGGGATGATAGCAAAAGAATTGATGCCTTTGAATTGTGGTGCTGGAGAAGAGTGTTGAATATACCATGGGCTTCTAGGAGAACAAACAGGTTTGTTCTGGAAAGGGTGGATCCAGAATGTTTCCTGGAGTCACAAGGATTCTAAAGTTTTGTCTGACATACTTTGGGCATGTTGCAAGGAGGGACTGGTATTTTGAGAGAAACATCATGTTTGGGAGAGTGGAGGGATGGCGCAAGAGAGGAAGACCTTTGATGAGGTAGATTGATTCTGTGAGTGGAGTGGTGGGAATGAGTATGTTTGAGACAGCGAGGTTGGCACAGGATAGAACGGCATTTAGGGCTCTTGTACATAGGGTCGCTATGAGTCGCAAATAACTCGATGGCATATAACAACAACATACATTATTTATCCCATCTTTCTCAGTCTCCCCCCAACCCTGATGTCAGTACTGTTTTACAACAGCAGTATCACTCCCCACACAAGCCCAAAGCAAGATATCACCCTCAAAAAGAGACACAATAACAATAGATTTCCTGAAGCCAGAAAGTCTGATAGAACTTTCTGATACTGAATTCAAAAGAACAATGATTGAATATTTTCAATGGGTGAAAAACAAACTTGAAGAATTACAGGACAAGGCAAACAAAAATCAGGAGGAGCTTAAAAAAATCCAAAATAATGCAGATAAAACTAATGAGACATTAGAGACACTCGAAAAACAAGAAACCATGATCCAAAATATGAGGTCCAAGGTTTCAGATGCTGTCAACCTGATAGAGAAACACATGAACAAAGTTGAAGAGATGGAAAACAGAACCAGTGAGATAAAAGATAGAATTGTCACTACTGATCTGCTAGAGCAAAAGCAGAATCAAAAAAGAAGAAGAAAACCTAAGAATAATGTGGGACACCATCAAGAGAAATAACATGTGCATCATTGGAATCCCATAACAGGAAGAAGTAAGTAAAGGCACTGAAAAAGTTGTGGAAGAATTACTGGAAGAAAACATCCCAGCCATAATGAAGAATAAGAGAATATATATTTAAGAAGCTGAGCGAAAACCATATAAAACAGACTCCAAAAGAAAAACACCAAGGCATATCATAGCCAAATCTGCCAGAACCAAAGATATGGGTATTTTCTAAGGAGGATCCAGTCCTTGGGAAAAGACATAACACTTGGTAAGGTGGAGGTTCAGCAAAAGAGATAAAGACTCCAAAAAAGATGGACTGACACAGTGACTGTAATAATGATCACAAGTATATCAGAGATGACAAGGATGGTAAGAGGACAGGGCAGGGAATGGATCATGGTTCATAGAACCACTATGGGTTGTGGTCGACTCGATGGCACCTAACAACAAATCAGAAATGTAAAGAGAATCACAAAACAGTGAAAACTAAAATGGAAAATGAGTTGCAAGGTAATTCTAAGAATATTATGAAAAACAAGCCTATATATATGATGAAGCTGTAGAAACTATTAGAAGACAGTGGATTAAATATTTGAGTTAATATATATGTGTGCTACAGCAGATTTATCACTGCCTTTTCCAGGCTTTCTCTTTGATTTTTCATCAAATGGCTGAATGTTGCTGTTTTGGTTAGGCACCATTGTGTCAATTTTCTTTCATTGTGACTCTGAAAAATTAAAGTCTTGCTCTATTTGGTACCATTCTCATATCTTCCATCCTTAAGTCCTTGTTAAAGTCACTGTGTCAACTAAATCCATTTCTTTGAGGATCATCCTCTTTTCTGACTCTTGACTTTTCCCAGAATGATGTCTTTTCCGAAGCCCAAATTATCTAAGGACATTTTACCATCCAAGCTTCTAAGGAAATTTGTTTCTGGTTGAATTTGTTCTACAACAGATTTATTTGTTCAACAGTCTACACTATATTCAATACTGTTCACCAACACCACAATTCAAAGGTATCAATTCTTCTTTGGCCTTCCTTATTCATACTCCAACTTTTAAATGCATAGAAAGCAGTTAAAATATCCTGGCTTGGATCAGGCTCACCTAGTCTTTAAACAGATATTTTGTTTGTTAACTCTGTAAAGAGGTCCTTGAGAGAAGATTCATCAACAAAACATATCTTCTGCATTCTTGATTGCTGTTTTCATGAGTATTTATGGTGGATCCAACCAAAACGGAATCATTAACAACTTCAACCTTTTCTCCAATTATCATGATGTTGCCCATTTGTTCTGTGGTGAGGATTTTCCCTCATTAATGTTTGAATGTAAGTCATATTGAAAACCGTAGTCTTATCTTCTTCAATCAGTGCTTCAAGTCTTTTTCACTTTCTGTAGGCAAGGTTGTGTCATCTTCATAACACAGGCTGTTGATGAGCCCAATCCTGATATCACATTCTTCTTCATGAAATCCAGCTTCTCTAATTATTTGTACAGTATAGCAATGTAATAGGAATAGAGAAAGGATACATGACTCATTAAGACTATACAAAGATGATGAGCTTGTGGACCTGCCAAGATGATCATATATTTTGCTAATAATGTAATCTAGAAAAATAGAATTTTTGGATGGGAATATGCATATACGGAAAGTAGACCACCTGATGAGGGGGACTGATGAGTTTTACTGTCCTGTCAGGCTAACTTAAATTGAGCAAACTAAGAGACAGAAAGAAGCAGCAAAGAGTGTAGTGCATCCTTTGGATCAGAAATTCTTCTATAA
>NW_006399817.1:11361910-11367890 GCF_000299155.1 Elephantulus edwardii | reverse complement strand
GCAACAATGAATGAATGGAATTCCAAAATCTCTGTAGATGTTCATTGAAATGAAAAATAAAGAAATTAAAAAACAAAACAAAAATCTGAGACAGAATTGGATTGTGTCTGTCATCCCATAAAACTATAGCAAATACCTTAACCTAGGCTTACTGACAGAAGGTGGAACAGTGGATAAAGGCGTATAACTGGCAGAACTAAAATAACTTTGAAACACTTGTCCAACTACCTTGCAGCAATCAAGGCTAAAAGCCAAGAAACAAAGGGGAACCTCCCTAAGAAGATGTCCTGATTGAGTTTTCAAACCTGAATTACAACCTGTGCCTTGGGTTCCTTAACAAGAGCCATACTGTTAAGTTGGAACCGACCTAAAGCTGACCTCCAGTGAGTTTTCAGAGGTGGTCAATTATTCTGAAAGAGATTGCCCATCCTACTCCTGCAGAGCATCTGGTGGACTTGAACTGTCTTCCTTTGAGCTTGCAATGCAGCTTCTTATCACTAGAGTTCTCTAATAAGCTCCATACTCACGAATATTGTCTGTGAGTTCTGTATGACTATTGCATATTGGAGAACCTAATCATAGAGCACAAAAGTTTTTAAGTAGGGGGAATATTTGGTGGCAGAATTGGTAGAAGGTATGGGGATAGGGCGCATGTCTAATCTCATAGGAATTGGCTCTACGTTGTTGGCATTCTTGATGGAGATTTTTTTTCCCCTTCTGGAGTTAGAGGTTAAACACCACTACACCCAGAGTGGCTATACTGTTTTTAAATACTGTTGTTGATGTTACTATTATTATTAGTTGAGTTCCGATCAGCTTTGACTCAAGGAAACCTTATGTATAGATGAAAGAAACATTACCCGTGCCTTCTTCGTAAGGTCTTTTGGTAGGTCTAATTTCACTGTTGTGACTGTCATGTCAATCTATCCAACTAAGGTTTTCCCTTCTCAACATGAAGAAAACAAAGATTCTCACCACTGGGATAATTGGCAGCATCAAAATAGATGGAGAAGAGATTGAGACTGTTAACAATTTCAGCTTGCTCAGTTCCACAGTTAATAGTCTTGGCACCAGCAGTAATGAAATGAAAAGATTAATTGCATTAGGGAAATCTGCTGTCAGGAACCTCTTCAGAGTGTGGAAGAGCAAGGATGTCAGTCCAAAGAGTAAGATGAACTTGATCCAGTACGTGGTCTTTGCAATTACTTGTTATGCATCAGAGAGCTGAACAATGATCAAGGATGACAAAAGAAGAATTGATGCCTTTGAGTTATGGTTCTGGAGAAGAGTATTAAACATACCATGGACTGCCAAGAGAACTATCAGGTCTGTCCTGGAGAGGGTAAAACGTCCCTGTCTTTGAAAGAATGAGCAGCTTCGAAGCTGCTCCTTAGAAGCAAGGATTTTGAGACTCCATCTCATATACTTCGCTAATATAGCCAGGAAGACAAGTCTTTGGAGAAGAATATACTGTTTGGAAGGGCTGAGGGACAGACAGCACATGAGAGGAAGACCCCAGATGAGATGAATTGACACAGTTACTAGAGTAATGAGGGTAGGTGTATCATAGAGTGATAAACAGGATTCAGAGTTATTGTGTATAGGTCACTATGAGTCATACTTGGTTTGATGAAACAGCACATAACAACATAACAACAACAATATTATGTATGTGTACATGTGTGCCTCTGTATAAAATTGTCTCTGGTGGTATAATATGACATATTGAGCTGCTAATTGAAAGTTTAGCAGTTCCAAGCCATCAGGTGTTTCAAGGGATAAATATAGGCAGTTTCCTCTTATAAAGATGTACAGCCTCAGAACCTCAAGGAAAGCTCACTATACATTAGAATTAACTTGAAAGCAGTGAATTTAAAAGAAGGAAAGTTTTGGATGTAATCATGTAAATTGTTGATCACTGAAAGGAAGGAAGAAAGAAGAGTAGATGAGTCACAAGCACATACTTTGAGGTCCTAGAAGATGTTTGGAAATAAATTCAATTGCTGTGTTTGTTGTGAGGTGTCACTGAGTCAGCTATGACTCATAGAGACCCAATGAACAACAGATTGGAATTTTGACCTCTCCTGTGCTATCCTCAAAATCTCTGATAAGCAACATTACATCATTTTACCTATTGTGTCAATCAATCCATCTTGTTGGAGATCTTCCCCTCTTTCTCTGATCCTCTACTTTTCTCATTATGAGGACATTTTCCAAAGACTTGCCCCTCCTGATAATATGCCCAAAGTATGTAAGAAGAAGTTTCATCAACCTTGCCTCCAAGAAGAGGTAATAGGCATTATATTTAATCATTAATTCTATAGAAAAAATTGTCATTTTGCCAAATAATCACATCTATTAAATTTTATAACTCAGGGACATGCCAGAATCTAGACAGAATCTAGATATTTTAGAAAAATTAATTGAACAAGAATTTGTTTTATGTAAAAAGATACCTATTGTCCTCTCTTTCAAGGAGAGGAGCGAACTGGAGGTGGAGGTGGGGGTGGAGTAAGTGGGGAGAAAAGTGCAGCAATGAATGAATGGAATTCCAAAATCTCTGTAGATGTTCATTGAAATTAATAATAATAATAATATAAAATAAAAAAGATGTCTATTGTCCTCTAAAGGTGAAATTATTTTAAGATAATTATACTTCTTATAAATTTTTATCATTACCAAGTGCATTTCTATTCTTTAAACCTACCTATCATTTATATCTTTCAACATAATTCCTATCAGGTGTACATAGCTACTATGCATGCATATTACATGGGGAAAATGTAGTCAAAACAGAGAAAAAGAGTTGGCCTAGCTCTCTAAAATTACAGTTGTTATTTTAGCTAAATGCTGATAAAGTTGTGGATTGCTCTGTCTTTCTAAAAAATAAATTTGATTCTGAAACCCAAGGAAGTTCTTAAATCCTAGTAGCTTTAATTGTTTCTAAATAAAATTCTGAATGGTATAAACACTGAAGAGCTCCTGGGCAATGTATCATTGTAGGTTAAATACATTTTGCCCTGGAGGCTGCAGTTCAATAGTGTCTAGATAACAGGAGGAATGAAATTGGTGATCCCAACTAGTCCAGAGTGTGTATTAACATGTATCACAGCAACTGCCTCTGAATGAGACCCTATTTGCAACATCAGTCTCTCTGTCCTCAGGAAATTACTGCTGTTGGGAGAAGAAGAGGACAAAGAAGAGAAGTGAGGGTCCAGTAGTGGTATGAAAGATACATTCATAAAACTGAAAAACGAGACCATTCTCCTGATATATTCTTCAGTGCAGTCTCTCACTTTTCTTAAGAACAAGGAGAAAGAAACAGCACTTCCTTTCTTAGCCTAAAGGGAGCATGATAAACAATGTCCTTTAGGATTGCTGAGATATTACAATCTTTCCTCTCTGGTCTTTGTGATATTTCGTTACTTGAGAAAGAAAAAAATATACTAGATGATTATTTGAAAGAGTTTTAAAAATAAGAGATTTACATTTAGCCCTTAAAAGCTAAGAAAAAAAAAATAGTGTAGTACTGAAAAGAAGACTAGATGGAGAAAGTACTAATCCTTTAGGAGTAAAATGAAATCCATGTTTATGTACTATTAAATATAATATAAAAAGGCCAAAGCCATGGGCATATCCCCATAG
Organism: Elephantulus edwardii; assembly: GCF_000299155.1. Taxonomy (NCBI): domain Eukaryota; kingdom Metazoa; phylum Chordata; class Mammalia; order Macroscelidea; family Macroscelididae; genus Elephantulus; species Elephantulus edwardii. Next base: position 11,364,245 of record NW_006399817.1, on the reverse strand, counting down.
GGGCCAGTTAGCTGGATTCAAATTCAAGGCCACTGAATATATCAAACTTCGCTGCTGGCAGTTAATTATATCAATGACCATCAGGTGGCGGAGAAAAGTGTCTTCTTAAAGTGTCCTCTCGGTGCTTATTTTAGCACCAACTAACATTTTCAGCTTTTCTATTGTACTTGTTAAATAAAAAATAGGTGGTCATTTAAAAATCCTATCCATTTTCAAGATAGACTAGTATCTCTGAGCATCTTCTTAATAAAGACATTTATAAAATACTACTTGATACTTTTTTCATATGTGAATGTTTTCTATTTTATTTATCTGGAAATTACCTCCTGGTTGCCTCAAAACTCATACTGTGGTTTTTAAAATGGTAACTTTTTCCACTAAAAAAAGATTTGTAATATCGATATTTAAATATCCTGACAATTGGTTTTACTTTTCTAAATTATCATATTTTAGTCAGTAACTTTCTTTTTGTTGTGATTTGAGTGAAAGTTTGCAGAGAAAATTGGTTGTTCATTCAACCAGTCATACAAATTTTGTTTTTAAACAATTATAATATTCACAAAAAATTTTCATTTTATCCCCATGTAATTCTCAATTCTATTAATTTTTCTGTCTTTGTCCCTTCTGCTTTCTAGGTTTTATCTTTGGGCAAATACAGAACTTTTGTCCATATGATTGGTTGGGCTGAGGAATAAGGAAGGGCTTCCCTGGTGGTATTGATCTTATAAGCCTGTTTATTGTTTGACTGAAGTGTGACTAAGGGCCATAGTCTGGGAAGTTCATCTTCTATTGAACCTGTAAGTTGAGTCTAGTTTTGTTCTATATTTTAATCAAATCACCAGTTGTTGTTCTTGTTATGTAGTGTCAACTCATAGTGATTTTATGAACAATGGTTCTGAATCTTGCCCTTCAATGCCATCATTTCTGATATATTTAACCCACTTCCCCAGTCACTGTGTAAATCTATCTTATCTAGGGTCTTCCTCTCCTGCACTACCCTCCACCCTTCCATATATGGTGCCCTTCTGTGGTCAATAGTAGTAGAAGGTTATCTTCTACTTCCTCTGGCCTCTGACTCATGGAAGTTGAGGTTCAGGTGGTACATTAGTCCTCCAGAATAATTATTTTTATAAATATTAATTTCCCTTTTCTTTGTTCCAGACATGGAGAAACAAACAGTTGTCCATTAGATGACTTCTCACAAGCTTCTAAGACCTCAGTTACTATTCACCAAAATATGGACTATGTTATACCAATTCACCTTGATATCCCCTAAGGCTGTTGATTAAGTAACTTTTAGAATGAGGAAAAGTGTTCAAACACAGGACTTATTTTGTATTTAATTCTAATATAATTGTCCTTATTGTTGAGTATCATCAAGTTGGAACCGACTCATAGCTGACCCTCCAGTGGTTTTCAGAATCAATTACTCACATGGGAGGAAACTGCTGATCCTTCGCCCACAGGGCAGCTTGCGGATTCAAACTGCATGCTTTCAGGATTGCAGCTCAGGTTCTTACCACTAGGCCACCAGTACTCCTTAACACATGGCAAAATATGAAATTATTTTACTGTGCTATATAAAAACCAAGATACTATAATGAAATGTGCAGAGAGCTGTAGTCAAAAAATCAAAAGGGCCAGAATCGCTCAGCGTTTCTTAACCTGAAGGAGTTGAAAAGCAATTTCAAGGCACTGGTTGCAATACTTATAGATAGTTTAGGTAGAATGTTGAATAATCCAGGAAGTATAAAAAGAAGATGGAAGGAGTACACAGAGTCACTGTATCAGAAGGAATTGGCTGACATAGAGGAATTTCATGAAATAACATATAAGTAAGAACCTACGGTAATGAAGGAGGAAGTTAAAGTTGCTATGAAGGAATTGGTAAAAAAACAAGGTTCCAGGAGTTGACAGCATACCAATTGATTTATTTCAACAAACAGATGCTGTCCTGGATGTGCTCACTAAGTTATGCCAGGAAATCTGAAGGACAGCCAGCTGGCCAACTGACTGGAAGAGATCGATATTTGTTCCCATTCCAAAGAAAGGTGACCCTACAGAGTGTGGGAATTATAGAATGATGTCATTGATATCACATGCAAGCAAGATTCTGCTGAAAATTACCCAAAAACATTTGGAACAATATGTCAACAGAGAACTGCCAGATGTGCAGGCTGGATTTAGAAGAGGTCGCGATACTAGGGATATTATAGCTAATGTAAGAAGGATATTTGCAGAAAGCAAATACCAGAAGAATGTCTATCTGTGCTTCATTGACTATGCAAAGGCTTTTGACTGTGTGGATCACAACAAGCTATGGCTGACTCTGAGA
>NW_006399817.1:11328078-11360336 GCF_000299155.1 Elephantulus edwardii | reverse complement strand
GCAGGAGAGGAAAACCCTCGATGAGATGGATCGATTCTGTGAGTGGAGTGGTGGGAATGAATGTGTTTGAGACAGCGAGGTTGGCACAAGATAGAACAGCATTTAGGGCTCTTCCACATAGGGTCGCTATGAGTTGCAAACAACTCGACGGCACACAACAAAAACAACAACAACATAAAAACCAGAATTTCAGAATAAAGTGAAATAATTATCGTAATGTTATATGTTGGAAACAGGGGTGTCATCCACTTCCTAAACAACATACCTCTGAAAACTATGAACTTTTATAAATGTCGATAGTTGTTGAGGGGTTTTAGGCCTTTTATTGATAGGGTCACAATGAGTCATGCTTGACCCAAAGACAATCAACAACAACAACAACATTATATGAAAAAAGTATACTATTCTTGGGGTAATGCTTATATCTATCTCTCTTATGTTGTCATCAAGCCAGACCGAGAACGGACTATACAGCAGATTTTCAGTCTATAAACAAGACAAAAGGATATTACCCAACTTTCTTCTGTGGGACAGCTGGTGGATTTGAACTGCCAGAGAACTGTCACCTTTGCATAAGCAGCACAACTCATTACAAGGTAGTCCACTACCACTCCCCTATTGCTTAATATAAATTCCAAACTAACCCACCAAATAAAAATGAAAAACCATATTTTGCATATTGATAAGGTGATAGGTTATAATACCAACTGTTGAATTAAATGAAATAAACATGCCATATTATTGCAATGTGTTAAAGAAAACTTATCTGTCTCATCAGTAACTATTTTTGTACATATTTTAATGTCTTCTAATTACCATTTAATGGATACTGTCTGCACAATTGACTGTGAAAAATGGTAAGAAAAAGTCATCACCTAGAAAGGTGCTTTGCTGACCCAAGAGCTGTACCTCCCTAAGAGTTCAAATTCACCAGAAACTTCACAGAGAAAGATGGACAATTTCCTCCTGTTCACTGTGCAGCCTAGGAAACTGACTGGAGGGTCAGTTCCAACTAGATGGCAATAAGTTCCTTCTTCAATGCCCAAATGAGTTCAGTTTTCGTGCTACCCCTATAGACTAAAGCAGAGGATCTTAATTGGAAGAGAGGAGTTACAGCAGATTAACAAAGCATTTCTGTAAAAAGTGTGTAGACAACATGAGAACAACCTATTCTAATCTCCACTAACTCCACAAAGAAGAATTATTCCTATTAATAATACTAACAGTACAAAACTAGTTTCAAGAACATCAGATATAGTCTTCCATGGTTTTGCACCTATAGCTACTAATTCCAACACCAGTTTTACTGCTCTACTGGGTCAAAAATCTGTTGCAATTACTACATAGACTTTATAGAACCATACTCATCGTTGTGGGGTTTATTAGTGAAGTTAGCAGACTATAATTCATGTTGGCAAAAGGATACAATCTCTTGGACCAGATAAACTTTTAAGTGTGACCCAAAGCCTTTTACATCCAGTATCACAGTTTGTTGTTGTTGTTATGTATCATCATGTTGCTTACGACTCATAGTAATCCTATGCCAAACTCATTGTCTCTGATATACCTATTCTCATTATCCCAATTACTAAGTCGATCTATCTCATTCAGGGGTTTCCTCTCTTACATTGTCCATCTACCCTTCCAAGCATGATGTCCCTCTCCAAGGGCTGGTCCCTCCTTGCTACATGTCCAAATTATGTGAGACAGACTTTCACAATCCTTGCCTCAAAGAAGCAGCCTGGTATCACCCTTTTCAGGACAGACCTGTTTGTTCTCTTGTCAGCTCATGGTGAGTTCAATACTTTTCTCCAGCACGAGAACTCAAAGGCATCTATTCTTCTATTTTCTTCTATTATTCATTCTCCAGCTCTCTGATGCATATCAAGTAATTGCAAAGACCATGGCTTGGTTCAGGTGAATCTTAGTCTCTAGACTCACAAGTTGCTCTTCAGTACTCTGGAGAGGTCTGGTACCAAGAGTGTTGATTGTGGAGCCACGTAAGCTGAAGCTGTTAACAATCTCAAACTCTTTGCTGTTGATCGGGATGTTGCCAGTAGGTCCAGGGGTAAGAATCTTTTGTTTTCTAGATGTTGAGCTTCAATTATATTGGAGGCTGCAGTCCTTGGCCATCTGCAACAAATGCCTCAGGTCCTCCTCAGTTTCAACAAGCAAGGTTGTATCATCTACATAACATAGGTTGTTGATGATTCTTCCTCCAATCTTGATGCCACATCTCTCCTAATAAAATCCAGCCTCCTGGATGATCTGTTCCACACATAGTTTTAAAAGGTATGGAGACGTGACACATCCCTGATATGTACCTTTAGAGATTTAACAGGTTAGGTCAGTTAAAAAGTTTCCTTAGGCTTGCTTGTTATGGCATCTTCCCTCATTCCTTCAGCAAGCTTGAGTGAAAGGCTTTGGGTCTGGTTCCATGGTGCAGTCATCCCAAATCAGCTCTGTCTCATGTTGGTCTCTGATTCTCTACTGAGGCTACTATAGTTCTGTGTAGATCCTGGTCTATCTGGCATAGGAATTTCCGCACCTGAAGGATGTGTGCTGCTTCCTCTTTCTAGTTGATAATGAGATTTCCATGTACTGCTCCTGAAACTGCTCCTTATGAATTTAGTGAGATGGCAAGATTAGTCAATCCCCTGTGAATGGACTAACACACTGTTGAATTCAATGACTAGGAAAACCATTCTGAACAATAGACTCTTTCCGCCCCCCTCCCCCAACTGGCGCTTCCTGTTTATTGGTCTGGCTGGAGCCCGATGTGAGATATAGTGGGCGGCTGGCCTGGCAGGAGTGGGCGGTACTGACACAGCCACTCACGCACAGGTGGGTGGGGCGCACACAGGTATGCACAGGTGGGTGGGAGGAGTCATGATTCTGTAAATAAATACTGGACACACGGGGGAGGGGCGCTGTGCACCCTGTGGACTGGAGTCCCTGAGCACTGTGCACTAACGGATGCTTGGGCAGTGAGGGTGGGCGGTGGTCCAAGGTGGTCAAGCTCCGGCGGTGGTCCTGACTGATGGGGGAGTTCTGGAGGACAGTGGTCCACATGGAAAGGAGGGTGGTCCACACAGAGGGGAGGGGGCACCGGTCAGCGGAGGCCCTAAATGACCTTCTTGAGCTCATCGTAGATGACCAGCAATAAACTCTTTATAATAAACTCTGCCCACAATAAACTCTTTATACTACAATTTCCAACTTCTTTGAAAGTCTGATAGAAGCCTGATGTATCTGAGAGTCCCCAAAATTCATGTAACAAAGTAATAATGAACATTTGTTGAGAAATTATTAATACTGTTTCATGGAGTTTATATAAAATCGTGTGCTGTGAAATTGATTCTGATTCAAACCAACCTCATGTGTCAGCGTAGCTCTTTGTGTGTTTTAAGGGATTTTCAGTAACTGATGTTGAGGGAGTAACTAGTTAAGACACCAAGAGGTAGACTTGAACTTCTAACGTTTTGGTTGGCATTTGAACTCAAAGCCATTGCATTAAGAATTATGAACAGTTTACTTAGAAGTCACTAATTGCTATCCAATGGGTTCCAATTCACAGTGACTCTCCACTGGGTTTTTTACACCGTAAATCAGAATTGAAGGAGACTGCCCATCTTTCTTTCATGGAGCAGCGTTTGATGAGCAACTCAACATTAAGTATTCTATTTAGCACTTAAGAAAATTCCCACTATATAATTTAGGGAGAGGTTATATAAAACAAAACTATTTGTCCAAAAATTTAAACAGGTAAGAGTTATAACAAAGTCATGATTAATTTCTTCATGCCTCCTCCTTGAGATGAGTATGTTACAGTTTACAATACTTTCATCTAAGTATCTAAGTGTTTCCCAGCAATGACCTCTGGGGAGAAGGCATACAATGTAGAGAAACTTATTATTCTGTTAAAATTAATTTCAGACACAAGAAGCAAACAATCAACGCAACTTACTATAACATACATGTTTCTATAAATAGCTGTGTAATGGGAACACACTCAAACAGAGAGAGACCATTGAAAAAATCAGTATGTAAGGCCCACTGCCTACCTAACCTGTCCACTTGGTTCATGGATCTTGATTATGGTTGTCAATTGGAAACCATTTGTCTTCTATACATATTTCACGCAATACTCAAAGGGGTTCTTTAGCTCTTTAACATTGCTTAAAGCTATAGAATAAACGATGAAGTTTACCACTCTGTGTAGAAGAATCGCTAGGACTATAGTCTGGTTTATTTTTAATGTCCAGAAGCATAAAGCTCATGATTGATGATAGTGTGACAATAATGATAATAAGAGGAACGTGCAAAAGATGAGGAGAGGGAAAGATGAAATGTAGGAGGTAACAGAAATGTAATCTAAGAATCCCATTGCTTACATAATCATATCAGTTTTCTACCTCATGAAAGGGGGGGACATGGCCATAATGATTAATTAAGTGATATTTCATTATGAACATTGTCTTAAAGCAATGAATGGGGAGGGGAAGAAGCTGGCACTGTTGTTCTGTGTTTATTTTAAACAATCATGCTAAGGGGTTAATCAACGTTTCTTGCAAAAGGAACAATGATCTTTAGCCAAATGGCTTTAAAAAGCAGACAACAAAAAATAGCTTCAATAATTCATATTAATTCTAGTCCTATGGTTAATGAGGCAAATGGAGTGCTCTCAGAGGGGATAAAAGCACAGAGCAGCAGCATCAAGAATCTTCAAACCACTACTGGCAAAGGAGGCTGCAAGTCCAAAATACCCCCTAACCACCTACTACTCATGCTTTACACTTGGGTTAAACTTATTATGATTCCAATTTTGCAGATGGTAAGCTAAAACAGAGCCTATACAATTATAACACAAGCAAACAACTGCTTACATTCTTTCTTGTGAGGGTGTTTAGCTTACATGATGCCAGATAATCTGTCTGGCATTTTTCGTATATTAAGTATAAACTCCTTTGATCAGGCAGAGAAACAGTGAGTCTGTGACCAGCTCTACTAGTTCAGGCATTAAACTGTTGACAGGGTAAATATGGATCAAAAATTTCACACTAAATTATGAGCTGGGTCACCAAATAGAACTATGAATTGCTCTGTTGTCAGAATTGTTTAGCAGATGAATGATGCATCAGAGATCAGTTTGGTAAAGTATAAATGCATATTAATTTTACTAACATTAATTAGACAATGAGGATGCATTGCACAGAGGTACTCTTTCAAGCATTAGGAATAGGTTAATATGTTTCTGTGAAGTGCCATGGAGTCAACTATAACTCACAGCAACACTATGAACAACAGATCTGAACCTTGCCCTAGCCTATGCCATCCTCATCATCTCTGTCATACTCAGTCCCATTGTGGTAGTCACTGTGCCAATCTATCTAATTGAGGGTCTTCCTTTCTTTCACTGAGCCTCCACTTTTCCCAGCAAGATCTCCCCAAGATCTGGTTCATCCTGAAAATATGCCCAAAGTAAGTAAGATTAAAGTTAAGATTTTTTTAAAAAAATGACCCTTCACCTCCAAGTTCTAAAATTCTGAAGGGACTTACTAAACCACACATTTTGGTTTAATATAATAATACAACCTGCTAGAGTAGCCTAATATTCTCTGTCCAGAGTACCAGTAGTATATAAGTCAGTTATTCCCCTCACATAATTCACAATTATTCTCAACTCCCATGCACACACACACACACACACACACACACACACAGAGATTAAAGAAGCATCATGAATTCAGGGAAAAGTAAATAATTTTATGTGGTTGAAGCACAAAAGTGCATAGAGAATTTTGAGCATCTTAATCCTTTCCATTCTTTCCCATTTCTATTGCCATGCTTCATTTATATTGCATTTTGTGTCTGGTTTCCTACAACAGTGTACTACTCAGCCTTTATACTTCCAACTTCACTAATCTCCAAACAATGTCATGTAAGTCTTATTTTCAGGATAAGCATGTCAGCAAAACATTAAAAGTCCCTTATAAACTTTTCCCTATTCAATTCCCAATGCTTCCATGTCAACGTAATGTCCTTTCTTACAATTTATGTTTTGGCTTTACCGGGGAAATTTTAGTTTGTAACTCTTGTTTCTGGCAAAAGAGTTAGCATTAAATGTATTCAAGTATTAAAAAAAATGTATTCAAGTATGGACATAGAGAACTAACAGATATGTCTTGGAGAAGGTGCAGCTGGAGTGCTCTCTGGAGGTAAAAATGATGAAGCTTCACCTCACATACTTTGGACAAGTTGCTAGGAGATGCTGTTCTTTGGAGGACATGGTACTGAGAAGGGTGGAGGGTCAGCAAAGGAGAGGAAGACCCTCAACCAGGTGGGTTGGCATGGTGACTGTAGCAATGAGCTCTTGTGTATCAGGAAGTGTGAGGATGGCACAGGATAGAACAGTGTTCAGATCTTTTGTTCATAGAATTGCCATGAGTCATACTCAACTTGACTGCACCTAACAACAACAACAACAACAATGACTTATAGCAACTCTATGAACCGCAAAATTGAGCCTGCCCTACCCTATGCCATCCTCACATACATGATATACTCGAGCCCACAGTGACAGCTACTGTGTTGATCCATCTTGTTGAAAGTCATCTCTTTTAACTGAACTTTTCAAGCCTAAAATTCTTTTCCCAAGACTAGCCCTTCTTAACAACATGTCCAAAGTATGTGAGACAAAATTTTATCTTTGATTCTAAGGAGCACCCTGGTTACACTTCCTCCAAGAAATAATTTGCTACAGGTCACAGGCAACTCGACAGCACATAAAGACAAAAACAACAACAAGAACATATTGGGTTTTTTTTTTTTATTTAAGCTTTTTGTTTAGAGTCAATAAGACCTCGTGGAGGGCCTTTGTATTTAAAAGTTGGTTGGTATATCGAGTCAAGCATGACTCATAGTGCAACAGACCTGAAGCCTTTCTATAACTATTATCATTCCTCAAAGTTCATAGTTTCCAGAGACATGTTGTTTAGAAAGTGGATGCCACTCCTGCTTCCAATGCTTTCTAAAACTGGAAACTCCAAGAAACACTATCCACTATTGGTAACCATGTTATGGCATTTAACACCTCAATGGCACAAGATTCAGCATTGCAGCAACCCTAGGTTACCTCAGTATGGCAAATTGACAGAAAAGTGCTATAACACACTTAGAAAAATGTTACTCCACAATTGTGCCATTGAGGTATTAAATGCCATAATGGCTATTGCTTGAATTAGCATATCTTCATTTTTAAACTGTAATTACTGCTTCTCAGTACCTTGGAAAGATCTTTGACAACAAACTTCCCCTACATATCTTTCTATGCATCAGAAAGCTGGACAATAACTATGAATGATAGAGAAGTGATGCCTTTGATCTGTGGAGCAGGAGAAGAGTATTGAATATACCATCGACTGCTAGGAGACCAAACAGGTTCACCCTGGGAAGGGTGAAACCAGACTGCTCCTTGGAGGCAAGGATTCTGGGGTTTCATCTGACATACTTTGAGCATGTTGCAAGGAGAAGCCTGTCCTTGGAGAGGGACATCATGCTTGGGAGGGTGGAGGGGCAGCACAGGAGAGGAAGACCCTCAACGAGATGGATTGACTCAGTGACGGGGGTGATGGGGGTTTGTGTGTCAGAGACAATTAAGAATGATGTGGGATAGAGTAGGGTTTAGGTCTGTTGTATGTAGAATCACTATAATTCACGGGTGACTCAACAGCACATAACAACAGCATAGTTAGCTGCCACACACAGCACCCAATGCACAAAAGAATGAAACACTGCCTGGCTCTGACCTATTCTCACAATCTCTGCTGTGCCTAAAGTCCACTGTTAACATTTTTGTTCAATTTATCATTCTCAGCTGTCTTAAAAGGAGAAAACTGGACACAGGGACAAAAAGCTGTGAACGTCTCTCTGAAAGGGCCACGGGAAGTAAAAATAGCACAGCCTTTCACTGCATCAGAGCAGAGAGTAGATAAAGAGCCAGAATTCCAGCTCCTTGATACCTCTAAAGCCACACCAACAGCGAGAGGTTCATTTATTCATTTTTGACTCACAGTTGTAGGTATTGAGGATGGGGTTTATTAGGGATTTAGTGAGTTGGAGAGTGGGAGATGCCAAGAATATCACCCAAAACAAGCCCAAGTTTTAGCGCAAGTTCCAAGGCATAATTCCTCAATTAGTCCAGGCTTTAGTTTCAGTTCAGCAGTCCAATCCAATCATTCAGCAAGGTTTACCTTAGAGCAGTTACAAATCACCTTCTCCTTTAAGCATCTGGCAAGAATAGGAAAAAGCTTTAATTGTGGCCTTTATCTCAGGGCTCCTGTGCATACACTTTGCCACAGTGTCTCCACAACAATGTCACCACCCAGGTCTCACTCTCACCAGAATCTTGCTCTATTCTCCCTCAAGTTTTGACACCCAGTAAGGGAAGCACTCTTTCTGTGGGATGTCTGGTCCTACAGCTGTTGATTATTTACAAGACCATGTGTTTGCAGTTAAGGCAGCTGGAGAACAGTGAGGGTTAACTCTAATGGCTAAAAATAGTCAACTTTTAGGCTAACACTACACCAGCATGGTAGACTTAATGTGTCAATATATCTCTTTAAGGCTCTTCCACTCTTTTCGTGATCACCTTTCCCAGCATGATACATTTTTTCAAAGAATCTTCCTGCCTCATAAAATATTCAAAGTATGTAAGAAATATCACTATCCTTGCCTCTAAGGAACACCACAATTGTACTTCCAATATTCTTCACCAACACAATTCAAGGCATCCATTCTTCCTTGGTTTTCCTTAATTGTTCAACTTTTATATGCATCTGGAGCAACTAAAAATGCTCTGGCTTAGATCAAGAACATGATAGTCTTTGAAATATCATTCTTCCTCTTTGACACTCTAAAGAGAACTTTGGGAGCAGATTTATCTAATGTAATAGGTTGCTGGTGAAGAATTCTTGATGTTGAGGTATATTTAATCCATATTAAAGGTTATAGTGTCTTCTTCAAAATGTCCTTTAAATCTCCTTTGTTTCTGCAAGCAAGGTTGTGTCATCTGCACAACAACTCATGTTGCTGATGAGTCTTCCTCCTATCCTGGTGTCACATTGTTTTTTGTATAGTACAGTTTCTGGATCACTTGTTCATCACATGCATTGAATATTTATTGTTAAAGGATACAATTACAACACATACATTTAAATCGTATTGTATGTTCTCTCTCTCTGTTTGAACAACTATCTGGATCCACATGCAGGTTCCAAATAAGTACAATTAACTTCCAGAATTCCCATTCTTCTCAATATTACTCATAAATTGTTATGACTCACACAGTTGAATGCCTTTGCATAGCTAATGAAACACGAGTGAACATCTGTCTAAGATCCATTGATCATCAACAATGATATTTCTTGTTCAGTAGTCTCTTCATAATTTACTTTGAATTTCTAACAGTCAACTCGAAGATTTTAGTTGCATATAATATTGATATTGTTTACTAATCCCAAGCATCATATTAGATCACATTTTTATAGGGCGAAAATGGATACAAATATGAATTTCTTCTAGTAGGTAGAAATTATAAAAATCTTTAAATTCTTCATCTTTGACTTCAGTGACAGTAGATATATTTGAATAATAGTTGATTTAGTAGTTCTTCTATACATATGGATATCATCCTATCACTACTTGCATTGTGTTTTAGGTCAGAGCTTGAAATGTCTCAACTACGTGTATTTAAGTATTTCTATTCCTCATTCTTGGCATAGAAGATTATAGGCTAATCTGATTCAAAATTATCAGAGTAACAGATAAAAAGTAACAGAATAACAGAACTGTTAGCACTTGGTGCTATTTTTGGTATCTATTTTGTGTGTGAAAGAAAACCCAAAGACAAGCCCACTACTATCAAACGAATTTCAACACACAGGGACTGACCATTGATTTTCAGTCTCCTTTTGGGAGGGAACTGATGAAAAAGAACTATAAATTCTGCAAATATTTTTAGCATGGTCATCCAATTAATAGAATTCAGCCATTAGCTGAATGTGACATTGAGAAGAATGTGATACAACTTGATTGAAGTGTTCGTCATTGTATCCAGTCAACTGCAGCTCATAGTGTATGAACAATGGATCTGAACCCTATCTGAACCTATCATGTGCCATTCTCATCATCTCTGCTTGAGCACATTGTTACATCCATTGTGTCAATCTATCTTGTTAAGTCTTACTTTCTGTCACTGAGCCTCCACCTTTCCAAGCATGATGCTTTTCCCCCCCGAGGAATATCCCCTCTTAACAACATGCACAAAGTATGTGAGATGAAGTTTTACCATCCATACGTCTAAGGATCACTCTGGTTCCCTTCCTCTAAGATTTATTTGTTTATTCTTTATTTTTCAGTCCATGAGATATTCAGTTCTCTTCTCCAATACCACAATTCAAAGGGATAGATTTTTCTGTCATCCTAAGTCATAGTTTAACTTTCAGGTCAATAGAAAGTAGTTGAAAAGACTATGGCTTGAAGCAGATGTACTTAATTATTACTTTTTAGCAATTTGGAAAGGTGTTTGACAAAAGATGTTCTCAATAAACTGTCTCCTCGTTGCCTGACTGCTAACAAAGTGTGTTGATTGCGAATCCCGATAAGATGAAATGGTTGGCAAACTCTATCTTTTCTCCATCTATTATAATGTTGTGTATTGGCTCAATGGTGAGGATTCCCCCCCCCCCATCTTGATGTTGAGATGTAATATATACTGAAGGCTGTAGTTTTGTGGTGTGGTTTTTTTTTTTTTTTTTTTTTTTTATCTTTTGCAGTAAGCCTTTCAAGTCTTCACTTTCATCAAAGTTGTCATCTGCATATTGTGTTATCTCCAATCCTAATGCCACATTCTTCTTCATAAAATCCAGCTTCTTGTATGACTTGATCGGCATATAATTTGAATAGGTATGAAGAAAGGATATATCTCTGATGCATTCCTTTATCTTAAACTGTGCAGTGTAGTGTTTCCTTGCTCTGTTCAAATAACAGCTTCTTGATCTAGGAATAGGCTTCATGTGAGCGCAGTTGTTATGAGATCCCCACTCTGCTCAATGTTAACCATAATTTGTTTTGACTCACAGTTGAATGCCTTTGAATAGTCAATAAAATGCAGATAGACATCCTTCTGGTACTCTCTGCTTTCAGCCAAGATCCATATGCCACAGCAGTGATATTTCTGATATTCCTGGAAGGAAAAAAAAGGATGAAAGACATTCAGCATAGAAAATTTATCATGTAGAATTGAATGCCTGAAAGTAGAGAAAGAAAGATTTTCAAGAAACTGGGTGATAAAAAGTGTAAGTGATAGTGTGATCGTTAGTAGAAAACTGGGTGAGTTGAGTTCCAGCTTACTTAAAGCCAGCTGAGGGTCATAAATGCCTGAAATTCCACCAGTTTACCTTGGACCTGATCGTTATTGTGATTTGTTGTACACTTATGTCTCACTCTGTCTAGAACCCTCTGGTATTGATGTTTTCCAGAGCAGTTAGAAGGTAGTTGTGTACTGTGGAATTTTTCTGTTGCAGGTTGTATTTTCTAAGGTGTATTAGTGCTATGGATTTGTTGCTTTCATGCATCTTTGATTTTCTCCATTCTCCTTTGCTATAAACAGTGGAGAAATTGTGGTTGTCCATCTGATGGCTCCTTGAAAACTTTCAAACCCCGATTCACTACTCACCGATATAGGGTGTAGAACACTGTTTTTGTGAATTGGTATGCCAATTGATTGTGCTATTTCCTGAGAATATGGTCCCATGGCTATCAATTCTTCTATCAAGATACTTGGTAATGGTTAAGAAGTTTGCGTAATTTCCTCTCATTGGCTCTACTCTATGTGGATATATTTGTAGCACATATAAAAACTCTTGTTGAAATATCATCTGCCAAATATATACCAATGACTATTGGTAAAGCATCTTTCACTTGCCCATATCTCTTCATCTTATGTATCTGCCTCTATCAAGTTGTAAGTTAATAGTTGTTACCACTGATAATTTAGGGTTGTGAAAGCTCAAGTGTGTCAGAGATGAAAAGAATGGCACAGGATAGAGCAGGTTTTGGGTCTATTGTTCATAGGATCACTTTAAGTGGTACAGGACCTAACAAGAAGTAATGATGAATTATTGCCTGTAATATTTGCATACCTTTCAGATCTTTTTCTTCAGTGATTTCAGTTTCGTTTCTAATTACTTAGAAAAAATTTCTTTCTTTAGTTGTCTTCCTTCGACACCTTCTTAAAAGTCAATCTAAGCGAGCTGTGGTGACCTAGTGGCAAGGTGCTGCACTGCAATCCCAGAGGTGAGCAGTTCAAATCCACCAGATGCTTTGCTGGAGAAGGAGGGACAATCTCCTCCTGTACCAGTCAAATCTGATTTGACGGTACACACACACACACACACACACACACATAATAAAAATAAAGTAAAAAATAAAAATGAAAAAAAAAGTCAGTCTAGTATTAGCAAAATGCCATTGTGAATTGGTTTTTTCTTTTTTTAAATTATCAACGAATTTAGGGTTAAGTTCAAGTACCTATTTGCCATATTTTAGTCTACATCAATAATGTTGTTGTTGTTTGATGCCATCGAGTCGTAGACGACTCATAGCGACCCTATGAATGAACGGCCTGAGCATTGTTCGTACACAGAATTTCCGGAGGCAAGCCATTTCAGAAGTGGATGCCGCTCCTGCTTCCAGGCTTGTTTTAGTCAGGAAACTCCAGGCAACACTGTCCACCATGGGTACCCATTACCACGATTGGCACATCACTGTCACAGTCTTCAGCATTACAGCAACCACCAGATACCTCTGTACAGCAACACACAGACCAGTGCTAATACCACCTAGAAGAATGTTTGACAGGAAAACAAACCTGAACCTGGCCGAGGGCCACAGACCTGAGGGCCCTTTGGACTAAAGCCACTTCCTGCCTCAAACCCTAGGCCAATCCTGGCTTGCCTCGCTCCCGGGGACAGAGCAAACCTGCATGTCAAACACATGCCCGGAAAAGCACTTGAGTCCAAAAGCTTGCCAGGATCCCTGAGCTCACACCACCATGCTCCTTCTGGCAAGGAGAAGTTCCCTAGATGAAATGGTGTCAATGAATGGTTGTTGCTACTATTTGTCACAGAGTTTATTAGGACTCAGGGACCCCTTGAACAACAGATCTGAACCTCACCCTCTCCTCAACCATCCTCATGATCTGTCATGTTCAAGTTGACTGTGGTAGTCGCCATGACAATTTAACTTGTTGAGCGTCTTCTCTGTCACTGGAACACTCTACCTTCCTACACATGATGTTATTTTCCAAGGACTGGCTTCTCCAAACATGATCAAAGTATGTGAATGGAAGTTTCACAATCCTTACCTTTAACATAAGATTTCACTCTTTCCAAGAGATATTTTGTTGTTTTGACAGTCCATACAATGTGCAATATCTGTGCCAACACCATAATTCAAAGGCATTGTTCTTTCTTTTATCTTCTTTATTCATTGTCCAATTTCCAGATACATATGAAGCAATTAAAAATACTGTGGCTTGAATCAATTGCCTCTTAGTCTCTAAACAGAAATCTTTGTTTGCTAGCATTTTGAAGAGGTATTTAATAGAAGATTTTCCCAATGCAAAACACCTTTTAATTTATTGACTGTTGCTATCATGAGTGATGATGGGAATGGTAATTGGAAATGGTGGCCTTGGTGACAGAAATGAGACTGAAGATCTCATGAGAAAATTTTTGTATAATGAATGGTTTATTCATTGCAAATCCTTCTTTAAATAAATATAAACAGTGACTATGTGTAAAAACAACATCTGATGAACTACACAGGAATAAGATTGACTAGTCTGTGGGAAAAGTCTTTGAAGAAGCTCAATATCAGCTATTAAAACAAGGCCAGGGACCGACTGTGGAACAGACTACCAAGTATTCATATGCAAGTTCAAATTTAAGGTGAATAAAATAAAAACAAATCCAGTAGAACCAAAAATATTATTTGTCTATCCTAACTATATTTAAATATCATTTCAAGAATCAATTTGATATATTGCCACTAAACACTAAAGACCAGGTGAGTTGGGGTATGGCATCAAGGATATCATCCATCAAGCAAGTAAAAGACAACTACAAAGGCAGGGACAAAAGAAAAGGCAAAAATGGATGTCAGAAGAGACTCTGAAATTTGCACTAGAACAAAAAGAAACCAAAGCAAGAGGAAGGTAGACTGAAGTAAAAGAACTGAACAGAAATATTTCAATGAGCAGCTGGGGAAGACAGAACGAATTTTGTGATGAAATATGCTGGAAGAAACTACAGTCAGAAAACCCAAAGAAAAGAGCTTGCTAGGTCTTTATCAAACTGAAAGAACTGAAGAACAAATTCCAAATTGCAACACAGAAGGATTCTACGGGCAAACTTTTGAAAGATGCAGAAAGCATCAAAATAAGATGGAAGGAATACAAAAGCTACAGTACCAGAAAGAATTGGTTAACACTGAACCATTTTAGGAAGTAATATACAACCAAAACCCAATAGTACTGAAGAAGTTCCAGCTACACTGAGAGCACTGACAATGAATGGTAACTGTACAATATTTTAGATTGAAACTTTTTGCCCTAAAAAAAACATTTCTGGGGTAAATTCAAGTCAAGGCCATGATCACACACAATTGTGCCTATTGACTAGAGATTCATTTTAAAACAATATTAAAATCCAGATAGCTTCACAGTTTCATCTGAAAACAGCCAAAATACCTGAAGGACTTGCTATCATCATGGAATTAATATATAAGATAGAATTAATATATAAAAACGAATTGACCATATTCTATTTTCTGCTGGCTCCAAGTCTCTTTAAAATCTATCATAAAAATGAAGAAGTTAGAATCATACAATATTTGTTATCATTTTTCCACATGTTTCTAATTATTTTTGTATCTTGGAACCAATTTGTCTCCCACAGTCATACAAAACAAACAAGAAAACATGGTTTTCATTTGTTCAGATTTGAGTTGTAGACATTGCTTCTTAGTAATATTAAATTAGTTATTTAATTCACTTCTGTTTAAATATTGATAAAGTTTATTATTTGTACTCCAGATTCCTCACCAACCTAGAATAATTTAGATAATTAATAGAATTTTTGATACATTTTCAAATAATTTAAATTAATATTTAATTCACAGTTCTGTTTGATATCATATAGAGTAATGATAAATATGAGTATTTTGGCTACCAGTAATTCTTTAATAGCATTCTCTTATTGAGATAAAAATGTTTAAATATTAATTAATTTACATGATTAGAACTGCATAATTATTAGGCATTTCCAAATTTGGAAATATTTTCATTACACAGTAACTGGATAAGAAGAAGGAAAAGTAAAAGCCCCCTATATAGGGGCAGATCAAATGAAATTTCCTAATAATTTGGAGATGTTTAATAATTTAACACAGAGCCACCATTCCAGAAATAGCAACTACTAGACTTCATTATTGACTAGGGTTTTCAGAGTACATCCACTTCTGTCTCTATACCAAATAGATTTTCGTTAGCCGAGTAGCATATGGAAGTAAATGAACCAAAAAAGAACATGTTGCATTATTTTTCTACATTAAGTATCAGTATTATCTTTGCCACACTCTGTGTGTGGCTTTATGTGCTACGTTTAGAGACAGTTTGGAAGTGTACACTCTGTTTACCTTATGCTTTTGGAAGAAGCCCATTTTCTAAGAAGCATACAGTAGAATATATGAATTACACCCAATCTAATTATCATGCATGCTTTGGGAATTTACTCCTAAATGGTTGCTATTAAAATAAACAAGTCAATTTACATGTCACAGTGAGGTTCAGGTTAAAATAAAATGAATAATGTATTTCTGTGCATTTGTGATCTACTGCTAATATGCTTTTGTTAAGGGAAAGGAAAAAACCAGAAAAATGTAGATGTACCTGATTTTTCTCCATATAACCTTTGCTCTTGTAATGTAAATATAAATAGGAAGCAAATTAATAGGCTCAGATGTATTTATTGAGCAACTACTGTGTGTAAGTATCATGCTGGCAAAAGCCTTCAAAGCAAATAGGTATGTGCTTTGGCAAAAAATTTTAATTAATGAATCATGCCTTAAATCTTTGCAGTAAACTGATAAAAGGATCTCAAGAAATAAAGCACTACCATAGAGAATCCTACTACCTCAAAGATCTGACATTTACCACCACCCAAGCAGACATATGCATACCCATGTTCATTGTGGCTTTGTTCACAATAGCAAAGAGTTGGAAATAACCAAAGTGCCCATCAACAAATGAATGGATAGAGAAGCTCTGGTATATTCACACAATGGAATATTATGCTGCATTGAAAAACAAGGAACTCATGAAATATTATACAAAATGGGTGACCCTGGAGGACATTATGCTGAATGAAATATCTTAGTCACAAAAGGACAAATATTGCATAGGGCCACTGTTGTAACATAGGACTGACATAACGGTTGAGGGAAGACTGAGTAAGAAGGGATAAATAATGTATACTACATTGAAACAGAGGAGGGAAAGAACTGCTTAAAAGGAAGATATGGTTAGGTATTATTGTCATGACAGAACTCCAGAATGAAGGCTGCACAGTGGAGTGGACTTGGGGGAAGGGATTGTATAACAATGAAGGAATCTTTCTTTTACTTTTCTAAAGAAGAGTGAATTGGAGGGTAAAGGGGTGGGTAGGGAGAAAAGTGCAACAATGAATGAATGGAAACCCTTAGTCTGTAAACTTCATTAAAATTAATTTTTTTTTTAAATCTTACATGTATAGTAGGTTCAAGCTCACCAGCGACTCAGGGTTCAGGGAGAGAAAGATGGTAATTCTCCCATGTAATTTACAACCTCTAAAAACTCACTAGAGAATCAACTGTGAGTCAGTTCTGACTCAACAGTAAAGAGTTTGAGGTGGGGGGGTCTTGATCAAACAACAGACCTACATGGCACACAAAGTCTTTTTCCTTTCATCAATGAATTGATAAAGCTTCCAAAATATACGCAAAAGTAGCATTATAATGTTGAAAGGAGAAATAGAAATATAGAATAAGTATGCAAAACCATCACACACTACTAAAAAAATTGATAACTTTTCACCAAGCTGGTTCCAATTAAATGTATAAAGAGGTAAATAAGTATCACTAAAAAGAAAATTAGCCTTCCCAAATGTTTTAATAGTATTGTACTTTCTTTTGTTTAGCAAACTCTAGGATTGCCTGAATTTCACATATTTAGAGTATTTAAGCTTAAGCTATATAAAAAGAGTCTTGTGAAACACAAAGAATATTTATAAGTCAGTCTGCAGACTGATCTTTCTCAGAGGTCTCTAGGGAACAGTGTTTTGATTTGACTGGGTCTACAAAGAATCATGTTTGTGGTTATGATGTGCCATAGAGTCGCTTGCGACTCGTAGCAACTCTATGTACAAGAGCCCTAAACGCCGTTCTATCCTGTGCCAACCTAGCCATCTCAAACGCGCTCATTCCTACCACTCCAGTCACAGAATTGATCCATCTCATCGAAGGTCTTCCTCTCCTGCACCACCCCTCCACTCTGCCAAACATGATGTCCCTCTCCAAGGACCAGTCCCTCCTTGCAACATGCCCAAAGTATGTCAGACGAAGCTTCAGAATCATTGACTCCAAGGAGCATTCCAGCTTCACCTTCTCCAAGACAAACCTGTTTGTTTTCTTAGCTGTTGTTGTTGTTGTTATGTGCCGTCGAATCATTTGCGACTCATGGTGACCCTATGTACAACAACCCTAAACCCTCGTCTATCCTATGCCAATCGCACTGCCTCTGACACTCCTATCCCGATTACCCCAGTCACTGAATCAATCCATCTCATAGAGGGTTTTCCCCTCTTGCGCCGTCCCTCTACTCTGCCAAGCATGATGTCCCTCTCCAAGGACCTGTCCCTCCTTACAACATGTCCAAAATATGTAAGACGAAGCCTCTGAATTCTTGCCTCTAAGGAGCAGCCTGGTTTCACTCTCTCTAGGATGAATCTGTTTTCTTGGCAGTCCAGGGTACATTCAATACTCTTCTCCAGCACCACAGCTCAAAGGCATCAATTCTTCTTCTATCCTCCTTAGTCATTGTCCAACTCTCTGATGCATAACAAGTGATAACAACGACCATGGTCTGTATCAGGCTCACCTTAGTCTCCAGAGTGACATCATTGCTCTCCATACCCTGGAGAGGTCCCTAACAGCAGACTTTCCATCGCAATATGTTTTTTGATTTCCTGGCTACTGTTGGCAAGAGTGTTGATCGTGGAGCCAAGCCGTCTAAAGTTGTTAACAATCTCAATATCTTCACCATCCATCCTGATGCTGCCAGTTGGTCCAGTGGTGAGAATCTTTGTCTTTTTGACATTCTTGATGTTGAGCTTCAATCCATATAGGAGGCTGCAGTACTTGACCTTGTGCAGCAAGCGCTTCAGGTCCTCCTCAGTTTCAGCAAGCAGGTTTGTGTCATCTGCATAATGCAGGTTGTTGATGACTCTTCCACCAATCCTAATGCCACATTCCTCCTCGTACAGCCCAGCGTCCTGGATGATCTGTTCTGCATACAGATAGAAAAGGTAAGGAGACAAAACACATCCCTGACAGACCCCCTTCTTGATTTTGAACCATGTAGTGGCTCCTCACTCTGTTCTGAATACTGCCTCTTGGTCCAAGTATAGGTTTCACATTAGTGCAATCAAATGTTCTGGGATTCCCATTCTTCTCAGAGTTAGCCACAGCTTGTTGTGATCCACACAGTCAAAAGCCTTTACATAGTCAATGAAGCACAGATAGACATTCTTCAGGTATTCTCTGCTTTCTGCCAAGATCCGTCTATCATTAGTACTTAGTACTATGACTTCTTCTAAATCCAGCCTGCACATCTGACAGTTCTCTGTTGACATATTGTTCCAAATCTTTTTGGATCATTTTCAGCAGAATCTTGCTTGCATGTGCTATTTATGATATTGTTTGATAATTTCCGCACTCTGTTTAGTCACCTTTCTTTGAAATGGGAATTGAAAAAGAAACATATAGTCAGGAAAAACTTAGGAGTACCTTGTTAAAATTACAAATATCTGTGGTGGTTATTTTCTCCTGTCTTTTTTTTAAATTATTACACATATATTCTCATGTTCTATCAGAAGTCATAGACATGGTTTCAGCTGGTGGCGTTTAAAATAAGATAATCTTTATGCGCAAAATATGGAGTTCCTTATAACATAAACTTGTAATTATCGTACAAAGGAATATATGACAGAAGAGAATTGATATTAACTGGAAACCAATAGCTATATGTCTTTTGGTGGTAAAACATATTATTCACTGATTAATCCATCCCACTATTTATTCTTTCAACAAATATTTATTTATATTAGTAGTAGTAGTAGTAAAAAAATACAATTATAAACTTACTTCTCATGTAATTTAGCTTATATTAGAGAAGAATACAATGGAGAGCGAAAGAAAAATATTCTCTGCCTTCAGAGAATTAAAAAACTGAACATTACAATAATAGCAAGAAGAAAAAGGATAAACTAGAAAAGGAAAATGGAAGACTTTTTATAGTAAGGTTGAATGTATCAGTTGTCATAATAATTTTTAAAAAAATCCCAGTTACTGGTAATCTCTTAGCTATCTCAATAAACTATTTTATATTTTCTAATGATAATAGTTACATGTTACTCAATGTCTGGCACATTATTTAATGACAAAAGTAATTGTTTGCCCTTAAATACACTAGTACTGTAAAATGTAACTGGAAGTGAAGTTTTAAGATAGGGAAAAAAGTAAACTAGATACGGAATTAAAGTTTTGTGACAACAAAATTTTTTTTTATTAATTTCCCAGTAATATCCAAAGACAAGATTTACTTCTGAAATTAGCATATAGAATTGAAACTTACTTTAAAATTCTAATAATTGCCTTTAAAAATGATCAGAAAAGACTATCTAATTACTTTTTCCTTTGTTCATACATTTAACATTGAAGGTAAAATCTCTTTAAGACTTAACCAATTTATTTTAAGCTCTTGTACACAGAACTAAAGACAGAGAAGAGATGGGGGTGAATATTTTTCTGGTAGCCTTAAAAAGAAAGCAGTGCCATTGTGTTCATAGTCTAATCTACCAGGATTCCATGGCCAAGAAAAGATGGGTGTCAGATCTCTACTCATAATCTTCAGAATGTCCGGAACTAGGAAACAGAGCCTGATCGAAAGAAAATAAGATAATACTTAAACAAGCCTACTTCAACTTTTCAAGAATGTGAATATAATGGTTTAAGAGGAGGTAAAAAGCCCTAATTAGTTTCAGGATCATGTTGAGACATTGACAACTGTCAATGTGCTTCTTGTCTCTTTCCTCTGTGCTGATCCTAGTAATGTGTTCATCGAAATGGAAAGAGTGAAGGAAAAACAGAGAAAGTTATTTTATTGCATGTCCCCTCCCCAATCAGATTAAAATGCTAATAGGAGCCATACTTTTACAACAATAACAACAACAACAAAATAGTAATAAAGGGGAGAAATAGAACACAGAACATAGAACAACAACAACAAAAAAAAAAAATAAAGGGGAGAAATGGACATAGAACCCCTTAGATAGCCCTTCACATTGCTCTACTAAAATGTTCTGGACCTGATGCCTCTACGGTCAGCAAAAAGAAGACACATGAAGAAATGCTCCAAGTCACTAGCAATAAGATGCAAATCAAAACCACAATAAGGTATCATCTCACTCCAGTAAGAGTGGCAAAGTTTAACAGGGCAGCAAGTAATAGATGTTGGAGAGGAAGTGGCAAATTATACATTGATGGTGAGATTGTAAAATGGTACAATCATTCTGGAAGGCAGTTTGGCACTTCTTCAAAAAGCTGAACATAGACATTCCATATGACTTCCACTACTTGGAATATACCCTGAGAATATGAGAACTGAGATTTGTACACAATGTTCATAGCAGCATTATTCACCATCACAAGAACGTGGAAGCATCCCAAATGTCCAACCACAAATGAATGAATTAAGAAATTATGGTACATTCACGCAATGAAATACTATGCAGCTCACAGGAGAAATAACTTTGTATATTATTACCTAAGTTGGGAGGGACTGGAAAGCATTATGCTGAGCGAACTAACTTAGCCCCACAATAATAAATATTGTATAAAACTGTTACTATAGAAGGAGTTTAAGGATCCTGGTGGGGTGGGAGAGGCTGGAAGCAGAGGGATGTGAATGTGCAGGGGCAGGGATTAATCGTTGGGTTGTACAATTTGATGGGTGAGGGAAATTTAAAGAATTTGTTTGAATTTGTATTCAAGTTTTTAGTAGGGGGAAAAACCCAAAAACAAAAAAGTAAAATTTAAAAAAGAAGAATAAAAGCATTGCCTAAGAGTTAAATATTCTTTTACAGTAGAAAAATACAAATGGTCAGGTTTTTTCCTTGATTAAATTGAAAATAACTACTTGAAGTAATTATTTTTGTATGTTTATACAATGAGTTAACTATATAGTTTGAATCCGCATAATTTTTTAAAATATATAAAATTTGTTGTTATTATGTGCCATCAAGTTGACTACAACTCATAGTGACCCTGTGCACAATAGCTTTGAATCTTGCCATATGCTGAGCCAATCTCACTGCATCCAACACACCTATTTCCATTACCCCACTTACTGTGTCCATCTATCTCATTCAGAGTCTCCTTCTCTTGTGAGATCCTTCCACCCTTCCAAGCACGATGTTCTTTTACAAAGAGTCAGCCCTTCAGGCAACATGCCCCAAATACTTCAGATGGAGCTTCAAAATACTTGCCTCAAGGAGCAACTTGGTTTCACCCTCTCCAGGCCAGATCCATTTGTTCTCTAGGCTGTCCATGCTATGTTCAATAGTCTTCTCTGGAATCACAACTCAAAAGCATTGATTCATCTGTCACACCTAGTCATTGTCCAGTTCTCCAATGCATAGCAAGTAATTGCAAAGACCATTGCTAAGGTGGATCAGGCACACTTTAGTCTTTAGACTGACATTGTTGTTCTTCAGCACTGTGGGGAGGTCCCTGCAATTCATCTTTTGCTTTTCTGACTGGTGCCAAGAGTGTTGATTGTGGAACCAAGCAAGATGAAATAGTTAACAATCTCAATCTCTATCGTGGTGCTGCTAATCGGTCCAGTGAAGAGAATCTTTGGTTTTTTGATGTTGAGCTTAAATCTATGTTGAAAACTGCAGTCCTTGACCTTCCTTCTGCAGCAAACTCTTCAGGTCTTCTTCAGTTTCAGCGAGCAAGGGTGTGTTTTCTGCATAATTTGGTTGTTGAGGAGTCTTCTTTCAATCCTGATGCCGCATTCCTCCTCATAAAGTCCAGTCCCCTAAATGATCTGTTCTGCATATAGATTGAAAAGATATAAAGAAAGGATGCATCCATAACATATTCCTTTTCAGATTTAAAATGTACATATAACTTAACTAAGTTACTGTATCGTATTTGATAAAAACACGAGTAGGTGACATTATATGTCCAAAACTGGAGATAAAATCACATCAAATTAAGTAATTATTTTACTTTTCATAAAATTTTCATAAAAGTTGGCCCTATTAAATACACATATTAAGAGGGCGTATACAAATATAACTCATTTTAACTGTAATGCAAAAGGTTTCTTTTTAAAGTGACTATTTATATCACTATCAGTTGTTTTTTAAATGACCTAAGACTCTTGTTTGTTAAGTCAAACATAGACTCTAGATTCTAAAGTTTTTTCCTTGAATATTCTTAAATACAGTAACAGGGAGTCCTGGGAGCCGTAGTCTACAGACTAGCCCTAAGTGTCTCTAGTAGTTGAAATCCACCAGAAGCTCCCTGGCAAAAAGAGAGGGGCATTATCCTCCATGAAATTTACTAAAAGCCTTGAGAATAAGCTATGAGCAAATTCCAATTGAATGGCAATAAGAGAGAAATATTATAACACACTAATTCAAAGATAGATTAGTAGTCATGTTTGTAGTTTATAGAAAAAAAATGTTGACCTGCTTTTTTGTTTCCACTTTGTGTTGAGCTTCCCTAATGTACCTAGTCTCTCAATTTCCTATTTGTTTCTAGAGTTTCCTTATATGTTATTTGATTAGAGAAAGCAGGTCTCTTATTATATCATAAAATTATGCCCTCCTTTTTTAAGGCTCACAGTCTATTTTGTTCAAAAGAACAAGCTCTAAGCTTCATATGTTCTGCCTTTCCATAAGGGTAATGATATATATATATGTAACAAACCTTACTGAAATTGAAATGGAAAATTTCATAAGTCAGCTTAGCGTGGCCATTCTCAGTGGGTGGGATTTTCAGTGGTTTGGCAAATTTATATAATCATACTCCATTTTGAGCTCTGATTCGAGCAGATAATCAGTTGAAAGGGGAGTTTCCTTGGGATTGTGTGTGTGTGTGTGTGTGTGTGTGTGTGTGTGTATAGTTGTTGCTGATTGCCTTCAAGTTGAGCACAACTCATAGCGACCCCATGAACAAAAGGCCTGAAGCCCCTCTACAACCATCAGCATTTATCAAAGTTCATAGAGTTTCTGCAGGTGGGTATATATATATAGATAGATAGATAAATTCTTGAGTTTTCTGAAACATTTTCCAGACCTACTTCACCTTTTAAATCATCAGTGTGTTTGGAACCATTTTTGCTACTACTGTGTATTTTTAGTGCCACCTAAGCTGGAGGCTATGGAGAATTGTCTCCTCTTCCAGCACTATATCTGATACCATTCTCTCAGAAGTAAGATTTTTTATTGACTGCCTTTCAGAAATAGACCACCAGACCTTTATTCCTAGGCCATCTTAGTCTGAAAATGCCACTGGTATTTTAAATAACCTGCTGGAATAGTGATAAGGAATTGTACTGCTGATACAAAGGTACAAGGTTCAAATCCATCAACTTCTCCCACTGGAGAAAGATGGGAGTCTCCTCCCATGTGTTTTACTGCCTTTGAAAACCTGCTCAAGGATGTGCTATGGGTTGGGTCTGGGTCTGTGATACTTAACAATAACTGAACAATAACCTCCTGGCATCACAGCAACAAACAAAGCTCTACTGTATGACACAGTGAAATATGTTGTTATCTGTAAAAAATTTATGATGAAGAGCTCATCATAAACTGAAAAAAAGGAGCATTTCTGAAAGAAAAAGATTGGTTGGCAATTACTTCAACTATGTATCCTATGCTCACAGTGATAACAATTTTCTTCAAAATCCATGAATACATTATATTCACTGTCAGATGGAGGGAGGGATAAATGTACAGAGCCCTCCCCACTCAAGGTTTCAGGACAGAGCACTACTGCTGTTTAGTTCCACAGGAGCAATTTTTCATCTAATTTCAAACTTAAAAAAACAAGTTTGAATATACATAAAATAATGACAACCATCTAAATGAATACCATCTAAAGTGGTATTTCCTTTTAGTAGATTTTCTCATAATGATATTTAATGGATGAAAATCAAGAAAGACATCCAAGATTCAAACACTTCTAAACTGTTATATATGGTGATTGAGCTTTTTAGCACGTGACTTTTGCAGTGTTTATTTAGTTCTTGGTCAGAAAGCTCTTGTGGCCTAGTGGTGAGGAGTCATGTTGCCAACCCCAAAGGCACAAAGTTCAAATCCCCTCAGTGGGAGAAAGAAAACATGAGTAATTTCTTCCCTTGTGATTTGAAAAGGTAGCCTCTTAAATTCACTAGAGAGTCAGCTATGAGGTGTTTTGACTTGACAGTACATAACAGCAGCAATAACAATAGCATTCAGTTCTGTTTCCCAAGATTAACTTGTTAGATATCCATTATTGGTTTTATTAGAACCTGACTCATAGATGAACTTCCAGTGGCTTCCAAATTATAGATTTTTAGAAAGGGTGACTTACCAAATATTTGCATCATAATTGCCTAGAGCAATGTTGACAGAAACACACATTCCACAGCTTTACTCTAAAACCCATGCATCACAATTTCAGGATGTAGTCAGGGGTGAGCTATTTAACAAGTTACCAAGACAGTACTTGTATAAATGCACATATCAAAGTTTAAGGTCACTTTGGAGACTGATAAAGTTACCCACAGGCACACTCATAGCAATTCAAAATGAAGCCCATTTCTACCATTTCAATGGGAATTGACTCAAAGTTGACCCTCTGTAAGGTTCGTAAAGTCCCCTTTTCTCCTTTGGAGCCACTGAGGGTGCCATTTTTGGTTAGTAGCACAGCTTTCAGTCACCAGGTACTAACATCCAGTTGAAGCCTCCTAATAGTTGAGCCTGCAGTGGTTTTTTTCAGAAGCTGTAAATCACAATGGAGGAGATCACCGATCTTTCTCCCATGGAATCACTGTTGGATTGAAACTGCCAAAAGAAGTGTTCCTTTGAGTTAGCCACACAGCTTGCTAAGGACCTGGCCCCCAGATCTGCTTTCATGACTGCTCTCTCCCTTTACCTTCTAGTGAAAACCCTGTCATAGCTGACCTTTGGTGGGGTTTTCACAGACTGTAAATTCCAAAGAAGATTGCCCATCTACTGTTGCTATTATGTGCAGTCTAGTCAGAATGAACTCACAGATGACCTTTCAGGGGGGTTTCAGAAACTGTGAATCATACCTGGTGGTGGATTTGAACTTACCACCAAGCCACCAAAGTCCCCATCATTTTTTAGAAAAGGAAGCAGAGGAAAGGGGCTGTTTCTCCCAAGAAAGTATTTGTACCACAACATACTTAAAAATGCCTTTTTTAGAAAAATTAAAAATGTAATTAAAAGATTTTTGATAGGACCAAGAAGTAATGGCATTTAAAGAAATTAGAAATATATTGATACACCAAATAGAAGAGATTCTGTTATTACAAAACTGCTTTATTCTTTTAATATTATCACATATGCAATGCAAAAATGTTCCAGTCTTGAGTCTGTCCTTTCTCTCTTAATTTGAGACAAGCATTTTGCCTCTTTTTCATTCTCTGCTTGCTGTACTACAGTTCCTATTCTCTGATTATTTTTGGTACTTGATTAGCACTAACTCATTTCCAGGATTAAAAAGAACTATTATTTGTTCCATGAGTAGTTCTCTGTTTCTCCCAATGACAGTTAGCTTCTGTTTCTGTTCTTTTATTTTTGATCAGGAGGAAGAAACCCTGAGAACGATGAGCTCTGATTTCAAAACTAGTTCCTTAGAGAAATTTCCTAAGTGCCAAACATTTGATTCTGAATCATCCAGATATCCTGCAAAGAATACAGAATTCTTGGTTCTTGCCTTTTCCCTCTTGGGATAAGATTAAATATTTGCTTTCTCCTGGAACAAAGGTTACTCTTAAGTAACAGCTATTAGGTTATTCCTTTGCTAAAATCTATAATCTCTTTTTCTTTAGCAGTAATCAATGAATACTCACTAAGGTTTTGATGTTTCTGAACTCTTACCTCTGTTGTGTGGTTGATGTTTTTGGTTTTTGGTGTTGTTTCTTGTTTTTATTTGTTTGTTTGTTAAGTGAATACAAATATATTAATGGGCTTTCAGGGTTTTATTCCTCTCCTTTTATTTTTTCTATCAGCATTCCTCATTCTAAGTTTTATCCTCCCATCACAACAATTGTTCAAATATGTTTCTCATATATTCTTTTGTTTTTATGTGTTTGTCTCCCTATACAATGTACTTGGGGTTTACCAAATTGTGGCCCCTCCTGGGAAAGGAGGTTTTCTCAAACAAGGGTCTTGAATCCCAGATAGATGGTATGCCATTATTTGGTAGAAGAGTCAGATTTTAAATTACCAGATAGATTTGGCAGGTTCACAGAGAGGTTGACTTGACCTTGTCAAGCCTGACTGGGCTTCTGGAAGACTGGTGTGGAGGGACTCACCTCCTGGGGGAGGTGGGCTCAGGACCCGTAGAGCACAGCCAAGCTTTCCTTCCAGAAGCAGGCCTGGAATACATTGGCCTCCTGGAGAGAAACATCATTATGGATGATCTACAAACCAGGAAGCAGAAATTTAAGAAAAACTCTGAGTAACCTGGTTGATACACTCTGACTGATCTCAGAAGGAAAAACAAATTAAAACTAAGTCCAAGATAGGAAAATACCAACAACACCTGAATATTTAACACAAAAGAAGCAAAAAGGTTCCTTAGGCCAGCATCCTAGAGCCCATATTGACAATTTTATAACTATTACTCCTACTTGGTGTCAGGTATCATCTCTCAGTTTTCTGCCATGTTCATGATTGGAGAAACTTGGTGACTGGACAGCAGGAGCTGTTCTCCTCTGACCTTTCTGTTCCCTTGGGTGCTCCATCCCTTTACCTTGAAGGCAGGAGTTACTTGTCCGTATCTAAAGAAGGGGCACTGGGGACAGAATCCGATTCCCCAATTCCAGACCATATGGGTTAGTAATGACCCCAAACTCTTAAAACTCTTCCCTTTAAAACATGTATTCATTCACATTGCACTGGGCCTGTGCTGACCCATGGGTTTGTGCCACATTTCTTGACCTTTGGAGATTAAGTACTATTCCAGGTTTGGGCCATGGCAGATTCAGGACTGACATTTTCCCAGCTCACTGTTGTCAGCACTCTCAGAAGCTGTCATCCCAGCCAACATTCCTGCAACTCCTCATTCGTTCATAATAATCCCAGGTTAAATGCTGTTAGAATTTGCTAAGTGAGAAAGTGGATTCTGAATTGACATAGTGTGTGATTCAGCCACGAGATTGTAGAGGCTGTATGGCTGTAACTCTGTTCCAGGAAAGAGACACTGGAAATTGTTAGTTTGAAACAATGACCCAACTACAATAAAACTGTATACTTCTGTGTATTTATAAATTTCTGTGTTTTATAACTCCAGGAATTTTTGGGACCAAAAAATGACACATAGAGTCACAAAAATGTTATTGTAAGTACAAAATTAAACAATATAACAAAAGCTTTGTAAATGAAAAAAAAAAGTGTATTCTTTCTGAAAGTACTTGATGGCTGTATTCATAATTCATTCTGCTAAGATTAGTAGCAGATAGATTATAAGAAGTGCAGAGTCAATATTGTTTCAAATGTTTGATTTGCTGTATGATTTCTCATATCAACTGACCCTCTTTCCTTCATTCCCTCACTTCTCTATGTCCCTTGGGTTGGATGGTTTGCTAGAAGGTCTCCCAGAGACTTAGACCCATTAGGGAAATGACCCATATGACTGTAGGTATGAGGCCAGTTTTACAGAGAATGGTGAGAATTGTAGACAATCATTTGCGGTGAAGCTGTAAAATTAGTGTCCCCCAAAGAGAACTAGCAGTGAGGTTTCAGAAGCCTCTAGTAGGACGGAGCTTGTATTTCACCCTAAGCCTCTGTCCTTAATACAGAAAAAAAAAATAAACAATTTAATCATTGACGAGAAAAGACACTTTGAATGATAAGTATTTGACACCGCAAGGACCATCCCTGGCTTTCCTAGCAGCTATGAACCTTCACATGAAGAACTAACCTTTCCTTTACAATCATAACAAGAACTATGCTCATGAAAAGGTGCAATGCACCAACTTCATGCCTCATTCCTTAATCATTTCATTTTAGATAGTCTTTTTCTGATTTGCCTGTAATTATCAAACCAATATTGTGAAGAAACTAGCATATTCCTTTTTATTTTTTTTAATTTTAAATTAATTTTAATGAACGTTCAGAGACTTTGGATTTCTATTAATTCCTTGTTGCACTTTTCTCCCTACCCCCAATTCACTTTTCTTTTTGAAAGCAAAAGAAAAAAAGATTTCATTGTTGTTCAACCCCTCCCCTCAAAGTCCACTTCACTATGCTACCTTCATTCTGGACTTCTGTCATAACAATTATATCTAATCATATATCCCTTTTAATCAGTTATTTCCCTCCTCTGTTTCAATGCAGTATCTACATTATTTACCCTATCTTTCTCAGTCTCCCCCAACCCCTGTGTCAGTCCTCTTTTATAACTATGGCATTATGCAATGTTTGTCTTTTTGTGATTGAGATATTTCACTCAGCATAATGTCCTCCAGGGTCACCCATTTTGTGTAATATGTCATGAGTTCCTTGCTTTTCAATGCTGTATAGTATTCCATTGTTTGAATATACCAGAGTTTCTCTATCCATTCATTTGTTGGTGGGCACTTAGGTTGTTTCCAACTCTTTGCTATTGTGAACAAAGCCTAAATAAACAAAGGTGTGCAAGAGTCTGTTTGGGTGGCAGTTATGGTTTCTTTAGGGTAAATTACCAGTAATGGAATTGCTGGGTCAAATGGTATCTTTATTTGCAACTTTTTGAGAAAGCGCCATACAACCTCCCATAGTGGTTGCACCATTTTACACTCCCTCCAACAGTCAATAAAGGTTCCAGTTTCTCCACAACCTCGCCAGCATTTGTTGTTTGCTGTTCTGTTAAATTTCACTATTTTTACTGGGGTGAGATGATAGCCCGTAGTTTTCATTCATATTCCTTTTTCTGAAGAATCTTCTAGTCTAATTAGAATGTGCAGCATCTGCATTCAGAAGCAAAGTCCAGTCAAAAACAGACCATCAGGTTGCAGCAATCAACACTAGCACACATCATAAAGTATTTTATCTTCATCTTCTTGCATTCTGGTCAACTCATCTCGACCACCATTTGCTAGGTCCAGATGAACATCAGATGCAAGCTCCTAAGACCATACTCCTTTCTGTGTTCCAGACCATCTGATTTCTTCACTCAGTCTTAGCCCTTACATGTATCTAAGTCAACGAGACAAGGGTCCTCATGACTCCCTGCTCCTCAAGACAGCAACTCTTCTGTGCTTATACAACTGTGAGTGCTATGCCAATAGCACTGATGGAATATGCACAGACTGAGTCTGTCTCTTCTTTGCTACATGCCTCCAAATGCAAATCTCTTCAATTAACAAGCCCCAGGTGAACCTACAGATCCATTCAAATGCAGAATGCTTAGTGGAGTGGACCTGGGGGGGGGAGGGATTGTAAAACAATGGAAGAACTTTTACTTTTCAAAGAGAAGAGTGTCCTGGGGGTGGAGGGTGGGGGGTATATCAGGGAGAAAAATGCAACAATGAATGATTGGAAATCCAAAGTCTCTAAATTTTTATTAAAATGAATAGAAAAAAGATGATCAAAAAAAGAGAATGAACCAAAAAAAGCCCTCACAAATCCGTTCAAATGCAAATCTCCTCAGAATATTGGGTGGACTTAACCATCTCCTAGGGTATTCCCCACACATTCTGGTTCTATGGCTTTCAGTGAGCACTTCTCCAGGGTAAATCTTCCCCTTTTAGTATATCCAGTCAGCACTACTAGGATTTCATGCTTCTCTTAAACACAGTGTATCTCATTATTATAATATGCAATATTTTTACAATACATCTTAATATTACAGCAGAAGAAACATCAGTATCCATCAAATACATCCAAGTTAGCACATTTCACCTTAAGCTATTAAATGTATGCTAATTTTGCTTTTCTGATCTCTGATTTTAAGATAAAGAAAGTTATTTCCTTACCCTGAGTCTTTCCCAGAGTATTAACATAATGATAAATTTCACTCACCGCATGATGCATTTATTTATTATTCCTTTACCCTTAGCTATTATTTCTCCTTCCTCCCATTTGTCTTTTATTTTTACACAAACGCTTCCACTTTCGGAAGGAACATCAGGTGCAGCTACTGTACAGGTCCAAATCATAGGTGGCATGACCAGTCTAGCAAGCAAGTTTTTCCCCTTTAGTTCATTCTCATTAATGTTGCCCAGTGTTGCTGTTGTTGTTGTTAGGTGCCATCAAGAGGATCATGACTCACAATGACTCTATGAACAAAAAATCTGAACCCTATTCTATCTTGTGCCATCCTCACACTTCCTGACATAAGAGCCCATTGCAGCAGTGATTGTATCAATCCACCAGGTTGAGGGTCTTCCTCTCCTTTGCTGATCATCCGCTCTTCCCAACGTCATGTCCCTCTCCAGGATACAGTTCCTCCTAGAAGCATGCCCAAAGTAAGTGAGACAAAGTCTCATCATTTTTGCCTCCAAAGAGCTTCTGGCTGCACCCTTTCCAAGACATATCTGTTTGTTCTCTTGGCCATCCATGGGATGTTCAGTGTTCTTCTCCAACACCACAGCTCAAAGATGTAAATTATTTTTCTGTCATCTTTATTTATTATCTAGCTCTCATTTGCATAGCAAGTAATCTGAAAGATTATGGCCTGAATCAGATGCATTTTAGTTCTCAAACTGACACATTACTCCTCAATAATTTGGAGAGGTCTCTAACTACAGATTTTCCCAATGCAATATGTCTCCTTATTACCTGACTGCTGAATTCAATGGTGTTAATTGTGGATCCAAGCAGGATGAAACTGTT
Organism: Elephantulus edwardii; assembly: GCF_000299155.1. Lineage (NCBI taxonomy): Eukaryota > Metazoa > Chordata > Mammalia > Macroscelidea > Macroscelididae > Elephantulus > Elephantulus edwardii. The sequence continues at coordinate 11,328,837 of NW_006399817.1, read as the reverse complement.
GACTGTTTCAATCACCTCTCTTTCATCATGACACTGCCTATTGGTCCATCTATTGGGCTCCTGTCCCAATATATAGAAACAGTTTTGCCAAGAGAAGGGACGAGGATTAAATGAAGATGCAGAGAGGCTAAACGCTGGTCATGAACAGCAAAAATTTTTTATTTTTTGAAAAGCATATATAGGTTTTAGAAACACCTCTGCAGTAGCAATCGCATTATCTCTTTCTGTCCAAGATGTTAACTATCAGGTCAAACATTAACTCTCACAGACCTCAGCACAATACAAAGATGTTTTCCAGCATGCCCTATTGAGTGCTCCAAGAAACAAAGAGTTTCAGTAGATAACATTCCCTAAGGTTTGAGACCTTTGGTCACTCTTATTCATTAACATCCTACTTCCTTGAGTTGCTAATTGCCAAGCAGATTTTCTAGCCAAGATGGAGTTAGTCTTGCTGGTTTCACAGTAAAGGGCTAAACTTGCTTTGCAAGTTAGCCAGTCCCCTGACATCCATCGTGGTAAAAATCTTGGTTTTCTTAACATTGAGATGCAATTCATATGGAAGGCTACATTCCTTGACCTTCAGAAATAGCTGCTTCAAATCATCCTCACTTTCAGCAAGCATCTGCGCAACACATAATAGGGTTTCCTAGGTACAACATTAATGGGCTGTCTTGGCCACTAGGCAAATGGTTTGTTGTTGTTGTTGTTGTTATGTGCCGTCGAGTCGCCTGCGACTCATAGGGACCCTATGTACAACAG
>NW_006399817.1:11321345-11327248 GCF_000299155.1 Elephantulus edwardii | reverse complement strand
AGCGTACGCCCTTCCCAATTTTGAACCATGCAGTGTTCCCTTGCTCTGTTCTGATGACTGCCTCCTGGTCCAAGTATAAGTTTCGCATTAGAACGATCAATGGCAAATGGTAGTATTCACTATTAACCCTACGTTTTCAAGATAGAGTAAAGGTATAATCCACCTCATCAGAACTGGGAAGTCTCACATACAAGTTTAAAGGCATTGTTACAATTGTTTACTCAGGAATCACTCCCAATCTGGTACCTGGAGCTCCATCTCTGGAACAGAGACTGCAGCATCTGGCAAGAAGAAGATAATTTCAAATATGGGGAAGAATTGTCTAGTAGCACTAGCATCTTTCTCTACTTACTCTTCTCCAGATATCCCTAAGAAATATAGTAATCTGGCCAGTGATGAATCCCCTTTAGCTCGTCTCATATTGCATGTCAGCACACACTATTGAAGGCAAGTGAGCTAGTTTTTCATACTCTTATTTCTCCCTGTTTCAGACAATAAATATTTCAATTGTACATTCAAATTCTCTATTACTCTGATGGTACTCAGCAACATGGTATGTCCATTTAATATATTGTTCCTTGGCCCATTTCTGTACTCTGGGGACTGTAAAGTTGTGTTCCTTTGTCTGAGGAAATATAAGTTGGTGGTACAAACTGGACTTTTGTTCTAGATTTTTATTATTTTTGGCATTTGCATTTGTTATAGGGAATGTGAAGCCCAGGCTGGAGTAAATATCTATTCCTATGAAGACACATTTGTAGCCATCCAGTGCCATTAGTGACATTAACATGATATAATCGACTTGCCAACTATGTGCAGAGCCCTCTCTCCAGGAATCTGTCCCAAAGTAGTCTGTAGCCACATTTTCTCATGCTGACGGACAGAAGAGTCTTTAGGGAGTTTTTTTTTTTTGTTCCTCAGAGTGGGAAAGAGGAATGTGTCTAGTTTCATCCCATCTCTGTATTGCTCTCACACTTCTATGTCCATTCATTTAATGGACCAAGTATGCCCCATCAAGAGAGTGCAACACATGTCCACCTTTTGTTTCCAATGAGACTCTGATCCTGGCAGGGAGTTCTTTTGATGGACATTAACATTTCAACTCTAACTCGCCTTCTAAGTTCCCAGAGTGTTTTTCATAGGTCCATGTCCCTCTTTAGTGTCTCTTGAAATGTCCCATTTCCCTTAGTCCTTTTGCCTGACCATATGGCTAAGCCATTAGCCACTGCCCACGAATCAGTAAAATTCTAAACATATGAACTCTCATAATTGCCCAATTCCTCAGTCACTGCTAGAAAGACAGCATACCGTTCAGTTCATTATGGAGATCTGTTGTTTCCTTCCTCAATCAGGGTCTTGCTATGTACTAGTCTTAATGTGGCACCTTTCTACATCAAATGTTGTCCATGAATTGGACAACAATGTTCTGTCCTGGAACTGCCACCCGTGAAGCAAGCAGTCGACTTTGGGGATCAGCAGAATGTTGCTCATAGGATGCTGTCAATGGGGCAATGGAATTTGATAGTTTCTCCAGAGGTTGCAGGATAGGATCAATGCAAAATGATTCTACTAGATCGTGGATACAGTGAGTGCCTCACTGCATTCCCCCAGTAGCTTATTCATGTATAACCATTTCCCTTTTATTGTAGAACTTTTTTTGAGCACCACCTTCTTTTAGAATGTTTCTCTGACATCACCCATGACATGATTGGTATTTTAGGTCTCATAAAAATTTTATGTATCCTTCTATCATGGAAGCAGTCTCAATCAATGTCCAAAGCAAGCAAGTAATTATCTTTCAAATGGCATCTATCATACAGCACCATCTGGAAATTTCCTTATCTAGAATCACAATGACCATTACAGGGCAGCCTTCTTATGTTTTTGTCATAAGCTCAAATTTACATAAGCACAGGCGGAGATACCGGGAGAATAATTTCTTGAGGGAATATAGATCAAAAAGGCCTAGAGGCAAGGAGAGAGACTGCTTTCTATACTTCATCCATAACTTGCTCTTGCTTAGGTCCCCATTCAAATATTGTTTTCTTTTGAGTAACTTTACGGATGGGAGCTAACAATATTCCAAGGTGTGGGAAATAGGTCCCCCAGTATCCAAATATATCAGTGAAACATTGGGCCTCTTCTTTAGTCTTGGGTGTAGGTAGTGACAAAAGTATGTTCTTGGTTGCCTATGGAATATTACAGGTGGCTCCTGCCCAGGTTATTACCAAGACTTTTACTGTTTGGGCAGGGCCCTGGACTTTTGCAGGATTTATCAATGAATCCCTGGGCCACCACTGCTTTCAAATCATGCCTAGCATTCAGTGTTTGACATTAACAAGATAGCATCAATGTAATGTATAATTGCACTGGATATTTGGACCAATTCCAGGTCTCTTCTAACTAGGTTATGGTTGTAGGCTGATGAATTCAAATAACCCTTTGGTAAGACTGTAAAGGTAAACAGATCCTTTCCATGTGAAAGTAAACTGCCTACTGTTTCCTGAGATTGGAATAGAGAAAAACGTGTTTGTAAGGTCTATTGCTAAGTACCAGTCTCCTTTGGTCTGCTCAATTTTCTGCACTGTTGATGTCATGCCTGGAATTGCTGAAGCCACAGGTGGTACTATTTGATTTAGGCCTCAATAGTCTACAGTTAACCTTCACAAACCCTCTGCCTTTTTAACAGGACATATAAGGCTATTATACAGAGAATTTACTGGCACCAATACTCTAGCCTTTAGCATATCTTTAATTAAGGCAATTATTTCCTTTGGTCTTCAAAGTATCCTATATTGCTTCAAATAACCTCAGTGCACTCAGGCAATTCTAACATACTTCTCTATTCTATAGCAATCAAAACCACAGATGCTGCCTTAAACTTGTCACTCTTAGAATCCATTTTAGTAATTATTCACCAAGAAGCTGCTAATAATGATCTACAAACGTATGTATTTGTTCTATGCCATATCCCCTGGATACAATAGTTTCTTGAACCTGTCTATATGCCTCCCTGTAGGTCAAAGATGTATTTCTGTTTACTCTCAAATGTTATGTTGTTGGGGGGTTTTTGGTGTTTTTTTATTTCTTTCTTTCTCTCTCTCTCTCTTTCTTGGTAGACTCTGAGATGAAGGGTCTGCCCTGGTAAGACTTTATTCAGTTCTGATATATTCCCTTATATTTGCTGCCACTAATGGTAGTAGTAACCAAATAATTTTAAATTTTGTTCTTTCCTTATCACTTTGTATTTCAGTATTCATCTAATTAGGAGCTTTGTAGAAGTTAGTTCTACTGACTTCATATCCCATGGGTAATTTTGCCTTCAGCAACTGACTTTGGCAACGTATTAGCTTCATTGATCTCTGAGTATTCTTTATCCCATCTAAAGATCAAAGGTTTTTCATTGTCTTGTTTACCCCTTTTCTCCAAAACCACGTTAGAGTCTAGACCTTTATAGTGAACCACACTACTGTGACACTAATTATGTTCAATTAATTCATTCTGCTGAGGTTAGTAGCAGACCAGTCAACATTGACTCAAATGTTTACTTTGCTATATAACCTCACGATTTCTGGCATCAGCAGCGATTCCTTCATTCCGTTCTTTCACTCCACTATGTTCCTTAGATCCAGTGGTTTGCTAGAAAGTCTCCCAGAGATTCAGACATGACAGGATAATGACTCATGCAACTGTAGATACACAGGCCAGCTTCATAGAGACTGCTGAGCATTGTATACTGTCAGTAGTAGTGTATCCAGAAAGAGAGCTAGCACTGATTTCTTTGGAGTATATATGAGCCTTTATAAGAGTGGGTTTTGATATCCCATCCTAATCATATCTCCTTGATATAATAAATACTTAAGCACTAAATAAACAGTCATTCACTAAGAAAGACATTTTGAATGCTAAACCTTTGACACCACAGAATAACAATCACACCCATAGAACTGCTTCAACCTTGGACATCATCATTACATATTTCCTGGTGGCCCCGTGTGTAAAGAGGTGTTCTATCAACCAAAAGACAAGCAGTTAAAATCTACTAGCTGCTCCTCAGGAGAAAGATAGGTGACAGAAGACCCTGTACCACACAGGTATGAACAATGAGGTCTCCCAGAAGCCCACAGGTCACATTATATACCAAATCTCTAGGATACATCAACCTTCTCTGGGAAACTATTGTAGCCTAAATGGAGGAGAAGAGGCCCTAAGGCACAAGTAGTCAATATGGAGCAGAAGTTCAAGACTCCTAGACTCAAATGATACTACCCATAGTGGAAGAAACTGACAGTAGTTTGAGGCATTCAGAATCACAGAAGTCCAGAAAGATTGACATATAGATCATTACATCAAGGGCTGGATAGGGGAGATAGATGTTGAACGGATTAGGTGCCAGTAGACGTGAACGCTGGTGGAACAGGGAAAGAGGTGGTTTAAAACACACCTATCAAGGGTGGGGACAACATAGAATCTATTGCTTTTTCTACCACTGGGAAATATCTTTAATTTGCTCTTTTTTTCTGTAAAATGCTTGTCTGTCAGATAATATTCTAAATTTGAGAATTAAAATTAAGACAGACTAGAAAGAAGGATTGGTCATCCACTTCAGAAATAGCAGGACTTTGAAAACCTTATGTATAACAGACCACAATTATACCACTTTTAAAAAAATTATACCACTTTTACCAGCAGATATGGAAAATGAGGCTGAGCCTTCAACTATGGAAACACGTAGGAGGAGGAACAGCTGTAAACAGACACTAGTGATTGGAACATGGAATGTAAGAACCAAGAATGAAGGAAATTTGGATATTTTTAAGAAAGAAATGGAATGCATAAATATTAACATATTAATTATTAGTAAAATGAGATGGACTGGCATGGGACATTTTGAGTCAGATGATAATATGATCTACTATGCTGGAGATGAAAAGGTGAAGAAAAATGGGTTTGCTTTCATAGTTCAAAAAGGCATTTCTAGATCTGTCTTGAAATGTAATGTTGTGAGTGACTGGATAATATCCATACACATACAAGGAAGTCCAATGAATAACACAATCTTTCAAATATATGCACCAACAACCAAAGCAAAAGAGGAGAAATCAGAAGATTTCTACCAACTTTTACTGTCAGAGATAGATCGAACATGCAATCAAGATGCATTAATAATAATGGGGTGACTAGGAGGCAAAAATTGGGAATAGAGAAGGGATCAGTAGTGGGAAAACATGGACTTGGTGACAGAAATTAAGCTGGAGAGAGATTGATAGAATTTTGCTCAATCAGCGATTTATTTATTGCAAATACATTTTATAAAAAACATAAACACAGGTGACACACATGGATTTCACCTGATGGTATGCATAGGCATAAGATTGATTACATCTTTGGAAAGAATCACTGAAGAAGCTCAATATCAGCTGTGAAAACTAGGCCAGGTGTTGATTGTGAAACAGACCACCAACTATTTATATGAAAGTTCAAGCAGAAGCTGAGGAAAATTAAATCAAGTCCACAGGAACCAAAATTTGACCTTGAGTCTATCCCACCTGAATTTCAAAACCATCTCAGGAACAGGTTTGGGGCCTTGAACATTAATGAGCAAAGACCTGATGAGCTGTGGGAGGATATCAAGAATATTATCCAGGAGAATGCAAAAGGTCATTAAAAAGACAGAGGAGGAAGAAAAGACCAAGATGGATGTTGGAAAAAACTGAATATTGCACTAGAGTGCCTAGAAGACAAAGCAAAGGGAAGAAATCAAGCTATTAAGAAGTTGAACAAAAGATTGGAAAGGACAGTGAGGGAAGACAAAGTAAAGTATTACAATGAAATGTGCAAGGAAGGGGCTGGAGTCAGAAAATCAAAAGGGCTGGACTCGCTTAGCACTTCTTTTTTTTTTT
>NW_006399817.1:11317300-11318575 GCF_000299155.1 Elephantulus edwardii | reverse complement strand
CAGGTGACTCGATGGCACGTAACAACAACAATAAATGTGACATACAGTTTCTGAAAACCCACTGGAGTTTCAATTATGAATTGGCTGTGACTTGATGACAATGAGTTAAGCCTGCATTCTAAAAGATAAGGGATTGTTTTATGCCATCAAATTGGGACTGACCCATACCTGACTCTACAGTGGGTTTTTTAAAAGATAAGGGGAAAATTAATAAATAGAAAAGGTGAGTGATGGAAAAAGTGATACACAATTGGAGCTGGATTGTTGTTTTTAGGTGCTGTCAAATTGGGTATGCCCTATAGCGACCCTAAGAACAACAGTTCGGAAGCCTGCTTTATCCTGCACCAAACTTGCACTTCCTGACACATTAGAGCCCATTGTGACAGCAGCATGTTAATCCATCTGGTTGAGGGTCTTCCTCTCTTTTTCCTCTCCACCTTCCTGAGAATCATGCCTTTCTCCAAGGAATATCCCTTCCTAGCAACAGGCCCAAAGTATGTGAGGTGAATTCTCATCATCTCTGCCTCTCATTTCACCCTACCCAAGACATGTTTGTTCTTTTGACAGTCCACGGGATGTTTAGTACTAATATAAAAAATTACATCTGAAAAGCATCAATTCTTCTGTCATCCTTATTCATTGTCCTACACTTATATCCCATTGATTACATTATAATCAATCTTAATTGATGTTTTATAAAACAAAATGTAAATGATTGAGTAAAATATTTAAGTCAATTCTGCTTAGTAAACTTTCAGTCAAAAAGTTAAAAAAAAAGATAAGCAGTAGTTTCTAATATTGAACTTTGTAGTATATTCACTAAAAAGAGCAGTATATACAAAGTCAGACTGAAAAGGACATATAAATTCACAGAGATAAGCATGGGCGACGGAGTAGGAATATACACAATGTTAACTGCCACCAAATAAAGTACAATTGTACATTGTAGAGTTTTCAGTGGCTGGTGTTTTAGAAGTGGATAACCAGGACTTTCTTCTGAGTTGTCTTCAAGGGAACTCTATACATTTTTGGTTAGAAGCTGTTTTAGTTCTCTAGGGATACTCTCCTATTATTATAGTACTATATTGTAATATGGCAGCGTCAGGATGGGTGATGAAGAGATTGAGAGTGTTCACAGCTTCACTTTGCTCGGCTCCACAGTTAACACTCTTGGAACCAGCAGTCAGGAAATCAAAAAGCGTATCGCGATGGGAAAGTCTGCCATTAGGGACCTCTCAAACGTACTCAGGAGCAACGTGTCTCTCTGGAGACTAA
>NW_006399817.1:11307483-11315085 GCF_000299155.1 Elephantulus edwardii | reverse complement strand
GGGTCACCATGAGTCGCAAACAACTAGACGGCACATAACAACAACAACAACATAGAAAAGTTGTCATTTTCCTTCCATGTCTTACTGTTGTTAGATGCCATTGAGTCAACTCCAACACATAGCGACCCTATGTACAATACTTCTGAACCTTGACCTGTCCTGAGTCAATCTCTTTGTCTCTGACACACCTACCCCAATACCAGTTACAGCGTCAATCCATCTCATCCAGAATCTTCCTCATCTGCACTGTCCTTCTACAAGCATGTTTTTCTTCAAGGACTAGTTCCACCTGGCAACACATCCAAAGAATGTCAGACAGAGCTTCAAAATATATGCCTCAAAAAAGCAACTTGATTTTACCTTTTCTAGGATATTCTCTTGAAATCCCATTGGTATGTTCAGTTGGTATTGGTATGCTCAATACTCTTCTCCAGCATCAGAAATCAAAGGTATCAATTCTTTTATGTCATCTCTAGTAATTTTCTAGCTCTCTGATGTGTAGCAAATAATTGTGAAGATCATGGCCTGGATCAGGTGCATCTTAGTTTCTAGACTGCCATTGTTGCTCTTTAGCACTCTGAAGAGGTGCCTGACAGCAGATTTTCCTAATGCAATTGTCTTTTGATTTCCTGACTACTGGTGACAAGAGTTGATTGTGGGACAGAGCAAGCTGAACTTGTGAACAATCTCAATCTCTATAGCATCTATTACAATGCTGCCAATTGGCCCAGTGGTGAGAATATTTGTTTTCTTTGATTGTAAGCTTCAATCCAAACTGAAGGCTGCAGTCCTTACCTTTTAGAGCAAATGCAACTGTTTTAACAATCAAGGTTGTATCATCTGCCAAACACTGGTTATTGAAGAGTCTTCCTCTAATCTTGATACCACATTCCTCCTCATAAATTCCAGCCTCCCAAATGATCTATTCTACATACAGAGTGAAAGGTATGTAGAAGGATGTATCTCTGAAACATTCCTTTCCTGAGTTTGAACTATTCAGTGTTTCCTTGCTCTGTTCTGATAACTGCTTTCAGGTCCACATGTAGATTTCACATGAACACAAGACACTAAGTGTTCTGGGATTCTTATTCTTATCAAAGTTAGCTACAATTTGTTGACATCCACTCAGTCAAGTATCTTTGCATAGTCAATGAAACACAGATAGACATTCCTCTAGTACTCTCTGCTTTTAGCTAAGATCCACCTAACATTGGCTTTGAAGTCTCTAGTGCCAAGGCCTCTTCTAAACCAAGCTTGTATGTTTAGTAGTTTTTCTTTGATGTATTGTTACAGTCATGTTTGGATAATCTTTAGAAGGATTTTGTTTGTGTGTGATATTAGTGATATAGTTCAAGAATTTTCACAGTCTATTGGATCACCTTTTTGGGGGAATGGTAATAAATGTACATATCTTCAAAAAATTGTCTAGGTTTGCACGGTCTCCAAGACTGCATCTGTTTGTTGAAGTACGTCAATCAGTATTCCATCAATTCCTGAGGACTTGCTTGTTTTTTGCCAATTCCTTCAAAGCTGATCAAACTTTCTCCATTATCACCATGGCTTCTTTATCATATGTTGTTTCATGAAATTCTTCTATGTCAGCCAATTCTTTTTTTTTCAGGGGGGGCACATATTAGTCACTAGAAGCCAATTATATTTGATACACTGACTCTGTGTACTCCTTCCATCTTCTTTTGATGCTTCCTAAATCATTCAGTATTCTGCCCATAGCACCCTTAAATATTACAAATCGAGACTTATATTTGTTCTTCAGTTTCTTCAGCTAAAGAAAAGTCATGTGATGGCAATCCCAGAACATTTGATTGTGCTAATGTGAGACCTATACTTGGACCAAGAGGCAGTCATCAGAACAGAGCAAGGAGACACTACATGGTTCAAAATCAAGAAGGGGGTCTGTCAGGGATGTATTCTGTCTCCATACCTTTTCAATCTGTATGCAGAACAGATCATTTGAGACGCTGGGCTGTACAAAGAGGAGTGTGGTATCAGGATTGGTGGAAGAGTCATCAACAACCTGCATTATACAGATGACACAACCCTGCTTGCTGAAACTGAGGAGGATCTGAAGCGCTTGCTGCAGAAGGTCAAGTACTGCAGCCTCCTATATGGATTGAAGCTCAACATCAAGAAAACAAAGATTCTCACCACTAGGCCAATTGGCAGCATCCATATGGATGGTGAAGAGGTTGAGATAGTTAACAGTTTTAGTTTGCTTGGCTCCACAATCAATACTCTTGGTAACAGCAGCCAGGAAATCAAGAGATAAATTACATTGGGAAAGTAGGCTGTGAGGGACTTCTCAAGAATACTGAAGAGCAACGACGTCAGGCTGGAGACTAAGGTTCACCTGATTTAGGCTATAGTCTTCGCAATTACGTGCTATGCATCAGAAGGTTGGACAGTGAATAGGGTTGATAGAAAGAGAATTGATGCCTTTGAGCTGTGGTGCTGGAGAAGGGTGTTGAATATATACCATGGACTGCTAGGAGAACAAACAGTTTTGTCTTGGAGAAGGTGAAGCCGGAGTGCTCCTTAAAGTCAAGGATTCTGAAGCTTCATCTGACATACTTTGGGGATGTTGTAAGGAGGGACTGGTCCTTGGAGAGGGACATCATGTTTGGCAGAGTGGGGAGAGCAGTGAAGGATAGGAAGACCTTCCATGAGATGGATTAATTCCATAACTGGAGCAGTGGGAATAAGTGCATTTGAGATGGCTAGGTTGACACAGGATAGAACAGTGTTTAGAGCTCTTATACATAGGGTCGCTATGAGTCGCAAACAACTCGATGGCACATAACAACAACAGCTCTTTGCACATTTGAGCTCTCTCTTTATATATACATATATCTCCAACAATTTTCAGTGTCTTAGGAGCTGGTTATTAAAGACAAAGAACAATCTGGCTCTCTAGGTTAATTGTGAGTTTTCTTACCCTAGATTCCAGATAAAGTTTCTAATTAAATATTTATTTGTCCCAATGAAATGTTGGAACATACTTGGGTCTATGCAAAAAGAGGTTCTATGTAACAAATACTTCTAATGTGAAAGTGGCTCTCATTTGACCATACAGGGCTCATTCCCTGCAAAGCTTTTGAGTGCAGAAAAAACAGATCCAGTCTACAAAAGGCAGTTTGATACCTTTTGCTATGGTTTGAATAATTTCCAATTAAAGATATAATGAAGTTATCATCTCTCAGTATCATTGAATATGAAATAATAAATGAATATTAAAGTATCCGTGAATATGACTTTTTTTTTTAAATAGAGAGTTTGTAGATACAACGAAATTAAGAGTCATTATGAACCATTCTACTTTAGTATGAAGGACCAGTCCTTGGAGAGGGACATTATGCTTGGTGGGGTGGAGGGACAGAAGAGAAGGGGAAGACTCTCAATGAGATGGATTGATTCAGTTACTGGAGTAATGGTGGTAGGTGTGTCAGAGACAACAAGGTTGGCTCAGGATTGAACAGGGTTCATAGCTGTTCTACATAGGGTCGCTATGAGTCACAAGTGGCACATACAACAACAAAACAACAGTATTTTTGTAAGAAGAAGAGAAAAGAGAATATGCCTTATGACAATAGAGAAAGTGATTGGAGTGATACTTTTGTAGATGAGGGAACAACTATGATTCCAAGCAACAGTGAAAGGTTAAGAGAAAAACATTCAACAAGTGCTTCCTTACAGATCTGAGAGAGATTACGGTCCTGTTAATACCTTGGTCTAAGACTTCTAGTCTCCAGAACTTTGTAAGAATACATTTCTGTGGTCTAAAGTAATCCAGTTTGTAGTGTTTCATTATGTCAGTTCTAGAATACTAACAAATCCTCTACTTATAATTAAATATTAATTATCAATTTAGTCTAATTTGTTAGTTTTATTACAAGAATTTTATAGATTAACACATTTATTTTTGTTAGCCTATGTTTATAATTATTAAGTAATTGCTAGCAGTCATACTTAAACTTGTAAAACAAAGTATACAATAAGATATTATTTTTGTAATTAAAGGATAACATAAAACTGTAGATACTGTTTTTTTCAGAGCAATAATCCTCTTAAAAGAAACTGTAATGAGAATTGAATATGCATTTCAGAAAAGCCCAATATTTAAAAATATCACTAAAGAAAAATCCACTGCTTTCCAAATGATATATCTTGCATTCATAAGTAAGCAAAGAACCAGATATGGTTTTTTTTGTTTTGTCAGTGATACAGTGTTTTGTGAAACATATTTTAAAATATTTATTATTGTATAATCAAATAATCAAAGAGCAAACTACTATTATACCATTAACTCAAGAGAGATTTCCGATTCTATTTTTTTTTTTTTTGGTTCTATCTTTAAAGTGATGACATAGTATTCAGCATGAAGCCAGCTGGGTTAAAAAAAATGCACACTCTTACGCTAAGGTAAATTGGAATGATTGGATCAAAGGCAGAGTGATATTTAGAATGAGGGACTAAATTTCCCCTTTGAGGCAATCTATAAACATTCTCTTCTAAATGCAGATATTGAAACCAAAATTAAACAGTTCTTTTTGCTATGATAGAATTTATACAATCTAATAGAAAACTTCAAAGAAAACTCCACTTGTATCCTCTACAGTTTTAAAATTCTACTGATACAAAGCCCTAGAAGGAATAGATTCTTCAATGTTCATTTCCAAAAGACTGTTGACTTTATTTAAAGAGAAGATGGTACAGGGTTACTGTGAGACCAGAGACTCCAGTAATCTCCTCAGCATAAACCTATTAAAAAAAGTCAGCCTTTGGCAAAATCAAGTGAAGATACTCCTAAAACCATAATTCTTCTAACATGCTTTCAATACTGTTACAATTTTTTTTTCTTATCAAGATTCTATTTGAAGAAGACTTCCCCATCTCTCCAATTATTAGTTGGATTTGCTCCATGTAATCTGTGATGATCACTAGAATATCCATAATCATGCTCTACTAATTTGTGAAGCTTATCTAAAAAAAAAAATCTAAACCCATTAGCTATGTTCAGCCCCTCGTCTTATAGGCCGTCATTTTTAAAACGCCCAAAATCTCATTGGAAAAATCAATCCCTACTGTCAATAACATGAATTGCTCCTGTCTTACACATCTCTTAAAATTTATAGTCTCAGAAACTCAGTGAAAGCTTACCATGAGTTGAGATCATATAAAAATATGATCTAACAGAATGGAGAAGATATCAAACAATATCACTAATATTAAAGCAAAAGTAAAATCTTGCTGAAGTTTACTTTTTAAATGGCTGGAACTGCCAAAATTCAAGTTGGATTCAGAAGAGACAGGCACCAGAGATGTCATTTCTGTCAGATGGATCATGACTGGAAGAACGATATTGATCCGTAGCAGTAACTATGCAAAGTTACTTAACATTGTAGATTGCAACAAAGTATGGATAACATTAAGAAGAACAGGAATCCAAAAACACTAATTTGTGCTCATGCAAAAATCTATATGTAGATCAAGAAGTAACTATATGAACAAAATAAGGAGACACTGTAGGGTTTAAAAATCAATAAAGATATGTGTCAAGGTTGTATCTTCCCCCTCCTCCTCCATATGTAGTCAATCTGTATACTAAGCAAAGAATTTGAGAAGCTAAAACTTTATGAAGAAGAATGTCATATCAGCATCGGAGAAAGGCTCATCAGCAACCTATGCTTACTTACTGAAAGTGAGGAGGATACGAGGTTTTGTTGCAGATGGTCAAATACTACAGCATTCAATATAAATTACAACTCAACATCAAGAAAACAAAAATCTTCACCACTAGGCTAAAAACAGATGAGAAAAAACTGATGTTGTCAACAATTTCATTTTACTTATATATACACAATAACACCGATGTAACTAGAAGTAAAAAAAAAAATCTAAAGACATGCTGAATCAGGAAAATTTACTTTCAAGAACCTATCCCATTAAAGAGCAATGATATCAGTTTAAAGACTAAGGTACACCTGCCCAAAGTCATTATTTTTTCAATTTTTCTCTATGTATCTGAAAGCTGGACAATGAATTAAGACAGAAGAATTGAAGAAAAGTACTGAATATCCATCCTGTGAACTGTTAAAAGAAGAAACAAGTCTGCCATGAAGGAAGTAAAAGTAGAGTGTTCCTGAGAGATAAGAAGGTTGAAACTTGATTTCACATACTTTACACATGTTTTCAGGAGAGATTAATCCTTGAAAAAGGACATCAAGCCAGTCAAGGAGGGGATTAGAGAAAGACTCCCCAAAAAGATAAACAATAACAAGAACCAACTGAAGAGGGTCAGAAACTCAATTAAAAATAATATATACCAACATTTCCCAATCTTTAGTACAATATAATTATCTAGTTGTTATTTGCCGTTGAGTCACTTGTGACTCATAGTGACCCTATGTACAATAGCTCTGAACCTTGTTCTCTTCTGTGTCAACCTTTTTGTCTCTGACACATCTATCTCCATTACTCCAGTCACTAAATCAATCCATCTCATAGAGGGTCTTCCTCTATTGAGCTGTCCCTCTTCCCTTTCAAGTATGATGTCCCTCTCCAAGGACTGGTCCCTCCTTGAAACATGCCCAAAATATGTCAGTCGAAGCTTCAGAATCCTTGCCTCCAGGGGACAGGCTGGTTTCATCATGTCCAGGACAAACCTGTTTGTTCTCTTAGCAGCCCATGGTAATATTCAAAACTCTTCTTTAGCACTACAGCTCCAAGGCATCAATTATCTTTCTATCATCCCTAGTCATTTTCCAGCTTTCTGACACCCAGCAATTAATTGCAAAGACTATGGCCTGGAGTAAGCACACCTTAATATCCAGACTGACATCATTGCTCTTCAGTACTCTGGAGATGTCCCTGATAATAGACTTTCCTAATGCAATTTTGATTTTGATTTCCAGGCTGTTAGTACCAAGAGTGTTGATTGTAGAGCCAAGTAAACTAAAGCTGTTAACAACCTCAATCTCTTCACCAGGTATCATGATGGTGACAATTGAATTGACCCAGTGGTGAGAATCTTTGTTTTCTTGATGTAGAGCTTCAATCCATATTTAAAGCTGTAGTCCTTGACCTTCTGCAGCAAGCACTTCAGGTCCTCCTCAGTTTCAGCAAGCAGAACTGTGTGATCTGAATAACACAGGTTTTTTATTTTTCCTTCAATCCTGATGCCACACTCCTCGTAGAGTCCAGCCTCCTGGATGAACGGTTCTACATATGTATTGAAAATGTATGGAGATAGGACACATCCCTGGCATACACCCTTTCCAATTTTGAACCATGCAGTGTTTCCTTGCTCTGCTCTGACTGCTGCTTCCTGGTCCAAGTATAGGTTTCTCTTAAGCAATATCAAGTGTTCTGGGATACCCATTCTTCTCAGAGTTAGCCATGGTTTGTTGTGATCCATACAGTCAAATGCCTTTACATAGTCAATGTTCCTTTGGAACCCACTGCTAGGAGTTGTTTCTTAGGGAGCGCTAGTGGTAAGGACTTGTCCTGCCAAATGTAAGGCATATGATTCACATCCACCAGCTGCTCCAAGGAAGAAGGATGGACTATCTCCTCCCTGTGGGGCAG
>NW_006399817.1:11222320-11306658 GCF_000299155.1 Elephantulus edwardii | reverse complement strand
TTAGATGATAATAATGCTTCTACTTTAAGGGCCACTTCCCAGACCATTGACTTGAAAAGAAAAACAAAACAAGAAAGAAAGAAAAAAGGACTCAAAATTTTAAGTCTAGGAGTACTATTGCTTCTCTGAATTTAATTGGGTTCAGTCAAGTACTGAAACAAAGGCTCCGTATCACCAGTTATTAGGAAGATTTGCTCCATGTAACCTACAAGATGGTCACTACAGCATCCATAAACATACTCTACCAGCTTAAGAAGCGTATTTAAGAATAAATCTATGTTCATTTGCGATGTTCAGCTGTTGGCTTTTAAAGACTACCATTTAAATTGCCCAGCATCTCCTCAGAAAAGTCAGTTCTCATGGTAGATAATAGGAAGATTTGCTAGTTCTCTTGTCTTACAAATACCTTAAGTTATACAACATCAGAAACTCAGTGGAAGCTATGATTTGGGATCAACTCGACGAAAACGAGTTCGGCTTTCTGTTTATTTTTTAGTTTTCATATTAAATGTCCTACTGTGTCATACTCAAATGGAGTGCACCTTATTTTTAAAAAAAGATGTCTGTAAGGAATGTTGATTACAATGAAATCTTACTTGTCTCACTGAATACAGTAAACAGCTTCCAAAGATGACCACAGGCAATTCCTTCCTTTCATTGTATGGCCATATCAAGCAATAGTGGATTCTATTCCTTCTTCCCTTCAATCTAGAAATATAAAAAAAAAAAAAATAGGAAAGCCATCATTCTGTTAATATCATGTCTGGTTTTTAGCAACACAATAGTGTTCACTTTCACTGCTGAAGCTACTCTATATGTAAAATATATGGTTACCCTGAAATGTTTGTGTTTTGAGAAATACCAGCTTAACCACATGGTATACCACTAAGATGCTCCGTGTGTAAATGAAATCTTGAAGCTTCCAACTCAACCTAAGTGTCAAAATAACTAGTTCAGTGCAACTATTATGTAAGGCTGTATGGCGCTTTCTCAGAAAGTTGCAAATAGAAATACCATTTGACCCAGCAATTCCACTACTGGGAATTTACCCTAAAGAAACCATAACTGCCATCCAAGCAGATATATGCACACCCATGTTTATTGCAGTTTTATTCACAGTAGCAAAGAGCTGGAAACAACCCAAGTGCCCATCAACAAATGAATTTATAGAGAAGATCTGGTATATTCACACAATGAAATATTATGCAGCATTGAAAAACAAGGAACTAATGAAATATTATGCAAAATAGGTGACCCTGGAGGACATTATGCTGAGTGAAATATCTCAATAACAAAAGGACAAATATTGCATAGGGCCACTGTTGTAAAACAGGACTGACTTCAGGGTTGAGTAGAGACCGAAAAGGCGGGGAGGAAGGATGGATATTGCATTGAAACAGATGAGGGAGAGAACTGTTTAAAAGGGATATATGAATGGGTATTCTTGTCATTACAGAAGTCCAGAGTGAAGACTGTATAGTGAGTGGACTTGGAGGGAAGGATTGCATAATAATGAAAGAGTTTTTCTTTTTCTTTTCAAGGACAAGAGTGAATTGGGGGGAAGGGATAGGTAGGGAGAAAAATGCAAAAATGATTGACTGGAAACCCTAAGTCTCTATAAACTTTCATTAGAATTGATATAAAAAATAGAAAAAATAATTAGTTCAAATGAATTATCTCAATTAATTTAACATGGAACAATGAACTGCCTGAGTCAATAAACAAATCAAGAGAAATAATAGTTGCTGGGAGCTAGAAAGTTCTGAGTTGGTTCGAGTCTCAGAATAGTAACTGAAATAGCAATTGGTCTCTTCATTTGGAAGGTTGCCATAAGCGCACACACACACATATACACACACACAGAGGATTTAGACCAGGAGACAGGTAAAACCTTTAATGATAGTGAGGTGACTATTAGTGAAGGCTGGAAAGTCAGTGATAAAATTGCTATTGAGGCCTGAGCAAAGAGAATCCATAATATGTATTGATGGAATAATCACAAAACTTCTGCCTGAAGTAATATATAAACTGAAAAATATACATATTAAGCTTATAGACTAGGCTAAGGAGATTTCCAAGTATAGAGCGAACTGGCTTTTTTCAGTAGTGTATGATAAAATACTGAAAGAGGGAAATGATTTAAAGAAGCAACTGATTAGTTTTTTGGTTAAATTTAGAGGGAATATTTCCATCCCATGGACATTCAAGATAGAATTACAAAATTGCTTTTCATTTCCAAACTCTCCAGAAAATATTCTTAAATTTTAAAATAGCCTCATGGAAAATATTGAATTTTGTAAAGTAAGGACATGTGGTTAAACAATTTGGTTCCTAATCTAAGAGTTGGTAGTTCAAACCTACATACCAGGCTGTGGGGAAAAGTTATCTCAGTTTGCTATCATAAAGAAAGTCTTGTAAACCTTTGGGGCAGTCCTATAGGGGCCCTACAGAAGGGGAAAAAATGCAATGGCAGTGAGTTTCTTAATAAAATAGGTCTCAAGGTAAAGATTAAACAAAGTAAAGCTATACGGCTTTTTTGCTAAAACTTCCGGAACTTTCAGTCCCTTTCAGTTAGATAAGACAAAACTGTTAAGAATCTTAAGCAAATGTTCCCACACCACCATGAAGTCTAAAGAGTAATCTATTTGGAGATTATTTTAGCATTTGGCATTGTCTCATGAAGTAAAGGTCAGTGATTCCAGGATATCAGCTAAGTTACCTATTGTTACTATAACATAAATACTTTAGTGGGTAGCTTTAAAGAACATTTTTTATTAATTAGTTTAGTTCTGGAGGGTAGTTCAATTCAGGGTCTGGTCTATGGTCCCACTGTCCTAGTCAGTAACCGCAGGCATTTCTTTGTTCTTAGATGGTCTTCAGCTTGTATGTAGAGGGGAGTACTGGTGGCATAGTCCTTAGGAAATTGGGCTGCTAACCCAAAGTCTATGCCTTTCTTACGGTTTGAATCTAACGGCTCTTTGGGAGAAAGATTAGCAATATCTTCTTGTACTACTACAGCCCCCAAAAACCTCACTGGAGGATCAGCTCTGAGCCAGTTCTTACTGGACAGAAAAGAATCTGAGGCTTGTACATGATCTTCATTGCACAAGCTTTCAGTGAAGCTTTCATAACAACACTATTTTGACCTCATAAACCTAACAATAGGAAAGTAGATTTCCTAACAATAATATCCACAGTCACAAGACTAGAAATTCAACCCAAAATTTGGGTGTATTCTTCATTCCCTAATAGATAATCACAGTTTCTGTTTGTTTGTTTTCACCAAATAATTCCAACTAAAATTTACAGGAATAGTTGTTATTGTTAAAGTGTTTTTTCATTTAATGTGACTCATAAAGACCCTAAACAACCAATCTTGACCCTGTTCTATCTTGCACCATTATTTTCACACCTGACACATTTGAGCCCATTGCCGCAGATACTGTATCAAACCAAATTTTCAATCATTTAATCTTGCTCAGATCCTCAATCAGCTCTCATGGTACCAGCAGAAATGAGATCAGTAGATGGATTGCACTGGGAAAGTCTCTTCTAAGCCTGAGATCAGTTTAAAGACTAAAGAATGCTTGATTCAAGCTATAGTCTTTCATCCACCTGCCATAGATCTGAGAGCGGGATAATGAATCAGGCGTGAACTAGAAAAGTAGAAAAGGGCTAGAGCTAGAGCAAAATAAAAAGCAGCCTCTAAACACCATCTTATTTTGGCAAAATACAGAATGTGGTATATAATGAGTTGTACACATGAGCCATTTCTTGGGGAAAAAAGCAAGGATGACCAGAAGGAAGAGCCAAAGAGTCAGAAGATTGAGTGAAAAAGCCACTTGGAATTATTTCTAGAGAGCAAAAGTCTTACATGAGGATACAAAAAGAAAACTCAAGCTGCTACCATCAAGTCTATTCTGAGTCATATAGACCCTATATAGCAGAATTAAAAAAAACAAAACAACACCTCACTCTGTCAAGTCAGTTCCAATTTCAAAGCAATCCTTGCAAGTTTCTTAGGCTATAAACCACAGAGGTGGGGACTGTCCATCTTTCTTCACAGTTATTGGTGGATTCTAACCATGGTGATACACAGGTTTGGGTAAGCAATGCAGCAGTGTATCTTCTTTGGACTACACCACCAGAGTGCCCTTATGAAAGAATGTTGTCATTGTTGTGTACCATCAAGTCATAACTGACTTATAGTTGACACTCTGGGTTTTCATATGCAATAAATTACCAGGGAGGGGATTGCTCTTTTTTTTTTTCTCTCTCAAGGAACAGCTGGTGGTTTTGAACTACCTGCCTTTGGATAGACACTACAATTCCTTCCTTATCACTAAGCCACTGAACTATTTAGAGTTATGTTATCTGTAGGTCAATGATAATATGATGAAAATGTTTTCAGGTCTGTACATTTTGCTATTCATATAAAAAGAAATAATCCTAGTTTCTTTATTGCATTAAGTTATCTTCAGTATAATTCTCTGAATGCCAGTTTCTAATTGCTCTATATCTACTAATATCACGTAAATACCTTTAAGAAATTTCAAGAGGAATGGGAGGTGGATTGGAATAGTCTGACATGTGTTCACAAAAATCTATTCAGGATTTCTCCATTTTTACAAATAGCTACAAATAGCCCCTGAGACTTTAGGAGTAATAGCTCCAGAGATTAGTGCCAACAGTCTGCACTTTTTTGGAACTGACCACATGGCTGTCTTTTGCCATTTGTGATTCAAGAGTAAAAAAATAAAATTGCTAATGTCTACCTCCTTCATCTTCATATTACATTGTGCTATAAAGTAGTTTTTCCAGGAGATCCTTTTTCCTGCTTTCTGCTCCTTTATTCAAGGCATTAAGACACAGCACTTTTAGTTGTTGTAGTTGTCTGATCCTAGAATTTTAACCTGAATCCTAGCAGGCAGGCACAAGATAATTCCAGGAATAAATTTTAAATATTTCTTAGTATGGAAACTTATGGTTTCCTCAATAGACCCGACATTTCAATTCTCTCCTCTTTAGGATTAGTTGTTTCTCATAAAATTCTTCAATTCTTCATGTGAGTATATTTTGAAATGACAGCTCCATGGCCAAAATGTGCCTAGAAATATCATATCCATATTGGAACAATAATTTAGCCTTCAACCCTAGAATTTATTTTATCTACATCTATTTATTTATTTACATCTATTTATATGACGTTTAAGTTATTCTTATGGCAACTTTCCTTTATTCATTAGTGATATTCTAGTGTAGCAATTTTTAACATAGATTTCATTTATGACAGTGTTATTATGAGCTTAGAAAAAAAAGGAGGGATCAAATTTCATATTGTGTAAGTAAACATGGGCTTATAGTTCTGAAGTGTTACTAATTTCTCACCCAAAGCATAAGGTAAACTCATTCATATTCAGAGACCCTTTAAATGACATGATTTAATGTGACTAAAAGATGTACAGATGGCAGAACACTGCCTCTGCTGGGAGGAAAGGTCAGAAGGCAATTGGCTCTAACACAAACCACGCTAATGTATAGCTACAAGCTGCCACATCAGGGACCCTCTCTCAAAGAGCCTGTTAGGTGAAGCAACCAGGCAGGCAGTGACACTCCCCAGCTGAGAGGGAACATGGTGACTCTAGCACTACCCTAGTGCTGTCTCACTCTGAGAATGACTGTTTCAGGAAAAAAGCTTTTAATAAATTATCACCTATGTTATTTTCTTAATAGGAAACCAGATACTATAAACATTAGGTGAAAAAAAATCTATCTTTAATCCCATTATTTTACATACCACTGAAGTTTGATGAAATAAAAATACTGAAGGATGGCATTTAAACATCACACCAGGAATATTTATAATCATATAATGAATATTTATATTTTAATCTGTAACTTCATTGAATCTAATCCACATAGTTGTTGATATGTGTTGTCAAGTTGACTATAGCTTGTAGTGACCCTATGAATAATAGCCCTGAACCCTGCCCTATTCTGAGCCATTATCAGCATATCTGACACATCTGCTCCTATTGCTCCAGGTATTATGTCAATCCATCTCATTCAGAGTCTTCTTCTACTGTGCTGACTCTCAAACCTTCCTAACATTATGCCATTCTCCAAGGATTGGTCCTTCCTGGCAATATGACCAAAATATGTGAGGTGAAATTTCAAAATTCTTGCCTCCAAAGAGCAACTTGGTTTTATAATCTTCAGGACAGATGTATTTGTTTTCTTGACAATTCATAATATGTTTAATACTCTTTTCCAGCACCACAACTCAAAGGCATCAATTCTTCTTCTGTCATCCTTAACCACTGTCCAGCTCTCAGATGCATAGCAAGCAATTGAGAAGACCACCATACAGTAACATACTTTGAATAATTAATTTAGTAGCGTTAAAACAATCAAGCTACATAAAAGGCCAACTACCTATATAAAAGGTAAAAGCTGATACTAATGTTGTAAAAGTCAAATTTTGCTTTGTAAACTAATGTGTGGCATACAGAAAACAACTGTTGAAACACTGTGTTTTTCATCATCTTAATAACTGAGAAGGGGAGCTCTGGTGGCCTAGAGGCAAGAAACTGCACTGCAATCACAGAGGTATGTGGTTCAAATCCACCAGATGCTCTGCTGGAGAGAAGGAGGGGCAATCTCCTCCTGTACCAGTCAGATCCAATACGATGGTACACAAACACAAAGTTATAAAATTTTAAAAAAAAGAAACTGAGGAGATGGTCATCATCAAGAGGAAGAAAAAGTTACTCATTGGTCATTTCATAAAAGAATCTCTTCAAATGTTTGAAAAAGAAAGAGATGTATTCATTTGAAAGAATGTGACTAAGTAGAATTCTATCTTTAAGAAACCACATCATCTTGAACATGGTAAGATGGAATATATTGAAAGTAAACCAAAACTATAATTATATTTGAAAAACTACACTTGTCATGCATCAGAGAGTTGGACAATGACCAAAGAGGATAGAAGGAGAATTGATTCCTTTGAGCTGTGATGCTGGAGAAGAGTATTGAGAATACCATGGACTACTAGGAAAACAAACAGATTCGTCGTGGAAAGGGTTAAACCGGGTGGCTCCTTGGAGGCAAGGATTCTGAGGCTCCGTCTAACATACTTTGGACATGTTGTGAGGAGAGACAGGTCCTTGGAGAAGGACATCATGCTTGGGAGGGTTGAGGGACAGTGCAGGAGGGGAAGGCCCTCTATGAGGTGGATTGATTCAGTGACTGGGATAATCAGGATGGGAGTATCGGAGACAGTGCGATTGGCACAGGACAGAGCAGAGATTAGGGCTGTTGTACATAGGGTCGCTATGTATGAGTCGCAAGCGACTCGATGGCACATAACAATAACAACAACAAATGTAAGGTAGTCAACATTTATTTGGTTTAGCAGCAGTGCCTTTCAGGCTAACAGGCCATCAAGTTCATGTCTTTCTACCCTTTTATTATTCAAGAGAGGAAATTACCAATGAGGTGAGTGGGATGAAGTTCAGATAGAATGAATAAATTTTTTTCCTGTGATTTACAAAGCAAACTATGAGCAGAACCAGGAGCAGAACTGTGTCTCCCAGACCAGTTCTCTTTCCACTATAGTTAATTGTAATACTTTGAGTTGGAAAACTGCAGATCTCATTAATTTCTAGCTTGACTTTGGATAGACAAAGGTTCAACACTGTTGTTCATAGGGTTACTATGAGTCATAGTTGACTCGATGATACCTAACAGTAACAACAACAGTAATTAAGCTATGAAATCTTTTCACTTCCATTTTGCACATTGGCAAGTCAAGAATCAGGGCAATATGCAAAATATTAAGTATCTAGCTGCTTTTGATATTTTATGATGATGTCAGTCTAAGACTAAAGTGAGCTTTATCTAAGTTATGGCCCTTTTTAATTACTTCCTATGCATGCAAATCTTGGACAGTGAATAAAGAGGGTTGCTATGAGCCTGAATAAGGCAGTGAGTTTGTCTCTGGATAGGATCTATGACTTCTGGCTCAGCTACATAATATAGAAGGACAAATGGCTTGATCTATTCTACCAACATTATTCCAGGACTGATAACAGTAAGCACTAGACTCTGATGGCCTACTGGTAAGAACCTGTGCTGTAAACCCAAAGCAATATAGTTATAGTCCACCAGGCAAGAAGGATGGATAATTTCCTCCTGTGTGATATGTTGTCTCTGAAAATCCACTGGAAGGTCAGCTTTAGGTCAGTTCCAATGGCACACAACAATAATAACAACAACAACATGGTATTGCCAGATTTCATACAACTCTTTAAGAGTCTATTTCCTTTTAAGGGTAGATCAGACTATTAGAAATGAGTTTTAGACAAGGTGACCTCTAAGCATTTCTATTATTGTTAATTCATTCTTTTGAAATATTTTGTTCTTAAAAAATGATTTAATTGATCAAATTTATTGGGATAAAAATATTCACAATATTCATCTTATTGTTTTTAATCTCTGGGAGTTTTTTCTTTAATTTTTCAATTTTCTTTAATTTTAGCTACTTTTCTACTGTTATAGTTCATTTTTAAGTTCATTGATTTCATTCAACAAATATTTATTGAGTTTCAACTAAAGTTAAATACTTTATCTAAATGCTGGGGTAAATGTTCAAAACTCCTTTATTTGATGACACTTACATGTAATACTGTTTAAAATGAATAAGTAAATGTGTGTCACGTATTCAATGAAGAAAATTGATTAGGATACAGGAGCTAGTGAAGTTAACTCATTACTAATGGATCAGAAGTGACTCATAGCTAGCTGACTATCAATTTTTAAGAGGCCGTGAGTCTCAAGGGAGAAGATTACCCATCTTACTTCCACAGTATGACTGGTGGATTCAAACCTTTGAAAATGCACCTCCTTTTGATTATCAATGTAACTCCCCACAGATCACTCCACCTGAGTTAAGGAGTGGTGTAATTTCGTAAAAAGGAATCATAAAAGGTCTCACTGAGAAGGTAATGTCTGGACAAAGATCTGGTTCACAATATGATGTGATCCATACTGCTCCCAGGGCACAAGAAAGCCTTACAAGGAGAGGAGTCAGCGCACTCCATGTGTGAGCAAGATCTGGAATGCCTGAAAATCCTTCAAAGATTTTTGTGTGATTGGAGTAGGGTTACCAAAGGAGAACAAGTAAGATAGAAGGTGATCCTTGCTTGTGTTTTTCCCTTCTTTGGGTTTACTTTAGTGTTACTTTTAAAAAGTGTCCTGAGTTAAGTGCTGGGCGTAATAATTTTTAGGTTTTCTTCTTTACTACAGTAAGTACTTAAGATATTTGCTCCTATAAAGACCAAGATGGATGTTAGAAGAAACTCTAACTATTGCACTGGAGTGCCAAGAAAACAAAGCAAAGGGAAGAAATCAAGATATTAAGGATTTGAACAGAAGATTTCAGAAGGCAGAGAGGGAAGATAAAGTTAAGTATTACAATGAAATGTGCAAGGAGCTGGAGTCAGAAAATCAAAAGGGCCAAACTCACTCAACATTTCTGAAGCTGAAGGAAGTGAGGAACAAATTCAAACCTCAAGTTGCAATACTTAAGGATGATTTCGGCAAAATATTAAGTGATATAGGAAGCATTAAAAGAAGATTAAAAGAATTTTTCTTTTACTTTTCAAAGAGAAGAGCGAATGGGGGGTGGTGGGCAGGGAGAAAAATGCAACAATGAATGAATGGAAATCCATAGTCTGTAAATTTTCATTAAAATTAATAATAATAAATTTATTTAAAATGATGGAAAGAGTATACAGAGTCATTGTACCAAAAGGAATTGGTGGGTATAGAAGAATTACATGAAACAACATATTGAGCAAGAGCCTGTGGTGATGAAGGAGGAAGTTCAAGCTGCTCTGATAGAATTGGCAAAAAACAAGAACCCAGTAATTGATGGCATATTGGTTGACATATTTCAACAAACAGATACTGCCCTGGATGTGCTCACCAAGTTGTGCCAAAAATTCTTGGAGGACAACAACCTGGCCTATTTACTATATTTGTTCCATTCCAAAGAAAGGCAATCTAACAGAATGTACAAATTATCAAACAGTATCATTGATAGCACAGGCAAGCAAGATTCTGCTGAAGATCATTCAAAAGCAACTCAAACAGTACATCAACATAGAACTGCCTGAAGTATAGGCTGGATTTAGAAGAGGCCGTGGCACTAGGGATATTACGGCTAATGTCAGAAAGCAGAGAATACCAGAGGAAAGTCTATCTGTGTTTCACTGATTATGCAAAGGCATTTGACTGTGTGGATCACAACAAACTGTGGCTGCTTTGAGAAGAATGGGCATCCCAGAACATTTGATTGTGCTTATGTGAAACTTATACTTGAACCTGGAGGCAGTTGTCAGAACAGAGCAGGGCAACACTACATGGTTCAAAATTGGGAAGGGTGTGCATCAAGGATGTGTCCTATCTCTGTATGTTTTCAATCTATATGCAGAACAGATTATCCAGGAGGCTGGGCTCTATGAGGAGAAGTGTGGCATCAGGATTGAAAGTAGACTTACCAACAATCTGCATTATGCAGATAACACAACCCTGCTTGCTGAAACTGAGGAGGACCTGAAGCACTTGCTGCTGAGGGTTGAGGACTGCAGCCTTCAATATGGATTGAAGCTCAACATCAAGAAAACAAAGATTCTCACCACTGGGGCGATTGGCAGCATCATGAGAGATGGTGAAGAGATTTAAATTGTTGACAGCTTTAGTTTGCTTGCCACTACAATCAACACTCTTGGTACCAGCAGCCAGGAAATTAAAAAATGAATTGCATTCGGAAAGTATGCTGTCATAGATCTCATGAACGTACTGAAGAAGAGCAATGATATCTGTCTGGTGACTAAGTTGCATCTGATACAGGCCATGGTCTTTGCTATTACTTGTTATGCTTCAGAGAGCTGGACAATAACTAGGGATACTAGAAGGAGAGTTGATGCCTTTGTGCTTTGGTTCTGGAAAAAAGAATTGAATATTCCATGGACTGCTAGGAGAACAAACTAGTTCATTCTGGAGAGGGTGAAGCCAGGCTGTTCCTTGGAGGCAAGGATTCTGAACTTTCATCTGACATATTTCTGACATGTTGCAAGGTGGGACTGTCCTTGGAAAGGGATGTTATACATGGGAGCGTGGAGGGACAGAGCAGAAGAGGAAGACCCTCGATGAGCAGATTGATTCTGTCACTGGAGTAATGCGGATAGGAGACAATGAGATTGGCAAGGGATAGATAGATCAGGGTTTAGGGCTGTTGTACACAGGGTCACTAGGAGTCGTAAGTGACTCATTGGCACAACAACAACAACAAACACAAAATGATGTGTAATTTAGAGGACTATGGTGGCAAAGTGGGTAGAGTTATGCCTTGTGGGTAGTAAGTCAACCCAAAGTTGGACAGTTTTTATCCACCAAATGCTCCTTAGGAGAAAGTTAGGCGTTCTCATCCCATGTGATTTAGAGCCTCTGAAAACCGTTCTCATCCCATGTGATTTAGAGTCTCTGAAAACCCACCAGAGGATCAGTTATGAATTGGGTCAGACTGGAAGGCAATAAGATGAAAAGAAATTGTGTAAGTTAGGGACTGTCAGTTCAAGTCCATGCTCATTGTGACTTTATGTACAAAATGCTGTCTTGTCCTGAGTCATCCTCCCAACGTTTGAGTCCATTATTGCAGTCATTATGTCAGTCCCTCTCACTGAAGGTCTTTCTCATTTCTGCTGACTTTATGAAGCATGATGTCCTCATCAAAAAATTAATATGGCCAAAGTGCGTGAAATGAAGTCTAGCCATCCTTGATTCTAAAAAGCATTCTGGCTGTACTTCTTGTAAGACAGATTTTTCTCATTCTTTTGTTTATACATTGTTGTTGTTGTTGTTGCTAAGTGTCATTGAATCGTAGACAACTCCAAGCGACCCTGTGAACAAAAAACTGAATACTTATATAACTTTCATCTTTTTTCTAAGTTTACAGAGTTTCCAGAGGCAAGCTGTTTCAGAAGTGGATGCCACTCCTGCTTCCAAGCCTATTTTAATCTGGGAGCTCCACCAAACACTGTCCACCATGGGTAACCATTATCACATTTGACATATCAGTGTCACAGTGTTTAGCATCACAGCAACCACAAGTTATCTCTGTACAGCAAATAGATAGGCCAGTGCTATACCACTTAGAAGAATGTTTGACCAAAACCAAAACCAGGTCTGAAGGCTGCAGATTAAAATCACCCACCTTTGGCTTGGTAGCATAGCTTTCTATCCACTAGGCCAAAAGAGCTTTCTCTTTGACTCATAGCAATGCATAGTATTATGAATTATTCAGAGCTATATTACTTAAGCATTATGCATAGCATGTGTAATATTCTTTATCAACATAGTAAGTCACAGGCACCAATTCTTTCTTTTTTGGTTTGTTAGAATACAAACTAACCAATTAGTATTTAACAAAAGAATTGAAAAGTAAAAGAAATAGACTCTTTTATTACTTTGTTCCTTGGAAAATACTAGTAGCTTCAAAAGAAAACTCTACTCCAGTTACTGAGGCAATCAAGAAAACATCAAGACTTGCTAACGATATTGCAAAATAACTGCTAATGTCTGAATCATACTAGTTCTGCTCAAATTCATGCCAACAAAATGGATGTTTTTTTCTCTTGTCTCAAATCAATTTCAAATTCAAGACTCATAGTTGTGCATGTGATTGCTGCAAAGTAAATCACATCCAGAACTCACTGCAAAGAGACTGGCAAATGAAGTTTTAGCTTGAGTGGGCTTTGATTTGCAGTTATGAGAATGGAGTAATATTTACTTATCTTTTATTATTGCCACTAGTTTAGTTCCACTGAAATGAAAGAACATGTTTGGCATATTAATTGACGTATTGTTTTATGCCTAAATTTGAAAGCTGGACAATGACTAGGGATTATATAAGGAGAATTGATGCCTTTCAGCTGTTTTGCTGGAGAAGCATATTGAATATACCATTGACTGCTAGGAGAACAAAGAAGTTCGTCCTAAAGAGGATGAGATCAGGCTGCTCTTTGTAGGCAAAGATTCTGCTGCTTTGTGTGATATACTTTGGACATGTTGCCAAGAGGGACCAGTCCTTGGAGAGGGACATCATGCTTGAGTGGGTGGACAGACAGTGCAAGAGAGGAAGACCTTCAATGAGATGGATTGATACAATTGGGGTAATAAAGGCAGGTGTGTCAGAGACAAAAAGATTGGCACAGGATGGGGCAGGATTTAGGGCTGTTGTACATAGGGTCGCTATGAGTTGCAGGCAACTTGACTTCACATAACAACAACAAATATGATCAAGTTTATGACCAGTATGTTCAAACACATACTACATATTTATTTTTAAATCAATCATTCATATACATTTTGCTTTATAGGATTAATTAACAATATTCACAATATCTGAATATTGACATTACCATTTCCGAGTATCCACTTTTTCTAAATTGTTATGTTCGTCAAGTCACCTGTGACATATTGTGACCCTGTGTACAGCAGCTCTGAACCCTGCCATGTCCTGAGCCAGTCTCACTAATTCTGAAACACTAATCACTATTGCCCCAAATACTGTATCAATCCATCTAATACAGGGTCTCCCTTTCCACTGTCCTTCCACACACAATGTCTTTCTCCAAGAATTGGTCTCTCCTGGCCATGTGCCCAAAGTATGTGAGATGGAGCTTCAAAATCCTAGCCTCTAAGAAGAAACTTGGTTTCACCCTCTCCAAGACCTTTCCATAAATCCATCTTAATAAGTATTTCTCCCTATGACCAGACTGGAAGAGATTGATATTTGTTCCTATCCCAAAGAAAGGCGACCCAACCGAATGTGGAAACTACAGAACAATTTCACTGATTTCACATGCAAGCAAGATTTTACGAAAATTATCCAAAAACGACTGGAACAGCACATCAACAGAGAACTACCAGAAGTCCAGGCTGGTTTCAGAAGGGGTCATGGTACTAGAGATATTGTAGCTGATGTTAGATGGATCTTGGCTGAAAGCAGGGAATACCAGAGGAATGTCTATCTATGTTTCATTGACTATGCAAAGGCATTTGACTGTGTAGATCATAACAAACTGTGGCTGACTCTGAGAAGAATGGGAATCCCAGAACACTTGATCGTTCTAATGCGAAACTTATACTTGGACCAGGAGGCAGTCATCAGAACAGAGCAAGGGAACACTGCATGGTTCAAAATTGGGAAGGGCATATGCCAGGGATGCATCCTATCTCCATGCCTTTTCAACCTATATGCAGAACAGATTATCCGGGAGGCTGGGCTCTATGAGGAGAAATGTGGGGTCAGGATTGGTGGACGATTTATCAACAATCTGCGTTATGCGGATGACACAACCCTGCTTGCTAAAACTGAGGAGGACCTGAAGCGCCTGCTGCAGAGTATCAAGGACTGCAGCCTACAATATGGATTGAGACTCAATGTCAAGAAGACAGATTCTCACCACTGGACCAATCGGCAGCATCAGGATGGATGGTGAAGAGATTGAGATTGTACACAGCTTTAGTTTGCTTGGCTCCATAGTCAACAGTCTTGGCACCAGCAGCCAGGAAATTAAAAGGCGCATTGCCATGGGAAAGTCTGCTGTTAGGGACCTCTCCAAAGTGCTGAAGAGCAGTGGTGTCTCTCTGGAGACTAAGGTGCGTCTGATACAGGCCATGGTCTTCGCAATCACCTGTTATGCATCAGAGAGTTGGACAATGACCAAGGAGGATAGAAGGATAATTGATGCCTCTGAGCTGTGGTGCTGGAGAAGAGTACTGAGAATACCATGGACTGCTAGGAAAACAAATAGATTTGTCCTGGAGAGGGTTAAACCGGGTGGCTCCTTGGAGGCAAGGATTCTGAGGCTCCGTCTAACTTACTTTGGACATGTAGTGAGGAGAGACCGGTCCTTGGAGAGGGACATCATGCTTGGGAGGGTGAAGGGACGGTGCAGGAGAGGAAGGCCCTCTATGAGGTGGATTGATTCAGTGACTGGGATAATTGGGATGGGAGTGTCAGAGACAGTGCGATTGGCACAGGACAGAGAGGAGTTTAGGGCTGTTGTACATAGGGTCGCTATGAGTCGCAGGCGACTCAATGGCACATAACAACAACAAGTATTTATAGTGTAATTATTAATTTTTTCACCTTACCAGTTTAAATAGTACAGAAATGAATTGATCAGTGTATAATCCATTCTGTAGCTTTGCATAATAATGGTCTCATATAATAACTTGTCCTTTCATGACTGATTTATTTCACTCAACATAATTTCACTACATAAATGCACCCGTGTTATACAGTATTTAAAAAGTTCTTCAACAGTTTTCAATGTCAGATAGTATTTCATTATGTGACTGTAGATTTTTAATCCCTTTGTCGAGTGATGGACACTTGGAATGTTCCCGTCTCTTTGCTACTGTGAATAATGCTGCAGTAAATCAGGGTGCACATGGATCTATTCATACAGCAGTTCTTATGTCTTTTAGACACATACCTAGTGCCAAGATTATTGGACAAATTATTATTATTATTTTCAACTTTTTTTAAGGAAGCAAGGCATGGCTTTAATTGATCCTCTCATTCTTTCCCTCTTCATTAAATAATAATGATAACAATATATGTAGGTAGGGATCTTTCTCACCTACTTTAATTAACATTATGTAACATTCTTCAACAAGTTATATATGTGCTATGTCTTATTTCCGACATAGACTTGGTTTTGTGTTTTTGTAGCCTTGCACGGACACTTTCTGAATCATGGTTTGCTGCTGTAATCCACAAGAGGAGCATGATTATACCCTTTGTTTCACCTTAAACCCGGAGCAGCTCAAGCTCCATGCCAGGCTTCCTTGAGTTACAAAGTCAGACTCTCAGTGAGGTGGCTGCTCACATGGTGCAGTAGGCTATTGCACTGGTTGATGAGCAACGCTCTCTCAGACTGAGATACTGACTCCTATGTGTGCTTTATCATTTATCATACTTACATTCAACTTGTCCTTATTTCAATAATGACAGCTTTCATGTAAAGTGAAAGAAGGAAATAAGATGAATACTTAGTACACCTTTAACATTATGCACAAATACACAGGCTTCAGAATCAAATATATTTCCTGTAAATTACCAAAGTATTCTTATTGCTCCCACTCTAAAAGAAAGATCGGAAGATAATCATTACTGATTTCTTTAGGACAATGGGACACTTGACATGATAACGGCAGTAGGGAAAGGATAGTGGGAAAAATGAATAAGGAGGTTATATAAATTTTCAAGTTCAGTGAAGCAAGGATAATGGAAAAACAAGTTAATCATCTAACTTCAAACAATTCTCACGCTTGTCTTTTTTTTATTTTAGTCAAGTTTTTTTAAGTTTATAAAGAACTTGGATTTCCATTCATTCATTGTTGCGCATTTTCCTCCCTGCCCTCTCCTCCGCCCCAGTACATTTTTTCTTTAGAATAAACGTTCTTTCATTGTTATACAGTCCTCCTACAGACCAATTTTCATGAACAATCATTAGAAAATATTTCTACAATAAGAGAGTATGATCCCTCAAAGAGGGGGATTGACACGGTGATTACAGCAACAGGATAAGTGTATCAGACATGATGAAGATGGCACAGGATTGGACAAGATTCAGATCTGTTTATAGAGTTGCTAGGAGTAATACTCAACAGCACATAACAACAACAGTGTATATCTATCTAACTTTGAAATAATTTGAAGGCTTTTTATTTGTTTTAATTATTGAGTGTTGCTGTAACAAAAATATCACAAGTGGATGGCATTAAAAGACAATTTTATTTCCTCGGTTTAGAAGGGAGGCTAGAACTCTGAACTGAGACCTCAGGCTCCAGGTGAAGGCTTTCTCTGACCACTCTGGAGAACATTCTTCAACTCTTCACTTCCATCTTCCTGGTTGATTAAAGATCTCATCTCTACTTCTTGTTTGGTTAACTTAATATCTTTTATCTCTCAAGTAAGCTGATTTATGGTACACCCTACTCTAATTCTGTTCCATTAAAACCATTAAGACAACATATAGCTATATGGGATTGTAACCACAGGCATTGATGTTAAGATTTACAAAACACTTCACTAGGACAAAATTCAATTCATAGTACTGCTGATATTCAAGAGCTTGAATGAAATTCAAGTTTGAATGAAATTTAGCAAGAGAAAACTTTTACTCGTTGGTTTAAGAATCAACAGCCTAGTTATTCTGTACAATTCTTTTAAAGCTGCAAAGATACTTTTGAACATCCTATCACTTTGGCGATATTTTGCTTTCTTGGGATTGTTCATATAATGGTTAAATAGAAAAAACAAAACTGAACAAATGTAGCAAGTGGGGCAGAAAGAATAAAAGGATGCTTATAGATTTAACACAGAAAGGCCATGGTGTGTATATTTCTACTTAGGAAAACATGTATTTTGAAATGGTCCTTTCCGCAGAGGTTTCAGGAAAAATCTCATTTCTTTCATTTCTGTCCCAGTGTGTCACAAACTATCCACATCAAGCACATGCCCATAGAACAAGCAAAACTCTCAATGAAATAAAATTACCAAAGGTTGCTACTTGGAATGAATTTGGGATGCATGCGTTCTCAGTGATATACTTATTTGCAAGAGGCAAAATAGATTATCAAACAAGGAAATGACCCATCAAAGCACAGATAGTACTCGAGAATGATGTAGGAAACAGAATGAAAGCAAACCACTAGAAATTTGAGAAATCAACCAGAAATAAATAGAATTCTAAAAGAGAATAGAAGTCCAATATATTATTTTAGTAGTATTTCAGTGTGTTTTACTTTCTTTTGTTCAATGTATAGTGCATATAGCTTATTCCAAGTCAAAACAACATTTTAACCCTTTCTCCAATAGAGTTTCCAATGCCTTTCATTTCATGTAGGTTTTCTTTGTTCAATTTTATTTTTTAAAAGTTTTATTCATTCATTGTTGCACATTTTCTTCCCTCTAACTCTCTTCCTCATCCCCCAGTCCACTTTGCAATGGACCTCTTGTTCCACATTGTTGTTATACACATAATGCTTAATCATATATTTTGTTGGAAATTTCCCCCTCATCTGTTCCAATACAGTGTTCATATCTATCTCATTTTCCCTTATTCTCCCTTCCAATCCCCCATGTCAGTCTTATTCTATAACAGTGGTGTTATACAGTATTTGTCCCTTTATGATTGAAATATTTCACTCAGCATTATGTCTTCCAGGTTCACTAATGTTGTGTAATGTTTTAAACCAAACACAAAACCCAACTCAAGGTGGATCAGGGATCTAGAAGTAAAGGCAGAGACTACAAAATTCATCAGAAAAAAAAAACTATGAACAATTCTAGAAGTCCTAATTCACAGCATAAACAGACTTCCAAGCATAATAAAAAATCTACAGCCAGGAGAAAGCAAAATAGATGAATGGGACCTTCTAAGAATCAAATCTCTATGCACATCAAAAACTTCTCCAACAGGGTTAAAAGGAAACACACAGACTGAGGAAAAATATTTGGCAATTACATATCTGATAAGGTATTTATATTTAAAACTTCTAGAATACTCCAGAAACTCAACAAGAAAAAGCTAAACAACCCAATTGCAAAATGAGCAAAGAATATGAACAGACACTTCACCAAAGAAAACATTCAAATGGCAAACACGTGAAAAAATGTTAAAAATCCCTAGCTATCAGAGAAATGCAAATCAAAACAACTATAAAATATCTTCTCAGCCCAGCAACAATAACAAGTTCAACATGGCAGCAAACAACAGATGCTGGCAAGTTTGTGGGCAGATTAAATTTCTTATTTACTGCTGGTGGGGATGTAAAATGGTACATCCATTTTGAATGTACTATGGAAAAAGATCTGGTACTTTCACGAAAAGTTCAAACTATAAAAGTTCAAATATCATTCGATTAAGCATTTCCATTACTGGAAATACAACCTAAAGAAACCAGAGCCGTGACTCAACCAGATTTCTGCACACTTACGTCTATTGCTGCATTATTCACAATAGTGGAGATGGAAGCAACAAAAGCAGCTTTTTCTTAACCTCACTCTTTTTTTAAAAATTCATGTACATTGGTTTTTATACGACCTTTCATTTACACTATGTTTCATACATTTTGGATCCGATAATTCTTTCTGTGGTTGGACAACACTGTGCATTGTGAGATGTTTGGTAGCATTTCTGTCCCTTCTGTTTTCACTATCTACCAGCACAAATCACAAAGCCATAAGAATAAAAAGTCTTTACTGATTTTTGTTGTTGTTAGTTGCCATGAAAATAATGTTCAACCCATAATGACCACATATGTGCAAAGTAGCACTGTACTCTGTGAGCCAAGGTTATAAACTTCTATAAGTTGTTTACTAGACCTTTTTACCAAGGTATCTCTGGCTAGGTCTGAATAAACTTTCAGATACTATTATTGTCCCAAGGAGCTAAAGGGGAGAAATCTTTTCTCCCATAAGGAATCAGTAAAGTAAAAAAACAAAACAAAACAAAACAAAACACACACAAAAAAAACCAAAAAACAATACTACATACTTTGGCTAAAAACAGAGAACAGCAGAATGCTGTGGATCAAAACAAATTATGGGTCATATTCCAAATAATGGGAATTCCAAAACACTCAATTGTGCTCATATGGAACCTGTACAAAGACCGAGAAGCAGTCATTTGAATAGACCAGGGAATATTGCTTAGTTTAAAATCAGGAACTGGGTGTGTATCAGAGTTACTACTCTTTGTCCATAACTATCCTACTTGTATTGGACTTGGAGAAGCTGGACTGTATAAAAAATAATTCAGCATGAGAACTGGAGGAAAATTCATCAACAACTTGTAATGTGCAGTTGGCATTACCATTTTTGCATAAAATGAAGAAGACTTGAAGCACTTACTGATGAACATGATGGATGGTCAAAGACTATAGCCTTCAGTATGGATTACGCCACAATATTAAGAAAACAGAAGGCTTTGCAATTCACACTAAACAACATCATGTTAGAGAATACAATGACATTTCCAAAGATTTGACTCTACTTGATCCACAATCACCACCCATGGAAGCAGGAGTCACAAAACCAAACAATGAAACGGGCACATTTGCTGCAAAGGTCCTTAAAGTGACAAAGAATAAGGATGTCACTTTAAGTGCTAAGTCATGCCTTACCCAGGGCATGGTATGTTCAGTCACCTCATAAGCAATTGAAAGATGATAATGCATAAGGAAGACTAAAGATTAATTAACACTTTTGAATTGTGGCATTGGTAGAGAATAATGGATATACAATTGACTGCCTAAAGAATAAAGAAATTGGTCTTAGAGGAAGTGAAGCTAGACATTTCCTTAGAAACAAGATTGGTGAGACTTCATCTCCCATACTCTGGTCATGTTATCAGGAACTATCAGTCCCTGAAG
The DNA here is from genome assembly GCF_000299155.1 of Elephantulus edwardii. NCBI lineage: Eukaryota > Metazoa > Chordata > Mammalia > Macroscelidea > Macroscelididae > Elephantulus > Elephantulus edwardii. The sequence goes on along the minus strand of NW_006399817.1, from coordinate 11,286,138 downwards.
AGAGAGGAATATCATTCTACGCAAAGTGGAGGGTCAGTGATAAAGAGAAAAACTCTCAACTAAGTGAGTTGATGGCATGGCTGCAATAATGGGCTTATGCACAACAGAGATTATGAAAGTGTATCAGGATGAAGAAGAGCTTCGTTTTATTCTGCATTGGGGACCACATGTGTCACAGCCAAGTGCATGACACTTAACAATATTTTAAAATTCTTAAGATGCATTTTGAATGAAAACTTAGAAGGGCTTACATCTAAGTAGGCATGTTACATGTAAATAGCAGAGATTTCTTGTAGCTAAAATAAGTATTTCCTCTAAGGGAGTTATTTTTCCTACATTGCAAGACTGTTTTCAAAATGCAAGGAATTAAGGGACTGATTCAAGGATTTCCAGAAGTCTTTAGAGCCAGTTGGAGAAAGATGAGGCCGTCTGCTTCTGTAAGATGTACAACCAGGACAATCCTCAGGAGCAGCTCTACTTCCCCCATACTGTCCTTATGAGTTGGAATCAAAGTAATGGCAAAGGGTTAGGTCTGTTTGGGGGGTTAGGGCTTGACTTTACAAAAAAAAAATCTCTTATTATAGAATGTGATAACTTTCCTTCTCTATTTGCTTACAGTTCAGCATCACGTGACACTCTCTTAGCAATTAATACTTACCACTTTTCAGATCAAAACAGAAATATTTCGCTGAGCTCTCAAAATGATTTGACACCGATACCAACCAGACAACATTGTGAAAAGGTAAAATTGGGTATCTTCTTAGCTAAGTAACCAAGTGTGCAGTTTCTGAAACTCTCAGCTGCTTTTATTTTATGCAGATTACTTAAAATTCCTGATTTCTGAACATTCAAAAGAAGTCCATGTTCAAAACACTTGGTCACATCATTAATGACACTTGTAGTTTTGTTGGTACTATGAATTAACACACATTCATTTTGAATCTATTCCCCCCCCCCAGTTGTGAAGGAAGAGAAAAGCTACTGTATGAGTATCTTTTTGGAGCAGGTGAGAAGTTGGTTGAAGAAAGCACGTATTGTGTACAGTCACAATTCTTTGATGCATTATGGTAGTGTGGTGTGTTACATGTTGGGCTGCTATCCAAAATGTGGGTAGCTTGAACCCACCAGCTGCTTTGAAGAGAAAGATGAGCAGTCTAGTCAGAAACTCAATAGAGCATTGCCAGGAGTCAGAATGATGGTAATGGATAGGTTTCGTTACAGAAGAATCTGGGTTCAATTATTTCCTTCCAAAACAAGGCATTTGTTAGGGAGTTCCAGTGACCTAATGGCAAGAAGCTGTGCTGTAATCCCAAAGGCATGTGGTTCAAGGCCACCAGCTGCTCTGTTGGAGAAGGATGGGCAGTCTCCTCCTGTACAATTACTGCCTCTGAAAACCCACCAGAAGGTCAGCTCGATGTTACACAACAACAACAGGCAAAAACAAAGGAGAGGTAAAAAATCAGCTAATAGAGAACAAGATAAAGGCAAAGAATAGACTTGGAGAACAGCACTAAGTTTGAGATGATGAGTAGAGCATTGGGAAAATGTATGTGTGTGCATGGATATATGTTTTTGAACTTGTATTTGGCAAGTATTCTGTTCATTACTTTTTCTGCTAAAGTTAAAAATAGGTTAAGAAATGCATTTGGCTCATTAGTTTTTTTTTCAACATTATTTAGGAGTTGTCAAGGTAAAGGAAAGCTTGTAGACCCACAATACAGTCAACCCACTAATTGTCAATGCCTACTATCAATAGGAAAAATGAATAAGAAAAAAAATTGATACCTTTGAGCTATGTTTTTGGAGAGCAATACTGTAACATCCCCATAGACTTCCAAAAGAGCAAACACTTATGCCTTGGATAACGTGCTGCCGGAGTGCTCCTTAAAGACAAAGATGATAAAGCTTCATTTCACATACTTTGGGCATGTTGCTGGTTGTTGTGTGCCGGAGAGTCAGAACTGACCCGTTGCTGACTCTCCCGGGAGGTTTCAGAGGCAGGTAATCACACGGGAGAAGATTGTCCATCCTTCTCCAGCAAAGCAGCTGGTGGATTAGAACCGCATACCGTCAGGATTGCAGCACAGCTTCTTACAGGCATGTTGCTAGGAGAGGCCATTCCTTCGAGAAGGACGTGATGCTTGGAAAGGCTTGGGTCCACGAGGAGAGAAAGATCCTCAACCAGGTGGACTGACACAGTTACTGCCTCAATGGGCTGTGGTGCGTCAGAAAGTGTGAGGATGGCACCGGATGAGACAGGATTCAGAGCTGTTGTTCATAGTGTGGCTACGTGTTGTACTCGACTTAAAAACACCTAACATCAACAATCAATAGTAACCTCAGTGTAAAATAAACACACATTAGATTGTCTTCTAAACCTTCAAGTTGAATGTTTGTAGTCAATACATTATTATCCCAACTTGAACTAATGGCCAAAATTAAAAATTTTTCTGTAATAATTTGGCTATACAATATAATTTTCCATGTATTGGGGGGGGAAAGGCATTAAAAGGCCAGATGTTAATACCATTAATAATAATGCAAGACTTCAACACCTACCATAATTTTACTTCACATATACTACTATAGATCATTAAGCATAATTCAGCAAAATAATTTTAAAACAAGTTGGTTACTTTATTGACTTATAAAAGCATCAATAATGTAAACAGGAGGGGTGATTCAATTCTAATATCCCATAGTGTAAGATTACCAACTGAGAAAATAATTATTCCTCTAAAAAATGGCCTGTGCTCATGTTGCATATCTCTGCTGTTCTCCATTGTCTTCAATATTGGTCACTGCCAGAGGCGAGTGTTAGACAAGATAGACAAATGGTCTGCTCCAGAATGGCAAATTCTATGTTTCCTTAATACAGTCTCCTGGAATGACAGCGGTTATGTATTTTTAAGTCGGCTCTTCCATTATGGCGATAAATGGTTATTTAAATACAGTCAGGTTCAAATTATACCAGTGGAAAATGCAGCAGGGGAAAGTATTAAAGACAAAGAACTTTTAAATAAATCTCATCTCTCTCCTCCCGCTATATGAGGTAATTTCTATGCCAGATGGCAGATGTTTATGCTGGTACTTATAAGAAGTAAAAATTTAATGGATCTCAAAACTTAATTGTTTTTACTTTAAAAATGCACTCAAGTAAAAGGAGGCTTATGGAGATGTTATTAAAAATGATTACAAAAACTAAAATAATATATAATTTTAAGTTGAAAAACTAATTAACCCCTAAACAACTCATTCATTTGAGCACATTATTGATTTTTAATATTATTTTTCAGCTAATTGTTTTAATGTAGCAAGTCATAGATCCCTTAATCATAAATCGTCAAAGAACTATAGTTGTGTTTTTGTTGTTTGATGCCATCGAGTCGTAGACGACTCATAGAAACCCTATGAATGACCAGCCCGAGCACTGTTCGTACATAGAGTTTCCAAAGGCAAGCCATTTTGGAAGTGGATGCCGCTCCTGCTTCCAGGCTTGATTTAGTCGGGAAGCTCCAGCCAACACTGTCCACCATGGGTGCCCATTACCATGATTGGCACATCACTGTCACAGTCTTCAGCATCACAGCAACCACGAGTTACCTCTGTACAGACCAGTGTTATACCACCCAAAGGTACTTCAGAAAGAGACTTGGCAATCTACGTCCAGAAGGCTGAAACCTCCATGGAACCCAAAGAACTATTAGTTGATATAAAATTGTTGGATTAATCCTTCACAACTGAGTAATAAGAATTTAGGAAGCCTTGACTTTTTTTTATATCTGTTGTTATGATGTGCAGTCAAGTTGTATACCAGTTTAAATCAGAATACTTACCTGTTCAAAATTGTTTCCTTATGATAAGGATAAGCATTAATGACAAAATCAAAATAAGTGCTACATGGACAACTTCTGTTTATCTAGTCTTCATCTCAAACACTCCTTGTCTTCAGGTTAGAGCCGACGCATTGGTGTTCTCCACTAGGTTTGTGATGCACAGGTCGAGATCAGAACTACCAGAGAGGTGTGATCTTCAGGTTAGAATGAAACCACCTACAGACTAGAGATCATCAGAGCTGGGTGGTCAGTCCATTTTTATCAATTATTATGGAGAAAATTTTATCACTGAAAATTTAGCTTTATAGAAAAGAAAGGCAATGCAATTAAATTTGTTGCTCCAAAAAGTAGACGACCTGGTTGATACATAGGGCACTATTTTTTTAAGTACATTAACAATGATTGGATATAAATCCAACCTGTTTGATCTAAAATATGAGATTATATTCTTTTTCTTTAATGGAACGCTTCTTGCTGATCTTCTCTATATCGTTCCAATTTTAGTATATGTGCTGCCGAAGCGAGCACAAGATGATATTCTTAACAAACATTTCTAGAAATCCCAACTGAAGGACAAGGGCAAAGACCAACTAACTCAAACAGCCCTGTGATATTTAAACAAAAAAATTGGGAAATTATTAGACTATTTCTTTTAAACACTATGGAACAATGATCAATATAAGTAAAATCATATTTAGGAATCTATCTCAAAAATAGGCTTGAGGCCCTGAACAAATGAAGACCAGATGAACTGTGGGAGAATATTAAGAATATCATTCTTGAAGAATGCGAAAGGTCATTAAAAAGAGGAGAAAGAAAAGACTGACATGATTGTCTGACAAGACTCTGAATATTACACTAGAGCACTGAGAAGCCAAAGCAAAGTGATGAAATCAAGAAATGAAGATTTCAGAAGATTTCAAAGGGCAACTTGGGAAAATAAGCAAAGTATTATAATAAAATGTGCAAAGATCTAGAGTCAAATAATCAAAAGGAACAAACTCACTCAGAATTTCTTAAGCTGAAGGAACTGAAGAACAAATTCAAGCCTTGAGTGGCAATACTTAAGGATGTTATGAATCTTGAGTGATCTAGGAAACATTAAAAGTAGGTGGAAAGAGTACAATGAGTCACTGTCACTGTACCCGAAAGAACTGGCTGACAGAAAACCTTAATGAAACAACATATGATCAGAAGGCAGTGGTAATGAAGGAAGAAGTAAAAGCCGTTCTGAAGGAATTAGAAAGAACAAAATTCCAGGAATTGACAACATACAACTGACATATCTCCAAAAACAAATGCAGTCCTGAACGTGCTCACCAGATTGCGCCAGGAAATCTGGAGAACAACTTCCTGACCAGCTCACTGGAAGAGATCCATATTTATTCTTATTCCAAAAAAAGGTGACATGACTGAGCATGGAAATTATCAGATAATATCACATGAAAGCAAAATCCTGATGAAAATGATCCAATAATTATTGTAACAGTACATTGACAGGTAACTATCAGAAGTGTAATATGGCTTTAGAATAGGCAATATCAGATAGATCTTGGCTGAAAGCAGAGAGTACCAGAGGTAGGTCTATCTGTGTTCCATTGACTATGCAAATACATTTGATTGTGTAGATCACAACAAACTTTGGCTAACTTTGGGAAGAATGGGAATCCCAGAGCACCTGATGGTGCTCATGTGAAACCTATACTTGGACCAAGAAGCAGTTGTCAGAACAGAACAAGGAAACATTGTATGGTTCAAAATCAAGAAAAGAGTGTGTCAGGGATTCATTCTTCCTCTACACTTTTTAAGATCTATGTGTTGTTGTTGTTGCTGTTGTTATTAATTGTCATCGAGCCAAACATGACTCATAGTGACCCTATGAACAAAAGACCTGAAGCTTTTTTATACTACCAACATTTATCAAAGTTCGTAGAGTTTCCAGAGGCATGCTGTTTAGGAAGTGGATGCCATGTCTACTTCCAAAATCTATGTAGAATAAATTATTCTGGAGGCTGGAATTTATCTGGAGGAATGTGGCATCAGGATTGGAGGAAGACTCATCAGCAACCTGTGCTATGCAGATAAGACAACTTTGCTTACTAAAAATGAAGAGGACCTGAATAATTTGCTGCAGCAGGCCAAGGACTGCAATCTTCAATATGGATTGAAGCTCAACTTCAAGAAACAAAGATTCTCATCATTGGGCCAATTGGCAGGACCATGACAAATGGAGAAGAGATTGAGTTTGTTAACAATTTCAGCTTGCTTAGCTCCACAATCAACATCCTTAGCACCTGTGGTAAGAAAATGAAAAGAATGAATTTCATTAGGAAAATCTGTTGTCAGAGTCCTCTCCACAGTGCTAAAGTAGAATTATGTCAGTCTAGAGACTAAGGTGCATATGATCCAAGCCATGATCTTTACAATTACATGCTATGTATAAGAAAGCTGAACAATGAATAAGGATAACAGAATTGTCCTGGTGCTGGATAAGAGCACTGAGCGTACAATGGGCTTTCAAGAGGTCTATTTTAGAGAAAGTGAAACCAAGTTTCTCCTTGGAGGCAAGGATTTTGAAGCTTTGTCTCACATAGTGGGCATGTTGCAAGGAGGAACTAGTCCTTGGAGAAGGACATTATGCTCGGAAGAATGGACAAACAGCACAAGAAAGGAAGACTCTAGATGAGAAGGATTGACTCATTAACTAGGATCATGGGAGTAGGTGTGCTGAAGACAGTGAGACTTGTTCACAATACAACAAGGTTCAGAGCTATGATGTTTAGGATTGCTATGCGTTACAGTCGACTTGATGGCACATAGCAGTGAAATGTATTCCAATTATCAGTCATTTCATTAACATTACTTTCAAACTGCAACAATTTCATAGCTAAACCTCTAGTGGTTTATAGACGCTATAAATCACGCAGGATGAGATTGCCTATTTATCTCACCTCCAGAACAACTGGTGGATTTTAACCTTCTGTCAGTATGTTAGCAGCACAACTCCATACACACTAGGCCACCAGAGGACCCTAATATTAATCATAGGCATTTTAAAATGTACAATATTGTTTAATTTCTATATTCTGAATAAACCGCTGGAAAGAGATAATTTGAGATCCTAGAATGCATGTGCCATTTTATTTGACAGGAATAGGAAATAATCTCTTTCCTCAATTTATTTCCTGTATGTGTGTGTGTACTTGAAAGCATTAAAGAAAAAAAATGCTTTATTGAAGACTAAGTTTCAGCTTGGTTTTCAGTTCCTTCCAAAGACTAAAACAAATTACTACTGGGTTTCTTTGAGACAGTGTTACAAATTACACAGCCAACAAAGGGCAGTTTACTTTGACAATTTGTGCAATTCTGACATCGTCTCTGAGTACAGAGGTCCCTCTTACGAGACTGTACCCTCAATGAGTTTTGTCTATACTTTGCAGGAGAGCAAATAAACACTATTAATAAAGAGGGGGCACTTAATTCTTCAATAGTTTCTCAAAGCTGTTACAAATCAAGCCTAGTTTCTTCTCAGTTTATCACACAAGGACAATGTCCAAGTCAATGGCCTCTTCTGGGGATGTGATTATGTGCCATTGAGTCAACTGCAATTCCTAGTGATTCTATCAACAACAGATCTGAATACTACCCTATCCTGTGCCATCTTCACCATCTCCAATACAGTGGAGCCCATTGCTACTGTCACTGTGTCAATATAGCTTATGGGCCTTTCTTATGCTGACCTTCCATGTTTCCAAGCATAATGTCCTTCTCCAACAACTGACCTTTTCTTACAACCTGCCTAAAATGTATGAGGTAGATTTTCACCATCCTTTCACCCAGGAAGCACTTTGGTTTCCACTTTTCCCAGGACAGACATGTTTCATTCTCTTGTGGTTCTTGAGGTATTCAGTCCATACAGTTTGCACTTAATCACTAACCAAATGTTAGGTAGTTTTAATTCACCCAGAAGCTTAGCAGAAGAAAAATCCTGTCTCCATTAAGATTACATCCAAGAGAACCCTATGCAGCAATTCTACTTTGACATACTTGGAATTGCCATGAGTCAAAACTGAAAAGATGGGGGGAAAAATAGCAAAATTAAGGTCTACAGTGCACTGAAAGAATAGAGGATTATGGAATTATGTAACTCAAGCTGAAGTAACAAAAATATCTCAAATACAGTTGCTCAGATTAAATGGACCTCTATTTTTCTCATAACAGGGCAGAGATAGAGGAAATTTAGAAGACATAACAGCTTTGAGGCACACTTTCTGTCTTGTTTTTCTACTAGCCCCTATTAATTGTCCTTTATGCAACAAGGGTCAAGTTGACTGACTACCAGCTTTGAAAAGGTTAAAGAATTATAAAGCAAGTAACATATTATTAAAGAGGTAACTTAAACATTGAATGTATTACTTAATTCCTAGGAAGACTAGAAATTCAGTTCTTAGTTGTAACCACATGTCCTGTTGAATCTGGAAGATGAAGGTGGGGATTTTGTCCTACGAGGAACAAAAGGTGAATAAGTATTGGGAACAACTTGTAGGCTGTGACTCGAATATTGAATACTTCTAAAACAGTGCTTTTAATTAACCTATCTTGCACAAAATATCTCCTGAGTACCTAGTTTGTATATTTAGTATACTTGACCTTACAAGAGATTTCAAACGTACAAGCAGTATCAGAATCTATGTAATCATGTCTTTCTCATTTTTTTTAAATTGTCTTAGTACAAAAATTTATACTAATTCAGAACAGATGCCTGGATTTCTTTTTAGTTCCACTTTAGTGCAAGGAAATGTTCGAGACCTTTCAGAATTACTTACAACTGCATATATAGCAAGTGAACATGATTGTATGAAGAATTTGTTGTAAGTAAGGGGTTGTCCAATGGCTTAAAAATGAAGGCAAGTTTACATACCATTAAAAGGCATGTAGGAGTTGTCTGTCAATTGTATGTTTGTGCTCTAGGCACTGCATGTATATAAATTTTCAGATTCAGGGATATTTCAATATTTTTAAGAAAATAAGCTATATACACAGAAAACCAGTAGTAATAGTAATACTAATAATGTAATAAATCATATGTGCTGAATGAGCAGTGCAGAAAATGCATGGTGTTACTATTCAGTGTTCATGTCTCATCTGAATACAAAGATTAGAGGAGTGAGAGCAATCTGCTCAGAAACGGTCTTTCTCATTCTCCACCCTTTACCTAGTTACAAGGCCCCTAATGTAGTTCACCTTTAAGCCATAAATCCAAAATTTCTACATTAACAAAAACCTATATATTGAGGTGTGCATATAATTATGTATTTAAATATGTATAAATGACAAAGAACATGCCTATTTATAATAATTCTGACATAGATGTTATGTCTAAACTCACCTTTTAGTTAAACAGCATCCGTTCTTATTGTTAGTGAGGGTGAATCAATCAACTGCATTCTCTAATGATGGAAGCAGATGGAAATAGAATGAGCTTCTGAATCTTCCTCAAGGGCATTGTAGAGGAGGCTGCACCCTTAACTGAAAATTGCTCAATTTTGCAATAGAGTTGGCCAATGTAGACATAGTCTTACATTTTCACTAATTTTGAATTAATACTTTAGAAACCAGCAGCTGACAATGAGCCTGAACAGTTGGTTTCACACCTGAGGCCTCTTTTAAAAGACCATTCTCATCACAGTCAGACAACAGGAGGATATATTAGAGAGGGAAATGAGTGTGTTTTGCCCAAGACTACTTAAGTAAGAGTTTCTCTTAAACCAATTAAGATTCAATTCTATTTTAGAAACTAATGTCTGAAGCAGACATTCTGTTTGGGAATTATTAATAAATGAAAGCAGAAGGTAACAGAGCACTCAAAATGGTCTTTTACCTGGTGGACGCACAATAGAAGTGTTTGTTGAAAATAATTAAATAGAGAACAATATTTTTATTCACATTATCAAATGTTCAAAGTGAATGACTATGGCACATAAAATTATTAATCTGCTCTAAGAAAAATTTTAAATATAATAAGGACACTGGTGAGTAGTGAAAAAAAAATCCTGCTCCTCTCAGTGTTTAGCTTTTAAGCTCTTAGAATTCTTAAAGATTCCTGAGGGGTGTAAGAGAAAGCACTATGACCATTTTAATTTATTTAGAGCATATTGGGTATAAAATGAATTATAGTTCCATTCTGAAAGGGAAAAAAAAACCCACCATATTTAAGTGTGCATACATATTAAATCTAAATGTTGGCTGCAATTGTTCAGGAAATCCAATTCAGAAACATCAGCTGACCTAACCCAGAAAATTCTAATGTAGCGTGGAGGAAAAAGTTTTTGCCTGGAAACTTCAATAAGCGCCCCTGTGTTGTCAGACTTATGCCCTGCATTTTTTTTTTATAATAAATTCCTACACGTGTAATCAGTAGGCTAGCGAGTGCAGTCTTATCTCTCACATGATCCACCATTTACCATCTTGACAGTGTGTTTCATACTCCCTGATAGTGATAATCACACTACAGGAAGCTACCAATTGCCAAAAACTCTTTGATTTATATTTCATATCATATAATAACCCAATTAAAAAAATAAAATCATTCTATTCTTGGTATTTTCTCTCCTTTTGTTTTAATAGCAGAGATATCATCCATCAAAAACATCTGCCACTCACTATGAAGTCTCAGGGTCAAGCAATTGATTGTCTTTTTTTAAAGTTGCATAAAACTGAAATTATTAGATTGCGGGAAAAGGTGATATTTATTAGTTCTGAAAAGCTATGCAAAATGTAAAATCCTCAAAAAATAAAGGAAGAGTATCAAACTGCTTAATTCTCAAGATTTTCTCCTGAGTTTGATTTTTACGGACACAAAAGAGATGTGCTGAGCAGGGGCGAGGGGAATAAGGAGTTAGATATTTCAATATTACTTTATTTTTGTTACTAGTTTCTATTCATAGGAAAAAGGTATATTTATGATTCTTCTCTATTTCTGTAGCCTGTCATACTGTCCTATGTTAATATAAACAATATCATCTACTTTAATTATCCTAGGCAGTTCTTTTAACCAAGTGTTTCATATTTCATGACTTCAGAATTACTGTCTTTCAAAACTTCTCCAGTTGTTAGTTATCATCGAGTCAGCTCTGACTCATAGAGACCTTATGCCCCACAGGATGAAGCATTGTGCAGTCCTGCACCAGCCCTATGATCCAGACATGAATTTATGACTAGATGACTAAAATCATGTCCAAATTTCAATTTGGAATGATGACTTTCTTCCTATGTAAGAGTATTTTATCAAAAACCTGTTCCATACAGTGTAATCCTTCACTTGCCATGTAAATCATCATATTGCTCTTGGCCAGCTGCTTAAACATCCCAGGCTATTGTGAAAAGGAGGGTGGAGACAAGACTCAGAATTACCCACAAATCTATTTCTCCTTAGGCTGGAGCACAAAGTTTATACTGCTTTTTACCAGCTTATTTTGAAGTTCAATATAGACATGTGGGAGTCTATTAGTTGGGAGGTTACCAATTCAAACCTTCCTAGATGTGAATTGGAAGAGAGGCTGAGTGAGCAGCTTCTGAAAAGTTACAGTGCTGAAACCTCATAGGGAGTTTTACAAGGCACACATGGATTTGCACTGTATTGTAAAACATTTAAAAACAACTAACAACAACGTATTCTTGTGACTGCCTGCTCATGGAAATGAGTAAAAACGGTATCAAAGACAGCAAATGAAACCTCAGTCTCAGAAAATAACTAAGCTCTGCGTCATTGAGTTGGTACCGACTCATAACTGACCCTCCAGTAGTTTCCAGGGCTGTAAATCTCCTGGAGGGGATTGATCATCTTTCTCCTGCTGAGCAGCTGGAATCAACTTCACCAGATGAATACTGCAATAACACAAATGAATACCATTTTATAAGAATATAGGAATATTAAAATGCACATCGATAATCATTTATACACAGCTAGTGTTAAGGCGTTAATTACAATACCCTCAATGTAACGGCATTCTTCCCAATTCTTCCCTGTGATTCTCATTGCCATTAGTCTATCTATCATACTCATTCTTGCCTTGTGAACTTCATTTTTAGGCAAATATTGCCCTGTTGATCTTATGTTGATTATTCTAAGGAGTGTGTGCCTCCCTGATGTTATTGCTGACCTAATTAATCTTTATCACAGTGAAAGATGAGTCACAAGGGTAAATTTTGCCCCAGGTTCAAAGTATAACTAAAGGCATGTGTGTTAAAGTGGATAGGGAGTTGTGCTGCCAACCCAGTGTTGGTGGTGGTTGTTGTGTGCTGTTGAGTATGAAGTCATAACAGCCCTATGAACCCTGAAGGAATCTGAACCTTGTCTTGTCCTGTGTCATCATCATCATGTCTGACATATTTGAGCTCATTGTTGCAATCACTGTGTCAGCCCATCTTGTTGAGAGTCTTCCTCTCTTTCACTAGCCTTTCCAAGCAGGATGTCCTACTCCAAGGAACGGCCCCTCCTGAAAACATTCCCAAAGTGTGTAAAATGAAGCTTCATCATCTTTGCTTCTAAGGAGCACTCATGTTTCTCTTTCTTTAAGACATGTCTATTTGTCCTTTTGGCAGTCTTTTCTTCAACATCACAAGTCAAGGCTCTGATTCTTCTTCTGCCATCCTTATTCATTGTTCAGCTCTCAAATGTATATCAAGGGAATTCAAAGGCTATTTCCTTTTTTAAGTCTTCTCAAATTCCAATGGTGGGTGTAAGAATCAAATATCAAAAACTCAGTTTCTGACAAAGTGCACCTACCTCCATCCCACTCGCTTGCGTAGTTTCCAGAGAGCAACCTCCCCCACCTGTGATAAACCACACTCTGTTGGCCGACTTCCATAAAGTGGAACTCTTCTTCAAGGACATAAGAGATTATTTTCTGCAGCCCTGTGTCTGAAGTAACCAGTCAGATTCAAATAGGTCTCCAAGCTACTTCCCCACCAATTAGACTCAGACAAGTCTCCAAACTGCCTCCCTGAGCTATGGCTAACCAATAAAGAGCAAACTAGTACTGGAACTGCTATAAGTAACCAATCATAAACTGTGTAGCTAGACAAAAAAGCAAGAAAGTATAAAAGGGAGGGCTCGCTTTGTCTCAGGGCTCTTGGGTGGATGCTGCTGTGTCAGCATGCGGGAGCCCGGGTTCGAACTCGAAATAAACTTTGTTAATTCAGCTAATTGGCTTGGTGGTCTTTTCTGGGGACTTGCTCCATTACAGTGGGCAGTTTAGATCTACTAGCTGTTCTCCAGGAGGAAAGGGCATTCTGCCCCTGTGTGAGTCACAACCTTCGAAAACCCACTGGTGGATCAGCTATGACTTAGCTCTGAGTTGACCGTAATGAGGTGACTTGAGTTGAAGAGTCATAGTCTTGGGGGCCCCACCAGTCTCTGTCAGAGCAATAAATCTAGCCAATTTTATGTTTTTTAATTTTTTCATATACTTCCCCACCCACTTTATCGAGAGCTTTCTACTGATTTGAAGTGACCATCAATGGTTGCTAGGCACCATCTAGCTCTTTTGGTCTTAGAGTCAAAGACATTTAGGTTCCAGTGCTCCAATAGTACTTCAGACTAATTATTTCCATGTGTATTTGCTTTTCCTCCATCCTTTTAATCTGCCTAGGAAAAGAACAATAGTTGCAACTTAGATGATTACATACAAGTTTTTAAGACTCAAGAGGATGTAGAACCTTCTTTTTGTGAGCTGTGTTATTCCAATTGGCCATGATGCCCCTCAAATATGGTCCCAAGTGTGCTAGAACTACCAGTAGGTTATGATTAAGAAGTTTACACAACACTCTACCACCACCAAACATTGGCACTATTATATACATGAATATATTCACACTTTGGATTTACCTTTTTAATTTTACCAATATCTGAAATAAAATCCCAGTGAGCATGAAAGAAATAGGTCTTTCACCAGAAAAAAAACTACTACTTTTCCAAAAGAAGAAAAAACAAAAGATTTCTCACCCCACCTCCCCAAGTTACTCTCAATGAGGGAAAGGAAAGAAAGGCTTTAAATCTTGAAAGCTTTTGTCTATCTATAGAACTAAAGTAGAAAAGTAAAGTTGTAATGGAGGATATTTTACTTTGCATTTATATTGCATTATGTATTTCATAATAATTACTGTTTAACACTTCTATGTGCCAGGCAGTATATGAAGTGCTTTTACAGAGACTATTTTATATAAATCTTATGAAATAGAAAACATACGGTATTTCTACATGAACATTACAGATGAGGCTTATACAGGCAAAGTTATCTTGCCCACTTTCACACATAAAACTAGCAGGTGAATCCAGGAAGTGAGACTAAAACCTCTGTTCTTTACAACTTGCTCTGCAGAAGAAAGTTGGACAATTTTCTTCTCTGAGATTTACAGCCTCTGAAAAGCCTCTGGAGGTTCAGATAAGGGTCAGTTCCAACTCAATAACACATAACAACAACAATACTGATTAATATATATGCTCTAAGAAAGATTATCTTCATAAACATTCATAAAAATAGTCCTGAAATGTGCTTATTTTATTTAGTGTATATTTCACAACAAATTGTGGTCAGCCTTGAGGAGAATGAGAATCCCAGAATACTTGATTGTGATTATATGAAACCTATACTTGGGCCAGAAGCAGAGTAGAGAAACACAGCATGGTTCAAAATCAGGACGAGATGCATCTTGTCTCCATACCTTTTCAATCTATATGTAGAACAGATCATTCTAGAGGTTGGGCTGTATGAGGAGGAATGTGGCATCAGAATTGGAGGAAGACTCATCAACAACCTGCATTATGCAGATGACATAACCTTGCTTGCTGAAACTGAGGAGGACCTGAAGCAGTTGCTGTAGGTTAAGGACTATTGTCTTCAATATGGATTGAAGCTCTACATCAAGAAAACAAAATTTGCCACCACTGGGCCAATTGACAGCATCATGATAGATGAAGAAGAGATTGAGATTGTTAACAATTTCAGCTTGCGTGGTTCCATAATCAACAGTCTTGGCACCAGCAGTCAGGAAATCAAAAGATGGCTTGTATTAGGTAAATCTGCAGTCAGGGACTTTTCCAGAGTACTGAGAAGCAACAATGTCAGTCTAGAGACTAAGGTGTGTCTAATCTAGCCCATGGTCTTCTCAATTACTTATTATGCATAAGAGAGCTGAACAATGACTTAGGGTGATAGAAGAAGAATTGATGCATTTTAGTTGTGGTGCTGGAAAAGAGTCTTGAACATACCATGGACTGCCAAGAAAACAAATATGTGTGTCTTATGGTGAAACCAAGTTTCTCCTTAGAGGCTAGGATTTTTGAAGCTCCACTTCACATACTTTGGGCATATGGGGAAGAAGGGACCGATCCTTGGTGAAGGACATCATGCTCAGAAGGGTGGAGGGACAGCACAGGAGAGGAAGACCCTGAAAAAGATGGAGTGATACAGTAACTAGGGCAATGGGAGTAGGTGTGCTGGAGTCAGTGAGACTGGATTGGGTCAGGGCAGGCTTCAGAGCTGTTGTACATAGGGTCACTATGAGTTGTAGGCAACCCGACAGCACATAACAACAACAACATAACTGGTTTATGTAAGACAGCAAATGCTGTACTATGTATAGTCCAAAATAGAAAGACTAATGTAGCAAGTCAATTAAGATGCTAAACAAATCTTTGGAGAGAAGATGGACTTTGGACTTTATGAAGAAGAACATGGCCACAGATTCAAAGGAAGACTCATCAATAACCTGTGTTATACCAATGACACAATTTTGGTCCCTGGAAGCGAGAATGATTTGAAGTGCTTGCTACAGAAGATCAGACTGCAGCCTCCAATATGATTACATCTCAGTAAAAAGAAAACAAAAATTCCCACATCATTATGATAGATGGAGAAAAGATTGAAGTTGTCAATTATTTCATCTTACTTGATCCACAGTCAACACCCTTGCTTGGCACCAGCTGTCCAAAATTTTTTGCATTGGTGGAATCTGTGGTTAAAGTGCTAAAGAGCAATGATGTCAATTTGAAAACTAAGTTGCACTTGATCTAAATCATAGTGTTTTCAATTACTTGCTATGTATTTGAAAGATAGACAATGACTAAAAATGACAGAAGATGAATCATTGCCTTTGAGCTGTGGTATTGGTGAAGAGTATTGAATATCTCGTGGACTACCAAGAGGACAAATAAGTCTGTCCTGGCAAAAGTGAAAACAGGATTATCTTGGAGACAAAAATAGTAAAATTTTAACTCACACATTTTGGGCCTGTTGTTAGGAGGGTCAGTCCATGGAGAATGACATCATGCTTGGAAAGGCAGAAACTCAGCCTAACAGGGTAAGACCCTCAACGAGAAAATATTGACACAGTGATTGTAGTATTGAATTCAAGTATATCAGAGATGATGAGGACGACACAGGATAGGACATTTTTCAGATCCATTGTTCATAGGGTCACAATGAGTTGAATCCCACTCAACAGCATCTAATAACAATCATGGAATAAGACTGAAAATTTACACTGACTTTGTATAGATCACTTTTCTACAATAATCTTCATCTGTCAGATGAGGACAGCATGCTCATCTTCTTAGAAGAATTATGTGTAATTTAAACATTTTAATTAATGTGAAAATAATTGTGAAAGCTTTTAAAACCTGGGGAAATAGAAAGATATGATAATACAGCTTCATTTTAAGCAACCAAGGTATGTTATCTGCATGATACAAGCTGTCCGATCTATCTTCATGGAGTCCAGTTTCTTGAATTATTTACTCAGCATACAGATTGAGTACATAAGGAGAAAAGATACAACCCTGGAGCATAACTATTCTGATTTTAAACCATGCAGACTTCTCTCGTTCTGTTTGAATGACTTCTTTTTTTTTTCTTTTTATTCTTTTTTCTATTGAGATTTTAATGAAAGTTCATAGAAATCATAGATTTTAATTCATTCATTGTTACAAATTCTCCTCCCTGGTCACTTTCTCCACTCCCCCCCCCCCCCCCCCCCCCCCCCCCCGCCCCCAGTTCACTCTTCTCTTTGAAAAAAAAATCATTTATTTATGATACAATCCTCCCTCCATCCACCCCTCCAGGTCCACTTTATTATGCAGCTCTTATCTTGACTGTTTATAATACCTAACCATATACTCGTTTTAAGCAGTTCTCTCCCTCATTGTTTCAATGCCGTGTACATTATTTACCCCCACTTCCCTTACTTTCCCCCAAACCCCAATGTCAATCTTATTTTATAACAGTGGCATTATGCAGTATTTGTCCTTTTGTGAGTAAAATATTTCCCAAATGCTAGTGAGGTTTTGGAGAAATTGGAACCCTTATTCAACATTGGTGAGTGTAAAATGGTGCAACCACTAAGGGAGGCAGTATGATGCTTTCTCAAAAAGTTGAAAGTAGAAATACCATTTGACCCAGCAATTCCATTTCTGGGAATATATCCTAAAAAAACCAGAACTGCCACCCAAGCAGATATATGCATGTGGATGTTTATAGTTGCGTTGTTCACAATAGAAAAGAGTTGGAAACAACCCAAGTGCTATGCAGCATTGAAAAACTAGGAACTCATGAATTATTATACAAACTGAGTGACCCTGGAGGACATTATGAATGACAACTTCTTGATTCAGTCCACTTTAGTGCAATAGATTTTAAATTCTGATTCTTTATGTTGTGCATAATTTGTTATGATCCACCATCGCCAAATGCTTTTACATAATAAATAAAACACAAATAAACATCATTTGGGTAATCTGATCTTGGCCAAGATACAATAATATCCCTCACTCTACATTTTCTTGTGAATTTTATTGAAACTTCTAGCAATTCTATACTGAGGTTTGGCTGCAATTGTTTTTAAATAGTTTTCAGGAAATTGTTGCTATCATGAGATATTAATTTTTTATAATTTCTGCACTCCATTTCCTCATCCTTTTTTTGGAAAGGGAAGAAATATCCATTTCTGCTAAATAATTGGTCAGGTAGGTGTTTTCTAAATTTTCTGACATAGATAAAGAACTACTTCCAGCATTGTGTCTGTTGTCCTAATCTAAGGTCTGTCAATTGTTATTGATTTTGGTTTTTTAACTTTTATTTTATACTGGGTGCATACAAAATTTGTATACATTGTGTTTCACGCTATACTTCATTCACATTGTGTTTCAGACAACCATTCTCATTCACAGTTTTTTGTTAAAATTAATTACCGTTGAATTATCCCCATCATTAGGTGGGTCTTCTTAGATCTGTGTTGCATTTTTGCCATTTCCTTTACCCCCTCCTTCTACCCACCAAGTTGTGTAACCCTCCCACCCCTTTCTTCTTTGGGTCCCCATACATGTTTACTAGTTATCCTTCTATTTTTACAATAATGGTCTTACGCACTATTTGTCCTTATAAAACTAAGTTAGCTCACTCAGCATACTGCTCTACAGTCTCTTTCAAGTTATTTACTAATTTTCAAAATTGTTGCTCCTTAGTGATGTGTGGTATTCCATAATGTGACTGTACCACAACTTCTCAATCCATTTGACCATGGTTGGACATGTGGGCTATTTTCATGTTCTTGCAATTGTGAATACTACTGCTATGAACATTGCCCTACAAGTCTCCATTTGTTTCTCAGTTCTCATTTCCTTTTGGTATATTCCTAGCAATATAACAGCTAGGTCATATGGAGTTTCTGTGTTTAACATTTTGAGGAAACACCAAACTGCCTTCCAGAGGGGTTGTACCATTTTACAATCCCATCAGCAGTGTATGTGAGTTCACACCTCTCCACATCCTCTCCAACATTTGTTTCTTGTTGCCCTGCTAAACTTTATCACTGCTCCTGGGGTGAGATGGTATCTCATTGTGGATTTGATTTGAATTTCTGTAATTGCCAGTGATTTTGAGCATTTCTTCATATGTCTGTTGGCCATATGAATGTCTTCCTCTGTGAAAAGTGTTTCTAAGTCTTTTGCCCATGTAATAATTGGGTCATCAGTGTCTTTCTTGTGGACACCCTGTAGTATTCTGTAAACTTCTGTTTTGAGACTGTTGTCTGAAATGGTATTGCAATTGGTTGTTGTTGTTTGGTTTTGTTCTTGTTTTCTAGTCAGTAGATATTTTTCTCATCCTATTGGAAATAGTTTCAATGCACACAGAGATTTTTTTGAAGACCCATAAAATGGTAGATATAGTTCAATGGTAATTAATTTTCGAAAACGCAGTCATTTTTTTAAGTTTCCATGCATCAATTTTATCCTTTCCTGATTGTGTACTTCTGGCTATATTTGTCAGCCTCTTTATACCATAGGCTAGGCCATCTAAGCTTGATCCTACTTCTTTTCTTATGATCGTTATGGTTTGGAGATTTAACCCTTAAGTCTATGATCCACCTTGAGTTTTGTTTCTTTGATCATAGTGTGAGATATGGATCTGGCTTCAACTTTCTAAATGTTGCAATCTAGTTTTGCCAGCACTATTTGTTGAAGAAGTCGTTGTTTTCAATTTGATAGGTTTTGTTTCCTTGTCGAGTATCAGTTGACCATATAGATGGGTTCATTTCTATTCTGTTCCATTAGTCTGTGTATTTGTCATTGGACCAGTATTAAGAGGTTTTGGTTATTCGGGCCATATAGTATGTTTTGAGATCATGGAGTGCCGTGCTTCTCACTTCATTTTTGTTTTTCAGAAGTGTTTTACTTATTCAAGGTCTCTTTCTCCTCCAAATAAACTTGCCAATTGCTTTTTTTTTTCGATTGCTTTTGTTAATATCATCATTTTTACTATATTGAATCTTCCTATCTATGAACAGGAAATATTTTCACATTTCCAATAGCAATTTCTATTTTTTTTCCTTTTCCTCCCCTTTACTTTCTTTGTTGCTGTCTAGGAATCAAACTGATTTTTGTATGTTGATCTTGTATTCTGTTACTCTACTGAATTAATCTACTAGCCCTAACAGTTTTTTGTTGAATCATTCGAGTTTCTGTGTACACTATCATATCATCTGCATATAGTGACAGTTTCACCACCTTTTTGCCAATCTTGTTGTTTCTTATTTCCTTCTCTTGTCATATTGCCCTAGCAAATATTTACAGTACAATATTAAGTAGGAATGGTGACAATGGCCATACTTCTCTGGTCCAGGTTTGCAAGGAAAATGCTCTTAGTCTTTCTTCATTCTGGATTATATAGGCTCTTGGTTTTACATATATACTTTTCACAATATTGAAGAAATTCCTTTCTACTCTTATTTTGCTGAATGTTTTAGTCAAGAAGGGGTGTTGGGTTTGTCAAAGGCCTTTTCAGCATCAATTGTTAGGATCATGTGGTTCTTGATATTTGCTTTGTTAATTTGCTTAATTACTTTGATTATTTTTCTTGTGTTGAACCATCCTTATATGCCTGTTATGAATCCTACGTGGTCATGATGAATTATTTTTTTGAAGTGCTATTGTATTCTATTGGTCAGGATTTTGTTACAGGTTTTTGCATCTATATCAATGAAAGATATTGGTCTGTAGTTTTCTTTTTGGCAATATCTTTGCCTTGTTTTGGTTTTAGGGTTATATTTGCATCATAGAATGACTCTGACTCTGGGAGTATTCCTTCTTTTTTATGTTTTTGAAATTATTTAAGTGAATTAAATTATTTTGAAATTATTTAAGTGAATTGATGATAGATCTTGTATGAGTGTACAATTTGCTGTGAGGTCACCTGCTATAGGACTTTTTTTTGTGTGGGAGAGGTTTTATGACATTCTCTCAATTTCCAATTTTATAATGTGTCCGTTCAAGTATTCTACATCTGTCCATTTCAGTCTGGGTATGATATGAGTTTCAAGGAATCTGTACACTTCAAGTCTATCAGAGTATATATTTTCACAATATTATGATATTACATACTTAATTTTATATGGTTTGGTTATGATGTCACCTCTTTTATTTCTTAATCAAGTTAAATATGCCAAGCAAATTGCATCTATAAGAAAGTAGGAGTGGCAATACTAATCCCTAATAAAATAGATTTCAGGACAAAAGGCACCATAAAGATAAGGAAAAGCACTATATAATTATTAAAGGCATACCAGATCAAGAAAACATAACTTTGGTCAACAATTGGTCTATAAACCAAATTATAGACCTGGAAAATACATATGAAAATGGTTAACAGACTTTAAGAAAGAAATAGACAGCACCACAATAGTGACAGGAAACTTTAACACACCACTTTCACCAAAAGAGAGGTCAAAACAAAAGAAACTTAACAAAGATGCTGAAGATCTAAAATATAAAATCAATCAACTGACCTTGTGCACGTATTCAGGGTACTGCACTCAATTAAATGTCAATTTACTTTCTTTTCACGTGCACACGTGCGTTCTCCAGAACTGGTCATATATTAAGACCCAGAGCAAGCCTCAGTAAATTACAAAATCCTGAAACAATACAAAGTATCTTCTTTTTTTATTATTATTAAATTTTATTCATTTTAATGAACATTTTCAGAGATTTTGGGTTTTCATTCATTCATTGTTGCACTGTTTTCTCCACCCTCCTCCCCAGTTCGTTCTTCTTCCCCCCCATGTCTGTTTTAATTGTCCAATTGCCACAGTGCTTGTCAAAGCCAGTTCTGATTAATCTCCTTTGTCAGTGTGTCCCTTGACATTCCCTATCACTCCTCCCTGAGAGAGACTTCACCCTGATTCATAAGGAAAGGGGGATGGCGTAATGACAAGAGGGCAAAACTTATAAAACCACCAGGGTAGAAGATAAATAATACCTTACTAGGACATGATTGGATTATAGAAGACATAAAGAATGAAATAAAAAAGTTTCTCAAAATATTTGAAAATGAAAATACAATATACCAAACCCTCTGGGACGCAGTTAAAGCTGTACTTAGGGTCCATTCATAGGTATAGGTACACACATAAAAAAAGAAGAAATAAGCAAAATTAATGATCTAACTTAACACCTACGTCAAATAGAAAAAGAACAACAATCTAATCCCACAGCCTCTAGAAAAAAAGGAAATTATAAGAACAAGAGCTAAAATCAATGAAATAGAAAAACAGGAAAACAATTGAAACCATCAACAAGACTAGGAGGTGGCTTTTTGAAAGGGTCAATAAAATTGACAAACCACTGGTCTGTCAGTTGTTGAAGCCATATTCTTAGTTTATGCCTTTATTGAAGTTTAAATGTCTTCCTTTCATAGTAGTGATTCATGATCATATGCTATCTCCTCTTTTGACTGAAAGTCTATCACTGCTTTTTTATTAAGTTATTTTGTATATGTCTCTGACTTGAGTGTTGTTGTTTTTTTATTTCAACTTTTTTATTTTTTATACTTCTTGTGTCTTATATTTTTTACCTATAGAATTTGTGTTGAAATTTGAGGCTTAAATTTTATCTCATGTTCTATCAGCTTGAGAAACAACTATCATGTCTTCTCTTACAATTTTCTAAATCAAGCTTTTACATATTTCATTCTAATACTTCAATTTGCCTTCTTGGATTGACCTTACATATCATCTAGCAAGCTCTCTTACTTCATTATTTCTTCCATTTGCTTAAACTCCTTTACATTCAAGAGCAAATTTCTCAGTATCTTCTGACACCCATTTTGATATTGTCCTACTTATCTTTTTAAGAAATGTTCATTTTCTTTACCCATATCATTGATGTCTTCCCCTAGTTCCTCTGTTTTTTTTATTATTAACATTATAAATAACAAAGATATTCTTGGGGTTGTCTCTAATTTCAAGTACTTACTGAGTCTTTAGTATAAATTGGACTTAAATATGAGGAAAACAAAAATCCTCCTAAAAGGACCATAAAACAAGATAACAATAAATTTTAATAAATAAATTGTCAATTATTTGTTTGGACCTTGGTCAATGATATATGTGTCTGACATACTTTGGACATGTTGCAAAGAGGGACCAGTCCTTGGAGAGGGACGTCATGCTTGGGAGAGTGGAGGGACAGCTCAGGAGCGGAAGACCCTTAATGAGATGGATTGATTCAGTGACTGGGGTAATAATGCGGGTAGGTGTGCCAGAGATGGTGAGATTGGCACAAGATAGGGCAGAGTTTAGGGCTGTTGTACACAGGGTTGCTATGTGTCATAGTCGATTTGATGGCACATAACAACAACAGTAACATAAATTTTCCTACTAGGTAGGCCAAATAATCAGTAGGTGATTTATGTTGTTGTTGTTGTTATTGATCCTGTTGTCATAAGTCAGCTATGACTCATTGTGATCTTGTATATAACAAATGAAAGGTTATTTTTGTTATGTGCTGTCAAATTGTGTATGGATCATGGTGACCCTATGAACTACAAATCTCAACCATGTCATGTTCTGTGCCAGCCTCATCATTGCTGACACACTTTAGCCCATAGCTGTTGTCATTATGACAATTCATTTTGTTAAGAATCTTCCTCTCTTTTTCTGACTCTCAAAGCGTGATTACCCTTCTCAGAGACAAGTCTTCCATAGAAACATACTCAAAGTATGTGAGATAAAGCTTTTCTGTCCTTGCCTCCAAGGAGCACACTGGCTACACTATCTCCAATATATATATGTCTGTTCTTTTGGCAGTCCTTGAAATAATCAGTACTCTTCTCCAATACCAGTGCTCAAAGGCATCAATTCTTCTTCTGTCATCCTTATTCATTGTTTCATGCTCTCAGATGCATAGTAAAGTGATTGAAAAGATTATGGCCTGAGTCAAGTGTACCTTAGTCTTTAAACTTGCATCATTGTTCTGCAATAATTTGGTGAGATCCCTCACCACAAACTATCCTAATGCAATATGGCTCCTGATCTTCTGTCTGCTGGTACCAAGGATGTTGATTGTGGATCCAAGTAAGTTGAAATTGCTGAAAATGTCAATCTTTTCTTCACCTTTATGCATCAGAGACCTGGACAATGACTAAAGATGACAGAAGAATTTGAGTTGTGGTGCAGGAGAAGAGTATTGAACATACCATGGACCACCAAGAGAACAAACAAGTCTATCTTGGAAAGGGTGAAACCAAGTTTCTCCTTGGAGACAAGAATTTTGAAGCTTTGTTTCTCATACTTTGGGCATGTGGTTAGTAGGGACCAATCCTTAGAGAAGGACATCATGCTTGGAAGGGTGGAGGGACAGGGCGGGAGAGTAAGACCCTGGATGAGATGGATTGACACAGTAACTGGTATAATGGAGATAGGTGTGTTGGAGTGAGTGAGACTGAAACAAGATAGGGCAGGGTTCAGAGTTATAGTACATAGGATTGTTATGAGTCACAGGTGACTTGATGGCACATAACAAAAATAACATCATGATGTTGTCTATTGATCCAGTGGTGAGAATATTATTTTTCTTGATGTTGAAATGTAATCTCGATCTAACTAAGGCTGTAGTCTTTGAATGAAGGTCACTACAGGAAACATGTTCACTACTATGCTCTTATCTGTCGTTTTTCTCACTGCATATTTTGAGTGTTTTACACTTTTGGAGCTTTTAATTCTGCAATATATCAGACAAAATTCTATTGTAATCCACATGGTTTTCATTGTCTAATTTGCAGTAGATTACTAAGCCTTTCTCCCTGGTCTTAGCCTGAAAGTTCTATTAAAACCTGTCCACAATGAGTGACCTTTCTTCTATTTTAAATATTAGTGTATCATAGATTTTAGCATCATGGCAACAAGTAAACAACTTTACTAGAACAAACAATTGGTAGACATGATTTAAGGGACACTTGGAAATATTCCCCTACTAACTTCTTACTGCAAAGCCTAAAATTCACCATTTATAAGTAGTTTATTAAGGTTAAGAGACTCCATCACAAGATAATTATTGAAATACAAATACCCTAATGAATACTCCATTCACGTACTCATGCACTCAAATGCTATTGTCATTTGTATATAAGGTATTTTTTAACTAATGACAGGACACAAAGTGTAGGCTAGAAGAAATGGAACTGGAAGGATTTAAATAAAAACAAAATTAAAACCAAAACAAACCAGACTGTAAAGCATTTCTTTATGAAGCTTACCTGCATTGTTGTCTTCGGCCTCCAAGTCAGAATTCAATGAGCAGAGCCAAGACTCTCATGGATGGCAGAGAACAGGAAATCGGCAGGAAAAGAGAATAAAAATGTTCAACAACTTTATATTTTGTTGATGACAATCAGTGTTCTGGACAGCATACCTCACTTTCCCCTCCGTCAGTTCACGTTAATCCTTCCACCATGCACATGACTCCTAGAAGTCCCTCAATTTTTGAAAGAGAAAGATTTCTTGAGCAGAAAATTGCCATGTCATGCTCTTTACTTACCACTTCATTGAATGATAATAATAGCTAAAATGACCTTTTAGTTTTTCATTCAAACCATTGAAAGAGGACACAATTAATAAGAAACCAAGGCTACCTGAGGCAACTGAAGATGTATGTCATCTTGATAACTAACCTTTATTGAGAGCTCATTATGTGTCAGGCACTATGTAAAATTTATTACATGGACTATCTCATTTAATTCCCACAGCAGCTCTACACAGGAGGTGTCTTCCATTATTATCCTATACCACTGAGGAAACCAAGGCTTAGAGAGATTAAGTAACATTTCCAATCCATTTAGTCTTTTGTTTCTACAGGACAAGTAGTTAAAATATGTATCATTTAGATTCATAAAGTGTGCCTCTTCCTCAGTCCTATGAGAGTCATTATTTCTGTTTTAGATTGTGTAAGCAAAGTCTTACTGTAGGGCTTTCTTAAGAGAGTTATGATCCTAGACTATATCAGAATTAAATTCTTGCTGGACTTTATGCATATCGTCAAGGTCAATAGCACAAAAGTTATAGTTGAGAAGACAAATTCCAGAATTCCTCTCTGTGATATTCTAACAAAAACTTGCATCATACTTCAGATAAGGCAAATATTTCTAGCTTATTCCATCACTCTTGATATAATATTTTGTTTCTACCAGAAACTTGTGCTGTTAAGTTGCTTGCAACTCATAGCGACCCTATGTACAACAGCCCTAAACCCTGCTCTATCCTGTGCCTACCTTATTGTCTCTTAGACACCTACCCCCATTACCTTAGTCACTGAATCAATCCATCTCATAGAGAGTCTTCCCGCTCTGCACTGTCCCCCCATGCTCCCAAGCATGACGTCCTCCTCCAAGGACTGGTCCCACCTTACAACATGTCCAAAGTATGTCAGCTGAAGCTTCAGAATCCTTGCCTCTAAGGAGCAGCCTAGTCTCACCCTCTCTTGGATGAACCTGTTTTTCTCCAAAACTTGGCTATATGTCTTGAGGTTGAATTAATTATTCAGAGGCCTAGTGGCAAGCAGGGAGCTCTGGTGGCTTAGTGGTAAATTGCACTGCAATCCTGAAGACATGTAGTTCAAATACACCACCTGCTCCATGGGAGAAGAATGGACAATCTCCTCCTGTGCAATTAATTACCTCTGAAAACCCACTGAAAGGTCAGCTATGAGATTGATTATGACTTGATGATACAAAACAACAACAACAAATAAAGAATTGCACTAATCATAGCTGGGATTCCTAGAAGAAGACCATGATCTGGACTGTCCAGTATGAAGAGGGAAGTAATGTTTATCTTTCTTAAAACCAAAGCCACTAACATTGAGTTAGTTCTGACTCATAGCAGCCTTCCATTGTATTTCCAAGGTTGTAAGTCATTATAGGAAGTGAGTCTCCTTATTTCTCCTAGTAAGCAGGTGGTGGATTTGAGTTTCTGACCTTAAAGTTAGCAGCCTGGTACATTATGCTGTACACTACCAGGGCACCTTTTAGCTATCTTAATTAAGTCCAATAAAAATGGATCAGAGGAGTTTTAATCTATTTTTCTTCCTTTTTTTCTGCATATTGTACCAAGTTAGAGGATTATAGTAACAAATCTGTTGTTGTTGTTAAGAGCCATCGAGTCGCTTGCAATTCATAGTGACCCTATGTACAAGAGCCCTAAATGCTGCTCTATCTTGTGCCAACGTCACCGTCTCCGACACATTCATTCCCACCACTCCATCCACAGAATCGATCCATCTCATTGAGGATCTTCCTCTCCTGCACTGTCCCTCCTTGAAACATGCCCAATGTATGTCAGACGAAGTTTCAGAATCCTTGACACCAAGGAGCAGTTTGACTTAAGCCTCTCCAGAACAAACCTGTTTGTTCTCCTAGGAGTCCACGGTAGTATATTCGACACTCTTCTCCAGCACCACAGTTCAAAGGCATCAATTCTCTTTCTAGCATCCCTAGTCGCGAAATTATGAAGACTATAGCCTGGATCAGACATACTTTAGTCTCCAGCCTGATTTCGTTGCTCTTCAATACTCTTGAAAGGTCTCTGACAGTTGACTTTCCCAGTGTAATTCATCTCTTGATTTCCTGGCTGCTGGTACCAAGAGTGTTAACTGTGGAACCAAGTAAACGAAAACTGTTAACAATCTCTTCACCATGCATACTGATGCTGTCATTTGGCTCAGTGGTGAGAATCTTTGCTTTCTTGATGTTGAGCTTCAATCCATAGAGGAGGCTGCATTCCTTAACATTCTACAGCAAGCGCTTCAGGTACTCCTCAGTTTCAGCAAGCAGGTTGTGTCATCTGCATAAGGCAGGTTGTTGATGACTCTTCCACCAATCCTGATGCCACATTCCTCCTCAGACAGCCCATGGTCTCGGATGATCTGTTCTGCATATAGATTGAAAAGGTATGGAGACAAAACCCATCCCTGACTGACACCCCTCTTGATTTTGAACCAGGTAATGTCTCCTTGTTCTGTTCTGATGCTGCCTCTTGGTCCAACTATAGGTTTCACATTGGCACAATCAAATGTCCTGGGATTCCCATTCTTCTCAGAGTCAGCCATAGCTTGTTGTCATCCACACAGTCAAAAGCCTTTGCATAGTCAATGAAGCACAGATAGACATTCCTCTGGTATTCTTTTCTTTCTGCCAAGATCCATCTACCATAAGCTATAATATCACTAGTACCACGACCTCTTCTAAATCCAGCGTGCACATCTGGCAGTTCTCTGTTGACATATTGCTCCAATAATTTTTTAATAATTTTCATTAGAGTCTTGCTTGCATGTGATATTAATGACATAACTTCCACATTCCATTGGGTAATCCAGGTATCTGAAAAATCATAGTAGTTGTAGGAAGTTTAATAGATGATTGTATCAATATTAATCCAAATAATCAGGCCTGGTTTAAATTGTTTTTTATCAAACATTCTTCTAAGAGGTATAGCACTGCTCTGTGCGTTGCTGTAGGGAGGTTAACTCATGGTTGCCTTGATGCTAAACTCCGTGACACTGATGTGCCAAATGCACATCATGGTTACACAGGATGGACAGTGGTGGAGCTTCCCAACTAAAACAAGCTTGGAAGCAGAAGTGGCATCCACTTCCAAAATGGCTTGTCTCCAGAAACTCTATGAACAGTGCTCAGGTCTTTCTTTCATAGGGTTTCTATGAGTTATCTACAATTCTACAGCACTTAACAACAACAACAACAACATATTTGAGATATTATGAGGTCTAAATATTCCATGGTATTACGAATCTTCAAGAGTGTACTATTAATATTGACAAAATCCAATATCTATTCCCAATAAGAATTCTCAAAAAAAAAAATATATATATATAAAA
This sequence comes from Elephantulus edwardii, assembly GCF_000299155.1. Lineage (NCBI taxonomy): Eukaryota > Metazoa > Chordata > Mammalia > Macroscelidea > Macroscelididae > Elephantulus > Elephantulus edwardii. The sequence continues at coordinate 11,257,581 of NW_006399817.1, read as the reverse complement.
ACAGAATTGGCTCTTCAGCATAATTAAAGGTATAAAATTGATACCACAGAGTGTGCAAATTGTTGTTGTTGTTGTTGTTATGTGCCATCGAGTCGCTTGCAACTCGTAGCAACCCTATGTACAAGACTCCTAAATGCCGTTCTATCCTGTGCCAACCTAGCCATCTCAAACGCACTTATTCCTACCACTCCAGTCACAGAATAGATCCATCTCATCGAAGGTCTTCTTCTCCTTCGCTGCCTCTCCACTCTGCCAAACATGATATCCCTCTCCAAGGACCAGTCCCTCCTTGCAACATGACCAAAGTATGTCAGATGAAGCTTCAGAATCCTTGACACTAAAGAGCAGTCTGGCTTCACCTGTTTGTTCTCCTAGCAGTCCATAGTATATTCAATACTCTTCTCCAGCACCACAGCTCAAAGGCATAAATTCTCATTCTATCAAGCCTATTCACTGTCCAACTCTCCGATGCATAGCATGTAATTGCAGAGACTATAGCCCGGATCAGGCTCACCTTAGTCTCCAGCCTGATGTCGTTGCTCTTCAATACTCTTGAGAGGTCCCTGACAGCTGACTTTCCCAATGTAATTTGTCTCTTGATTTCCTGGCTGCTGTTACCAAGAGCATTTATTATGGAGCCAAGCAAACTAAAACTGTCAACTATTGCAATATCATTGATTTCACATGGCAGCAAGATTCTGCTTAAGATTATACAAAAACAACTGGAACAGCACATCAACAGAGAATTTCCAGAAGTCCAGGGTTGGTTTAGAAGGGGTTGTGGTACTAGGGCTGTTGTAGTTAATGTTACATAAATTTTGGCTGAAATCAGGGAGTACCAGAAGGATGTCTATCTATGTTTCATTGGTTATGCAAAGGCGTTTGACTGTACTATGGCTAACTCTGAGAAGAATGGGAATCCCAGAACACTTGATTGTGCTAATGCAAAACCTATACTTGGACCAAAAGCAGTCATCAGAACAGAGCAAGGAAACACTGCATGGCTCAAAATTGGAAATAGCATATGCCAGGGATGTGTCCTGTCTCCATACCTTTTCAACCTGTATGCAGAACAGACTATCCAGGAGGCTGGACTCTATGAGAAGTGTGGCATCAGAATTTGTGGAAGGCCTATTAGCAATCTGCATTATGCAGATAACACAATCCTGCTTGCTGAAAATGAGGAGGACCTGAGCACTTGCTGTGGAAGATCAGGGACTGCAGTCTTCAGTATGGATTGAGGCTTTATATCAAGAGAAGAAAGTTTCTCACCACTGGACCGATTGGCAGCATCATGACTGATGGTGGAAAGACTGAGATTGATCACAGTTTTAGTTTGCTTGGCTCCTCAGTCAACACTCTTGGCACCAGCAGCCAGGAACTTAAAAGATGTATTGCAATCTGAAATTCTGTGGTTAGAGACCTCTCTAAAGTGCTGAAGAGCAACAATGTCAGTCTGGAGACAAAGGTGCACCTGATACATGCATGGTCTTTGCAATCACTTGCATCAGAGAGCTAGATAATGACTAAGGATGAAGGTGATGCCTTTGAGCTGTATTGAATATACCATGGACTGCTAAGAAAATGAACAGGTTTGTTCTGGAGAGGGTGAAGTCAGGCTGCTCCTTGGATGCAAGGATTCTGAAGTTTTGTCTGACATACTTTGGGCATGTTGCAGGGAGGGACCAGTCCTTAGAGAAGGATGTCATACTTGGGTGGAAGGAGAGACAGCACAGGAGAGGAAGATCCTCAATGAGATGGATTGATTCAGTGACTGGGGTAACGGAGGTAGGGGTGTCAGAGACTGTGTGATTGACACAGGATAGGGCAGGGCTTAAGGCTGAAGAACATAGAGTCCCTGTGAGTCGCAAGCGACTCGATGGCACATAACAGCAGCAAAAATAACATAAAATTAAACGTCAATATTATTCTTATCTAGAGTAACTGAAACATTCTTCTAATGAAAGAGGACCAGATGAGTATGTCTTTTAACCACTACTCCTATTCAAGAATGTACTGTAGTCCTAGTCGTAGACATAAGTCAAGAAATTGAAATAAGTTGTGTCCAAATTGGTAAACAAGTATTTAACTACTCTGTATAGAGAAAATCTCAGAGAGCAAGTAGGCAAGAAAACTACTAGAATTAATGAACAAATCTATCAAAGTGACTGGGCACAATATTAACATATAAAAAAATCAGATTCCATTACAGTACCAAAGAGAACTTTTAAAGAAATAAGAAAAACAATACTCTCCGTATTAAGCACAAAAAGGACAAAATACATAGGAATAAACCTAATCACAGATGCAAAAGACTTATACAAAGGAAACTGCAAAGTGCTAAAACAAGAAACAAAAACCAAAAAAAATAAAGGCTTCTAAGAGTTTTTTGTTTGTTTTTCAGTGCTGCATAGTATTCCACTGGGTGCCATTGTTGTTGTTGTTGTTGTTATGTGTCATCGAGTCGCTTGTGACTCATAGTGACCCTATGGACAACAGCCCTAAACTCTGCTCTGTACTGTGCCAATCACACTGTCTCCAATACACCTATTCCGATTACCCAGTCACTAAATCAATCCATCTCATAGAGGGCCTTCCCCTCCTGTGCTTTCCCTCCAGCCTCCCAAGAATGATGTCCTTCTCCAAGGACCAGTCTCTCCTCACAACATGTCCAAAATATGTCAGACAAAGCCTCAGGATCCTTGCCTCCAAGGAGCAGCCCAGTTTAACTCTCCAGGATGAATCTGTTTGTTTTCTTAGCAGTCCATGATACACTCAATACTCTTCTTCAGCACCACAGCTCAAAGGCATCAATTCTCCTTCTATCCTCCCTAGTCATTGTCCAACTCTGATGCATAACAGGTGATTGCAAAGACCATGGCCTGTAACAGGCGCACCTTAGTCTCCAGAGAGACACCATTGCTCTTCAGTACTTTGGAGAGGTGTCTAGCAGCAGACTTTTCCATCGCAATACATCTTTTCATTTCCTGGCTGCTGGTGCCAAGAATGTTGACTGCGGTGCCGAGCAAACTAAAGCTATGAACAATCTTAATCTCTTCACCATCCATCCTGATGCTGCCAATTGGTCCAGTGGTGAAAATCTTTGTCTATTTTATATTAAGCTTCAATCCATATAGGAGGCTGCAGTCCTTGACCTTCTGCAGCAAGCACTTCAGGTCCTCGGTTTCAGCAAGCAGGATTGTGTCATCTGCATAACGCAGACTGTGGATAGATATTCCACAAATCCTGATGCCACATTTCTCCTCATAGAGCCCAGCCTTCTGGATAATCTGCTCTGCATACAGGTTAAAAGGTATGGAGACAGGACACATTGCTGGCACACGCCCTTCCCAATTTTGAGCCATGTAGTGTTTCCTTGCTCTGTTCTGATGAATGCCTCTTGATCCAAGTATAGTTTTCGCATTAGAACGATCAAGTGTTCTGGGATTCCCATTCTTCTCAGAGTCAGCCACAGTTTATAATGATCCACACAGTCAAACGCCTTTGCATAATCAATGAAACACAGTTTTACGTTCTTCTGGTATTCACTGCTTTGAGCTAAGATTTATCTAACATCAGCTACAGTATCCCTAGTACCACAAGCCCTTCTAAACCCAGCCTGGACTTCCGGCAGTTCTCTGCTAATGTGCTGTTCTAGTCATTTCTGGATAATCTTCAGTAGAATCTTGTTTGCCATGTGAAATCAATGATATCGTTCTGTCGTTTCCACACACCCAACACACCCTTCTTTGGAATGGGAACAAATATAGATCTCTTCCAGTCAGTTGGCCAAGTGGTCGTTCTCCAGATTTCTTGGCACAACTTGGTGAGCATGTCCAGGGCAGCATCTGTTAGCTGAAGTATGTCAATTGTTATACCATCTATTCCTGGGGCCTTATTTTTTGCTATTTTCTTCAAAGCAGCCTGAATTTCTTCCTTCATCACCATAGACTCTTGCTCATATGTTGTTTCATGAAATTCTTCTGTGTCTGCCCATTCCTTTAGATACAGTGATTCAGTATGTTATTTCCATCTTCTTTTAATACTTCCTGGATCATTTAACATTCTGCCGAAAGCATCCTTGATTATAGCAACTCGAGGTTTGAATTTGTTCTTCAGTTCCTTGAGCTTAAGAAATGCTGAGTTCAGCCCTTTTAATTTTCTTACCCCAGCTCCTTGCACATTTCATTGTAATATTTTACCTTGTCATCCCGAGCTGCCTTTTGAAATCTTTTGTTCACCTCTTTAGTATCTCAAGATCTTGCTTCTGCTTTGGCTTCTTTGTGCTCCAGTGCAATATTCAGAGTTTCTTCTGACATCCATTAATGGATGTGTGACTATAACATAGATTTTCTATCTAGTCATTTGTTGATGGGCACTTGGGTTGCCTGTATCTCTTTGATATTGTGAATAAAACAACAATTAACATCACAACAATTAACATCAGTGCACAAATAGCTGTTTGTGTCATGGCTCTGTTTTCTTTAGAATATATTCCCAATAGTGGAATTGTTGGATCAAATAGTATTTATGTTTCTAACTTTCTAAAAAAGCCCCAGACCACCTTTCCTAGTGGTTGCACCATTTTACATTCCCACCAATAGTGAATAAGGGTTCTATCTCTCCACAACCTCACCAGCATATTTTGTTTGCAGCTCTATTGAACTTTGTTGCTGGGGTGAGATGATATCTCATACTTATTTTTATATACATCTTTCTGATAGTTAGGGATTTTGAACATATCTTCACCTGAATGTCTTCTTTGGTGGAGACTGTATACCCATTTTGCAATTGAGCTGAACTCGTAAAACTTTATACAACATGGGTGACATAAATGACATAATGCTGAATGAAATATCATAGTCACAAAAGGAAAAATATTGTATAACACCTCTGTTACAAAGCAGAACTGACATGGGAGTTGGGGGAATCTAAGAAAAGAGTGGATAGATAATGAACATTGTAATGGAACACTTGAGGGAAAGAACTGTTTAAAAGGAATACATGATTAGGCATTAGATGTATGACAATGGTCCAGAACAAGAGGTGCATTGCAAAGTGAGCTAGGGGAGAAGGAAAGGAGAGTGAGTGAGAAAATTGTGCAACAATGAATGAATATTAAAAAGAATAGAAAGTTAACTGGGGGAGGTGAATAGGAGTGAGAGGGATAAAAATGTTTACAAATGGATGAATGAAAATCCAAATTTTCTGTAAACTTTTGTTAAACTCAAAACTTTAAAAAATGGGGGGTGAAGACATAAGTGAAAGAATACATGTTGATGCATAGGAAAACTCAACACTGTAAAAATGTCAGTACTATCCAAAGTTATGTATAAATATAATACAGTGCAAATCTAGAGGCTATTAAGATTCTTTAAAGAGATGAAAAAGCCAAGTTCCAATTTTATATGGAAAGAAAGAGAGCTGAAATAAGAAAACATTATGGGAAAAGAAGAACAAAATAGGAGGCTTCACATTTCCTGATTTCAAGGTCTACTATACCAGTCGTAATAGCTTGTTATGGTATAAGAACAAACACATGAACAAATGGAATGGAATTGAGAATTTAGAAGTAAATCCACCCAACTATGAACAAACTGATCTTTGACAAAGGATCAAAATCCAATGATTTTTAAAGGCAGGCTTTTAAACAAATAGTACTGGCAAAACTGGATACAAATATGCAAAAATTTGAAAAATACGATTCATACCTCACATCATATAAAAAACTAACCCAAGATGGGTCAAGAAACTAAGCACAAAATTTGATATTATAAAGATGGTCAGAAGAAAAACGGGGACAAAATCATAGGCCTTAGTTTATAGCATAAGTAGACTATCAAACATCACTCAAAATGCACAAACAGTAGAAGATAAACTAGACAATTAAGACCATCTAATAATTAAATCCTTACGCACACCAAAAACAGAAAAGAACATAAAGTCTGGAAAAAATTTGGCAATGACATATCTGACAAGGAGAAATATTCAAAATTTATTAAAAAACCCTTAACATTTAACAGCAGCAACAAAAATACCCCAACTCAAATAAAAAAATAGGCAGAAGACATCCAAAGAAACTTTACCAAAACAAGACATTTTAGATTATCAACAGACACATGAAAACTAAAATCTATGACGACTAAAAAGTGATTCATCTTTTCCAAAAGTATAAAAAGAGAATGTACAGACTGAGAAAAATATTCACCAACAACATACCTGACAAAGGACTAATGTTAAAATGTATAGAAAGCTCCAACAATTGAACCCGAAAAATACAAGCAGCCTAATTATAAAATTGGCAGAGGATATAAAAGGTCATTTAAAAGGTCATTTTACCAAAGAAAACATTCAGGTGGTCAACAAACACAGAAAGAAAAACTTGCAGTCATTGTTATTGTTAGATATTTTCGAGTTGGTTATGACTCATAGCAACCCTATGAACAACAGCTCATAGCCTTGCCCCATTCTGTGCCATCCTCACAATCAAAGACATGCTTGAGTCCATTGTTACAACTGCTGCTTCAGTCTATCTAATAGTGTCTTCTTTTTTGTGGACCCTCAACTGTTAGAGAGATAAGCCATTGCTGTTATTGTTGTTATGTACCGTTGAATTGACTACAACTCATAGCAATCCAATGAACAACAGCTCTAAACCTTGGTCTATCCTTTGCCATTCTCACTATCTCTGACGCACTTGAGTGCAAAGCTGTAACCACTGTGTCAGTCTATCTTATTGATAATTTGCTTCCTTTTAACTGATTCCCCACCTTCCCAAGCATGATGTCCTCTCCAAGGACTGGCCTCTCTCAACAACACACCAAAAGTATGTGAGGCATAATTTCAACATCCTCTCCTCCAAGAAAATAAAAACAATAAAGTACCATCTCAACACCACAACAATAGCAAAATTCAATGAGACAGAAAACAACAAATGTTGGCAATGGTGTGGCTAGATTGGCGCTCACATACACTATTGAAAGGACTCTAAAATGGTGCAAGCTATGGAAAATAATTATGAAATGTCTTAAAATATTGAAATAGAAATATCATTTGACCCTGTAATCTCACTTCTAGATATATATTCTTGTGAAATGAAGGCTGAGACACAAACAGATACATGTATATCCATTCTTACTGAAATAGTATTTACAATAGCAAGATATTAAAACAACTAAAGTGGCCATCAACAGATGAATTTATAAATAGATTATGGTACGTGCTCAGTGGAGTTCTATGCAATAGCAAAGTCTATTGAGGAATACTGGAAGCACTCCACAGCATGCATGAATCTGGAAGTCATTATGATGAGTGAAACAAGTCAATAACAAAAGGACAAATATTGTGAATTTATTATTACACAAAGCTAAGGAAAAGTTTACATATAAAAAGAATTCATTTTGATAGTTACCAAGAAGGAGAGAGGAGAGATATTCAGTGGATACATAAAAGAAATATAAGAACTTAGGTCAAAGTAAACACAGTAAGAGACTAACCAACAATAATCACTAAAGTAAAGGAAGACAGAGAGATACACAAGAGTTATAGACAATAAAAGCTAACACTGTAACATTCAATCTTTCATTATCAGTAATAACAAATATAAATCTACAGGTGGATACATAGGCAGATAGACAAAACCAACAGGAAGTGAGAGGCAGGTGAAAGAGACTACACCCATTTTTATATTTGATAGATGATATTTCTACATGTATTTTTGTATGTGCTGTTAATATATCCATATAAATATATAGTAAAACCAACAGGGACCAGAATTACTTAACCATATTAATTATAACTAGATACCCTGCAAAATTAATCACTGGTCCTAGAGCCTCAGGACCATAGTCTGAGGGAACATCCAAGTTAATTGGCATAACATAGTCCCAAAAAGTAATGTTCAATATACTACTTTGGTGACTAGAAACTGGGATTTTTAAAGTTTGCAAGTAGCCATCAAAGGAACAGCTATTGGTCTTTCCCTTTCTTGAACAAAGAACAATGGGAAAAAATCAAAGATACAAGGAAATATTTAATCCAAAAAACCACTCAAACCTCAATTTCTGCAATCATGAGACTAGGTGGTTTCCATCTACCACTGCTGACCCATGAAAGGGATCACATCAGAGGATCCTGACTAGTATGGCAGAAAAATATAGGGGAGGTGAAATTCAAAATCATGAAAATGGGTAATCTTCCTGGTATAATAGATATTGGTGTAAATTCCAGGAGTATGGCCCTTAGCGGTAACCTACTGGACCTGGAAATAATTTCCTTCAAAGTTCAACTTTTCAGCCAAATAGGTTAAGTCTATATAAGGGGACTGGAAGCAGGAGCGGCATCCACTCACAAAATGGCTTACGTCTGGAAACTCCATGTATGAACAGTGGTCAGGCCTTTCCTTCATAAGGTCGCTATGAGTCGTTTACGACTCGATGGCACCTAACAACAACATATAAGGTGAACAATAACACCAGAGAAGTACTTACTCCTCAGGAATAAGGGACAGAATTTATTCAGAGATAAAACTTTGAAAACAGGAAGCAACAAGACTAGAAAAATTAATGGAAATAAGTCACAGATTCTTATTATTGTGGGAACAGATTATTGTTACAATGTGGGATTGTAATCAATGTCATAAAACAAAATATGTATGAATGGTGAATGGGAAACCAATTTGCTCTGAGAACTTTCACTCAAATCACAACTGAAAAAGAATATTTTACTCTCATTTGAGTGGAAAATGTGAGAAAAAGGAATAAAAAACCCAAATAATCATCAATTAATTTTAGATATATATACACTTAGACTAAATTTTATAATCACTTTCAAAATATCATCTCACTCTAATTCTCTGTCACAAAATCTTAAAAGAATCTAATAGCTTCAAGAATTTTATAATCATTGGTAGACCAGCGTCATTAACAAAACTCAGTAGAGCTCAAGGTATAAATAGTTTGCATGGAATCATTTGTATTTCTGTTAGAATTTCTAGATTCCTCTCTTGGGCTCAGCAGGGTAGGTCATATAGCTTCTCTAACAAGCCACTACTTCCCACTGAACATGGAGACTTCAAGATGTACTTAACCTTGATGGAGGGAAATCTTGTATCTAATAAAGAGGAATAAAAATTCTGAATTACTGCAAAGAGCTGCAGCAGGCAAACTGCAATTCCAGTCATATGAAGCCTCTGTTTACAGTAAAATGATAGTATGAATCACAATGACTATCATATAAGGACTCAACTGCCTACCTAGTCATATTCCATATAGTCATAATATATAATTTCATTTTCATACAAGCTTATTACATATATTAAAGCAATACTTTTCCTTGTACAGTCAAGATTCATTGATAAAACAATGAAGTGAACTAACACCATTCCTAAATAAAGTTTCACCAATAACACCGTATGTTAATGGACCTATTTCATTGTTAATGTGACTGACTGCTTATTGATTCTCGCAGGAATCCAGCAAGGGCTTCAGAGTACAATTTAGTTTGGAGAGCCCTGGGTCCAACATCTATGCTCAATTACAACTTTCAGAAGGAGAGATCAATAAAATTTAAATTGCTTATGGTAATCACAACTTCAAATCATTGCGATCAGCATAAGCAATCTGCTGACCCCAGCCAGGCTCCTAAATTGAAACTTGTAATGAGTGGTCATTTAGTTTGGGTCCATTCATATTATTTTGGAGGCAGCACCTTCTCTGTACACCATTCCCATCTTTATTCCCAAAGTATTAATATGCACTAACCCTCGGGTTCATGGTTTTGCACTTCTTTAATGGGTATTCTGTATGAATAAGCAATTATATTTTCTATTAAACAATTTCAGTGTAATTGAATTAGCAGTTATAATATTGCTAGGGCAAGCAAAAGCTTTCCTAGGGAAAAATTAAGTGATATTGGGTAGTGCAAATTAATTTATAGAACTGAAAAATGTAACCAATTAAATAGAATTGCCTTTGCCTCCCCCCTTCTCCAAAATACAATTAAGCAGCACATTGTTTCAAAGACTATGTTTCAGAGCAATTTGTTTTCAATCATAATAGCTGTTTTTCATTCATTATGAAAAGCTGTCTATTATAATGAAAATTTCATAGGCAGTTTTCCTTGACAAAGCAGGTTGCAAGTTTAAACAAAGATAGCCTGCAGATTACTTCCTTGATAAGGAGTCACCTTAGAATTACATTTTAATAAATCATTGAAAATAAATCTTCTGCATTACAGCATGAAGGTTTAGAGAAAGAAAAAAGCAAATAGAGAGAAACTAATCAATGAAAATCTCCTGCTGCCAATATAATAATAGATGGACCCATGCTAATATATAAAGTGTATTACACTCACACACACAGCCAAAAAGAAAAATGTAAGATAAATATCACGGAAGTCAACTGTCACAAATGAGACCTGAGTAATAATCCCATCTTTACCATTCATCATTCCTACTGTGCCTCCTCCAAGCACTTGGCTGAATTATAAACTAAGATATTTAGGCCACCATTTTTTCAACCTAATACTGTGACTACCTTTATATTACTATAAAGGTTTAAAGCATAATACCAAGTTTATTTTTTTAAAAAAAGGAAAAGGGTAAAACATAAATATATATAATTCAAAACTCAGACTCACTGTCATAGAATCAAGCCAAGTCATAGCTGACCTACTTGGATTTTCTGTGGTTGTGCATTGTGAGGGAGGAGATTGGTGATTGGTCATCTTTTTCTCGCTGAGTCATTGGTTGATTTGAACCACATGGAAATGGTGACCTTGGGCACCACAGAAATATGTATGTTGTTGTTATGTATGTATGTAGTAGTAAAAAATTGTCCTGCTGAACCAAAGACACATAGCTCAAATCCAACACATAAAAATACGTACATACATATATGTGTGTGTGTGTGTGTGTGTGTGTTGTTATCGTTATATGCTGTCAAGTCACTTGTAACTCATAGTGACCCAATATACAATAGTCCTGAAACCTGTTCTATCTTGTGCCAACATTACTGTCTCTGACACACCTACTCTCATTACCCAGCATTGTACCAATCGATCTCATCGATAGTCTTCCTCTCTTTCTCTGTCCCTCCATCCTTCCATGCATGATGTTCCTCTTCAAGGACCAGTCCCTCCTTGCAACATACCCAAAATAAGTCAGATGAAGCCTCTGAATCCTTACCTCCAAGCCTGGTTTTACCCTCTTTAGGATAAACTTGTTTGTTCTCATGGCAGTCCATGGTATATTCAACACTATTCTTCAGCACCACAGCTCAAAGGCATAAATTCTTTTTCTATAATCCCTAGTTCTTGTCCAGCTCTCTGACCCATAGCAAGCAATACTGAAGACTATGACCAGGCACACCTTAGTCTTCAGACTGATATCGTTGCTTCTCAATACTCTGGAGTAAACTTTCCCAATGCAATTTGTCTCTTGATTTCATGGCTGCTGATACCAAAATTGTTGTTGATTGTGGAGAAACCAAACTAAAGTTATTAATAATCTCAATCTCTTCTGCATTTTTTTAACATAATGCTGCAAATCAGTCCAGTGGTGAGAATCTTTGTGCTCTTGATGTTGAACTTTAATCCATAGTTAAGGCTTCAGTCCTTGACCTTCCACAGTGTGTGTGTGTGTGTGTGTGTGTGTGTGTGTGTGTGTGTGTGTGATTGTTATGTGTCATTGAGTCTAAACTGACCAAGCCGGTTTTCAGAGACTGAAAGAGTATACAGAGCGATTGTACCCAAAGAAATTGGCAGATACAGATGAATTTCATGAAACAACATATGAACCTGTGGTGATGAAGGAGGACGTTCAAGGTGCTCTGAAAGAATTGGCAGAAGACAAGGCCCGAGGAATTGATGGCATACCAAGTGGCATATTTCAACAAACAGATGCTGCCATGGATATGCTCACCAAGTTGTGCCAAAAAATCTGGAGGACAACTTGGCCAAATGACTGGAAGAGATCCATATTTGTTCCCATTCCAAAGAAAGGGGATCTGACAGAGTGCAGAAATTTTCAAACAGTATTGTTGATATCCTGGAAGCAGGAGTGGCATCCACTTCTGAAATGGCTTGCCTCTGGAAACTCTATGTTCGAACAGTGCTCAGGCCATTCATTCGTTCATAGGGTCGCTATGAATCGTCTATGACTCGACGGCATCAAACAACAACAACAACATTGTTGATATCACATGCAAGCTCATTTGCACGTTATTATCCAAGTTTATCCAAAAACAACTGGAACAGCACATCAACAGAGAACTGCCTGAAGTGGCAGGCTGGGTTTAAAAGAGGCCGTGGTACTAGGGATATTATAACTACTTTTAGATGGATCTAAGCTAAAAGTAGAGTGTACCATAGGAATGCCTATCTGTATTTCATTGACTATGTAAAGGTATTTGACTATGTGTATCACAACAAACTGTGGCTGACCCTGAGAAGAATGGGAATCCCAGAACACTTGATAGTACTTATGCAAAACCTATATTTGGACCAGGAGGCAATTGTCAGAACAGAGCAAGGAAGCACTACATGGTTCAAAATTGGGAAGAGTGTGCTTCAAGGATGTGTCCTATCTCCATATCTTTTCAATCTATACATGGAACAGATTATCCAGGAGGCTGGATTCTTGAGGAAAAATGTGGCATCAGGATTGGAGGTAGATTCATCAACAATCTACGTTGTGCAGATGACACAACTCTGTTTGCTGAAACTGAGGAGGACCTAAAGCACTTGCTGCAGAAAGTCAAGGACTGCAGCCTTCAATATGGCTTGAAATTCAACATCAAGAATGCAAAGATTCTCACCACTGGTCCAATTGGCAGCATCATGACAGATGGTGAAGAGATTAAGATTGTTAACGGCTTTAGTTTGCTTGGTTCCACAGATGAATTGCATTGAGAGAGTCTGCTGTCAGAGACCTCTCCAAAATACTGAAGTGCAATGATATTGGTCTGGAGACTAAGGTGCACCTGATACAGGCCATGGTCTTTGCAATTGCTTGCTATGCATAAAAAAGCTGGACAATGACTAGGGATGATAGAAGAAGAATTGATGTCTTTGAGCTGTGGTGCTGGAGAAGAGTATTGAACATACCATGGACTGCTAGGAGAAAAGTTTGTCCTAGAGAGGGTGAAACCAGGCTTCTCTTTGGAGGCAAAGTTTCTGAAGCTTTGTCTGACATATATTGGGACATGTTGCAAGGCAGGATCAGTCCTTGGAGAGGGACATCATGCTTGTGAGGGTTGAAGAACAGTGCAGGAGAGGAAGACCCTTGATGAGATGGATTGACTCAGTGACTGGGGTAATGGGGGTAGGTGTGTCAGAGACAATAAGATTGGCACAGGATAGATCAGGGTTTAGGGCTTTTGTACATAGGGCCACTATGAGTCGCAAGTGACTCGACAGCACATAACAGTAAATCGCATTGGAGAACATCATCTATCTTTTTCCCATGGAACAGCTGGTGGACTCAAACCATACACCTTTGGGTTGGAAGCACAATTCCCAATCATGATGGCTCTTATGCAATGAGCGTAATTAATGAATAATATGCATTTCTATATTCATAAAGGGATGCGCTGGAAAAGTCTGTAGCCAGGGACCTCTCCAAATTAATGAGGACCAAAAAGGTCAATTTGAAGACTAAAGTACATCTGATTCAGGTCATTGTCTCTTTGGTCATTTGCTAGGCATTTGAGAACTGAACAATGTATAAGGGTGACAGAAGAATCAACACCTTTGAACTATGCTGTTGGGAGAGTGCTAAGTATTCCATGGTTACCCAAAAGAACAAACAGATAAGCCTTGGAAAATGTGCAGCCTTGGAAACAAAGATTGTGAAGCTTTGCCTCACATACTTTGGGCATGTTTTAAGGAAAGGTTATTCTTTGGAGAAGGACATCAAGTTTGGAAAATGGAAGAACAACAAAAGAGAGGAAGACCCTCAACCAGGTGGATTGTCACAGTGACTGCAGGAACAGGCTTGAATGTATCAGAGACGAAGGATGGCACAGGAAAAGACAAGGCTAAGAAATGTTGTTCATAGAGTTGCTATGACTTGTACTTGGCAGCACTTAACAAACAAAGGAATGTAAAACTCTAATTGGGGCAATTCTAAATATTTAATAAGTAAACACTGGCAAGACAACTGTATTAAAATATTTCGTAAATCTGATCTCATTTCTTATAGCTACGCTCAGATCTGAAAAGATCATGCAGGAAGAGAGTGTCTTTCTCTCACTGATTAGCTGGTGGATAAGAGAGCAACATAAAAAGTTTGTATGCAAGGAATGACAAGTCAGTTTCAGAACTTGAGTTCTCTATGAGCTGACTGGAATAGGCAAAGTGGACCAGAGCTAAGGAGAACTGTCAGTGACCACTGCATTAGTCCAGGTTAGAAGGTGAGCATTTGAATTAAGAAAGAAGTGGAGAAGGAAATTAATTCCATCCATTTTCAGAAGCTGAATTGACAGAATTTCACATTTGATAGGCTGTAGAAGTGAGACAGGTGAAAAGGTATTGAAAATAACTGAGGTTTCCTTGTTGAAAAAGTGAAAGGCTGGTAGGTAATGTTACCTATGAGTTAAAGAATTCCAATTAAGAAGTATTTGAGGGAGGCAACCAAGACCATATGCTATTTAAGAGTTTTGTGTTTTTTTTAAAAAAAAAATAATTAATTGCATTAATTCTGTTTGGTGGTTTCTGCTGGGATAATCTCACTCATTCATTTCCATTGAGTTAGTGCTGAGTCATAGCGGATCCCAGTGGCTTTTCAGGGGCTGCAAATCACACTGGAGAAGACAGTCCATCTTTCTCCTGAATAATTGTTAGGTTTGAACCACCACATGGACTATACTACTAAAGCTGGTGTAGCAGTGATTTGGAAAAATACTTACTACTTATTTACACTTATTTATTATGTGGCTATGTCATTGCATGAATCTACACTGTAGATACACTGTAGATGTGGTTCAAAATAAGGAAAGTTTTACATCAGTGATGCATCCTATCTCCATACTTTTTCAGTCTTCATGCGGGACAGATCTTTTAGGAAGCAATGTGGCTTCAGGATTGGATGAAGACTCATCAACAGCTTGTGTTATGCAAATGACAAAACCTTCCTTGCTGAAACTGAGGAGACCCTGAGGCATTTGCTGCAGAAGGTCAAGGACTGCAGTCTTCAATATGGATTTAAGCTCCACATCAAGAAAACAAAGATTCTCACCATTAGGCCAATTGACAGCATCATGATAGATGGAGAAAAGATTGAGATTGTTAACAATTTCAACTTGCTTGGCCCTACAATCAACACTATTGACACTAGTAGTCAGGAATCAAAAAATTAATTGCAAAGTCTGTCAGGGACTTTCCCAGAGTGCTCTTCAAATAGCAAAAATGTCATTTTAGAGACTAAAGTGTGCTTGATTCAAGCCAAGGCTTCACAATTACTTGCTATGCATCTGATGACTGGATAATGAATAAAGATGAAAGAAGAGGAATTGATGCCTTTGAGTTGTAGTGCTGGAATAGACTATTGAACACACAAAGAACTGACAAGAGAACGAAAAAGTCTGTTCTGGAGAAGGTAAAACCAACTTGCTTTATGGAGGCCAGGATTTTGACGCTCCGTAAGACATACTTTGGGCATGTTGACTGAAGGGAATAGTCCTTGGAGAAGGACATCATACTCAGAAGGGTTTAAGGACAGTGTAGGAGAGGAAGGCCCTGGATGAGATGGACTGACACAGTAACTGGGGTAATGGGGTAGGGGTGTCAGAGATAATGAGATTGTCTCTAGATAGGGCAGGGTTCAGGCTGTTGTATATAGGTTCCTATGAGTCACAGATGACTAGATGGCATATAACAACAAAAATCTAAGTCTTCGTTAGTCTGTATGTTTAGCCCATTTAGTCAGAGCGTGTGGCTTCTGCTCAAGATTGTCTTTTTCAACCCATATATTAGTAATAAGATTTAAAGGCATACAATATTTTTCATCAAAAAAGAAAATACGAGTTTTGATATAACTTGTATACATGTTGTCCTGTATTATGCTTTTTCTACAATCCTCTGCATGGTAGAAAGATGGGCAATCTCCTCCTGTGTGATTTACTGCCACGGAAAGCCCACTATAGGGCCAGTTATGGGTGGTTCCAACTTGACAGTACACAATTACAGCATTATAATTTTATTCAGCGTTTTAAATCCAATAACAGATGTAGAAAATACTGGTTTCAGTTTGCAACTTATCTAACATTCAGAAAACATTGGCAAAAATGTATATTCACTTAGAAGTTTTAAAAATGCAGTACCATTAACTTAATTCTGGCCAATATTGACCCTAAAACACAGGATAGAAGTGCTCCACAGAATTCCGGAGGCTGTAAATCTTTACAGAAGTAGACTAATGTGTGTCCAGCTGAGTAGCAAGTAGTGGATTCAAACTATTGATCATTCAGTTAGCAGATGAATGTTTTAATTTGGGCTCAAATTTTCCACTTGGGGAAAACCAGTGAAGTGAAGTGTTTCTAGGATTCATTAGACAAGAAGCTCACCAAAGCAGTAGTTTTTGTTTTATTTCTCTTGTAAAACATCAAGACATCTGGAGCATGGCAAAATCAAGTGCATTAATCTCAATAGTTTTAAAAGAAGTTTGTTTCTGTATTTACAAGATGGATTGATATGGTGACTTCAGAAATGGGCTCTAATGGTAGAGATGATGATGATGGTGCAGGATAGCTCAGGGTTCAGGCTGGCAATTCATAGAGTTGCGAAGAGTCGTGCTCTCCTCAACAGCATCTAACAACAACAATATTTAAAATACAATGAAAATGTGTCCATATATTCTGGCAATTATTCATATAATAGTATCAAGTGATTAATAAAAATATTTAACCTTTAACGATTGAATATGAACTTCACACACAAAACAATTTAGCTTTGATATACTTTGTATAACTAACATAATGTTTGAAAGTGTATGTTTATGAAATGCTAACAATTTAGTGCATGTTTGCAAAATATTAGAAATGAACTATTTTGAAACATACTTCAGGATAAAAGAATCTTTCTATAGCGTTCATGGCCATTATATGCTTCATTTTTTTTGTGCTTGTGCCTAATTTGAAATTCAGGATATGATTGGATGTGACAAAAATTAAGGGCATAAAGTTATCCCGTCAATCCATGCTCATGCATAGATTATTTTTCACTTCACAAAACTTCTTGATTCTGATGTTTTCTTTCATTCTCTGGCATCATCTGTTTTATCCTCTGAAGACTCCCCTGTGCTATTGAGCATTCCATATGCCCAATCCTTAATAAAATATAACTTAAAACTTCAGTTCACTTTATCCAACATTTATTAAATACCTGCCAAGTGCTGTGCTAGGTGGAAAAAACGAAACTAAATCTCTTATTATAACATTTCTCTTTCTTTGGTGAAATCTGTGGTAAGAGTGTATGCTCTTAGTCTAGCAAGGTTGCTTACTTTGTGATTTCTAACCCTCTTTTGCTTTGTGTATAAAGTGGAGATCAAACTCCCAGGCTCAACTTTCAGTCAAACAATAGACATGCCAATAAAAAGAATAAAAACACCAGCAAGAAATGCATTTCTCAGAACAATCAATCATATGACACTATAACGGTAGCATTTGCGCAAAAGCAAAGTTCACAAAGCAGGGAGCAGCAGGGGGAAGAGTGAATGGAAAGAGGAAACTCCAGGAGGAAAGGGGAGGAATTCTATTATGCTGTTTCATTGAGGGGATTGCAACTAATGTCACAAAACAAAATGTGTATGAAATGTTGAATGAAAGACTAATTTATTTTGTGAATTTTCACCCAACTTACAATAAATAAATATAATGGAAAAACACTCTAATACATCACAGATTATGAGGGAAGAGTAAGTGAAGCCTTACCTATCAACTTCTAAAACTTTGCTTGGAACACAGTATGTTCTCATGTAATGTTGGTATTATTTTCTCTTACATGAACTAGTTTTTTAAAACAATAAGTTAGATGATGATGGAATATTTTAATATTATAACAGTTATTATTACTGATATGCACAAATTCTATTGTTGTTGTTTGGTGAAGTGAAGTCGAATATGACTTATAGCAACCCTTTGAACAGCCAACTTGAACTCTGCCTTGACCTGTACCATCCTCATTATCTCAAACACATTAGAGCCCATTGCTGAAGCCACTATGCAAATTCATCTCATTGGAGGTCTTCCTTCTTTGCTGACCCTCCATATTTCCAAGCTTGGTGTCCCTTTCTAAGGAATAGCTTCACCTAGCTACATGTTCAAAGAATGAAAGATGAAGCTTTGCCACCTTTGTCTCCTAGGAGCACTCTGGCTATACTTTCCCCAAGACATATTTGTTTGTTCTTTTGGAAGTCCATGGGATGTTCAGTACTCTTCTCCAGCAACAGAAAGGCATCAATTCTTCTTCTATCATTCTTAATCATTATGTAGCTCTCTGATGCATGAAGGGTGATTGATAAGATGATGTCCTGAATCAGGCACATTTTAGTCTTCAAACTGACATCATGTTTTTAAACATCTTGTAGAGGTCCCTGATAGTAGACTTGCTCAATGAAATACATCTCCTGATTTCCTGACTGCTGGTACCAAGGATGTTGACTGTGGATCCAAGCCAGATGAAATTATTGACAACTTCAATCTTTGTCCATCTTTCATAATGCTCACTGTTAGTGCTCTAGTAAGGACCTTTGCTCTCTTGATGTTGAGATGTAATCCATGTTAAAGACTGCAGTCCTTGATCTTCTGCAGCAAATATTTCATATCTTTCTCTCCTTCAGCAAGCAGGATTGTGTTATATGCAAAATTCAGGTTGTTGATAAATCTTCCTCAGGTCCTGATGCCACATTCCTCTTTAAACAGCTTCATTATGTATTTGCTCAGCATACGGATTGAATAGGTATGGAGAAAGGATACAACCCTGATGCACACTCTTCCTAATTTGAAAACATTCAGGGTTCCCCTACTCCTTTCAGATAACATCTTTTTAATATAAGTATAGACTCTCTTGAGCACAATTACATGTTATGGGATTCCCATTTTTTCTCAACATTTGCCATAATTGGTTATGATACAGACAGTTAAGTGTCTTCGCATAGTCAATAAAACACAACTAGATATTCTTCTGGTATTCTCTGCTTTCAACCAGGATCCATACCATCAAGTCACTACCACTCATGGAAACCTTATAAACAATAGTTTGTAACCTTGCCCTATCCTGTACCACTGTCATGATCTTGGTCATGTCCATTGCTTTATTGACTGTGTCAAATTCATCTCATTGAATATTTTTCTCTTTCATCCTTTTTTGCCTTTTTTATCTTTGGAAACAAGCATGCTGGGAAAGATAGTCAATAAATAAAGTAAAATATATTTAATAATTGCCCTCAAAAGTCTATGAAAAATATCTTGAGAAAGCTCACATGGGGTAACATTTAATGTATTGAGCTGGAAGTCAGAAAGTCAGTGGTTTGAATCCATGAACTTCTCTGAGGAGGAAAGGCAGTTTCCTCTTCAGAAAAGAAGAGGAGCATTACCATGAGTCAGAATGGACTTGACAGGGTTTGAGGGCTTATAGCCAATTCCAAACTTTTTTTGCAATCATTTGTACACTAATATTCTATTTATTTACTACCAACCAACCATGTATGATACAAATTGAATAAGACAACTTGTCAGTATGACTTTTTAATTCAATAATCTCTCTTCCTTCATTTTCTTCCTAATACATTTTTCCTCCTTTCCAACTTTTCCTTCTTCATATATTCAAACTTAATAGTATTCGTGTGTGTGTGTGTGTGTGTGTGTGTGTGTGTGTGTGTGTAAGTAGCTCTGGTGGCCTAGTGGCAAGGAGCTATGTACTGACAATTCAAAAGCATTCAGTTTAAATCCACTCACTGTTCCATGGGAGGCAGATGTTCAGTTTTCTCCTCTGCAATTTACTTCCACTATACACCTTAGAGGAAGATTCATCAACATTATGCGGATGGCACAACCTTGCTAATCAAAAGTGAAGAGAACCTGAAACACTTGCTGCAGAAGATAAAAGACTACAGTCAACATGGACCATGAGTCAACACTAAACCATGGGTTGGTTCTGACCCAAGGACATATAACAGTATATCTATTTATCTCTGTAAGGAGATGTGGTGGCATAGTGTCTAACATACTAGGTAATTAACAAAAAGAGCAATTCAAATTTGTCAGATTTATATAGCCTCAGAAACCTAGTGTAACCACTATGAGTCAGATGCGATTAGACAGCATCGGGTATTACAACATGTGTCATAAGTGCTTCAGTATTTGAGGTCTTGAGCTTCTCCTTTACATACTTTCAATTAGGTAGTATTTCTTCTTATAAGATTTTGTTTTTCCCAGTAAGAAAACTATGTTCAAAATGCTTTTATCCATAATTTCTTCTTCTGCTAGATTTCTGTAAATGAATATAAAAATAATATATGTATGGCAGCTTATTTAGGCCAAGTTTAAAAAGAAAAACCTTTAAGATCAAATAGACCCATCTGAATCCTGGCTACATAACATAATAGTCTTTGGTTTATTTAATTTATTTATGTTCTTCCTCATCTTTACAATGGGAATAACTGTGCATACACTTTAAGGCTACAATAAGGAAACATTAAAAAGAGTTCAGGTAATGTATTTTGTGCAATAAAAACCTTATTATTTCAGTGTCCTTGAAAAGGTAAGCCAGGGAGAGTAGATCATGATTAAATAATAGTTTCATGTATTACTTTGGCAACATTTTCACAATTTTATGCTTAGAGTACATGCCACTTTCTAAACAACATGCCTCTGGGAACTCTAGGAACTTTGAGAAACGATAGTTATTCAGGTCTTTTGTTCTTAGAGTCATTATGAGTCGTGCTCAACTGGACAGCAATCAGCATCAAGAACAACAACATAGAATAATGTATACCTATTCAATCTGTGCCTGAGCAAATAATTCAGGATTGAAGGAAGAATTATTAACAATCTGTTAACTGGCAAAGTTTAGCAGAGTGGCAAGCAGCAAGAAATGTTGAAGGGGATGTAGAGAAGTGAGAACTCTCATACACTGTTGGTTGGATTGCAAAATTATACAACCACTCTGGAAGGTAGTTCAGTGTTTTCTCAAAGTTAAACATAGAAACTGTATGACCCAGCTATTCCACTACTAGGAATATATCCCAAAGAAATTAGAACTGAGATGCAAGTGGAGACTTGTAGGCCAATTTTCATAGCAGCATTATTCACCATCACAGGAACATGGAAACAGCTCTAATATCCAACCACAATTGAAATGGATTGAGAAATTGTGCTACATTTACATAACGGTATACCATGCAGAATTGAGGAGTAACAATTTCAGAAAATACTACTTAACTTGGAAAATACTAAAGAGCATTAATTTGACTGAACTAACCGAGTCTTATTAGGACAAATGCTACATAAGATCATTATTGTAAAAATAGAAGGATAATTAGTAAAACATGTATGGAGACCCAAGGGAAACAGGTGGGAGCAGAGGAGTGAAGATGGGAAGGGGTGAAATCACAGGGTTGAGCAATTTGGTAGATGGAGGGAGGGGTAAAGGAAATGGGAAAGATCCAGTGGAGATCTGAAAAAACAGGGCATAGTTCAATGGTGATTAATTTTATAAAATGTTATGAATGGGAATGATTGTATGAAACACAATGGGGAATAGTGTGAAACACAGCATATATAAACTTTGTAATCAAACCAATATAAAATAAAAATTAAAACAAAAAACAACTCGTGTTATATAGACAACATAACCTTGCTTACAGAAAGTAAAGAGATTTGAAGCACTTATTGAATAGGATCAAACACTATAGCCTTTGAAATGGATTATATCTCAACATCAAGAAAAGAAAAATCCTCAGCAACAGATCAATAAAAACATCGACAGATGGAGAAAAAAACAAGATATCAATGATTTTATTTTACTTGGATCTATAATCATAACTCATGATAGCATCAGGCAAAAATTTAAAAAACATTTTGCATTTGAAACTCCTCTGTCCAGGACCTCTTTAAATTGCTAAGGAGCAAGGATATCAGTTTAAAGACTAAGATGCACCTGTTTCAAGCCATGATCTTTTTATTTGCTTCCTATACATATTAAAGTTGTATAATTTAAAAGAATTACAGAAGATGTCTTTGAATTGTGGTGTTGGAGAAAGGTTCTATATATCCCGTGCACTGCCAAAAGAATAAGCAAGTCTGTCTTAGAGAAAGTACAACCAGGGAACTCCTTAAAGGTAAGGGTAGGAAAACTTCATTTCATACACTTTGGGCATATTGTCAGAAGGTCAGAAGGGGCCAACCCTTGGAAAAAGACATCATGCTTGGAAATGTGAAGGGTCAGAAAGAAAAAAAGACTTTCAATAAGATGGATGGATTAACAGTGACTGTAACAATGGACTCAAGCATATCGGTGATTGTAAGGATGAGTCAAGGTTCAAATCTCTTGTAACTAGGGTTGCTATGCGTTATAGTTAACTTGACAGCCCTTAACAATTAAACTACAACGCTACTGACAAGTAGCAATCTACATGGTTTTGGAAAAAGCCCTGTGTTTAAAGTAAGGAATCCAATTTTGAGTCTTAGCTTTGCCTATGTATGTAATCATAGAGTTGGTTTGTTGTTGTTAGATGCCATCAAGTCAACTCTGTCTCTTAGTGATCTATGTTCAACAGAACAAACACTGCCTAATATCACACCATCTCACAATCTCTGAGGTGCTGTCAAATCTATCTTACTGAAGTAAGTGACTTAATTTCTCTGTTGTTGTCGAGGGAACTCTGCATTTTTATATGGAATATGCATGTAATTCTAAATCTTTCTCCTATTCTAAGATATTAAACATTGCCTTTCTTTCATAATTAAAGCCTCTATACTCAACTAAAAAATACCAAGCTTCTATTATAATAAAAATATGTATATATATGTGTGCATTAGTTTTTATATATAAATAATGTAAAATATACAACCAAAATTGGTTTATTGTTTCAAGCAAACGGTTGATGGAAATATTGAATAATTAAAGATAGGATTCGATTACTGAACATTCACATCTCAAATGGAAAAGGATATGTTTTAAGAAAAAGCTTCAAAATTGTAATGGCTATTTACATCAGAAAGTTCCCTAAATATATTCTCTTCTCTTTGAAGTCTAAGAGGACATTGCTATCTCTAAATTGCCTCTCTCAGTTTTTAACAACTCCCTAAACAGGTTTCCTGAGCACATGGGAAAAGTAGAAGATGCTTTCCCTGTCAGCATTCTTGACTCATATCACACCGGCTACTTGCCTCGGTGGAATTCTGATTTTTTTTTAATGAAACAGCTTTCTCTATTTGCCTCACATTTCTTTCAGTGTTTTCCTTTATGAGAAAGTGAGCCCCGTGAAGGTAATGTTAGAACACATTTTATCAGGCTTTTAAGAAATATCCAGTTGACCAAAGCAAAAAGAAAAAAAATAGCCTGGAATAAAACCTCTTTTTCTAAAATATGTTAATAATTCATGTTCATACATTCTCTAATGAATCAGAGAGCTGACCAATGACAAAAGATGATGGAAGAAAAATTGAGGCCTTTGTGTTGTGATGTTGGAGAAGAGTTTTGAACATGTCAGAGACTGCCAAGAGAACTAATAGATCTGTCCTTGAGAGGATGAAACCAAGCTGCTCCTTGGAGGCAAGGATTTTGAGACTCTGCTTCACATGCTTTTGGCATGTAGCCAGGAGGGACCAGTCTTTGGAGATGGATATGGTTGGAAGTGTCGAGGGACAGCACAACAAAGGAAGATCCAGATGTGATAGAATGAGGTAATGAGGGTAGATGAGGGTAGGTGAGATTGGCTCGGGACAGAGCAGGGTTCAGAGCTACTGTTCGTAGCATCATTATGAGTAGCAAGTGACTCGATGACAGATAACAGCAATAACATTCTATCATCAAACTATCCTTCACTGTACTAAATGGTAACCACTTACATTGATATTATTGTAGTTTGGAACCAGAAAAGTTTAAGGTTTGTCATTCACTTTAGAGTAACCATGGATCAAAGTATTTTATAGCTAAAAGAAATTTTCTTAAAAAAAATTTCTTTCTAAATATTTCTTTTCATATTTTAAAAACATTTTCAGAATATTTTAGAAACCTTTAATTTTTTGTTAAGCTGATTAAGTGTGTCAATGAAAAATTTACTAGTTCCTCCCCCCTCAGATGATTCAACTTACATTAATACTTGATGGTGTCAGAACTAGAATTCAGCCTGATAGAACATTAACACTGGCAAGTACTCTAGAGATCAAATTGCATAATGTATATGAATGTTCTTGATAAAATATAAAATATAATTTCAGTTCTGAGTTTATGAAATTTTTATTTAGTCTAATTTTCTTATTTTGATGAGGAAAAACTGGAAACTTGGAAAATTTAAGCAACTTGTTGAGATTATGCCATTAGTAAATGGTATATTTGAGACTAAATCCTTCATGATTCCAAAGTCCCTTGTTCTACCCTTCACAGCTAGTCTAGAGCCAAGTTAGCAGCTATACTTAGCAAAGAGCAGCATTGTGGAAATGGGCAGAGCTTAGAAATAATACAGATTCATTCAGGTTTGATATTTGCCTCCACTAGTCACTTACTGAGTGAATCTGGACCCTTGACCATTGTAAGCTTCATCTCATTAGATAAATTTTCCAGACTGGTAAAGAATATCACCTCTGAAATTAAACTAGACTATTTGAGCAAGAGCCTATGGTGATGAAGATAGAAGTTCAAGCTGCTTTGAAGGAAATAGCAAAAAATAAGGCCCCAGGAATAGATGGTATACCAATTGACATATTTCAGCTAACAGATGCTGCCCTAGATGTGCTCACCAAGTTGTGCCAAGAAATCTGGAGAAGAACCACTAGGCCAACTGACTGGAAGAGATCAATATCTGTTCCCATCCGAAAGAAGGGTGACCCAATTGAGTGTGGAAACTACAGAACAATATCATTGATTTCACATGCAAGCAAGATTCTACTGAAGATTATCCAAAGACCACTAGAACAGTACATCAGCAGAGAACTGCCAGAAGTTCAGGCTGGGTTTAGAAGGGGTTGTGGTACTAGGGATATTGTAGCTGATGTTAGATGGATCTTAGCTGAAAGCAGGGAATACCAGAAGAATATCTATCTGTGTTTCATTGATTATGCAAAGGCATTTGACTGCGTGGATCATAACAAACTGTGGCTGACTCTGAGACGAATGGGAATCCCAGAACATTTAATCATGCTAATGTGAAACCTGTACTTGGACCAAGAGGCAGTCGTCAGAACAGAGCAGGGCAACACTGCATGGTTCAAAATTGGGAAGGGTGTAAGCCAGGGATGTGTCCTATCTCCATACCTTTTCAACCTGTATGCAGAACAGATTATCTGAGAGGCTGGGCTCTATGAGGAGACGCGTGGCGTTAGGATTGGTGGAAGATCTATCAACAATCTGCGTTAAGCAGATGACACAACCCTGCTTGCTGAAACTGAGGAGGACCTCATGCACTTACTGCAGAGGGTCAAGGACTGTAGCCTTCAATATGGACTGAGGTTAAATGTCAAGAAGACAAAGATTCTCACCACTGGACCAATCGGTAGCATCAGGATGGAGGGCGAAGAGATTGAGATTGTTCACAGCTTCAGTTTGCTCGGCTCCACAGTCAACACTCTTGGCACCAGCAGCCAGGAAATAAAAAAACGTATTGCAATGGGAAAGTCTGCTGTTAGGGACCTCTCTAAAGTACTCAAGAGCAGCAGTGTCTCTCTGGAGACTAAGGTCTGCCTGATACAGGCCATGGTTTTTGCAATCACTCGTTATGCATCAGAGAGTTGGACAATGACTAGGGAGGATAGAAGGAGAATTGACGCCTTTGAGCTGTGGTGCTGGAGAAGAGTATTGAATATACCATGGACTGCCAAGAAAACGAACAGATTCATCCTAGAGAGCGTTAAACCAGGCTACTCCTTGCAGGCAAGGATTCTGGGGCTTCGTCTGACATACTTTGGACATGTTGTAAGGAGAGACAGGTCTTTAGAAAGGGACATCATGCTGGGTAGAATGGAGGGACAGAGCAGGAGGGGCAGACCCTCTATGAGGTGGATTGATTCAGTGACTGGGTTAATCGGGATGGGTGTGTCAGAGGCAATGCAATTGGCACAGGATAGAGCACGGTTTAGGGCTGTTGTACACAGGGTCGCTATGAGTCACAAACAACTCGATGGCACATAACAACAACAGGCTAAAAACAAGCTTGGAAGCAGGAGTGACATCCACTTCCATAATAGATTGCCTTTGGAAACCCTATGAACCTGGAGAAAGGATGAAAGTCACTCAAGTGACAAGGACTTTTGTTCATAGGGTTGCTATGTGTTGCCTACTAGACGGCACTTAAAAACAACAACAGGCTGAAATTACAGTTTTACTTCTTAGTAGTGTAAATTTTCTAACTTCCTTAAACTATAGATTCCTTGTCTGTAGTAATAATAATAACAATAATAATAACCTTACAAGGATGTTGTGAGACTTAATTTTAAAAGTGCTTCATGTTTGTTAGTTGTCTTCCCACGGGCTCTGATTTGTGACCTTATGTATAGCAGAATGAAACATTACTAGTTCTACATCTCCTATGTCATCTTCACCTTCATCAATACTATTGGGAACACTGTTGCATTCAACTCTTGCTGAGAGCACAAGCAAATATTCAATAAAGTCAGGGAGTGTTGGTGGACTAGTGCTTATCTGACACATGCATTCATTTTTAGAGCTTCTTCCCTATACCATACTACTACCCAAAATGTTGCTCTTTGAATCCGTTAGTTGTTCCAAGGAAGAAAGATAAGTAGCCTTCTCCTATGAAGATACGTAACTTTCAGAAGACTGATGGAGGGTCCTTATGACTTGATATTTACTCCATGTTGTTGTTGTTGATTGCCTTCTGAGCATTACTCAGAATAACCCTATGAATAAAAGGCCTAAAGTCTTTCTATAACTATTGACATTTATCAAAGTTTGTAGAGTTTCCAGAGGCATGTTGTTTAGGAAGCAGATGCCACTCCTGCTTTAAAAAAATAGATAGAGCTTATTAACATGGGAGCACCTATAGACAATATCCGATAAGGGGATAATCAGTATCACATTACTAAAGAAGAAAAAGACATATTGGTCCGTCTTTATTGTATGTTCAGGAGTCGAAAGATGGTGCAAATAGTTAAACAAAGGACTAAGCAAAAAAATGGTACCTTGCACATATTTGAAACTACAGGGAAGAAAGGTCTGATGATCTTCTAGAAAATCACAGCCTTAAACACAATATTGAGTGCAATTCATTGCAACACATAAGATCACCTTAAGTTGAAACCGATAGTATAATGACTGGTTAATTGTATTTAATTATAATTACTAATAAAAGTTCCAGCTTTCAGAATGATTTTAAGCAACAGTAGATTCAAAACTATAAGCAAATTTCATTTTGGCAGATTGATCATGTCCTAAATCATCAGAAGGGAAAATGTGAGGTTTAATTAGATTTCATCACTTCATATAGACCCTATCCAACAAGAATCCCTTAACACTAGGATATTAGCTTGAGAGTATTCACAAATAAACTAAATGCATTCTTCTTTCCTATGTAGACAGAAAGTTCTCTCAGCTAATGATCAACATATGGCAGTGAGATATAACAAGAAATAAATTAAAAGAATTATAAACAATTAACCTAATAGAGTATCTTTCTGAAAGGCAAAGTAAAACTTTGCAACTCCACATTTCTTAGGATTTTATACACTGCCCACGTTTAGTTCCTCTGTCAGACCTGCCATTTTATGTGTAATATAATACTGCTTAAAGTTATCAATCTTTAAAAAAGTATACCAATGCTTTATAGCCACTCCTGCTTTGCAATACAAATGACATAATTACTTGTTCTGGCTGGAGGGAGTCCAGTTCTTCTAGCTCATTTTTTAAATGCAAATCTTATTAAGTATTTTATCCTAAAATGGCTAATGCAAAAAGGGCAGTCTTAGACTAAGATGGACAACATGCCTAAAAAATAAATACTAGGCAAGTAATGAAACCTGAATTAAATCAGCATACTGGAAACCAAATTGATTAGTTATTGAAATATGTTAACATGGTGTAATGGGTAACTGCCAAAGTCAGATATACAATAATATTACATGAATCATTGTCATCTAATCACAAAGGTTTACACACAGTAATGCAAAATTTTAAAACCTTTTTCACCAAAATCTAGATGTTCATAAAAGAATTCAGGTAATGATCTATATTTATAGCTAAAAGCTTCCTCTTCCCTCCTTTTATTCCTTTGACATCTATGCTAATGAAATTAGGGCTCTTGTTAAATACAAGAATAAGCTGGTTTTCCATAAAGTTTTGCAAGAAACTATTAAAAAGGCTAAATACATTATCTCTGTTTAATCTACTTTAGGATTTCAGCTTCTAAACAGTCTTTTTATGAGGAAAAACCTTATAGAAGATAATATATGTATACAAATAGATATTGCAAACCTTTGTATGTGTACACATTAAAGAAATGTAAAATATATGCCAGTCTACAAACAGCAACAGCACTTGTGGCATAGAAGTGCTTGGGCTGCTAGTCAAGAGGACAGTAGTTTGAACCCACCCCAGGAGAAGATTGAGACAGACTTCCCTTGTTAAGATTTACTGTCTCAAAAACCCCTTAAAAGCTTCACACTCCACTCCACAGCAGTGAGTTTAATTTTGATTTGGGATATATACAAGAAACTTGATGGTGCTATGGCTCAAGCATTGGACTATTAACCTTAAGGTCAGCAATTCAAATCTACACATTGTTCAATGAAGGAAAATATGAGAAAGTTTTGCTTCTGTAAAGTTTTGTAATTTTGGAATCCTGTGAGGCTGTTCTATTCTGTCCCTTATGGTGGCTGGGAATTGGAATTGATGTAGCAGTAGGTCTGATTTGGTATGTATGACTATGTTAATTTAAGAAAGACTGAATTCACTTTGAAACTAGCTAAGAGGAGCAGTGTCTTTTAAGAGAGTGTTGTTATGTAGCAATTTTGATATAAAATTAATTATTTGGTTTTTAGCAAAGGTCCGTTCCGTACAAAGGTGATCCAAAGAAGTGTGGAAATTATCAAAAAATATAATTAATATCGCACACAAGCAAAATTCTGCTGATGACTATCCAAAAATGGCTGAAATAGCACATCAACAGAGAATTGCCATAAATTCAATATAGGTTTAGAAGAGCTTGTGGCACTAAAGACATCATAACTAATGTCAGATGGATCTTGGCTGAAAGTAGAGAGTTACAGAGGAATATTTGTGTTTCATTGATTATGCAAACGTATTTGACTATATGGATCACAACAAATTGTGGCTAACCTTGAGAAGAATGGGAATCCCGGAACACCTGATTCTACTCATGTGAAACTTACAGTTGGACCAGGAAGCAGTCCTCTGATGAGAGCATGGAAGCATTGTATGTTTCAAAATCAGGAAAGGAATCCGTCAGGGATATGTCCCAACTCCATACCTTTCTAGTCTAGATGTGGAACAGATCATTCAAGAGGCTGAAATGTATAAGGAGGAAACTGGCATCAAAATTAGAGAAAGGCTCATAAACAACTTGATTATGCAGATTATACAACTTTGCTTGCCAGAACTGAGGAGGACCTGAAGAATTTGCTGCAGAAGGTCAAGGGCTATAATCTAAATTTATGGATTAAAAGCTCAACGCCAAGAAGACAAAGATTCTCACGACTGGGCTACTTGGAAGCACTGATAGATGGAGAAGAGATTGAAATTGTTAACAATTTTAGCCTGCTCAGCTCCAAAATCAACACACTTGGCAACATCAGTCAGGAAATCAAAAGAAAAATTTCATTGAGAAAATCTTGCTGTTAAGGACATCTCCAAAGGACTGAACAGTAACAATATCAGTCTAGTGAACAAGGTGTGCCAGATACAGACCATGGTCTTTGCAATTACTTGCTATGCATCAGAGAACTGGACAATGAATAAGGATGATAGAAAAAGAATCTATGCCTTTGAGTGGTGGTGCTGGAGAGAGTGAAACCAATGGTTTTGATGCTATGTCTGATATACCTTGGCATGTTGTCAGAAGAGACCAGTCCTTATAGAAGGACATCTGCTTGGAAGGGTGGAGGTACTGTGCAGGAGAAGGAGACCTAGTTGATTGACACAGTAACTGGGATGAGGAGGTAGGGGTAGGTGTGTTGGAGGCAGTGAGATTGGCTCAGGATAGGGCAGAGTTCAGAGCTATTGAGCTCTGAGTCACAGTTGACTCAATGGCATCTAAAAAACAGCAGAGAAAAGTGAGCTGGGGAGAGGGGTAAATGAATAGGAAAGATTCAATAAGGATTTTAAAAGTTGGGGTGATAATAGTTGTAGATCATTAGCAATTGTTGTTGTTGTTAATTGTCTTCAAGTCTAGCATGACTCATAGTGACCATATGAACAAAAGTCCTGAAGCTTTTCTATAACTATTGACACTTCTCAAAGTTCACAGAGTTTCCAGAGTCTTGTTGTTTAGGAAGTGGATGACACTCCTGCTTCCATTAGCAGTTAATTATATAAAACATAACATATTTGAATGATTTTGTAAATCACAATGTACATGTGTGAAACACAATGCATATGAACAATTGTATGGAAACCAATTTAAAAAAAAGAGTGCAGCATCATGAACCTGTGTTATGCAGATGATAGAACTTTGCTGGCTGCAAGTGAGGAGGATATGAAACCCTTGCTGCAGAAGATCAAGGATACACCCTTCAGTTTGGATTACATCTCAACATCGAGAAAACAAAGGTATTCACCATGGGACCAACAGTCAACATTATGAAATATGGAGAAAGGAATGAAGCTGACAATTATTTTCTCTTCCTTGGATCATCACCAACACCCCTGGTACCAGCAGTCAGGAAATTAGGATACATATTGCATTGAGAAAGTCTGATGCCAGGGACCTCTCCAAAATGTTTAAGAGCAATGATATCAGTTTGAAGACTAAGATGTGCCTACCTCAGGCCATGGTCTTTTCAATCACCTGTTATGTATCATGGACAATGAATGAGGATGACAGAAGAATAACTGATGCCTTTGGGTTGTGGAGAAGTGTACTGAATATCCATCCCATGGACTTCCAAGTGAAAAACAGACATGTCTTGAAAAAGTGCATACAGAGAGCTTCCTGGAGACAGATTGGGTGAATCTTTATCTTTCATACTTTGGCCATGTAACTGGAAAGGCTATTCCTTGCGAGGAGACATCACGTTTGGAAAGGTGGAGCATCAGTAAAGGAAAGGAAGACCTCCAATAAGAAAGACTGATACAATGATTTTAGCAATGGGTTCTAGTGTGTTATAGATTATGAGGATGGCACAGTATAGGTTCAGGTTGGCTGTCTGTAGAGTTGTTATTAGTCCTAATCAAACAACAATAACCCATAGTGATTTGTTTGTTTTTAAAAGCAGATTGTTTGAAAATCCTGTCTTGTCCTATAAGTTCCTTATAAAGTAATTTTGAAAACTGAGATAGAGTACTTCTTCATACATTTGTTCAAGACTTTACAATTACAGAATATTTTGAAAGTTATTATTATTATTCTCCAAATAATTTGCAACCAAAAAAGACTTAGTGCCTAAATAGCATTTGCCCATTTCACATTTAAATAGCAACAGGGAAAAACTGGGGCTTTAAATGAATCCAAATTAAAATAATTGTGGTACTTTCAAGCTTTAGATTTTATTTCTTATGCCTCAGTTTCTCTGTATAAAAATTTGAAAAGCACATTAGTAGCTGTCCAGAATTGGCCAAGACATTTGAGCATTTTGTCAGCCTGATCAAAGAGAACTCAACATAGAGGGGGAAAAAGCCCATTGGCTCCTGCTGGAAAAAGAGTGACTTCATTAGCACATCATAGGGGTGTCCCTTTGAAAGTGTGTTAAATTGTGTTAACAGTTTGGATAAGAGGTGGGAGTGTGATGGGTTTAAACTTGTCTCATTAGTATACTAGTGTGATTCCAAGGTGGATTTTGCAAGCTTGTTACAGTATTTCCTCACTCTTCTCTTTAGGATTCCCTAAATCCCCCACTTCTCAGCTTCAGACTGTTATCAAGGTTATGGTCTTGAGTGATTTCTAGTCCTAGGACTCTTCCTTTGTTTTAGTCATCAAGAATGATTAGAGACTCATTTTCCCAAAGAAGGAGCATTTCATTGTATTTTGTTGTTTCAGCAGCCCTTTGTCTTCCCCTTAAAGGAGAAATGAACCAAGGTATTTTCAGGAAAAGCAGGCACTCAGGGAACTATATTGCTCTATATGACCAGAGATGTAGAAGGAGGCCCCAGTGACTGGACACACATACCCTAAGGGTTAGCCATGCAGCCGATAATTAAGTTCTTAGAGGCTGATTACCTTCTGTTGCTTAGATGCAAAGCAAACAGAAGTGTCGTACACAGGATAAAAGCCAAATAGCTGAGTATGTTTAAACCTCTTTGGGAAGATTTATTACATGTCACAATGTGGCTATAACTTATTCTCATCTGTCCCTCTTGGCATTTACCAACAGTGATGAAAATGGAGAGTCTTTACTCAGGGAACTCTTGACTGCATTACTATTAAATTATTTGCATATTGGTAGCATAGAGAAATCCTAGTATAGCATTTCACCCTCAACTGTCAGTTCCTTAGCCCTCAACACTTAATAAGACTTCCCACAATTTCAACGTGAAGAAAAATGGTGATATTATTTATCTTTTTAATATTTTCACTGTTTATCCAATTCATAAATGCAGGTGAATCATGCCAAATGGAAGTAAGTAGTAATAAAAGGATAAATGAAGAACTCATTTGTGGATTTGTGAAGCTAAATGTATGTAGTTCTTCAGAGGAAATTTTTATTTACATGTGTGAAATTCTATTGTAAAGCTGTTGTTGCTGATGTTGTTAAGTGCCATCAAGTTGAGTGTGACTTATAGTGACCCTATAAACAGCCCATCAAAAGGCTATTCTATCCTATACCATCCTTATCTTCCTGGACACGTTTGAGCAGATTGCTACAGACTCTGTCAATTTGTCTCATTGGAGGTTTTCCTCTCCTTCGCTGACTCTCTACACTTCCAAGCATGTTGTTATTTTCCAAGGAATACACTCTACTAAAAACATGTCCAAATTATGTGAGATTCACCATCTTTACCTCCAAGACACTTTGGTCACACTTTCGCCAAGACATATTTGTTCATTCTTTTAGCAGTCCATGGGATATGCAGTACTCTTCTGCAACATCACAACTCAAATCCATTCCTTCTTCTGCTGTCATTCTCATTCACTATCCAGCTCTCCGGTGCAAAGCAGCTGATTGGAAAGACTGTGGCTTGTTAGGCACACCTTAGTCTTTAAACTAGCATTATTACTCATTAGGACTTTGACAAGATCCCTGACAGCAGACTTTCCCAGTGCTATACATCCCCTGATCTCCTAATCACACCCTGATCAACACCCTGATACCACAATTGTTGATTGAAGATCCAAGCAAGATCAAATTGTCAGCAATTTTATCCTTTTCTCCTCTATCATGATGCTGACTATTGGCCAAGAGATGAAGATTTTTGTCTTGATGTTGAGATGCAATCCATATTGAAGGCTGTAGTCCTTGATTTTCTGCAGCAAGTCCTCCTTACTTTCAAGAAGCAGGGTTGTGTCATCTATATAATGCAGGTTGTTGATGAGTCTTCCTCCAGACTTAATGCCACACTATTCTTCATATCTAGCTTCTCTAATGATTTGTTAAGAACACAGACTAAACACACATGCAAAAATATTACAACCCTAACATCCACCTTTCTCTGTTTTAGACTATATACAGAATGACAGACTTTTGTGCAATCAATAATTTATTTATTGCAAATACCTTTTATAAGAAACATAAATCATGATTATAAACGTGGACTTCACCTGAAAGTATGTACTGGAGTCAGATAGGTTAAATCTGTGGAAAAATCATTGGAGACCTCACTATTAGCTGTGAAAACTAGGCCAGGTGCTGAATGTGAAATAGACCATCAGCTACTCATATGCAAGTTCAAACTAAAGCTAAATAAAATTAAGTCAAATCCATAAGAACCAAAATTTTACCTTGAGTCTATCCTATTTGAATTTATAAACAATTCCAAGAACAGGTTTGAGGTCTTAAATACCAATGAATGAAGATCAAATGAGCTATGAGAGAATATTAAGTAAGGATACCATCCAACTTAATCCACAACATGAACAGTCTTCCAAGTATCCTGAAAAACCTACAAGCAGAAGAAGATAAAGTATATGAATGGGATCTTCTAAGAATCAAGTCCCTATGCACACCCAAAAACTTCTCCAACATGGTAAAAAGGGAAGCCATCGACTGGGGAAAAGTATTTGGTAATAACATATCAGATAAGGGACTTATATCCAGAATTTATAAAATACTTGAGCACCACAATGAGATAAAGGTAAATAATCCAATTGTAAAATAGGCACAGTATATTAACAGACACATCACTGAAGAAGACATCCAGATGGCTAACAAGCACATGAAGAAATGTTCAAAATCCCTACTTCTAAGAGAGATGTAAATTAAAACAACTATGAGATATCATCTCACCCCAGACAGAATAGCAAAATTTAACAGAACAGCCAGCTACAAATGCTGGTGAGGTTGTGGAGAAACTGTAACACTTATTCACTGTTGGTGGGAGTGTAAAATGGTGCAACCACTGTGGAAGGCAGTATGGCACTTTCTCAAAAAGTTACAAATAGAGATATGATTTGACCCAGCAATTCCACTACTGGGACTATACCCTAAAGAGATCATAACTGACTTCCAAGCAGATACATGCACACCCATGTTTATTGTGTCTTTATTCACAATAGCAAGGAGTTGGAAACAACCCAAATGCCCATCAAAAAACGAGTGGGTAGAGAAGTTGTGGTATATTCACACAAAGGAATACTATGCTGCATTGAAAAACAAGGAATACATGCAATATTATTCAAATTGGGTGACTCTGGAGGACATTATGCTGAGTGAAGTATCTCAATAACAAAAGGACAAATACTGCATGGTGCCACTGTTGTA